>NW_021604578.1:7261157-7308657 GCF_004785775.1 Grammomys surdaster | reverse complement strand
TAAACTGAAGTAGAGAAGGTAATGAGGAGGAGAGGGACTGGACCCTAGGGATAGAAACTTTGGCCTCATAATTTTCTGATGTAAAATTGAGGACAGGTTCTTGTCAAGGTCATGCAGGTTGAGCTGAAACTGGAACCCAGATCTCCTGACCCACTCTTGAAACAGTGAGCCAGGCAGCTGAGTGAGGTGGTTGTTTTGAGCCGATGCCATGTGAGACTAGAGAGTTTCGACAGAGCTTTGCTTAGAGGATGTGAAACTACACTAACCTCATGTGACAAGAGATCCTTGGAGGCCTTGGTGTGGGGCCAGGAGAGGAAGTCTGCATGGCTTCTGGTTACCAGCTCCACCTCTGAACCCACTGGCCTGGGGTGACTTACGGTGAACCTTCTCATTTGCAATAAAACGAGACATGGGGCAGGAAAAGCTTTTCTGCACCAGCACGCACAAGACAGGGCGCTGCTAAAAAAAAAGGTGGGTGGGTGGGGCCTCTAAAAGGCACCTTCAGCCTCACACCCCTCCCAGAGCAGGGGATCTGGAGCTGAAAACAAATCCCTAGGGAGGGAGAGATGCTGTGGTTACAGACACAGCCTTTGTGTCTTGTATGCATGTTCCAATTCAGCCCCAGATGACAATGACCTGGTAGTTTCTGCCTGCCAGCTGTTGGCTGGCCTCTGTGAAAGTCCCCAATGTTTGGGCCAATGCCTTGTGGGCAGGTATCCATATCATGAGGCCAACTGGCACTGTTGGCACCTTTGTTGGTCAAATGAGCACAGTGACTTGGGACAGAGGTGGCTGATCCACCTTCCCTACCAGCTGGTCGGTGGGAGCCTGTAGGCAGGTGCCCTGGGGAGAGAGGGTTCCGGTTGCCATGGTAACTGTTCAGAAAAGGAGGTTCCCTCCTCAAGGTCAGTTTGGTCTCTTTTCTGCCAGGGGAAGAAATGGATCTGTGGCAGCCAGGCCATGTATATCAATTCGTGCCTCATCTGTTTGGAATCTTTACTTCTAATTGGACCTATTATTAGTGTCTGGGAGAGAATCTGAGGGCTGGTGGATCTGTTGAGGGATGTCATTATAGTGAAGACTAGGTCACCAGAGAAGTCCCAGAAGAATCATTCTGGTGTATACCAAGCAGAGCTGGACAAAGAATTCCAAAGGCTTTTTTTTTTCTTTTTTTTTTTTAAGGCAGACTTGCAGGTTGGACGAGTTCTCTGGGCTATTCCGGGATATGGAGATTAGCGCTGACTGAGGCCTTCACCCTAGATGTCCTTTGGCCAAACTGTCCTGGGCACAGGGGTGAAGGGACCCTTGTCGGCTTGCTGGGCCTGGCTAGTTTCCCACAGTGAATTCATTGTAAAGGACCAAGCATTCTTGTTGATGCTGTCTCTTCTGTAAAGGCTCCATGCATGCCTTTACAACTTGGATGGGCATTTCTGGCTTTGATCAGAAAGTCCAAACTCCTTCATCTTACTATGTCTGCATCTCGCTTCCGATGAAAGCTGTTCTCATCCAGGTCACTGGGTTGAGTGTCAGTGATTTTCCCACTCAGTCTTTCCTCTGAGTGTTGGTATAAAGATCCTGTTTCAGACCTTGAGATGCTTGGGAGAAATACTAGCATTGTGCTAGTGCAGGAACTTCTGAGCCCCCTTCCGGGGCAGGGGGTGGATCATGCTCTGTTCTGCCTACCGATATCTAGTTAAAATTATTTAGATGGGCTGGTAGGGACCTAAAAACAGGAAATAATATGAGTTATTCTGGGTAAGCCTGAACACCTTGCCTGCAAGTGTAGCCGTGGACACAGCTGTCAACAGTCTGACGTGGCAACGAGACTAGAGGAGATCATCCCACTGGTCTTTGCCAGCTGATTTTGGAAACTGAACTTTTATGTATATAAAAAGAGAAGTTCTTGCTGTATTTACTGATTAAGTATTAAGGAGATTTGAACGAAACGTGTTTATTCTGGGAATAACTTTCACAAAGGGAATGTCAAAAAAAAATCAATGATCAAAATAAATCATCTCATAACATAATCTCTTAAAAGAAAGGACGAGGGAAACCCATGATGAACAAATATAGAAATTTTAAATAAGGAGAGCATTAGACCTTGCATGCCTATGTCTTGCCTTTACCCTGACTCCAATAAAACTATATTTATAAAATTTGTCAATTTGATTTTTTTAAAAGAAGCATTAACTAATAGTTTGGACAATGAGAGACATAACAGAATTCTGGTTTTAGAGGGACTGGCAATAAGAGAAGTTGTCAAGAGAACTAGGTGGAGTTTCCTAGAAGATGAGGTAACTGAATATGGGATGTTGGAGGTGGAGGAAGCAACCAGCTGCCGGGTGGGAAAGGAGTACAGGGGGTTGCACAGGACTCCATCATGGATGGGTGATGTTTGAGCTGAAACTATGGGATGAGACCTTCCCCTAGGATGAAGGTAAGCCCCACTCTTCCATCTTTCAGGCTAGTGTCCACTTGAATAAATGCAGACATTTCTTCTTTGTGGAGGAGAAAAAAAGAGATATTTGTAATAATGTTTTAAAAAGTGGTTTATTACTCTACAGCTGCAGTGTGCCTCCCTTCACCTTCTGACACGGGTTGGCTTCGTAGCTTATCCCTTGAATTCACACTGATTTGAGAGAAAGGAAGGAAGAAGGTGACGACGGAATGGAAGGAAGTGGGTTGGTGAGCGGGGATGAAAATGTAAGAGGCAGGCAGGAGGCAGGGGAAGAGGCCCAGGAGAAGCCTCACCCACACACTTTTGAGAGAAGGTGGGGGTGGGCAGGAGGGACTTTCTACTGGCCTTTGCAGGGTTAAATGAAAAGGGAGGCCCTGAGGCAATGGATACGGTGTGGTGCCTGCCAGGCAAGTCATAGTATGATCTAGTGCTTTGGTTTGCCCTTCAGGCCTGCTTCCTTCCTCTCGCCTACTGTCTACCATGAAGGTAGACCTGGGTAGACCACATCAAAGGTCTCTTTGCCCCCTAGCTTCCAGATGGATTAGAAGAAGAAAGCAAAGTGGCTAGGGGAAAGTGCCATCAGATCCTTTCCTGAGCATTTGTTTAAGGTGACTTCCCTCTTCTCCTAAAGGCTGCAACTCCTGATCTGCATCCTTTTCCATTCCCCAGGACCCTCAGGAGTCACTTCTCACTTTTCCAGACTAGTAGTGACAGCTCACTCTTCATTGCTCTGGCACGTTGATTATCATTTGTGGTTTCTGTGTTAAACTCTCTTCAATGTGAGGATGCTATCTGTCTCTGGTCGAGACCCTGACTGACCTAGACATATGCTCTGAAACAGCCTTATATAGAATATGGAATGTTGGAGGTGGAGGAAACAACCAGCTGCCAGGTGGGAAAGGAGTACAGGGGATTGCACAGGACTCCATCATGGATGGGTGATGGTTGAGCTGAAACTATGTAATGAGACCTTCCCCACTCTTCCATCTTTCAGGCTAGTGTCCACTTCAATAAAAATGAGTGGCCACCTGGTCATGACAGGTGGTGATTACCCAGTGGCCTTAAAAGGCACAGGAAAGTACAGACAATGATACCATCCAATTATAATCTCTGCTGCTCACCTGGCCCACTTTCCTGGATTCATCGAAATAAGGATTGGCCTCAAGTTATGATTTTCTTTAATATCCTGTAAGTAATTTTTTTCACCGCTGAAAGAATTTTAAAATATCTATTTGGAGGGTCTTTCTCTCAGAAAAGGCAGACTAGCCTTAAGAAAAACTGAATGAATACAAGTTGCGGTGTGACTTAAATGGCATGGTGCTTGCCATGCTGGTTGTCAACCTGGCATAAGCTAGAGTCATCTGAGAGGAGGGAACCTTGGCTGAGAAAATTTCTCCGTAAGATTAAGCTGTGCAGAAGCTTGTAGAGAATTTTATTAATTAGTGATTAGTAGGGGAGGGCTCAGTCTTTTGTGGGTGGTGTCATCCCTGGTCTGGTGTCCTGGGTTCTATACAAAAGCAGTCTAAATAGGGTACAAGGAGCAAGCCAGTAAGCTGTACTCCTTCATGGCTTCTGCATCGGCTCCTGTTTCCAGGCTCCTCCCCTGTCTGAGCTCTTGTCCTGAGTTCCTCCAGTGATGGGCAACCATATAGAAGCATGTATAGCACAGACCGTGGTAGCCAGCCACGGTGACACACAACTATAATCCCAATACTTGGAAGGTAGAAGCAGGATGATCAGAAGTTCCAGGTCATCCACAGGCACCAAGCAAGTTCAAGCCTGGGCTACGTGAAACTCTACCTCAGAAAACATGAACAGAGCAAAGAGCTGAATGCCACCACATCATAAAGATAAACTGTGATTTAAAAAAATATTCTAGGAATATTGTACATTTATCCTATTAATTTGTTTTTGCTTGCCCCAAATTTTAAGTCACTGCTAAAGGGCCTGACTATAGGCATAAGAGTGTTTCAGGATTGTTGAGTTATTATGGGCATTATTATTCCTATTAATTACTATTATTATATTTGTTACCATCCCTCTTCTTTATTTCCTCTTTCCCCTTTCTCCTCCTTCCTTTTCCCCATCCTCCTTCCTCTTGGGTTTTCCTTTAGTCGAAGAAGACAAAGAAACAGTAAGTACCAAGGAGTCCATTTGGAGCTCTGGACTCTGCCTTGGACAGGACTCTGTTCTTATGTACAGCAGTAGCAACAATGATGCCCAACTCCTTTCTAACCTCCTAGTGGAAGTGCTGCATGTAGTATACCTTCTTTTCTTGGTGCCCCATAGATTGTAAAGACATGAACAGAGTACATATGAAGGAGAGGAGGCTGAGAATATGGCCAAGAAAGAAAGGGGCCAGAACTGATAAAAAGCATCAGAAAGGACTGGAGGCAGGGCGTGGTCATTAGTAACCTCACAGGAAGAACATCCAATGGTGGAGCCTCTGAAATATTGACATAGTCACCAGACTCCCTACAGCGCAAATGATTACACTCACACATCAAAGGAAAAGGTGACCCTGAAGCCCGGACAACTCAGGACCTTATAGAAGGAAAGAAAGGAGGAAACGGATGGAGAGCTTCCGTATGGGAATTGTTCAGTAGTACTGTGTGGGGAAGTGACAGGATTACAAACGAATTAGGCAAGCGACATATTACCAGACTGGCTCCTGGAAAGGAGGGATAAGACCATGTTAGAGTTAGGACAGGGCCTTGGAAAGAGGGAGAGGTGGCAACTCTTTCTCGAAGGCTTCTGATGTTTTCGTGAGTGGTGGTTTGTTTTTTTTTGTCGTTGGGTTTTCTTTTTTTGAGTCAGGGTCTCATTTCCAGGGACTGAGCAATCCTCCTACTTCAGCCACTGATTACAGGGATCACAGGCTTGTGTCACCCTGCCCAGCTTAGACTGGACTGTTTTGTAAGGCTGAAAGGTGGCAGGGTGGACTGATCCTGTGCGTTATTTGTAATAGAATCTTATAAGAAATGAATTAACACGCGTTGGGCTTGAACTCCAAAAGTAATATAATTCCGTGGGTTTCTCCTTGCTTTAGTTATCCCACAACTATAATAGTTTAAAATCTAAATTTAGCATGCATAACCCCCCTTTGTCCCTCTGTCTGTCTGTCTGTCTGTCTGTCTCTTTCTCTGTGTGTGATTGTGTGGGTGTGTGAATATTCAAGTATGTGTGCATGACATGAAGCGACATTTCCCTCTCCATTAAACTCCAAATAAGCAACTTAATTTTTCAGCTCACACTCAGCCTCTGTTAGTCAGGAAGCTGGGGGAATGACTGAGGTTAAACATCTGATGGAGACACAGTTGTATTTTCACATGACTTTGCCAAATGGGATTTCTGTATTTAAACTGGACATTTTCCATCCGGAGAGCCGCCCTGACTTCACATTCAGATTTACTGAATAAAAGGCTCACAAGTTTTCTGGCCAAGGGAGCCCAGTATCACATGATGAGCACACGGGAGCAAGAAAATGGATATGGGGTTCCTGCTAGCTTCTGCACACAACTCAGAGCATGGCTCTCTTCCCTGCAAGAAGACAGCGTACTATCTCTGTGGAAAACCCTGGGGAAAAATAACATTGGTTTTGGTGTAGGTTTGAAGGGTCACATTTGGTTGGAAAAGCTTTGGTATAGGAGTCTGTCATAGGAAGGAACACATGGAATTTGGGAAGAAGATTACTTTAACAACAATAACAATAATTTATAACAATAATTAATAAACTTCTTTAAAAGTCAGAAGATGAGTATCTAGTGCATTAGAGAAGTTAAAAACCCATATCTTCTGCACTCGTGGGGTTTTATGCTGCACAGTGTGGGAAACAACACTGAGTGAGTCGTCCTCCCACCCAAAAGTCATATTGCAAAATGTCAAAATGTCAACCAACACCCCATGACCAACCATAGGTGTTTCCTATGGGCTACATTCCAGGGCTGGGAAGCAGGATGGAGCTCTCCAGTGTTACTCTTTATTACACGGTTGGAAGTTTGAATATGACATGGCAGTGCAACTGGTTTTGTTTCTCAGTTTTGCCTCCACTCTTTTGAACAATTTGAATGAAACCTAGAAGGCGTGGTCAAACATCTGTGAGTTACATGCATTGGAGAGGGTCCCTGAGTTCTATCAATGTACCCCAAAGAGCCCCATAGGTTAGAGTAACAGGTTAGCAAGAGACTAGATTTCAAAGAAAAATAAATATTAGGCTTTAGGTTTTAAGGATATCAGCTGACTGGCTTAACAGAAGTTCATGTGAGAAGCCTCACGAGTTTTATCACTAAGGGTTCAGTGTCACATGATGAGAGTGAAGTCTTAGGGTGCATTGGAGCAAGGAGAATCCTTCTATCAAGGACAGCCAGGGTGTGTGTTTTAACCTGATCTTGCCTTGGCTGAGTTCCATACGGTTTAAACAGTCCAAGATAAACAACTCAGTTTGGAAATAGCCAGATGACACAAGGCAGATACATAACCATATCATCTATGAAACTGTGTGTGTGTGGGGTGGGGAATTAATGGAAGGACTCATAATTTGGCACTAAATGAAAATGTTCAGGAGGAGGCAGGGATGATTTTTGTGTGGAAATTTTTATCTGAAAGATTGAATGTTTAAGGGAACTTAATGAAGTTTGTCTGGCATTTGGGCAAGACTAGGGTCCATGATTTCATAGAAAAGTTGAATTCTCTCGTGAGTAAGAGCTGCTCAAAAGTGACACAGAAAACAGTCATGACTGATCATGCCCAGAACCCCAAAAGTCAGGCAGTGGAGGGAAGAGGAACATGAATTCAAGGCCAGCCTGAGCTACATAGCAACACCTTGTCTCAAACATAAACAAACAAAATGACTGAGCTAGCAGCAGAGAGCCTCTTGGATCCTTTACAACAAGGTCAAGCACAAACTTTCTCTTAGGGAAGCTGTTAAGGTTCAAATGATGAATAATCCCACAGGCTCAACAGGGACCTGGGGGCTGGGTCCCCAGCTTTGCGGTGCTATTTTGAAGGCCGTAGAACCTTTAGAAACTGGAGCCCATCTGGTGGTAGTGGGGACAAGGGGCAAGCCTTTGAGAGTTAAACCCACCCCTAGCTTCCTCCTTCCTGTTTGCTGTGAGGTCAACAGCCACTGGCTTGTCTCCTGTTGCCCCAGACTCCTGCTGAATCCTTTGAATCTGGTATCAGGGTTCCCTAAAGACCTAATAGAGAGAATGAAGATATTAAAGATGGAGGTATTAATGTGCTGTACAGGCTGAGGTCCAGGTAGTCCAACAATGGCTGGCTCTGGAGAGAAAGGCCAAGAACTCAGTAGTTATTCAGTCCCAATCTGGTGCCAGTGCCTCAGAGGATTCCTAGAAAGATGCAGGTCTTCAGTCTGTACTGTAATCCAGAAGAAATAGATTATAGTATCAGTGAACTAATGGCTCAACAGCCAGATAGATGAACCTGCCAGCAAGAGTGAGAACAAGCAGGCAAAAAGCAAAAGGTTCCTTCTTCCCTGTCCTTGTATGTAGGCTGCCAATAGAAGATGTGTCAGAGATTTAGGGTGGGTCTTCCCATCTCAAATGATTTAAAAAGAAAATGCCTCACAGGCATGCTCAGCTGCTTCGGTCTTCATTTGAATTCTAGATAGTGCCAGGTTGACAACCAAAATTAGCCACCATACCAGCTGTGATGGACTGGGACTCTCTAAAACTAAAATAAATATTTCCTTCCATATCATAACTTGTTTCTGTCTGCCAGGTGTTCTTTTTATTTTATGTTTCGAGACTGTAATTTAATTACATTTCTCCCTTCCTTTCCTCTTTCCATTCCTTGCTCCCACACCCGTGCCCCTCCCTGATCCCCTTCAAAGTCATGGCCTCTTCTTTCCACTAATTGTTATTGTATAATTGTATATTGCATATGTATATGCATGTATATTCCTAAATATAACCAGTTCAGCCTACATAATGCCATCCGTTCCCAGCTTTCCTCATTTGCCTATAGTTCTTTGTGTAGGGTTGAGGCCTTCTAGGCTTTTCCTTGTCCGATTTGACATGTTCGGTGTCATCTTTGCACCGTTTCACATTTGGGCAGTCATGTTGATGAGACGTCAAGCACATAGCTTCTGATTTATAACACTGCCAAGAAAGCTATCTAATAGAGGCGTGTAACCACACCATCTCCCGCTTCAAACACTGCTCACTGGGAAGCACACAGTTTGTCTCTGGAGTAGCCGCTTTCCTCCTTTACACCGCCCACAAGAAGAACCACATGCGTATTAATGACTTCCAAGTTTCCACATCTGGAGTTCAGAGCTGTCATGCTTCAATAAACTTTTCTACCAAAAAATGTGTATGCGTGTATATGTGTGTGCGTATGTGTATATACGTGTGTGTGTGTGTATATACACGTTTGTGTGTTTTTATACATTTGTGTGTACATTGTGTGCACATGGCCAGTGTGTGTTTGGTTTGTACTTGTTTGTATATGTGTGCATGGACATGTGGCCAGAGTTGATGTCTGGGGCCTTCCTCAGTCACTTTCCACCCCTCTTCCTTACTTCTTGAGACAAGGTCTCTCTCTGAACCTGGAACTCGCCAATTTAGCTAGGCTGGCTGCCCAGTGAGCGGCTGAAATGGTCTTGTCTCCGCCTCCCCTGTGCTGGGATTGGAGGCGTGTGCTGCTACTCTCAGACTGTATGAAGCTGCTGGGGATGAAGTGCAGGGCCACATGCTTTTATGGCAAGCATACTATTAATCTTCGATTTCCTCAGTCTTATAGATAGATGTACTTCTAGCCCTGTAGACTATACTGTCTGTCATGAATTCAATCTACAACAAGGTCTTAAGGGAAGACAGAGGCAGAGGACTAACTTGCATATTTTGAATGAAAACACACACACACACACACACACACACACACACACACACACACACACACGCATCTCTGTATGCCATGGAAGCCAAATGTCACGGATGGCTTGTGCTCACCTGTGTCTGCCCTGGAAACTGTGTTGGTCTGGTTCCTGTGGGTGACAGGAATTATCCCTAAAGAGCACGGGAGAAATGCTACAACCCTGCCTGTTGTTCTTCTGTGTAAGTGGGCACATGGGCCCCTTCTGGTTCCATTTGATTTCAGCAGAAGAAGTAGAGAATGAAGACAAATATTTGACTATGGTTGCATAGCTGTGATCGCAGCCTTTGGAAAGATTAATCCCCCCTTTCTCTTGTCTCGGCTATGGAGGTGGCACGCAGAGTGTCTGAGCTGGGAGAAGACAGGAAACCAAATGCTTTTAGGATGAAGCGTGGCTACTTCAGGAGATAGAGGAAAGGCCTGGAGTGAAGGAGCGAACTGAGTGTTTTTTTTATTCTCCCTCTCATCTAGTAGGCCCCTGGAGACCCCTTTCAGAATCCCGCTTCCCTCCCATCAGCCCCTTTGCAAGGATGTGCAGGGCCCGAGGAACTCCCGAGGAATCCTGCAGCTGTTGGGGCCTCGGAGGAGATGGGCAATGTGTCTCCCGGTCCTTGTTAATCCCACAAATGGCCCATTGAGGGGAGTGGGAGAAGGGAGAGGCATCCAGGACTGCCCCTGAGGTCCCTCAATGGGGGTACTGTTCAGGCTTGGGTGGAGGCCAGCCCTGACCCCATGCTGGTTGTTAGGGCTTCATTCTTCCCCAGGAGGTGGCTGGAAAGGCAGTGAGCAGCTGAGGCTCAAGGGAAGGGACTGCTCTTGTTCCTCACAGGCGCTGCTGACAAATGAGGGGAAGTACTTCCTCTTTAATTGTTTCTATTGTTCATCACATTTACATCCCAGGCATCCCCCCCCCCCTTCCTTCTCATTCTTCTCTCACCACCCAAGACCTCTAAGTCATGGGTTTTTCTTTTCTCTCTCCAGTCTTTCATCGGACAAGAATCAATATCATTTTCTCTTCTCTTTTGCATCAATTCCCTCAGCCAGTTGCTTAAGGAGCAAGTGGGAACGGCTGTGGCTTTGCTGTGGAGCTACCATAGTGCCTGTGCCTGCTACGTACACATCTGTCAGTCATCCTTACGGCCCAGCACCCACCCTTCTCTTTCTGGTGCATTACCTTGATTTTCCTTCATCCTAACACAGCTAGCCAGTGGGTTTTAGTGTTATAGACCTGCCTCTGGGTTTAGGAGTAGACACAGCATCTGTTGTGTTGAAGGTGGACAATTTCTTCTCTTGGATTTGCAGAGTGGATAGTTGGAAATCACACTGGGCTGAGTCACTGAGATCTGGAAAGAGTGTGCTGGATGTATTGAGAAAGAGACTGTGTCTACCGAGGCTGCCAAATGGGTACAGTCTCATTAGAGAGTTGTGGCAATCACCGTTGCTACCCCTGGAGAAAAGCCATTGGGAGAACATAGGCCGCCAAGCTGACTAGTTTTCTGTCAATTTAGCAACTGCCCCTCCTCATTTTAGAAAAGGGACCATCAATTGAGAAAATACCCCTACCAGACTGGCCTGTGGGCAAGCATTGGCTTAACCAGTGATTGATGTGGAAAGGGCCTAGTTCTTTATGGGAGGAGCCACCCCTGGGCTGGTGGTCCTGGGTGCTATAAGAAAATAGGCTGAGCAATCCATGGTGAGCAAGCCAGTAAGCAGCACTCCTCTATTGCCTCTCTATCGGCTCCTGCCATGACTTCCTTCAATGATAGACTATTTCCCAAACTCTTGACCTTTCTAAGTCAGGCTCCCATGACTCATCAGATTACAAGCCTGTACCACCATACCCAGCTAAAACTAGATTTCCATTGACTATGCCTGAAACAAGTCTATCTGAGAGAAGGTAAAGACACTAATTATATTGTTTCCTGCTTCCAACTACCCACTCAGGCTCCCCTTATTCTATAATCTGCAGTACCAGAGAGAAGATGAACTAATGTCATCCAAATCTCAATCTTGATGAAAAGAAGGTCCATCTCTTTGGTGACTCTCTACTAGCCCCCTTCTGTGTTTCCCAGGGTCTGTAATCAGAGGCCCAGCCTCACACATCCATTTAAAAGTCACTTACTGTGTACGGACTGTATGGCATGAAATGGTCCCACATAGCTTCCCATCAAGCCTTGGAGAGGTATGGCAGGCAACGTAATGAGAATGACCTCTTCTCCCATTGGAACGCCCACAGAGGAAGGGACCAGTCAGTGGGTTGGAGATAAGCCATGCAGAGGACAGGAGACTTGACTGTTCATTCAAGGATAGATAGAGGTCTCTGAGGTTAAAAAGCTTGGCCCTACAGCTTAACACACATCTGACCAGTATACCATGCTCTTTAGTGCACAGGTTTGTGGCCCCAGGCCACCCGTGCTGGACTTAAACAGTGGAGAGAAAACAGTATCCCATATCACCAGGCAAGGTGAGAGCACCACCACCACCACCACCACTACCACCACCATCAGTAGCTTCTTCATTTCTGTTTTCCTCTTCAGCCCTTCAATGGTATGTAAACACTCCATCCCTATATGAAATCATTTGCATACAATATACATAAAAGTATACAAAATGCTTTTGACTTGAATGTCCAAAGTAGGTTCTGTTGCTTATACTACAATGGCTACAATATTTATTCATTCATTCTGAGATATGGTCTCCCTGTAGAAGCCAGGCTATGTTGAAAACACAATAGAATCTATTACCTCCGCTTCCCCAGGGCTGGGATCCTAGGTGTACACTGCCAAACCTAGCTGTAATTCTTGTTTTTAAATTTTCTGATAATTTGCTGTCTAAGAATACTTGCTTTTCAGGGAGAAACTGCCTTCCCCAAGATTAGAGAATTTTTAGAAGTAGCTCATCTGTCATATGTAAATTAACTAACTAACTAACTTACTAACAGACCCAGCACATTGATACCCTCCCCCCAGCACAATCCCTTTAACATATGACACCAGTATTCAGCCAACCTTGAACGATGTGGTCCTGTGTCATATGACATGTCCTTTTCATGTGATGTCTTCACAGGGAATGTGTTAAAATTGTTCTTTCTATGTTGCTGACTTTCACTGTCATTACTCAAACAGCTGGGTAAGTTAGAATCTGTTGCAATAGTGGAGGATAAGGTTTGGGGTAAGTGTTAAGACCTACTCAGTCTTGTTCCTCATCTTGTCTCTTGTACCAAGCACAAAGTTGGGGAGTAGTAGATTCTCAGTAAACGGTAAGCACATGGACTTAAAAATGAAGGCAAAAGGTCTTGGCGTGATGTTTTTGAGTTTTGCCAAACCCCAATATTGTGCTTGGAACCCTCTTTTCCCCATCAGACCTCAAGAATTACCCTGTCCTCATCCTATAGCCACATCAAGTACATTTCTGAATCTTCTGGGATCTCTGATCCTGCTTCAGCACAAGCAGGGTGTGGTCCGAGTTCAATCAGGAGAATTCTCCACGGAGAGAGTTTGTCCAGAGTATTGGCTGACGGCCTATTCCTCCTGAGCTCCTGCAGTGGGTGAAAGGTTTGTGCGCAAATATGTCTGTTATTCATGGGCTATAAGGACATTGATGTTATTGAGAAGGTCTTGACCCATCCCAAGCAGATGAGTGTTATCAGAAGGACACCATGCTCATGAGTCTCTTCACACAGAACCCAGCCCCACCAAGGCCATTACTAAGTTCAAGGTTTAACAATAAAGCAATTTGTTATTGGTTTAAAAAAATTACTATGAGAAGCTCATAGAATTGTGTGAAGTAAGTAAACCATATTTTACTATAACCTATAGTTCTGACATCAGATTGTCAGTCAAATTAATCAGTTGTAGCCCAAATATAAGAGAGACAGCAAATGTCTACAGAAGCTTTGCAAAACTTCAAACTGTCTTCGTATATTCAGGGCCAAAGATGGAAGGAGGGCAGAGGCCAAAGCTTTGTGGCTTCTGATGTCTTGAAAGAGGGGAGTTGTCTTTGCCTTAGAGGAATGTCAGAGAAGAACACTACTTTGGGTTCCTCAGTTGTTATCTCGTTGATATGAATCCTCCTTTCTTATTTAAACAAAGATAAGTTTGATTGCTGGGGAGATTTCTAATTTTAAGAATGAAGTACAAGAAGCCATGGCTGTCACGTTGGCCATGCCAAGATCTCATTGCTTTGAAGCCTAACCTAACCCTCCATTATATTGAGCAAGTTGATTAAACACCTTAATCTTTCAAAGCTCCAGGTTCCTCACCCATAAAGTCTTTAGGGACTTGAGGCGGTTAATAAGAAGTTTCTTGTATATTGTTTAGTCCCAACCTTGTAGACCTTCTGGAAGCATTAGTCACATTTACTGTTATAATTAAGATATGTAAGTTCATTGCTTTAAAGGATTGCAGACGGATGAACTGATGAGCCATACTAGTAGACTAGTGATGACAAATTCTGAATATCCATCTCTGGCTTGGATTGTAAACATAATCACCTGTGTATGTCTGGGATTGGGGAAGATATTGGACTTGGCATGATAACAAGTCACGTGATAGGATATTTGATGGGACATGGTTGACCATAGATTCTAGGACTCACCTAAATGAGAAAGCCATTCAATTTGAGGCTATACAAGTCTGTAGGGTCCACAATGGAAGGCAGGGTAACAGGCTTTGGGAATAGTGACAAACTAGAGGTTACAGGGTGGTCAAACTTTTGGGGGTGGAGAAATAGATTTACAGTATTTGGGAAGAGAGCAACTGGTTCAAACCAGCAGTTTGAAGGTTGTTGGACGAAAATAGCTAAGGCTAGTAGGTAGAAGTTGTGGATAGGTACTTTATCTATCTTACAGGTTGGCAACGGGGTGGCAGAGACATCTAGAAATGAGTAGTGGCGTGGGCTGGCACTCAGGGTTTCTAGAACAATTTAATATGGCTGGAATATTTTCCAGGAATGCTAGAGAAAGGTCTCACCCAGGAGCACAGGGAAGGGACTGGTTTTACAGCTGTGTGGGTAGGAATGATAGTCACAGTAGGAAAAATTTTCTCCAGGAACAAAGTCTCCAAGAAAGAGTAGACGTTAGACAAGGTCCAGAGCTAGGCACAGAACGGACCTTCAGTAACCATTCGTCACATTTATTAAGATGATTATTAGCCCGATATTTCAAAAGCTCATGGACAAGTGGATTGCTGAGTTACACTGACTGCATGGGAGATTAGAAATCTTGCAACATTTCCTGGGCTTTACCCTGGCTTGCTCTGTAACTTCAGCCAGTTCTTTAAGCCAGTTCTAGGGAGAGATGGGAAACATTTTGGGGACTGGGTATGGATAACATATACAGGGACCAAGAGACCATGGCCAGTACTGATAACTGGAAGTAGTTTTCTATAGTGTAGTGCAGATGTGAAGGGAGACCAGTGAGAAGAGAGCAGAGAACTTTATTTTATTTTTTCATCTTGAGATGAGACCATATTCTGGGAGCTGTGGGGAGGTATGCAAGGGTGTAACACATTCAGAGAATAATATGGTAAGATCACTCTCGTCTCGAGGGCCCACAAAGAGGAAGTAGAGAGCCAAAATTTCCTGATAACCTACTGGAGACATCACGTGAATGATAGCATACCATACTGCCAGCCGTTTATTGGGTGGATGATTGTCTCTCTCTTATAAATGGACAAAGACCAGAGGTTAAGACTTTTTCAACATTGCCTAGTTATTAAGCAATGGATTAATACTAAAAGCCTATTGGGTCTGATCCCAAGGTCTTGGTCTGTTTTAGCCCAAGGAAAACTTTGTGTGTTTTAGAAATATGCAAAGTTGAATCTCCAGAACGATTAATGATTACTTAAGTATTGTCCCTATCACACTGAGGCGTGTCAAGCCATAGACTTCCCTTTTGGGTGGCTCATTGCTTTTCGTCCTCCTTCCTAAAGCCATCAGGCCACGGAAAACCTAACACTTATTTCCAGAATTTGAGGTTGGTGTTTTGTTTGGTGTTTCTGTACCAGGTGGTTCTTATTTTTGAGTAGCTGGACACTTGGGTGTTGGCTCGTTGCTTCCCACCATGCAGGTGGAGAAGCCGAGAGAGCAACTGCAGAGACAGAGGGTGTAGCGGACGATAGGTAGAGAGGAAAGAGAAAGTGTGCCCTACCTAGGGCTCTCTAGTTCTCTTTAATATCGGTCTGACATTTCTGCTTCAGTGTAAATTAGATAGAGTTAGTCTCTGTCGCCTTGGAAGAAGATAGAAGTAGATTCATCAGCATTTGTGAGGGACTGAAGGAGACAGGCAGAGGGGAAACATGGGCAGAAAATGATGGCAAGCAGGAGGGGGTGGGGTGGGGGTGGGAGTCCTGTTATGTCTTCTCAATACTCCAGTGTTACCAAGTGTAAAGTAAGGACTTTTCTGAATAATGACCTGGAGACCTTTATATCTATTAAAAGCTTCAGGCACTATAGCTGGGTAGAAACTTAGCTGTTCTAACCTGACGATGATGACGTGGCCTACATGGGGCCCATTATCTGCCATATTAGTCTTGCCCTATCACTTCCTTCTTCATCCATGTCTTGATGGTGACTACTCAGGTCCCACAGAAACAGAATGGGGTACGCAGAGACCTACTGAAACAGATGCACCATGCAATTTGGCTCTAGAAATTCTAGAAGCTACAGAGTTCCATGGTCTTTCTCACTAAGCTTGAGAAACAGGACAGCTGGTGGTGTAGTGTCAGTCCGAGCCAAAGGAAGGACAGAAGGAAGAAGATAGCAGGTAGGAGAGCTCCAAGAGAGGAAGTGAATTCTCTCCTTTTTTGCTCTAACTGGCCATCAAGGACTATATATATCTCTTTACATGGTACACTTGATAACGTTAGCCTGCAGAGGTGAGGATATCTTCTCTAGTCCATCACATCAAACACTTGCCTTCTCCAGACACAGTGAGAAACAACCTTTCCTCAACTCTCCGGGCATCCCTTAACTGAGTCAAGTTGACACATACAATTCAGTTCAAGCTTAGAAACAGTGAGAGTCCTGGAGAGGAGCATCAGTTCCTAGCCTGTTAGCATGGTGATTATGGGGTTTTAAAGTTAAGGGGGGCAGTGTGTCAGGGAAACCCTGCCCTGCTGAGGAAGGGAAGCGGGCTGGGGAGAAGCAGATTGTTGTGAACATAAAGTTTCTGTCCGGTCTGATTGAGTGGGATTAACTCCGCATCTGGAATCTTACAATCTCCTGTTGCTCTCAGTTCCCTAACCCCTTGCTTTCCCTCTTCACAGCCTCCTGGAACCCTGAGGAATTTATTAATGAGGTCCAATTATGAGAAATGTCAGGGTTTTAATCATCTTTGGATGTATGGCTGACGGGTCCAGCTCAGCCCCCCTGAGAGAATGCACATTAAACAGGATTTGCTATGAATTACAGAGTTGATTTCCCTGCTGTTCTACAATTTCTGTCCTAGAGGCCCTTCTCCACCGTCCATAGCACCCCATTCCCTCTTCCTCCTCCTCTTCCTCCCCCCTGCTGTCACAGAGCAGTGGATTTTAGCTGACCCCCCCTCATCCTCCTCCCCCCAGGTTGAAACTACAGGATAAGCAGAAAGCTGCAGACCAGTAGCACTGGCTGGCTTCTGTCTCAGACTTCTCTTTCTTCATTTGTGGCTTTCAGCTAGGTGCTATGGAGAGACTTTTCCTGGCCATTTCCACCCTGCTCTCTGGGGTAAATAGCCTGTTTCTTCTTCCGGGCTATTTTTGAAGACAGATTAGAGACTTGACAAAAGCACTTGGAATAACTCTTTAAGCAGGTTTTCCAGACACCAGTGAAAAGAAGCAAAGACTTGGGTGAGAGGATAAGAGAATACTGTCCTGTTTACCATTCCTGATGCTTCAAGCCTCACAGAACAAACTGTGGGTCCTTTCCAACCATGGAAACTGCAAGTTTCCAGGGCGTGGTCTCCTGTGCCTCCCTCTGCCCTGGGAGTTACAGCCTCCCATCAGCTGCTATGGGAATGCCACACGTGGTATTCTTTTGGCCATTTCCTCTCCTGGGAGAAGGCCGGGCTCCACCCTGTGCGGTTTCACAAAATGATGCTAGGCTCCTGGGAGCCTGTGGCAGTGAATTGCTAACATCCTCCCAACTCCTGCAGGGGTGAAGAGTCTCTGCTCAGCTGATCAAACATTCTTCAAGGGAAGACTTTTAAAGGGACCACTGCACAGTGTGACTAGGCTTTCCATAAGTAAGCGGTCTGGTCTGTTTTTACAAGGTGGGAGGTGCAGTTTTTGCTTTGTATTTAAATGAAATGAAGTAGGTAAGAAGATTGGCTTTCAGAGGTGGGAGTTTCAATACAGCTGCCAAATAGTGCATTTATTAAAACTTTAAAAAAGAAAGAAAGAAAGAAAGAAAGAAAGAAAGAGAAAAAAGCCAAACCTCATGAGTAAAAAATATGTTAGTCACAAAGGCAATAAATCTCAAAACATCACCAATTCCTTCTGATTTTCCTGTGTTTTGCTATTCTCTGCATTTCAGAGATTTATATCTTCCCCGTACATGGCATGAAAGCACTGTGGAATGGCGTAGCGTTGCTTATTTCTCCTTAGGACGTTGCTGTCATGATGGACATTTGATGTTGGCCACGGAGGAAGCTTTCCTACTTTTGAAACTGACAAATGCTACAAATCGGGGCTTGACCTATTTATTTATGTATGGCTTGTCTGGAGTCTAGATTTAGAAAAATGATGGAGAAGGTATGGAAAAGTCTGAATTAAAACTTTATGTCTACAGATGAACATGGTATCTGAAGCCTGGAGTGCTAGCGCTTAGGATGATGAGGCAGGAGGATTGCAAATTCTAGACCAGCCTGGGCTGCATAGCAAAATCTCATTTAATTTTTTTTTTAAGTCTGATGACAGGAGACTTTTAGGGAAGAGGAGGGGACCGGAAAGGGGATGTTGGTGACCAAGTGAGCATAGTGGGTGAGGGATATGTTCAAAATCGATTACATTGTCGGTGTGACAATGGCAATAAACTCGGTGTTCTGTGTAACTAGCTTGTACTGCTTTAATCTGTATATCTACATTTGAATAGCATTCAAAACTGAGAAAAACATGAATTCTGTTCTTGAAAACTCTGATTTATCAACGAGGTCAGTTGTGTCTCCAGCCTGTGCTGATTCACTTTCTTCTTACCTAAAGAAAATGAGCACCTAATAGTCACATCAGAACTCTCCTCGGTGAGCTGGTTGTTAGACACTTCCCAGCCCTTCACCGAAGGAAACCGTGGTCTTTGATGTCATGGGGGAATGTCTTATCTCTTTTTCTGGTTGTTTCTCTGTAATAGGCTTACGTTCTTAAATCCTGATATTCCCAGAGGCTGAAGCCACATGTATTAGGAACTTCAAAGGTCAGGCTGCTGAGTCTCCCTTCACCAGATGGTCTGGAAGGAAGAAGGAGCTTTCTCTATTCAGTCCCAGCTGGAAGATGCCAAGAAGACTCCGGTGTGAGTTGTGTGACATGGCCAGGAGTGCAGATTTCTACCCTAGCCTCAATGACAGCACATAGCGGCAGTGTACACCAGGCATGTGAGTCTAATTAAGACCATGTCTGCAAAGGATGGGTGGACTCATGTTGCTACAAGAGAGAGATGTTCTGGCAGATGATGTGAGAGCCTTTTCAACAAGAGAGTTTATCCATCTCAGCGGGTTCTTGAAATGATTGCATAAAATAAGGTACACGTTTCCCTTAGTTGGGGTTACTATTGTTGTCATAAACACCATGACCAAAAGGCAACTTGAGGAGGAAAGGATTTATTTCAGCTTACATTTCTATAACTATCATCAAGGGAATTCAGGGCAGGAACTCAAACAAGCCAGGAACTTGGAGGCAGGAGCTGATGCAGAGGCCATGGAGGGATGCTGCTTACTGGCTCGCTCCTCATGGCTTGCTCAGCCTGCTTTTTTTTTTTTTTTTTTTAAGAAACCAAGAACCCCAGCCCAGGGGTGGCACCATCTACCTTAATCTGGGCCCTTTTGTATTAATCAATCATCGGTCAACAAAATCACCAGACTGGCCCACAGGACAATCTGGTGGGGCACGTCATGTTCTCTCTTCTAAGTGACTCTGGCTTGTGTCATGTTTACATAAATCAGCCAGCACAATGCAATATTTCACATATAGAAAGAAATTCTCAGATTACAATTATTGCTATTATAGCATTGAGTTCAGGTGACATTTTCTAGACTGCAAGTCCTGATAGGGTAAGTGTCTTCCCAGTGTTTACATCACTTTTAGCATCCCATCCAGTTTTTCTTTTAAACTTAATTGTCAAAATTCCCATTTAAGCGTTAACATGTTTGCTTAAGAGCTCCTATAAATCAACTGTCCTCATTCCCTACTAACAGATAATGGAAATCACATTCTGAAGGATTTATCTATATCCTTGACTAGCAAGTAAGAATGTGTGACTGGGAAACCCCGATGTCTCCCTGTCTACAGACCAAGCAACAATAGAAAGAGTCCTCTGTGATCTTTGATCTAGGACGCGCTTGCACATTTAGCCACATACCATGCATGTCATGGTATGCCTGGAACATTTATCGTTAGTTTATTTTTGAGGAGGTTGTTCTTTTACTGCTTGTATTTTACTCAAGGGAAAGATAGCCATTTGTGATTGGCCATTGTTTCATATTTATGTTCAGCAGGGCACTGGAAAAAGCCACGGACTGTAACTCTAGTCTTGGAAACCAGACTGAACTGTTATCTCTAGTTAGCTCCACCCAGGTTCCTTTAGCTCTGGGTGAGGCGGCTTTGGCCCTGATCCCTGGGGTTTGCTTTGTTTATTTTTGCTTTCAGTCTCTGAAAGCAAACGGACCATTCTCCAGGCTCCACACTTATTTTGCATCTTCTCTTGTAGTGCAGAGTTCCTACACCCAGTCTTCAGAGGTCACTTTTTCTTACTGCCTCACTCTGAGTTGCCATAGTCAGCTCTGATTAGGGTCACTACACTTCACCTAGCCTCTATCACGTATGCCAGCGTGGTTCACTTGGGTTGTGTGTTGTATTGGCTAATGTTCTTGTTGCTGGAGCAGATTGCCTGAGACAAACAACTTAAAAGGAGGAAAAATTGGCTCATGGTTTCAGAGGTGTCTGTCACGCAAAGCTGGAAGGGTGTGGTAGAACAGCAGTTCATATCAACATGGGACAGGAAACAGAGAATCCTAGGAAATCCATTCTGGTATCTCCCCTCTTTCCATTCATCTTTTATTCTATGCAGCCCCCTAGCCCACAGGGTGATGCTACTTACATTTAGGTTTGGTGTTACTTAATTCTCTTGAAAAGAACTCCACAGACACATCTATAGGTAGACCTTATCAGTCTCCTAGAAGCCAAAGGTGATTATGAGCTTCTGATCCTCCTGCCTCCACCTCCCAAATGCCGGTATTATAGAAACATGCTACTCTACTCACTTTCTGGGGTGCTTGGCTTTCAACCTGGGGCTTTATGCATACCGGGAAAGCACCTTACCGACCGAACCATACCCCCGGGCCTCAGGCACAGTCAAGTTGCCAACACAAACTATCACTTTTGGTTTGTTTCCATTTATGCCTATGTTTTTCACCAGACCAAAAGCAACCCATTATAGGGGTGGAGGAGACCTGATCCTGTAGAGTCTTGCTCACTAGTTAAGGTATTTTTCTCCATGGTTCCACCTGCCTCCATCAGGAACCTCTGTGAAGGACAGCTGTTCCTCAGCACATTGTTAGGTCTGTGGAATATAGCTGGTAGCTGGCCCTACATAAGTCACTTAACCTGGAAGTAACTGCAGTGTCCCTCGATTCTATCCCTCTGCCTTCACATGCTTTCATTTGAACTATTTAAAGAGTATCATAGATCTAGATGTGGTGGCACATACCATTAATCCCAGCACTTGGGAAGCAGAGACAGGTAGATCTCTGAGTTCAAAGCCAGCCTGGTCTACAGAGCGAGTTTCAGGACAGACAGAGCTCTATAGAGAAATCCTGTCTTTCAACAAATAAAACAAAAGAACCAAAACCAACCAGACAAGAGTATCATAGAAAAAGACTTAAAAAAAAAAAACACAGTTGTGTTCAGGAACATATCCTAAAGGCTTACTCTGTAAGTATCTCCTTCTCTACCTTCGATTCCCATTCATCAGTTTTCCAAGTGTGTGAAGACAGGTCCTCGTTGTGTTTTGGGTATCTGAAGGGTGCTAAGGCTGCCCATGTGTCTTCTCTTCTGAGCAAAGTGTTTTGCTTGTAGGCATTTCCTAGCTCATTTGCTGCCTCTCATGAGTGAAGCAAGGGCTTTGCCACTAAACCACACTCACATCCCATCCCCAAACTTACCTCCTGTTTAAGTTTTTACATGACAACTAGCAGAACCTATAGCACTGCCTAACTTGAACATTGACATGGACACATTTCTGAAAGAGAAAAAAAAATTGCGATTACAGGTTCCCCAGTCCTAATCCTTGTTAACCTTTCAAAAGAAAACTGTGCTGTCTCCTTTATTTTGCGTTTTCCTACTTCCAACCAAACTGTGAACTGCAGGGAAGCCAGGGCAATGACTGACATTTTCATCCCTTAGCTACTGTTCTAGTACCAAATAGGCGACCCTCTGAAGCCCATGGCTTCATGGCTTTACAGGCTGACAGGTCTATGATCTCAGGTTTCCGACCCGCTGACAATGGGAGAAAATAACGTTAAAACCATTTCAGAACTATGTACAAGAACAGCTCATGTCTGAGAGGTCATTTTGAAAACTTTGTTTCCAATAACATTCCCAGCACCTGACGTTATTCAACCTTTTCCTCTATTTTTTCCTACTTACAAGCTTCCCACATCTAGTCTCTGCTCTTATGACTCGATCATTAGAATGGTCTGAAGTGGCCAAGGCTGTTAGACCAGTAAGTCCTGAATAGATGTGATGTTGCTATTGTAGTTAACAAATAAACCAGTACGTTTAAAGTTATTCTCAAGTTAGGAAAATGGGGGGCATGTGATTGATGAGTATTTTGGCTGGATTTTTTGGTAGTTATGGCAGAATTTAGTAAAATGTACTTTCCCAAAGTATATTGTTTTGTTTTTATAGTTGAAAGGGATGAAGCATTTTCCTAAAAAGAAAATCAAGCAAATTCATAAAGAGTAACAGATACATTGTGGCACAGACAAGCACACTCAATAGGCAAAAAGCTTTCCAACAAATTGTAGCAACAAATAACTTTTTATTTATTTATTTTAAAGAAGATTTATTTATTTTTGTTTTGGTATGTAAGTGTGTGCATATATGTATGTATGTGCACTGAGTATGTATCTGGTACCCTTGGAGGTCAGAAGAGGGCACCAAAGCTCCTGGAACTGGAGTCATAGAAGGTTGCGAGCTACCATGTAGATGCTGAAAACCTAACTGCTGTCCTCTGCAAATCCAGCCAGTACCCTTAAGCTGCCATTTCTCCAGTTCTAATTTTTTCTTTGTTATCTAACAAAAATGATACTATCCAAATAGTCCTTTGGTTATAAATGCAGAGTGTGAGGGCAGATGGAGAAACAATCCAAGTGTATTTGTAAGAGAATTATAATTGTGTTTAAAATTATTCTTATTCTTATTATTTTAATGTTTTAAGATACACTCATGTAGCCCATGCTGGCCTTGAATTTGCTATATATCCAAGAATTACCTTGAACTCTTAATTTTCCTGCCTCTACTTCCCAAGTGCCAGGCTTGTAGGCATGGACCACCATACCTGTCTCTTACATTTTTTCTTTACTTGAGGTAATAGTGGACATCATCTTCCACTAGTGGAAGAGATCTAAGTTGGCTTGGGAAGTACAGACATCTTCCAAAATAAGTCAGCTTCAGTGATATTTATTGGACGCTTCCTATGGGCAACACTCCCTTGTAAATCTTCAACTCAGTATTAATCAGATACAGCATCACTTAGCTTAAAGAGGCAATGATATTCACAATAAGAGGGATAATACTGCTGTGTCCCCTAAGCTAATATTCACAGCTAACCATACGTAATATCTCACATTCTTAACCCCAGATGAGCAAATCAAAACATGGGGAGGCTAGATAATTTACTAACACCGGAGGCAAGATCTGCAGTCAAATCCAACTGCAATGGCCAAGCTTCCTTTTCATCATGACTGCAAACAGAAGTTCCTTCATTGGTCTCTCTGGAGGTGGGATGGTGATGTGGGGGAGGGATATCACCCACAACTACTCACAAGGAGAGAGATGGGCTCTGGCTTCAGCAGTGGCCAAGATGCCCTATGGGTGGGCATCCTTGTCCTGGCTCACAGGGATTTAGAGACATCAGTGCTGGTACAAGCAAGAAGAGAGGCTCTGGGTGAGTATAAAGCATAGCTATTAGAGCCCAGCATGCAATTGTATATTGAAGTGAGTGCTTACTAATTATAAGACAGCTACTCATTTGTAGATTCATTTTCTAGCTGAATCTTTTGTTGGCACTATACTACAAGGACCAGAGAAGTGCTCACGGGTTGATGGCCACAATTCAAAAGCTGTTTACCCATCACGTTTAGCCCCATTTGCTTAAAATAATAATAAAAATAATAGTAATTGTAATAAAGCTTGTTTACACCTTGTCTTTTCTTGGTTGCATTCAGAGTCTCTGAAAAGTTAGCCTTTGACATCTACCTTGGTTCACTGGTCTCTGACTTACATAAGAATCTGAGAACATTTTAGCAATCCGGGAACTGACAGGAGTTAATGAGGCATCATCTCTATCTGGAGCATACCTGCTAGGGAGGAGAAGTGGAGAAAGCCAGATAGTTTACCTGGAGCTTGGAAAGCCATGTAGCTCCTGAATGCGTTCATACTCTTAGGCCATCCAAAGAGGTGGTTGTTATAATGTGCCTCCAGGTTAATGTTCTTTTTGTTGACTTTTCAAGGACCCAGGCAATAGCTTAGAAAGGAATGCAATTCCCATATATGTGTGTGTGTGTGTGTGTGTGTGTGTGTGTGTGTGTGTGAGAGAGAGAGAGAGAGAGAGAGAGAGAGAGAGAGAGAGAGAGAGAACATGGATATGAGATTGAAGGAGTCAAAACCCTTGTATAAAAATGTGATTGTTTAGATCAGTGCTTTGCTCAGCCATCATCCGAGACACTTCCTTTCGCAGTAACGGTAAGCCACGCAGAGATCCACAATAGGACAGTGTGCACAGAGTCAGAGATTTTGGTGCACTCATTCCTATACTTTATTAAACTCCCTTCAGGGCTCAGGGAACTGTGCAGAAGAGGAGGCAGAAAGCCTGGAAGAGCCAGAGGTGATGGGGGACACCAAGGAAACAGATCTTCCAGACACAATGAGATAGCTGCACCTATGAATTCACAGAGATGGTGGCAGCATGCACAGGGCCTGCATGGATCTGAGTTAGTCAGGGTCCCAGCACTGAGAGGGGGAAGTGGACATGAGGTCCCACTCCTAACCAGGAAGCTGACTAAAACTGATACCCACTAGCCAAGAAAAAATTGTCTCCAACTGAGTCTTACTGGGTGTATTAACCACATGTACGGATAGGCCCCAGGCCCAGCAATAGATGGTCAACACAAAACAAGCTCAGTGTATTGTTTTGTAGGCTCTGTGTCATGTTGCTTTTATGAGTGGTTTTTGTTTTGTTGGCCTTTTGCCTGTACATAATGCTTTCTGATGTTGTGATGTTTGTGTGTGTTTCTTGTGTTTTTATCTTTGTTTTAATGTTTTGTTTTATAGAGAGGTAGGGAGGAGAGGAGGAGAGCAAGATCAGAATATATTACATAAGAATTCTTTTTCAACAATGAAGAAAGACTGAACATTTTTTTTTATCATTGTTTTTCCTTTGTGCCTATAAATAGATACCACAGCAAGATTAAATGTCATGGTTAAGGTCACAGAATAGGTGGCAGCCACAAAAAAGGAGTGCTGATGGACTGTCCGGGTCCTGAGGTAGTGTGCTTCATGTAAAAACCCAGTTCTGTTATTTTTATCTTTGGGACAGGCTTCAAAATCCATCGCATTTGTGACACTCGGCCTCCCTCCCCTCTACATCTCCCTGTCCTCTTACTCACCACCCAGCTCAACCTTACTGTGCTAATCAGAATGATAATGGCTGCTGTAATAAATACTCTGACTGGACATGGCTTGACCACTATTCAATTGTGGGAGTTTGTTTTGTGCTATTTGTCTGCGGCTGGTATAAAGTCTATAGCGGCTGTCTGGATGGACAGGGCTCTATTCAACAGGAGGTGACCTGAGCTTCATTTGTTCTACTGCTCCAGGGTCTTCAATTTCTGGTTTCCCATGTTACCCTGGGGTATCAGAGCGCCTTGTCATAAGGAAACAACATGGAGGAAGACAGGGGAGTTCAAGAGGACCATGGAGCGCCTACTCTGGAAGTGACTTCTGTCCTCCTGTTCGAATTACCTTGGCTGAAACTCTGTTTCATGGCCACACCTCACTACACAGTTGCTGGCTGCTTCTCCAGGAAGAAGAAATGGGCTTGTTGTCTAACCAGACTCCCTGCCTTGGGCACTTTCTCCAGCTTTGGTTTCTGTGGCTCATTTGCCTTTAGATGGTTGTTCGGGGATTCCTTATCCAGCCCCTGCTGTACAGAGTCTTAGAGAGACTTCGCCCTGCTTCTTTGAGGCTCCTGTTTTAGGCTCATCTTCTGTGGGAGCCTCGGAACTCTGAGCATCGATTCTCTGGGATCTTGCTTCCCTGTCTCGTAGCTGCTGTCACCACACTGCACTGGACAGAACAACTCAGCCTTCCTTACGCTCGCTCGAGTCACATCCCCAGTACCCTGCTCTCCTCTTGCCCCGGGGCTTCTCCCTTTCAGCAGCACCTGAAACACCTTCTCTGGACCTGACCTCGGCACTCTGTATACTTAATTCATCCTCAATTTTGCTGTCCTTTCTGCCCCTTCCACTGAAACCCTTACCTAAACTCTGATCATCACCGCCTCTAAATTTCCAATCCCCAATTATCCCAAACAGGCTTTGGGCTGAGCTTTCTCATTGCTCTAAAGATGGCCCTCAAGCTTCTGCTCATCGTCTCGGAACTTCTCCATTTCTTTACTCTAAGCCACTCTCTAGATGACTCCGCATGCACGACCCTTTCCTACACGTAGTATGAAAGACAGGCGTTGCCGGCGCCAAAATCATCCGAAGGGCACAGTGACTTTCAGGCCACGGAATATACACAGTATACACAGGACAGACTCAGTGCAAGATAAACGAAAGCCCACCAAGCTTTCAAGTTTCTTCAAGCGCTCCATTTTCCTCCGACTTTGTATTGCTTATTCCCACAGAGTAGGTTTCTGCACGACTCCAGTCTCTCACCTCTGTTGTTGTGTCTGGACAAAAGCTTGCTAAGCTTGGCACCACATGGAGTGGCACACCCCTTGAAGACGTGTATGCAGAATGACTGAAACTTTGAAATAATGAAAAGATGTTTGATTTTTAATTATCCTCAGTTTGGGTAGGGGGAGGGGTAGTCCTTGGGACTCCAACCCAGAGCCTTGCCAGTGCCAGACAAGTGCTCTAACACTATAACATATGTCCACTCACTCAAAGATTTGTGGACTGCTTTGAAAACAAAATTAATTTTTTTCTTACATGTATGGGATGTGGAAGTGGAGATATCAAATAAATCAGGTAATAGTCACCGATGAAGCCAGCAGTATTTTTAGACCCAGTCTGTTAAAAATTTCTGCTTGGACTTGTGAACCACATGAAGGATCATTGAAGGGGATTTTTGTTAAGAAGACTTGATGTGATGTTTGGGGCTGGAGAGATGACTGAGCCGTTAAGAGCACTGACTGCTCTTCCAGAGGTCCTGAGTTCAATTCCCAGCAACCACATGGTGGCTCACAACCATCTGTAATGGGATCTGATGCCCTCTTCTGGTGTGTCTGAAGACAGTGACAGTGTATTCACATACATAAAAAAAAATCTTAAAAAAAAAAGAAGTCTTGACGTAGCAGGAGAGGTGAGTCAGTCAGTGATGATGAAGTAGGGGATGGGGACAGGAAGCACAAAATAAGCACAAAGTCCACCTGTTACTGCAAATGATTGCTAGTAAGAACATACCTTGTTGGAGAGGCTGAAGGTGGAGTTTGATTCCACCTTCATATCATGACTAACTGACTCTTAATCTAGGTTGTGCCGTGGAACACCATGTCTGTGATCCCTGCTTCTGGTGAGTTTACTGCTTAGCAAGGGAGAAAGCCACCAAGCTCACGGTTATATAAATAGTTCTTTGACAGGAACAATGAATATTGGGAAGGAAAAGTATGAAGTGTGTGGTTGTGTAATGGGGAGATGGTGAAAGGGTCTGTGTCAGAGGGGCAGGATGTGGTACACATGCCACATCCCTCATCTGAAGAGCCTGGCACCAAAAGGGCCTCAGATTTTAGATATGCCCCTAACAGATTCTAGAGTGTTTATACATGCATAATGAAATCTTGGTCAAAGGGGCCCTAACCTAAGCAAAAAAATCATTCGTGTGTGTGTGTGTGTGTGTGTGTGTGTGTGTGTCTGTGATACAGAAGTAGAAGGTAATTTTACATGATATTTTTAGTGTGTCTGAGCTTTGACTGCAACCTGTCACCTGAAGTCAAATGTAGAATTTCAGCTCATTGTTAGTACTCCAAAGGCTTTGGATTTCAGGTTTCTAATTGGGAGTGCTTGCCTCAGCTGAGAGACGGTGCACAGAGAGAAGAGAGCATGGAGGTTTACAGCAAAGCCATGTAGGAAGAGAAGACAGGAAAGATGAATCAGGATGTGTTCTGGGAGCGTCTCTCCTTGGATGTCAGAAATCTGAACTTGACTTGTTGGGAAATAAGGAAAGATACAAAGGTCAAGTCAAGGCAATCCAAGGAAACCCTTGTGATTCAGGCCAGAGCAAAGCCACACGAGGAAGAATTACAGGGCTTTTGTTTTTGTACAGAAAGTCATGTCAATCACTGTGGCTGGCCCGATGTGATACAGTGAGCCAGGGAGCGGCTGGGCTCGGGGCACCATCTGTGTAAGTTCTATGTGTGCTCTGTGACTCAATGTTTCAGTCTGTTTGTTTGTCTCATATCTCACAAGGCAAGAGGTAGCAGTTTAGGAAGAGGATAGGGCAGGCAGCACAAGGATGGGGCTTTCACATCCTGTAGAGCTTATAGGTTAAATCTGGGTGCTTCCTAGCAAAGCCCTGTGAGTATGAGGAGTAAAGGAATAAAGTACTCAGCGTGGACAGGGCAGCCGACCGGCCATTCTGTAGGTCCTAGGGTTATCTCTCTCCTCATCTCCTCACGGGTATGATTCAGCCAGGTTGAACTTGGTTGGGTTTTTGCACAGCTTACCTAGCAGTTTAGAAGTGAGGCTCCCAGTAGTATGAAGGAGGCTGGCCTCACTAGAGCCAAAGTCTCCAGGCCTCCCTGGAGCTTCTTTTTGAATGCCTTTAGTAAGCACACACGTGCCACACAGACCCTATTAGCCTCTTAACACATTTCTTACAAATCAAACTCACTGGTGGGCAGAGCAGGAAGATGTCTGGCTGCCACCCAGACAGTAAACAATAGAGGTAATTATTAGACAGCCATTAATCTTGTCAATTACACATTAACCCAGGCGGTGTGTGTAAAGGGGAGTACAATCTTCATATATATGTTTGTGTGTGTGTGCGTGCGTGTGTGTGCATCTTTGTCTTTATTCACCATAAAAGAGAAAATTTTAAAGGACTATATTTCTATGCTCTCCTCAGCTTCTCCATTTGAGGAGACAATCATACTACTCTAAAAATTCCTTTAGCAAGTTTGTTGATTGTATTTCTTATTTTTTTTTTCCTCTGATAGCTGATAATACAGTTCTGCTGAGTATTCAGGAAACTGATTGTGTTGCTTTCTGTAAATCCACTACAGTTCCTCTTTCATTTTGAATGCTTCGGTCAAGTGGCCTATAGTAGTAGAAATACTAGCCTGACTAGACAATAATTGGTAGCACAGGGCAGGGGTTGGAATCTTTTTGTCCTGTGTATGTTTAGAAGGACCTACCTTCTCTTCATCTTTGAGTAGGTTTCACCAAAGGACATCCTTGCCCACTTGAAAACCCATAGCACTTGGCTTTGTGGTCTAAGGAAATGAAAAAAATAATATGGTGCACAGTCTAGAAACAGCTACATTTTGCCTTATTGGGGGGTGGTGGTGAGGAGGCAGTTTCTCTTCAGAGTCTTTGTCTAAATGCCCACACCTCCTTTAGTACTCTTGACCTTCTCTTTCTCCTTTTCAAAAGCAGTTCTAAGAAATGACCCATGTCAAGCCATTTATTTCTTCAAGGGCAGTAATGAGCCTAGCGAATGCTTGTTCTGGCCATGCTTCCATTGTTAACCTTATCTTTAATGATGGAATGAGAAGAATTTCAGGTATTGGATAATAACCCAAAGTTGAAGTTTTTAAGTTCTGTTCACATGCGACTCAGACAAATAACTTTTTATTGGCAGGAAGGGCAGTTCTCAGTGAGCACTCGTCACGATTAGAGTAGCTGCTTTCTGCTCTCTTTCCCCTTTGTGGAACTAACTGTGGAGGACAGGGAATGAGGGTAGGGTGACAGGGCAAGTGGAAAAGAAGAACTCCTAAAATGTTACTTTCTAAGACATTTGAGACCTATTTAAGCAGAGTCCTAATGCCTGGCAGGTCAAAAAGGATGCGGAAGGGCCGAAATATCTGTTGAAAGTGATCATCAACTTCTTTCTTGAGATGCCAAGAAAGCACTCGAGGGGCATCCCCCATTTTCTAGGGGATGGAGGCATCTTAGAATGAAGTCCTGCTTGGTTAACTGTCAGATTTGGCTCATGAACGCAGAGATGTATAAGGTTTTCATTAGCCTCCCCATGAACCTATCTCTAGGTCTAGTAAATGTTAACAGCACTTATTCTGGAATTCGGGTTTGGTAGCCTGAGAGGGCTGACTCATCACTGAGGTTCCCTGAAGCTCTAAACTCCAGTGCTTTCTGAGATCTATGAAACTAGATTAAGTGATGTAATTTAATATGTTATTATTTGAACCAAAATGCTTAGGCTCAGGATGCTGGCGAAAAGTAGGAGGCCGGAGCGCAAAGGGTATCGGTCATTTTCCACGGCTTATTTCCTCCTAAATGGAACCAATTACAGAGCCAGGGGAAGAAGTAGAAGCTACTGGTGGCAAATCAATACTAACAATATTGACATCACACGAATCAGGGATCTGTGGTGAGAAGGGTGGGAAAGATCAGAGAGATTCTAGAACTCCAGGAGGGTCCGTGTCTTCTAATGGTAGTGAGTTGATCTGAGAGAAGGCATGAGTTGTCCTTTGATTAGATGATTAAAAATTTTTTGAGTTCCTCAAAAAATGAAACTGCAACTCAGCAGCTCTGGGATGATCAGAGTGTTTATTTTACTGGTGGCTGGTTTCGGAACCTCAGGGAAAATCTGTTCCTTAGGCACCAGGTCTCATAAGTCAATGAAGGACAACAGAGAGAAATTTAGAAAGGACGATTCTAGAGTTCACTGGAGTTTCTTTCAGGCAGAATGTTTTCATCTTCAATAACATTGTAGGTGCTTTCTCTAGGAACCCATTTGGTAGAAGAGTAGCCTTCATCCTATAATTCATTGATAATTGACAAAATCTCTTGCATCCTTAATACTTTGCCAGGAGATGCAGATAGAAGGAGGACAAGAGGCATTCACAGTTTTGGAAGAATTTGGAGCTTAGCAGAAAATGCACTAACGCATTTGCGGCAGGTAACAGATGTGGAAATCTTTTAACCTTCTAGCTAAAGCTTGTACCACCAGTCGTTTCAGGAATGCGAGTCAGTAGAGGCTGAGTAGGTTAGTTGGACCACAGTGACTCCAAGTTTGTGGGCCTTTGGGCTCCTTGATAACTGTAGTAGTTTGGATCTTAAATGTCCTCCAAAGCCCATGTTAAAGGTATGGTTTTCAGGTTGGCATTGCTGGGAGGTAGTATGAATTTTAAGAGCTGAAGCTTGGTGGGAAGTCTCTGGAGTGCCTCTTTGAAGGGAATGATGAGACTTCAGCTGATTCTTTCATTTCCTTTCTCTTCCTGGGTGTGAAGTTGATGATATTTACCCTGTCATATGCTCTTATCATGATGGGCTATGTCACCACAGACCCCCAGCGATGGTGCCAACCAGATAGAGACTTTTATCTTTATACATTGATTACCTTAGTCATTTAAATATCTTGTTACATTTATTTACTGTGTATGGGACACGTGAGTGCCACAGTGTGTGTGTAGAGGTTGGAGGATAACCTGAGGGAGACTATTTTCTCCTACCTTGTGGGTCCCAGGGATCAAATATGGCATTAGGCTTACTAGCAAGTACCTGTCCCCCGTGAACCATCTCACCAGCCCATCATAGGTACTTTAACACTGACATGAAGTGGCATTACTCCATGTTTGAACATTCCTTTAATTTCTAGTTAGGAAGTTGATGGCTACTTTTTCTTCATTAATAAACATCAATATTTAAGTGGCGAAATGATTTTAGGACAAGAGTTTGAGAATTTCTTCAACTTCTTTTTTAAAGAAAGATCTATTTTTATTTATTTATTTATTTATTTATTTATTTATGTGTGTATGTGTGTATGTGTATCTCTCTCTCTCTCTCTCTCTCTCTCTCTCTCTCTCTCTCTGTATGTATATGTGTATGTGTGTGAATGTTTTTATGTATATATTGAGAGTGCATGTTTGTAGATCTTCTGGAACTGAAGGTACAGCCAATTGTAAACTATCTGAAATGGGTGCTGGGAATTGAACTCTGGGACATCAGAAACTTCTTTTAACTGTTGAGCTGTCTTTGCAAACCTGTCCTCCAATATCTAAAATGGACAAAGAAACGTGAAACAGGCCTTCTGTGTTGGATCAATGATGAAAATCTTTTAATTTGCTGTTTGTTAAAATCTGTTCTGTTGAAAGCCCTTACACCAGCTTCCTGGCTTCTTTTACTTCACAATCCTCTGGGGATGATGAATGATGTATTTGATCCTCAGGAAGACTGTACCAACAGTGGAAAGATGGAGTTTTAGTGTTTTTTATTTGTTTGTTTGTTTGTTTGTTTTCTTTGCCAAAACTGACTTAGGAGCTGGATCACTGATAGGTACTTATAGATCCTCTCATTCTATCCTAGCCTGTGGGCAGGACATGTTCCTTTTATAGATGTGAACAGAACGGTATAAACTCACTAAATTGGAAATACACTTATCTTGCTTTGTGCTTATCAGCCTTGGGAGGGTCAAGAAGATTACTCCTTCTGCTCCCTGCTAGCCTTGAAAAGTGTCAACAGACTAGCAATCTATTATTTTTTAAAGTAATGACTTAATTGCATTTATTCTTAGAACTCTGAGTTGATTCTACATAATTTTTTATGTTAACCACAGAAACACCACATATTAGCAAAACTTACCAAAACTCTCTGTTCTTAATGTAAACTCTTCAGGAAAGACTAGAGGGAAATGCTTAGTTTGATAAGCAACATGTACAAAGGATTGTGGCAAATGTCATGCTTTGTGGTAACATGTTGGGTGTCCTGGGCAAGGTTCCTCAGAACCAGAGATTGAGAAAGAAGTCTCAAGGGAGTCTTCTCTGATAAAACTCATCTAAAATGGAAGTCAGCAGCGTCAGGCAGGAAAGAGGTGAAGGCAGATGTGCAGAAGAGCTAAGCCCACAGGGCATTCTGAAATGGAGTGGTTCATGGTTATTCCATCTCATAGCTAAAGAGAAAGCTCTGTTGGTACCCACCCTAAAACAGTTATCCCATTTCACGACAAGCCTTTTAGGTGCCTACTATTAGTTAGTTGTTGGCTATAAGTCACCTATCTATGCTTGTGCTGACGTATAAGAATACTATTAACAGACTGAATCTATAATGAAAAAAAAATTATCTGACACACGGCTCTGAAGTCTGAGAAATCCAAGAGCCTGACATTGATACCCGATGAGTATCTCAAGTTGTATCACGCCATGACAGAAGGTAGAAAGGCTAGAGAAGATAGGAAAAGGAGAGCAAGAGGGAGCAGAACTTGTCTTGGCAACGACCCCACATATGTGATGAGTAGCCCACTCCTGTGAGCACCCCACCCATTTACGAGGGCAAAGCTCTGTTAATTTAACCGCCTCTTCTTTGTCCTCATCTCCCAACACTGTTGTATTGGGAATTAAGTCTCTAAGGCTATACATGCTAGGCAATGTATTTAAACTGTAGCGTTGCCTTTGGGAGCAAGATCTCCTACCTAGTCTGTGAACTAGTGGCCTCAATTAGCAATGTCTTCATAAGAAGAGTGAATCTGTGAGCTCCTATAAATGGGAAAAAGATTCATCAAACCCAGTAAAGGGCATCTGACACACACCAACACAGTCTGCTAACTTGGCTTTTTATCTTACATACATAATTTATGTAGAGTTAGAGACACCTTTGTTTTTACTATTTTCTGGTTTCTGTCTGTCTTCCTGCTTTACGTTTTGATCTAGTGTCATATACCTCTTAGCTTAAAACTTCCTTTTACTTTTTTTTGTATGTCTGTTGGTAAATAAACTTTTATCTAAAAAAGAAGTACTTTTTTATTTTGAAACTTACTTTTACTGGGAAAATTTTTTTCTCCCTATTTTAAGGTATTGTTCCACTGTCTTTGTGATAGTTTGAGTGAGAATGGCTCATAAATTTGTGTGCTTAGTCTCCAACCTGTGAAACTGTTTGGAGAGGATGAGTAGGTGTGGTATTGTTGGAGTGGATGTGGCTTTGTAGAAGGAGGTGTGTCACTGGGCAGTGGGCTTTGAAGTTCAAAAGCCCATACCTGACCAAGTTCTTCCAGCTACTGCTCCAGATCACACTTGTTTCCTCCCTGCAATGGTGATCATGGACTAACCTTCAGTCTCCAATTAAATTTCTGATAGAAGAGTTGCCTTGGTTACAGTGCCTCTTTACAGCCATAAAACAATAACCAAGAAAGTCTCCTAGCCTAAGGATTAGTAACCTACTGCCATTCTTAGCTTTGCTCCTCTGTATGCAATTTCTTTCCTCTTTGTCTTTAATTTTAAACCACTTCACTCTAGCTGGTCTCGTCATGTGGGAGCTTACTCTAATTTTTTTTTCTCTCTTTCACTTTACTTTGTTCTTTGACTTGTTTGATCACTTCAGCATAATCTATTTGTTCTTGGAAAATAGCTAGCTTTTAATTATTCAAATATTCCTGATACCCTACGTAAACATTAAAGCCAAGTTCATGTGCTCTGTCTCTTTCAACTCTTTTCTTTGTGTTTCAGTTTGTGCAGCATGCACAGGTCCAAGTCCAAGGTCACAGGTCAACCCCACACCTGATTTCTTGAATGTACTGATGATTTAGATGAAGGCACTTCTAGTACCATCACACTCTGTGTCATTTTCTGTATTGTTATTTCCCCCTACCGTGTCCATTGCTCTCCTGAAAGATCCTATCTGTTTTCCCTGCCTACTGACTTTAAGTCATTAATCAATTGTTGAAGTTTTTCTCTATATGCTCCAACTTCTGGTTCATCTCTGAGTCTTGTTCTCTTGGATGTTTTTTCTTTTGAGGTGTGGCTTTCTGTTTTGACACACACACATACACGTGTGTGTGTGTGTGTGTATCTTCTAACTTTCAAGAGATTGCCTGATAAATATGTAAAAGAATAAAGACTGAAGTAAATACTGGCTAAAAGTAGACTTGTGTTTTCTACTAGGTCAATCGTCATGGAGAATATTGTTTTGGTGTGAATTTGAAATCAGAAATTGAACTGTTTAAATTTTAACATTGCCATGGCTATCACTAATAAATCACTGGCCTCAAATTTCTCTAACGTGATTTTGTGCTTAGGCTAAAGAATTGATTAACGGAGATTTATTTTAAATGCTCCCTCTTCAACTTGGAGCCTTTCGTGTGCTCTGTATCTCAGACAGGGCTACAGTCTCTGCACTGACCCTCCTCCATCAATGCACTCTTGATTCAAGTGTCTAGCCCAGTGGAGGCACGGAGGGTTTCCAGTTGTCCCATTTAGAGCCTTTGTCCTAGAGAATGCTGTGTTTCTGTATTTTAGACATGATTTGAAAAGCATTTCTGTGCATAAAATAGGTTCAATCGATCTGACAAGTCAGCCAATAAACCTCTTCTACTAAGCTAAAGAGACTTGAGCATTGAGATGCAATCAAGCAAAGGCCTTTGCAGCTATCTGGGGAGTGCTGTCTCACGAGGCTGCTCTGGGCAAACAGTCTGGGGCAATGCTACAGCACTCCATGGGAGAGCTTCACAGAAAATGCAGTATAAATGTCACTGCAGAGGTTATACAATTCATCAGTCCTGGGTAGATGAATATTCTAGATCAGTGCTGGGTTTGGGAAAAGTTCATTGATGGTGCTAACACTCAGGAATATTTCTCAATACTCAGGTCAATTGATTTACAATTTTCTCGCAAGGGTAGGAAATGAAAGCTGATAGAAAAATGGACAAAAAATAAGAACAGATTTCATTTCTCTGTTGAGGTAAAACAATCTAAAATTGAAGTAACATCATTGACCACAAAGCATTATTATGACATGAAGAGAGACAATGTCTGTAGGATCTTTAAATAGAAATGGTACCTAAAAGGTCTGGCAGTCTGGACCTATTCTTATTGATGCTATCATTACTATTTTGTAATGTGTTTGTTGATTTTTTTTTTTACTGGCTCTTATAATTGGGAAATTTTTTCCTTTGTATAAACAACTCCTGCTGCACTAATCTGATTGGCTTTTTTTGGGCACCGTGGAGACATGTTCTCCTAGTTGTCTGACAACAAACCAATTTAGTCCTCAATGCTCTTGTTTCCAAGTCAAGTCATTTAATTTTGTTCATTTTTTTCCTTTCAGGTATGATACTTGGAGAAGCAACTTTTCAAAATTCTTGTGTTGCTCTGATTTGAGTCCTGAGGCAACTGAACGGAGCCATCACCACATACTAATTAACGAATCCCCAGGCAGCTCTAATTTGTCCAGACATAGAGGAGGCTGCCCACACACTTTTCCCTGGAAAATGACAACTCTGCACTAGTCCATCCCCTACACTGAAGGGCCAGACATGTCCTTGCACTGACCTCTCCTCTGTGCTTTTAAAAATACACAGATGCAGAAGGACTCTGGTCTGTCTAACTCTCTGGTCACCTGACATTTTTATATAGCTCTGCCCTATGCCCACTGTATCTTAGATTCCCCACTTGTAAAGAGGACATGATGACTGCGTGTAGAACTGCTGGGATTATTCATTCCCAGAGCAGAAGCAATTGCACTGGTGTGCAGTGGGAAGATTATTAGATCACTGACATGCAGACAGGGACATTAGGGTCTGGAGTTTCCTTGTGTTTAATTTAGATCCTAAGAATGCACTCCAGCTGCTCTTGCTGTGCAAGCTTGCATAGGCTTTCCTTCGTCAATCTTTTCTTTGCCAGAGAACTGCGTTTTATTTCATTAAAGAATGGAAGATCCTATAAATACCCTTAATGCATTGGAGAAGCGATGGCCTGAGAACATTTAGTAAATAAAAACTTATGTCAGGATAGCTTTTGGTGAAGTTAAAAAACATTATAAGAAAAGAAAGGATGGAGAGAGAGGGAGAGAGGAGGGGAAACGAGGAAGAAGGGGTATGCTCAATAGTAAAAACATTAAACAGTTTGCCATTACTAAATTTCTTCTCTCACCTTCGTAAATTTCAATCCACAAATACAACTGGCCCACTGCTATGAACAGTCATTTTCCAGAATAGGAAACAGAAAAGACACAAAGCCTCTGAGAATAATTGAAATCTGAGTCTGGATAAGATTAAAACAAAAATATCTACAATGACATCTACATATAGATCAGGTTAATAAAAAAAATTAAAAGGTAGTTAACGTCAATTATTGAGAATGATATGGAACAGTAGAGGGTTAAAAATTGGCGTGAGGTATGAAACATGATTCAATCACTGTGCAAAGCAATTTGGTATCAACTAGTAAAATTAAATGTATTCCTACAATGTGGCCTAGCAATTTTTCTCCTATGTATCTCCGAGAAACTTTTATTCAAAAATCACTCAAAAAAAAACATGTTCATAGAAACATTATTCTTATTAGTGAAAATCTATATATTTATCAACAGCTGGATCAAAAAGGTTAAGGATTTTTATACAATACCGCAAACCAGTGAAAATGAGTGAACGTTGCGTATTTCATCTATCAATCACGCTACCTACCTATCCATGTATATCTGAATATCTCTCTGTGCAGACACACGCATGATCAATGATCTAGAACCACTAAAGGAAATTACAGAGCCAAAGACACAGGGTGCACCCAAACTGGTACAACCATAGACTGGAAGTGCAGAGAAAAGAATGACTCAACTTGGAAAAATGTTAGAGACAAGATAAAGGAAATGGCGTATCTGGAGAATAAGGACCACTTAACGTTGTGTTTTTTAAAACAAGAGAATGCTTAGTGGTACTCCACCAGAGGATGTCCTCTGGAAATATGAAACTGACAGATCAGAAAGGGTCATGTAAGGCTCTCTGCAGGGGTCAGAGCAATGGAGGGGTACAGGGATATCATCTTGTAATTCTTCAGATAGTATACTTTTAGTTTGCATAATTTAAAAATAATAACTATTTTTAAAGGTTAGACTAAAAAGTATAATAAATATGGTTACAATAATATTTTACTACGAATATGGACAGAATTAAACATTCATTACTAGAAAACTAAGGGTAAAGCAAGTGAATCTTAGCTCAAATATGGGCTCTGGGCACTTGTCAGGAGAAGCCCGGCATGCATCACGAAAAACGATTTGGTAAGAGCGTTTGTCAAAGCACAGCATTCATCCTGGCTCAAATCTAAAGCTGAAACGATTGTAAGGGAACACGGGTAGAATTGTAAACTAGGATCCAGGGCCTAGAGACAGACACACATGGACATAGACATGCAGACGTGAAGTAGCAGCAGCTCATTCTAACGTTGTCTTTATAACTAGGAACACTGTTGGTGATCTCATTTTAACACCTAATAGGTCAACGATTTCAACATAAAGCAAAATTATGAATAAACAACTGCAAGGTCTTGAGTAGCACTTCCTTCAGGGTGCTTGACTTCCACAGAAGCCAATGATCAGTCACCCTGGGCTTCCAAAGCAGCCCAGCACCTTTCCCGTTATTCATTCCTAATAGGTCTGGGTTCAAATTCGTTTCTCCCTGTGTATAGATATGAGCCCATTGGAAGCTTGGTCCTAGCCTATTATATTCACTATCTATCTAGCAAGAGAATACCTGACACAAAAGAGGTGCTCAATAATGAATATTTGTTAAGTTCATACATATATAGTCAAATAAATGGACATGAACTTGCATGAAATAGGTCTTTGAAACAGTATAGAAAAACAGAAGTCATAGAGTCAAATAACTGAAACTATTGACCACATCACAACCGAAGCAAACAAAACACTGAATGGCAGGGGAAAGGCAAAGTGGCAGAAAAGAGAAAAAAAAATGCCTGGAAATGTCAGGCAAACTGTACAAGACCTGTGCAAGATCAAGCCAGTCAACATTCTAGCAGGAGAGGGGAGGGGCTTATGACTCCCTACCCCCAACTGAGGAGCTATCAAGTTCATGGCTTCTGAGACATGGAGTCAGTTTTCTTTAAGAGTATGGTTGCTGTGCTCTGGTGGATGACCTTGTACCAAGAGTATATGAGCAGCACATACAAATCAAGCATATATATATATCATGTAGATTATCACACACACACACATATTTTTAAGAGGACACTAGGTTTGAAGGGTCAAGGAATTGTTAGATCTAAGAAGAGTTGGTGAGGATTAGGACCAAACCACATTGTATACATGTATGTATATGTGTATGTATGTATGTATGTATGTATGTATGTGTGTATGTGTATATGAGTGTGTGTATGTATGTGTGTGTATGTATGTGTGTGTGTATATATGGGTGTGAGTATGTATGTATGTATGTATGTATGTATATGTGTGTATGTGTGTATGTATGGGTGTATGCATGTATATATGTGTACATGTGTGTATGTATGTATATGTGTGTATATGTATGTATGTATGTATTCTTAAAAATGAACAAAATATATTTAAAACATCCAGTAAAGAGTTACTGTCTCTGATTGACAGGTGGCTCTTATAAATCTATGAAAAAAATGAACAAAGACTCTGTGCTAGTTAGCTCCACACATGCTCACGATCTACAGTCTTGTTTGCAGCGTTGTCTGGTATGGATGGATAGTTCTTGCTCAGCATCCTTCTGAGGTTGCAGGCTGTTATTAATGAGGGTGCACACTCCCTGTGAAGGCTTCCGTCATGGCGTGCAGCTGCTTCCAGCTGCTCACTGCAAGCTTCTTGTGGTTTTACTGAGCTTCATCAGGTCTCACCCAGCACAGAGACAAGGTCCCAGCAGAAGCATTTCACCTGCCAGCGTTTCATAGGACCCTGAGGGAACATGTCCAGGTGGTACTAAGAAGGCAGGACAGAAGTCATAGACACACTTTTTTCATAGCTGTTGTCCAGTTAAGCACACAGCTCAGATCCAAGGAGAGAATCAAGTGCCCCTTACTCAGTGCAGAAGCAGCATATGGGGCACAGGAAGGAACAGCAACGGTGGTGGCCATCTTTGTAGGCTGTCCCCTCTCCCATCTGCTGCTTGCTTTCTGTGCTGTGCAGGAGACATGAGTTGGATTTCACCTTCCAGGAAGACATGCATCTTTTGTACGTTTACTAAAGCCCACTCGGTGCTCAGTGGCTGTGTAATTTGTGCTTCCGACAATGTGTTTCTTTTTTAAGCCAAATGTATTTCTTTCAAAATCAGCTTGTTTCTGGCAATCTGAAGAGACCTGCCTTTTGAAAATGACTTCAATGCACACCTTCAGGCTCATCTGGTGGCTTTTAAGACATGATGCACAGGGCACTTTCCCTCCATCTTTGAATTGTACCCTATAGTTACTGAGTTACAGGAAATAGTGTCATGATTGCTTGTCATATGTGTGTGCATGAATGTGTGTATGTGTGCACACATGTTGGAGAGCCAGGTGCCACTGAGTTTTGGATTAGAAAGATGGCTTTGCATTTATTTGAATGTTTTAGCAGCCCGAAGGGTTCTCGTGTACAAGCCCTGCCTTGGCTAGCTGCTGTTATTATCTTGCTACGGAAGGTCATGCCAACTGCTTAATTACACGGAAAGTTATGAAACAGCCCGGGCAGCAGAACACTGATCAGCTGTGGAAATAAACCCTTCTTGCAGCAAGGATGGCTTCGAGCCACCAGGCGTGTCTGACCGTCCATGCCTGCATGTATAGCTCCCTTGTATAAAAGGGGTGCCCATGGTTAGGCAAAGTCCTGGATTCACCTTTCTAACAGAACTATGGGTCATAGCACAATGGAACCATTTTAATCAGAGCGAGATTATATCTGAGCACTTTTAGTCAGACTTTTCCTTTCATTGAATGTAAACAATTAAACCTCTCTATGGAGGCTTTCCTGCTCATTCCACAGTGCACCACAAAATGTCGTCTGTAGCACTGAAATGGGTATTATTAAAGAGATTCTGCTCGCGTAGTTTCAGGTCCCCCTGACTTACCTGCCCTTCAACTATCACCTTCAAGGGGAAACAACTGCTAATAAATCTGAGTTTACAGAGGAGAGATCTCTTCTGGTTCAGTCTGTCAGTTGCCTGCCTGGCTTGGTTTCATTCTCACCTTAAAAGTACACAGATTTTGGACTTTTACACGTTGCTTTGTTTCATCTACCTTCACGGAGAAGACTCCAAAGGAGGGTTTTGGGGAAATTAGAGGCTGAGGGGAAAACAGACTTCCCAAGAAAGAAAAGGAATTGCTGTGCTGAAGAACCCTTTTCACAGGAGCAAGCGGGATCCTCTCTAAATCTCGCGGCTACAGGAAGCAGCTTGCCCACTGCAGAGGGGTGGGGTTCACTCTCATTTCTCTGAAAGCGTTTGGAGAAGGAAAAAGCCAGGCTCCAATGCCAAAAGACAACTTTAACCCTCCACTAGCAGAGCCCAAGGTCAACCAAAGGTCACAGGAGCTGTGCTGAAATCGGACAGCTGGCAAGTTTCCTCCCAGCTGCCTCTGATGCTGCAGAAATCGATAGCTGAAATCCAGGCCCTAAAGTGCTCACTTGTTGGCTCTAAGACTGGCCTGTGATGGATGAAGTGGTCCGAGGTGGCCATCAGGGTTCGAAGTAGACACTGATATAGACTCGAGCTCCCACGGCTGCCCTGCCCCTTCTTGAAACCTAATTTAGACCATATCAGAGTTTTCATAAAGACATTCCTGATACCATTGTGCTGCAAATCCTGTCTGATCCGACCTTCAAACACTTATGCAAACTGAAATATGTCTGGAAAGAAGTCAAAACAAAACAAAACAAATATGCCACACCATCGCTTTGCAGCAGGCTCCTCCCTCCTCATTTGCATTTCAGCTCAGACCTCTCCAACCGGCTCCCAACTGTTTAGGCCAGTTAATTAGTTATAATTGCAGCGACTGTTTCTCTGAATGCTCTGATGGCCTTATGTCTGGAAGGCAGCTTAGCCCGGAGTTTTCAGCATGTGTGAACTGCGTTGGTAGCATTATTTTTGTGAAAACTCGTTACAGATAAGAGCAGTTAGTTTACCCTCCGTCAAGACCTGCCGTAGCAATAATTCGCTTTCTTCAAACATCTACAGGTTGTGTTCCAAGAGCTATGACCTCTGCCTCTGTCTTCGCTCTGTCATTACAGTGGGCTCTTTTCCCCCAGGAGCATTTTGGGTGAAGCGCTCTAACTCGGTTTCGGATGCAGTGTGCTAATGATAATTTGCGTCACTTGCAAGTTGTAGCAACATCGAGATCTCGTGGTCTATCTTTTGGCTCGTGACACCATGTAATTAGAGAGAGTGGAAACTGGGAGAGCAAAGTGGCTGTGAACTCATATTACAGTCCTGAAACCAAAGGGAAGAGAAGAGGAAGTGGCTGTTTCTGTGGAGGATGGACCGATCTTTTGCTCCTATAAAGGAAGGTCACAATCTTCCAGATTTCAAGGGGAAATAAATAGTCTTTGTTCTCAAAAGGTTTGCCCGACTATATTATTAGTGATTTTAATCCATTTCATCTAACATGTACTGAACTCTGGCAGTTATGTTTAGAGAGATTATTATAGTGGTCAGGACTAGAGATCTTGTATGCGGGGTTTGCATTCAGGTATCACACTTCATTAGGGGGATTTATTCAGTCTTATGAGGCAGGCAGGTGTGTATTTATTAGTCCACCCATCGGATGAGGAAATCGGAGCTTGGAAAGGTTAATCAACCCACTGGCCCATGGCTCCAAAGCTGGTGAAAGCCATGGTTAGGAACCAAGGATCTCCTTCCATTTTAAAGACTGAAGAGCGAGGGAGTAAGACACATAAAAAGATTGTGGTAAAAACAAAAATGGCAGCCTCACTCGCACCTCACAGATCTAGTGAGACCTGTGCGCACCAGGACTGGATATTCTGGTAAGTGAGAAATGCAGACAACTAAGGAGGTGTTTGGGATGATAGGAGTTTCCTCAAGACCCCCCCCCCACCCCTGTGAGCTTTGCACAGGAGGCGTTCCTCATATCTGCTACGTCCTTACTTACCCAGCACCTTTTAGTATCCTGAAATCAGGCAGGGGAGCAGGCTGTGCCGTCCTTACCACACTCTGTGCTAACTGTAGTCACTCAGCTGACCTGGGAAGATATCACAGAGGCTGTAAACACTGAACAAAGGTCTGAAGAGCCAGGGGTGGGGGTGCTAGGTGATTGGAGTCCACAGATGAGGTGACTGTGACTCAATTTGCTTGGCTCCAGAAGAGAGCGATATAGGCTGGAGAAATGGCTCAGTGAGTAAAGACACCTGCCATGCAGGCCTGACCACCTGAGCCTTATCCCTGGATCCTGCAGTGGAAGGATGTGTGTATGTATGTTTGTGTGTATCATCCTTATAATCTATATAAAAGAATATATATATATATATATATATATATATCTCCTTACATATGACCGTATACCATACATGACCATATATATGCACATATATGTATATATGTACATATGCATGCATGTATATATACACACACACACACACACACTCACACACACAACTAGGACTGAATAGAAATGTGAGACAGTACTGCTGTTGTTCCATTCTTTTACAAAGCTGACCTTTCTTGTGCAGAGTAGAAGACAACAGTGGCTGGCCTGTCAGGGCTTTCCAATAGGAATGCCAAGAAGAGAGCAAGGTGGAGTAAAGTAAGAGCTGTGGGCAGCTTTAAACGTGTTAGTCCAAAGTGACCATGGGGTGGCTGCTCTGTGACCAGAAGCAGGGCCGGGCTTCTAGGAATGTCACCAACTTGGTCATCAGATGGAGCCCCACCCTTTGCGGCCTCCAGCTGTGAGATGAACTCTCTGCCACGGCCACCATCTTGGAATTCTCTTCCTTTTCCAAATAGCAGGCTATTTGCAGTTTGCGTTTGCAGTTTGCACCTACTAACAATGTGGTGGGTCCTGACAAGGCGTTTTATTTTGTTTATGCAGCTTTAGAGTAGTGTTAGGAGAGTAATTTGAACTTTAGACCAGTATGAGGAATTATGGGTATGAAACTGACAAACTTCCTGGAGAAGGCAGGAAAGAAAAGGAAATATTTTCTTTATACATCAGTTGGAATTCTTTAATTTGGTAGAAAAATAGGAAGGAAAGTGCAAACTATCAATTCTTGGCTCTGTTCACATTAAACAGTGTAGGAAGAGGAGAAAAGCATTGAGTTAATTTATTGTTTGTTCGATATTCAAATATAAATAGCTCAGATCTCTTGAGTTTCTGAGAACATCAGGGGAGTTTCGGAGGCTAAAAAGTAAGGAGCACAATTTTTAGTATTACTATAGAATAGGCCTTTTGATCAAGGTACAAGTAAAGGAAACTTTACAGATTTATTCAGATTTGGGGGATCTTGGGGACAGGGAAGCTATTCTTTTATTTTCAATTAAAAGATAGTGCTTTCTGTTTGAAAACTTTCTTGAGGAAGGGTTTGCTGATGACAGCAATGAAGATGATGATGAAGAAGAAGAAGATGATGATGATGATGGTGGTGGTGGTGGCGGCTTCGATGACGACAACGACAACCAAGATGGTTCCTTAAAGAAGAATGGTTCCTGAGTGGAATGGTAGATGGTGCTTGCTGAATTTTTCATTGTGAGTCAGGCACAGTTAAGCAAGATTAAAACATTCCCAAGGAGGGTCCCAGTATCCTAAACATGAAGAATGAAGAAAGAGAGGACTATACCGTGCAAGCATTTGTCTCAAGATTCACAGAATGTATCAACTGGTGTTGGCCTTGAACCACTGGCTCCTACTTAATCCCCTCCCTGAGCTGTTTTGCTTCTCAAGATCCTCCAGCAGATGCTGCCCCCACCCCGAAAGATGAAAACCTACAAGAAAAAGGTTTCCTATGGTTTCAACTCTCAGAGCTGACCTTTTCAGCTTCCTATGCTACTAATGCTTTTAATCCAGACAGCTCAGGGATGGGGGCAAGAGGTGGAGGTTGGGGTCAGGAGGGGTGGTAAACTTGGGTGTTAGTTGATGAGGACTAGGAGGAGGATGAGCAAATTGGAAGAAGGCGAGTCAGGACTAAATGGAAATGTGAGATGCCATTGTGACCACCTACCCCTCCACAAAGCTGCCTTTCCTGTGCAGAGTGAGAAGACACTGGCTGGCCTGTCAGGGCTCTCCAATGGGGAGGCAGGAGGTAGCATTTGCATCTAAAGTGCTGTGACCAACCAAAAAAAAAAAAAAATCAGAGCCCCTAGTTCTAGGTTCCTGAGCACCTGCCATCTCTATCTGTGTTAGGGTGGTGAGCTTGGTGGTCTAGGCCTTTTTAAAAATCAAGTACAGCCCTTTAAACGTGTGGACAGAACACTTCTATTGAGTTTTCTGTTCACTACTGCTTTGTCCTGTGGTTCAAGCCAATTCTATATAAAGTAACAGGCATTGAATTTTGCTGTTTCATTTTAGGCTTATCTTCCCCTTATCTGTGTCTCTGAACTTTCAGGAGGTAGTCAGCATATAAGATGTGTACCTTCAAGTGGGCCATTTACTCAGTCTCTTCAAGTGTTAATGGTAATTGGCAGTCAACAGAGATTTTTAACCTCGAAGAGGGAGAAGGAAAACAAATTTGAACCAATGTCAATGACAACTGTCCTTGAGTGCAGGCTCTATAGAATGCCTAAGGAGACATTGGCTCTCCCTTTTGATGTTTGCAGTCCTAAAATGGAGGTGCTTTCTGGGGGCAGATGGGTGCCATTTCACCCAGTAACCCAGGCCTGCAACTTGCAATCTTGTCCTCCTGAAGGACAATTTTGTCTCCTCCTAGAAATTGGTTTGTTTACTGTACAAAGTAATAGGGTGAACAGGTTGCTAAAACTAACAATTTGTCTTGGTTGAGGTTTCTGGAAGCAGATACTGAGATGAAGGTTTCTATGTAAGGGATTCAGTAGCAAAGCACTCTGGGAAGAAACGGTTAAGACACTGGGGTGCTAGACAGTTCAGGGGAGAAAAAGAATGTTGGGAGATCTCAGGTAAGTGCCATTGGTCACTGAATTTGCAGACAATTATGAAATCTGGTTTGCACTGTAGCCTGGGTCACCTCAGCAGAGACAAAGGGCTAGGTTTCCATCACACTGCCCATGGTTTGGCTATGACTGTTAATCCAACTGGTGAGAATAAGACCATTACTACAATTTGAATTTGAGCCAAATTTGAAGCAAGCTTTATTAAATACTGGCCAGAACGATGGGATCTCGCCAGATCCATCCCATTCTAAGAGAATAGCCTCAAATTATGTTAGCCAGGTGTTTATAAAGGTGACACCTACAGTCTACGTACTTCCTACCTTCATCCAATCTGGGCAAGCATGCATCCTGACATACTTCCTGCCTATGTACCACCCTCCTGCCCACTGTGATCAAGTACATCCTGTGCAGTTGGGGCAACCAACCTTGTTTACAGAAGTGAAAAACACGTGGCTTGTTATCTTACATGAACAACAGCCCCAGCATTCTAGAGTGTTATCTATCCTTGGGGAAGTGGGGCTTACAGGATAGAGGCATTTTTGTTTTATAGATCTCTTCAGCACACTAATGTAAACTTAACGCATAACTTTAGTCACCATGTGACATCTGCTTGTTAAATGCAGAACCCCAGGTGTTTCCTGAATTGGGTGCTCCCAGCCCACACAACCCTGAAACTCAGAGCCAGTTACATCAGAAGGTTTCAGTAAGGAGCTAGCATCAGTTATTGACAGACACTGCCATGACAACTCTACTGTGTAGTTCCACTTCTGGTTTTGGAGAGTGATGGTTCCTCAGCACAAGGGACCGATGAAGAGAGTTTTCATGCACCAATTCATTTATTTCATGACCATTGAGTGTGTTCAAAATGCTGGGGTACATTTAGAATGTGTATATAGGAATAAGTGTTAGATGACAATGCAATCTCTTATGTACGTAAGCTGACTCAGAGGGTAAAAGAGCTTGTTGCCAAGCAGAGAAACTGAGTTCACTCCCAGCACCGATGTGGCAGAAGGAGAGGCCTGACTCCTGCAAGATGCTCGCTCTCTCTCTCTCTCTCTCTCTCTCTCTCTCTCTCTCTCTCTGTTTAATGAATATTTTTCAGACAATATATTTTGATCATGTTTTTTCTTTCTCCCAACTCTTTCCAGAGTCTCCACACCTCCTTATCTACCCAATTTTCTTTCTCTCTTTTAAGAGACAAAAACCAAGAATGCAAGCAACAAAAGCAAAACAAAACGAAAAACCCCAAAGAAACAAATAACACCCCCCCTGCACAAAAACAAAATAAAAAACAAACAATAAAAAGACAAATAAAACAAAAATGTCAAAACAAAACAAAATGAAACAAAATGTATAAAAATACAGATAAGGGTTTTTTTGTGCTGGCCAACAACTCCTGGACACACACACACACACACACACACACGGTGGGGGGCAGAGAGAGAGACAGAGAGAGAGAGAGAGAGAGAGAGAGAGAGAGAGAGAGAGAGAGAGA
>NW_021604578.1:7115129-7261147 GCF_004785775.1 Grammomys surdaster | reverse complement strand
AGAGAGAGAGAGAGAGAGAGAGAGAGAGAGAGAGAGAGAGAGAGAGATTCCTTCAGTGTAGAAACTGAAAATAATAATCAACAACATCACCAAGTGTGACCACAAGGCAGGGATGAAATGAACTGTGTGATTTACAAACGGCACCTCCCACTGTCCTCTTCACAGCCTTATGAGGTAGGTAGTCATACTTCTTTCCTGTTTTAAAATGGGTTAACTGAGCCCCTTCGGGGCTCAGTTTCTCCAAACCCCACAGCAGTGTTTAGAATAGATTTAGGGCCATCTGACAGACCAACCTCACTAGTGCCTCTCACACACAAAGTCCCAGCATTTATCAGAGTGTGTTCCGATGGGACAGAGCCAATGTGCTGGAATGGGAGGAGCTCAGGCTTGGTGGTCAGTGGGAGTTCTACCCAGAGCATCCAGGCCTTGGTCAGCTGTGAGATTTGTGGCAAAGTCCTCAGACTTGACCATGAGCTCATCGGCAAGGTGGAGGAGGCCAATACTTAAACTTTTCGGGGTTGTCATGTTCTGACCTAATGACCTAAGCAGCTGGTAGGCTCTCCCCCCACTCAGTAGATCACACATGTTATTGATCTTTTCCCCAAAATGTTTGGAGGGTATGGAAAAGGAGCTAGACCACACTTGGTTTTCAAATGTCAGTGATTAGAGCCTTTCTCTTTGTGGGGGAAAGGCAAGCCCCAGTGACCTAGGACCTGTCTGTACTGTGAATTGTTCTGTGGGGTTGTCAAGATACATCAGGTGGGTGGTGACGCAGCAGCCTCGGCTGAGCTGTCAAGACCCCACATTTCTCCTTGAGGTGGACTTTGGTATGTTTCTCTCTTCCAGAGAGAGTTCAGTTTCCCCCAGGATCTCGCCACACTCCCATCATAGGACTGGTTAGATAGAATCATCTCCTTTGAGTAGAGGGGTCATGTTATCGGCAACTGGTACTCCGGAGTCTCTTTGCAGGAGACGGAGAGGAGCCCCAGAGTATCTCCCTCCCATGTTCTTGGCTGAGGAAACAATGGCAGGAGTTGGGAGTTCTAGCCTGTCACCACACAGCTCCCCCCACCCCCATGATCCTAGCCTCTCTTTTTTTGAGAAGATGGCAAGCCAGAGCATGCTAGTAGATGACCGAGAGTGACCTGGAATTGCTGCTTCTGAGTCTGGTTTGGATCAAGAGTCGGGGACACAAGATCTGGGTGGGAAGAAAAATCCCTTTTGTCTCCTTTTGCTTCTCCATCTACCATTCACCAGGATGGGGCATAGGGGTAGCGGCCCAGTTGTGAGTCTGGGAGCCCCGAGTCTGGGGAGCAGCCCCCTGTCACCCATGAGGCTCACCCATCCCCCTGCCCTTTCTCCACACCTCTCCTTTCTTCCCCACGTCTCAAGTTGGTTCACAGAACTTCTTCCAGATCTAAGAAACTAATTGTGAAATATCTTTGTGATTATAGTTTATACATTTAATTAGAAGCTGGGAATTAAGCCTCCAAATGCCACACAATGAAAGCCCGAGAGTCTCCCAACACAACCCGGGCTCTCCACGAATGTGAGCTGAGTCACCCGTCTGTCTTCCACCCTCACCCCCTGCACCGCAGCTCTTGTCTTTCCTGCTGGAGTCATCCACTTTCCACACCTGGATTTAAAAAACTGCTGAGTTCTCTTTCTGCCTCATCCCGCTACAGAGGCAAGGCCTCGAAGTCTGGCTGCCTTGTGGGGCAGCAGGAAAGGCCATGCTCCTTGAGTTAGGGGGCCTGGCACATCAGTTATCAATCCTGCATTCCTCTACATGGGAGCAGGCTACAAAAACCTGATCAAAAAAGCAGTAGAAGAAATGTCTTGCTCCTGTGACGCAGTTATAAGTGTATCTCGAGTGACCGATGGTAAAAATGTTGTTCATTTCCTTTCGTGGATTGAGAAAAAAATGAAAAAAAGAAACCCCTGCCTATTTGCCTGAGGGCATTCCTGACTATTGGTGTGAACTAAGACTATCAGTAAGAGTAGGGGTTCTGACTGTGCTCCTTAAAGGAAGAGAGCTGGAGAGATAGAGGAGAAAGGAAGAGCATTCTGTGGCTAAGCCTGTGACAGAGTGAAGCTCTGCCATCAACTGGCCACTGAGGATGGTTCATGGAAAAGCCCAAAGCAAATACGTCAAAGGGCAAACCTTCAGCAGCAAGTGAGGGACCATGAGGACCAGAGCCACCAAGGTCTCAGACAATCCAGATCAATGGGAGAAGGATGACTGCAAAGTGGAAGAATATCCAGGCCACCGAGATCTTCAGGAGTAGGGAAGAAGATTCTGAACTGAGCTGAGAGAGAACTTGGCTACAATGGGGTACAACCAAGAGGAGAGCTAGGGGCAGGAACATTGCTGAGCCTCCATTGCCAACAAAGCCCATAAGGAGTGCAGTGTCAGGCTCGGTCTAAAGCCTCAGGGATTTGTGACTTCTCTGCTTTTTAGCAGCTTCATATTAAGTTCTTAGTAAAAGCATGTGTGCACACACCTGTGTAGAGGGTCCACATGGGTCCACAGGTGCTTCTTGTTTCACCAAGATGCAGGCCAGAACCTGCAAACCTATTTCCTTCCTTTCCAGGTATCTGACAACACAAAGTTCTAGTACACCCTCAGCCTTTAATTTGGTTTGAGACTTAAATGCAAATTCAAAATTCTGTGGTCATGTCATGGGTAGTGTTGAGATGGCTCAGTGGGTAGAGGTGCATTCTACTAAGCTTAATTACCTGAGTTTGATGCCCAGAACCCACATGATAGGGAGAATTGACTCCAGCAAGCAAGCTGACTTCCATACATGTGTCATGACATTCCCTCTCTCTCTCTCTCTCTCTCTCTCTCTCTCTCTCTCTCTCTCTCTCAATGCTTAAAAATTTAAAAAGAAATCACATGCATAGAGGAGGGACAAGGGAAACAAACTTCTTATGATTGGGGTCTATGGTAAATCACTATAGGCTTCACCTACTGATATTACAGAAGAAGACACATTGAGTAATTGTAGCCACCATCATGGGAAGTTGTACCCTGCTGTGCTGGTGCTTGTCCACAGTCCCAGCACTCAAGTGCCAGAGATGACAGATCAGGAGTTTAAGCTCAGCCTGGATTACATATGAAGACCCTGTCTCAACCCCTCCCAACTATCTGTCACAAAACCCAATCCAACCCAATCAAATCCAAACAAATCCCAAGTACAATCTAAATCCACTTTTCCCACTAGCAGTGATAGCAGCCTCTTCAGTTTCTTTTTTCCTGATTAGATGGTGGAATACCTGGTAAATCCCATTTGTCAACCCTGTGTTGTACCAGGCCCACACACATCCTTAGAACACACCCTGCCTTGTGAGGAAAGCCAGCCTGCTTTTCTTCTGTGCTAACTTTTCGAGGATTTAGGAGACGGGAGTTTCTGGGTGGGGTTATTGTTTATGTCTCAGATGGCACTGCTGTTAGGAGTCTAGTGGCTACCTCTGGAAACCATAATTATCATAATATTCATATTTGCATAATGATTTGCAATTTAGAAAGATATCTTGCATGTTCAATTTCACTTAATTGCCAGAGCAGTCCTGTGGAATCAGCGAGCAGCCAGAATAGATATCCTTACCCCTAATTTGTCCAGGCATGAAGTAGAGGCAAGTCCCAACCCTTGTGACTCTCCTAATTCGGAAGTCTTAGTATCACTCCAGATCTTTCAGAAGACTGTGAACCCCACAGTGGGCAGAGCTTGTGTTGAGCGCTCCAAGGCCTCTTCCTCCTTAACCCCAAATTTCCTAGTGTGACACTAGTCACACCTTAGACCGTGATTCAAGATTGTTGAATGAAATGCAAACCCTTGTCTGGGAAGATGGCTCATCTGATAAAGTGCTTCCATGCAGGCATGAGTACCTGGGTTTGAGCCCCAGAACCCGTGTTTTAAAAAAAGGGCCGGGTATGGTGGGGAGCAGTTTAAAAAGTAGAGGTTGACAAATCTCTGGGCTCATTGACCAGCCGGCCTAGCCTTCTTGGTGAGCTCCAGGCTAGTGATAGATCTTGCCTTTAAAAAGAAAAAGTGATAAACAGTACTCAAGGATGCCTTTTACCTCCACACATGTGCACAAAATGCATGCGTAATGTCACCTGTGTGTATGCTCATTTTAGAAGAGTGCTGGGCCATTTCTGGGTGCACAGTAGTCTGAAAGATGATACCACTGAATTTGAAAGACTGTTCACTTGTTCAGACCTTATCAGTCTCATGACAATTTTGAGAAGTTCTGTGGAGAGCGTGGACTTGGTGACTACTCCAGAGACAAGCCAATCAGATTCAATAACCTTTAAGTGAACATCATGAAATCACGGAGGAGGGATGGATGGGAGAGAGGGTGTAAGGGCACCATCTTTTCTCAACTACCACTATGGAGATAGCTCTGGCACTTGTCCCCATTTCAAGACCCAGGAAAAACGTTCCGCTTGTTCTCATCTTCTGGAATCATCCTCAGAAGAGGACAATTTACAGTAGACTAAAATAAGCACTCATTCCAACCACAGTCGCTCAACCTAAGAGATCTGTGTAACCTCAAGCAGGTGACATTTGACGACGTTGTCTTTTGTACCACGTGAATTCTAGTTTCTCTCGAAGGTCAACAGGCAAGATGCCGAAAGCTTGTCTGGATGCTCATTGACCTGAGCCATCCAACTAGTATTCAGCAAGCACAAAATCTATTTCGGTTCAGCCCCTGCTCCCATTCTGCCCTGTCAGCAGGAAAGAAAGGGGACAATTATTTGGTGATAATTACTCTGACTGCAGTAGTCTCTGGCAGCTGCTGGAGGAGAGTGGTAATTGCCTCCTACCACCCCCTAACCTTTTCCAATAGCTCTCTGAAAGCTTGATAAGAGGGACCGAGGATCTGTGAGCAGCCTCGAAATAACTCTCTGTCCACTTCCATCACTCAGGCGTTAATTAAACACAATTCATACCTCTTCAGAAACTTGAGATGATGCACGCTAAGGAGGTTTGTAAATGAGGGGCAGGGCTGCACAAATGTCACCCATTGCTGTACATTGTGCAGCCTTGTTCAGCTCCCCTTAGCTGAGTTCGGAGTCTTTCAAGTCTGCTGCCCTGGGAGCCTGCTCTTTCTTCCCTGGGCAGGGGTGGGGGTGTGAGGTTGCCGTTGGAGAAGTAGGTTTTTCTCCTGGGAATTTTGAGAGAGGACTTTGGACTGGAAGATATGCTGGAGAATATAGACAATAAAGTACACACAAATGGTGCTGACTGGTCATCCTATTTGTTAACATCTTTCACCACATGGTAATGAATGCTATAAAAAGGAAGAAGTAATTAAAGGTCTTCTAAAGAGGTCTTCTTTCTCTCTCTCTCTCTCTCTCTCTCTCTCTCTCTCTCTCTCTCTCTCTTCCTTCCTTCCTTTCCCTCCCTCCCTGCCTTCCTCCCTCCCTTCCTTCCTTTCTTCCTTCCTTCCTTCCTTCCTACCTTCCTTCCTTCCTTCCTTCCCCTCCCTCCCTGCCTTCCTCCCTTCCTTCCTTCCCACCTTCCTTTTCTTTCTGCTTTTTTCCCCCACATTTTGGTGTTTGTTTTTGGTCTTAGCCATAGCTTTTTGCATTATTTAACTTCCCTCTCCATAGGAGGATTTGAAGGTAGAAAGATGTACACATGGTTGAACAGTATGATTTTTCTACCTGTTCCTGGAGAGGCAGGGAAAATAGGGGCTAGCACGTAAAGTTAAAGGAAGATTGCTGGCCGTGTAGCTGATTCCCTTTCATGTTATAAATATACATGCCTCCTCATATGCATCACACACATGCTTTGGATACATGAAATAAAAAAATCTGATGAAAATATTCTACTATGAAAGCTTTTCTATCCATCTTAAACTGGTCCATTAAACACCCTTTGTCATAGATTTGCAGAAGTGTTGAGAAACTCGGAAGGCTTTAGGAGCCCTGTTGAATACATCTCATGAAAACCTGAGACCAACATTTTGTTGTCCACCCCTCATCATGTTTCCCCATCCCTGCCACAAGCCCACGATTCCACGGGTCACGCTGGCTGTGATTGCTGAGCATGTTGTGAAATTCCACTCCCTTTCTTCTGGTCTTTGTCTCTGTCTACATTTTATGGACACTGCATAATCTGTCATCAATGCACTCTCCACATCTCTCCTGTTATGCTGCTGCTGCTGCTGCTGTGTGAAGGTTCATGAGAATGGCCAAAAAGAAAGAACAGGACAGAGATGAACTTACCACCCCACAGGCATTGTGAGCCCTAAAACACAATAGTAGGCTCCCTGCAGAGGTCACAGGGCTTTATGAGTACTCTTCAGGAGAACGTTTTGTTCCCAGCTGAAGTCCCCCTCTGGCTTGTGACTATCAATTTACGTAAATAGGAATGGTTCTGGAGTCTATTACCTTGCGTGATGCTATTCCTGAGGAGATATGAGCAATCATCTACTCTCTCCAGATAGGGAACTAATGATGGGCCAAAGTAAGGATACCACCAAAGTCCAATTTGGTGAGTCAATGAGTTTAGTGGTGTTAGATACAGAATGTGGGATAGGAGTTACTTTCAGGAGCAAGAATGATTCAAAGACAGCTGCATCACCAAAAGACCCACCCCCAACCCCAGTGTGAGTAAAAGCTCATGAAAGCACTGCATGACTTGCAGGAAGCTTGGCAGGACAGAAAATCTCTCTTCTAGGGTGATCAGCTGGTCTAAGCCTCTTCAAGGCAGCTTGGCTGGTCTCTCAGCTTCTTTCAGTTAACGCAGCTGATCTGAGAGTGTCTCTCAACAATCCTTACTGCTTATATAATGTAGGGCAGGGTAAAGAGGACTAGTGTATCTAGTCAGTTTCAGGGATTTCCTAAAGCTTCTGAGTTGCTTATTTCCTGAATTTTAAGGAGCCTCCTTTAGAATGTAAGGAGTTTCCCTGCAGAATGGAAGGGATGTTTCACCTACTTTTAGAATACTCTGAATCTTAAGGAAGTTTTCCTCCAAGGGGGGAACATTTTATTTCAAAATAAATTACTATACAACACAGAACAAAGGCACTTTCTTTTTTTCCCTTGTGCACAATGTTACAGATCAGTTCTGTTTCCTTCTGCTTACTCCCATGGATGTGATAGAATGAATCTGCCTGCCCTGACTACCTCAAATCTGGTGCAGTAAAAGCCCCTTTGGCTTCCAGGGTTCTATAAAGCAGTTCTTCACAGAAGATAATGACTATATTGATCTCTGGCAGGTCATCTGACTAGAATGCAGATTCTGGTTTCATTTGTTGGGGTTGGGCTTATGGCTCTTTCTTCCTAAAGTTTCTAAGGACATCATCATGACCCATGGGTCACCATGGGCAGTTTTCAGAGATGTGTAGGTGCCCAAGCATAGATATGTGCACATCTGGAACTCATATCCTTTGACAGCTAGTCCTCAGTTCTGGACATAGAAATCACACCTTATTTTGAGAATTATTTTACTGGGACCATTAAACAACATGTATCCCCTCCATAGAAGGTCACAGTGATAAACCAAAGTACAACTTCATCAGAGTACACCCTGGGGGAAAAATAAGTTTTCTGGGGTTGATCAGAGAGCATGAGTGAGAAGTTGCTTACAGGACATGGATGACCCAAGGTTGCCACACTGGAAAGTCTTCACTCAGCATAGATGAGAGCTTGACCACTGCATAGAAGGAGTTCTCCTCAGTACCTTCCCAAAAGTAGATAATTCTAGCATTTGTGAGAGAGGCCACATGCCATCAGGGCAAAATTTCTCATGAAGGCAACAGATACAGGGCAGGGAGACCTTGAATCTTGGAGGAGAGTCCAATGACCCTTCCCTACTCCCTCTTCCTTAGAAGGAACATCAGTAGTTAGCAGTCCTTCTCATAAGGTCTTTGAGGCAGGCACAGCTGGTCTGCTGGAACAGCAGCTGTTTCCCTTGGATAGTCACGTTCCCTAACACACCTTCAAATACTTTGGAAAACTAAGGACAGCTGCTGATTTCTCCCTCTTTTTTTTTGACTAAACAAAATGCAGTTATTTATAGAACATATTTTAGGCAAGGTCTTAATGTACACTTTTATGAGTTGGTGCATTTAAAGGTTAGGACACGCCATTTCTTAACATGAGTCATCTTCACGGTGAGTGGGAAGTATATTGAGTTTGAAGGCCATCAGTCCACAACAAGGGTTCTCCTACTCAGGAATCATGTCTGTCCTGGATGGTCAACAATTATGTTCTCTTGGTGTCATGAATGAATTCACCAAAGAAGGTCTGTGGTGATCATCAGTGAGGGTCGCACTGTGTGTGATGGTATTCAATCAGTCCTCTCAGCACCTGGTTATCCTTGGCTGTTTGGTAATATCACCGCCTTTTCTCTTTTTTAAAGGGATTGGGTACGTCACATATGACTGTCCTTTTTGTTTCTTCCCAAATTCTGAGTCTGTATCCTCATGAGAATAAGTTAGTAGAATCGCCTTCTGGCAATTTCATGTTAATAAGAAGACAGAGATTGATCTACCTTGTCCCCATGGCTTATGCAGAAGCTTCCTTCCTTCCTTCCTTCCTTCCTTCCTTCCTTCCTTCCTTCCTTCCTTCCTTCTCTCTCTCCCACCATCCTTCCTCTTTTATTTCCTTCTCAGGAGCAGATGGTTTGGCCTGTGGAGAAAGAGTCACCCACTCTTCCCCTTCACTTCTTTCTGATCTCTCTTATCTCCCACACCTGACACAGGTAAAGTGAAATAAGCCATAGCAAGCTACCAAGGAGGTAGAGGAAGGCTTACTTCATCCACAGCCAGCCTGTGGGCCCTGTGGCCTATAGTAACTCTGGAGTAGAAGGTAGGTGCTCACTGTGGCTGTAGGGAGAGAGGATGCAGGTTGTTATTTCTACACCCTAAAGGCTAGAAGGGTGGACACCTTAGCCTATCAGTCTTCAAGAAGGTAAGCCCTGAGCTGTCACTATGTAAGTGGCCTCTGGAGTAGAACTTTAAGGTCCTGAGTCATTAAAAATCTTGTCTTCAGGGAGGTACTGGCTTGATGCTCCTCACGCCTGACCTAAGGAGTCTTCCTTACAACAGCTCCATGTAGCTGGCCTTCGGAGCTGCACCATCCAGGAAGGAGCCCACTGACGAGAGGCTAAATGAGATGAGAGGAACACCAAACGGCTGAGTGGAAAAGACAAGATCCCTACTGAAGTCTGTCTGGTTATAAATCCTTTGAAAGCCAGCTCTGCAAGGCAGGGCACTGTGGGAACTATTAAGACCTTTTGTAACAAGGTAGGTAACAACAGGGCAGCAGGCTGGCTCAGATCCTGACACCAAATAGATCCCTCTTACAGTTTACATTAAAGTCCACACACTTTAATGTTGATGAACACACTTGCCGGTGGTTGAGAGACTTGTTTCTTTCAGAACACTAATTAAGTATCCTTTGGAGTTTCTTTTGTACTGTGGAGGACTGGATTTCTAACTGCTACCTGGTCTGTGGTTAGTTAAAATGGTCCCTCCCAGAGGGACAAGGAGCCAATGATTGTGTTGAAAGTTCTAGGCCTGGTGCTGGAGGCCTGAAGATCCCCAGAGGATGTTTTAGAGAAGATCAAAGAAGTCAACTCAGCTTCCTTGTGGCCAAACCACAAATTGCTAAGATTGCCTTGAAGTTGTAGAATTCTAAAGAGTATGGGCCCACCCAGTAGAAGAATGCTGAGCTCAGCAAAACTCTATAGGGAGAAACGAAAGCTGCTGAAGGGAATTTTGGCACAGGTTGAACTCCTGTGTTCAAATGGAGAACTGGAATGTGTAGGTGCAGGTGCAGGTGCAGGTGCAGGTGCAGGTGCTGGTGCAGGTGCAGGTGCAGGTGCAGGTGCTGTCTACATGGTTACAGTTAAACCTCCACTGTAAATAGAGATCAATATAAAGTGTGCTTTTGTGGGTCTCAGGTAGGACTTGAGATTCCCCATGTTTCAAGCCTCCAGCTGGTAGTGAGCCTGCTGCCCCTTAGAGCACTGTGAGTAGGACCTTCACTCTTAGCCCTCCTTCCATCTTTATTGTCCCTCTTCCCCAAGCTCCCTGGTGATGCAGTCACTTGGTGATGATTTTCTTTAGGGAAACAGATAGGGAGAGGAACTTTGCAGAATCTTCTGAGGAGATTGTTTTGTCGCTGCATCTTTTGGGGTGCGAAAAGGTGTTGGAACAATGGCGGAGCACTGGGAAAGTTTATGGTCAGATAAACTCTGATGACGTTGGATTGAAAGCTTCAGGGCTTCTGTATCTCACTGCTTTTTATTAGCCTTTAGTTGGCTAGCGCGTGTGACGACGCTCAATCGAGGACTTAAGGAATACATTTTTTAGAAGACGGAGGAGCAGAACATTCACTGAGGCTGGATGTCTCATACACTGACATAGGTAGTCCCAGAGGAGAAAGAGTTCTTGGAAGTGTAAATGTGAAGCTGCTCTCACTCTGTAGGGTCAGACATATTCTGAAGTAAACCAACTTTTAGAAAAGAAGACGAGAGCGGAGGGATGGATTACCTGGAGCTGTGTATATGCAGAGATGGTGGAGGCAGAGGAGTCACGTAAGTGAGTGAGGAAATATTAAGAGAATGGAGATGTTTGAGATCAACGAGGCAGGGAGTAAGGCGGGAGCCACTTAGAAGGCACTGGAATGTAGGAAGCAGTTTGTCACAGGGCTCAGTCACAAGGCTGAAAGGGCAGGGTGAGAAGAAGCTGAAGAAGTCAGAGCCACGTAGTTTTCAAGAGATGGATGTCCACTGACTGAACCTTTCTCTTTGGGAGTCAGACCTGAATCCTCTCAGGCTACTTTTGCAGCTGAGTTATGGGTCCATGAGCCTGGAGTGCACCTCCTAGATGTGTCTCTCCTCAACTCAGAAGCAGAGCAAAAACAGACACTGGGCAGACAGGCAGGACAGCAGTGTTCAGTTTAGTTTCCAGGGCAACTGGGACTCCAGTCCCATGGCAAGCACCCAGTGTCCAGTGCTGACTGTGCATTTACTGGCAGCTGGGCCGGTGCCCAGGAGAGATGGCTGCAGCATCTTCCCTGGCCCAGCTCGGCTCTGATTGGATGCTTTGTTCCTGATGGAGCCTCTAATCCTGGCTCTGCACCATCCTGGAATCTCCAAACTACAAATGCTTTTTTATTTCTTCCTTTTCTTAAAACACAAATGTGGAGGTTTCTGTTCCTTGTGGTGTAGAGAATAAATGAGATCCCTTGTGGCCCAGCTTCATAGAGCCACAAAGAATGGTTTTCAACCTGAATTAAAACACCAGGGTGAGCTATGAAGGGAAGTCTGTACAGTCAGGGTGAAGGGCCAAGCCCCTGAGAACCCTAGTTTGTTGGTTCAGGTGACAAGAGAAATAAAAAACTTTATATTGTGGGGTGAGACCCCAGAAGGCACCAGCTAGCTGCTGTTGTCTGTGTGCCTCCTATAAGTATCTTGTGATGGAAGGTAATATGATGCATAACAACATTTCAGCCAATGACAAACCGTGTACTGTGGAAGGTGTGTACCAGGCTACTCCCCCTAGATTAGAACCAGGGACTCCTGTGAGCTAGGCAAGCATTCTATCACTGAGCTGTGTCCCTATATCCCCAGCTGGATTTGAATACGTATACTCTATAATGTACCCACAATGCCAACAATACTGGCGCATTTCTCAGAGTCTATCCCTGCCAATAAGCAATGCATGACTGTGTTGTTCTTATTTTTCTGGCAAGGAAATCTGAGATATAGGAAATGACCAATTGCCCAAATTATAAACACCAGAACTAGAGTTCTAAGCCAGAACTGACTCCAACGATTGTTCCACCAGACTGTCTCTTAGTGGTCTGGCTTGCAGTTCTCTGTGCAACACCGTCTGTGTGAAATGAGTGGCCACTGCCTTTGTGGAGGTTATGATGTGATGTCAGAAGTACAAATTACAGAATGTGAAAGAGCTATGAGGTGGGGCCCTCTGTGTGCAGAGAGGAGATGCTTTTTCCACTGGGATGGTGTCTGTTAAGCTACAGTTCCAGAGCTGGGCAGGGGGCAGCCAGGTTGGCTAGGAAAGAGAAGAATGCTACCCTGGTTGGGCGAACTAAAAAGAGGACCACACACTCAGTGCCCAGTTTGCCTCCTCAGAATCCTGTCAGTGTGGCATCATGTCGTTGGCCATCTGCTCTATTAAATACGAATGAAGCATCATACAAGGACAGCCAGCTTGTGCTTAGAGACAGGTGGTCCTGCAGCCACCCATCTACTTAGGGACAGCCTTTCCCCATCTTAGGAAATAAGCTCCCTCCTGGTTTCTGGATGGAGACTGGGGAAAGAGAGCCAACCACTGTTGGGCTTGTCTCCAGCTGTGGTGGCAGGTGGACCACGAGGCATGAGGGCAAAGAGAGCAGAGCAGCACACGTGAAGCTCACTGCTTGGGTTTGCATGGGCTTACCCTCAGTCAATCCAGGCTCCTAGATGTTGTGTCCCAGGACTCTGTCCATTTTCTTCTTTCTCTGTCTCTTTGGAATTTTTTTTTTTCTCTCAAGGAAAAAGTATCAGAATAATATTAAAAATATTATTCCTGCCTTTGTATCAAAAAAAATATCAAAACTGAGATAAAAATACGAATATTAGACATTAATGAATGTTTTGGTGTTTGGGTTTTTGCTTTCTCCAGCCTTCCCAGAAAAGGTCTCATTTAACCGGATTGACCTCAGACTCACTGTGTAGCTAAGGACAACCTTGAACTTTTAGCTCTCCTGCTTCTACTTCCTGATTCCAATCATCTGATGCAAACACCATCATGCCCAATTTATATGATGCTAGAGATTGAACCTAGGGCCTTCTGCATGCTAGGTTATATTTCTACTAAGTGGAGTACATCCCTTCCCCCAAACGGATGTTTTATAAAGCAAACCTTTTTGAAACATCAATTCGATCCCATGAGACTGTGAAGGCCAAGCTTTAACATCCCTCTGAGAAGTTTTCCTTGATCATGCCAAAAGGAAATGAGCCTCACCCCTTGTTTCTCTAACACCTCTAACAACCTGCGTGCCATCATTACCGGGGGACCCAGAACACAGCTGCTCTGCACAGTCAACATTCATGCCCCAAGTCTCCCACCTCACTGTAGACCAGTGAGTCTTAATCTTCCTCATACTGGGACCCCTTAATACCCTCATGTTGTAGTGACCTCCCACCTATAAAATTATTTTGTTGCTACCTTATAACTGTAACTTGGCAACTCTTATGAATTTTAATATACATATCTGATAGGTAGAATATCTGATATGTGACCCCCAAGGGGTGGTGACCCACCCACAGGTTGAGAACTGCTGCTGTGTATACGTGGAAGAGGAAACACACACACACACACACACACACACACACCTAGGGCACAGGAATGGCTGGTGTGTTTGTGCAAAGCCTTCTGAACATGCCTGGGGACACAATGACACCTAATCATCACTTTTTACCTGAGGATCCTTTTTCTGCAATCTTCTTGGGCGTCTGTCACATTTTTAAATAGTATTTATTATTCTGCTAGATCCAAAAATACATTATTGATCTGCTAGGAGAAGACCAAAAATGGCAAGACATGGTGACTATTAGGTACTGAACTGTACTTCTCTTCCTCAAAATGAATCCTTAATGTCTCAAAACCCCACACCTCTGAGTATGACTATATTTGGACAAGAACTTTTCAAGAGGTAATTAGCATTGGATGAGGTCCTAGGGAAGCCCCCTAATCTAATGTGAACAGTGTCCTTTTCGGACAAGGATGTGGCTGGGATGTGTCTCAGTTGGTAGAGTGTCTAGCAGGCACTGGTTTTAATCCCCAGAACAGCATAAAGCAGGTGTGGTGGTGTACACTTGTAATCCTGGAACTTTGGAGGTGGAGGCAAGGGCATCCAAAGTTCAAGGTCCTCCTTGTCCACTAGTGGATCTGAGGCCAGCTGAAAATATATTAGTCAGTCTCAAAAATAAATAAAAAAAAAGTTATGCCATAGACACAGCAGGGTCATGTGACCTCAAAGGATGAAGGAAGAGTCATTTACAGACCAAGGATGCAGGACTCAGAAGCCAACCTTGCCCAGTCTTTAATCTGGGATTTCCTGCTTCCAGAATCTGGAGAAAATAAGTCTGCTATTAGCTATCCTGATTATGGTATGGGTTGTGACAGCCTAGCGGATTAACAGAGTACCTCTAAGGTCACGTACTGATTAGAATAACCAGGAAGAGTGCAGAGCCCTCTAGGGAAGCCAGAATTAAGCTGGGTTATACGGACTAGAGCATTCGGGCTCACATTCTAGTCTAGTTTACTGTGAGATTTCAGACAAGGCACTTAACCCCTCTGAGGTCTAATTCTCTCAGAAGGAACATGTGGAAAATACTGTATTTAACTTGCAGATTTGCAGAGAGAATGAACAAGACACTACAGGTTCACCCTTCTCCCTTTCTGAGGATTACCCCCCTGCCCCTCACCCCTCACTCAAAGGTCCTAACAGAATGGAGGGAAGGAAGGCAGCCCAATTCCTTACTTAGGGCCTCAGGTCTTCCTGTTGTGTTTTAAAAGAGGAAATATAAGCCAGCAATTTTGTTGTTGTTGCTTGTTTTTATTTTCTTTGCTTTTCGTCAGAGTAACAGCCTCTGAGGGCACCAATATCCATTTGTGAGTTAACAGGCAAAGCAAGGCATACATTTTCCAGTTGCTGTCAAAACAATCAGTTGCCATAAATTACCATAACCAATTAATTGTCTTCCCAAAGCTGAGCCTTTGCCATGTGGAATGAGAAACCAATATCCTTAGGATACTCATAAGATAGAAACCATAGAAAGGGTAAGGCCAGTATCCACACCCTGCGATGCTTGGGTGTAGTCTCTGGGATCACTTGTGATCACCCCCTTGAGCTGCCTGGTTAAGCTGTTTGTGGTAAAGCCACTTGCCCAGTGTAAAGCACACCCCACAGTAGATTGTACAATGCCTGCAATAAGTCATCCTTCAGTCTCTTGGGAGTGTTAGGGCCAGCATGACCAGTACAGCTATGCTGGCCAGGCTCTGAGAGCCCTTCTGCTCAGTGAGAGAATGGTTAGCTCTGGGTTTTGGAACGATGGAAAAAGGAAGAGACAAAGATGCTGCCATTGGTAAGTAGGGCTGTGGTGTGAAGGGGCTTTCTGTAGCAGCTGTTGTTTCTGTTTCCGTGGCAACCAGCAGAGAAATAGACGCACCCAGTGCAGGTGCACAAGAGTTGAGCGCAGGCGGGTTTCCTCCCAACAGTCCTGGCAAGCCAGAGTTGGTGACCTCGGGCTCCTCCCAGGATACAAGCTGAAAGCTTCAATGTGTGGACGTGGGATGTCTAGAAAGTTTGAATTCCAGGGGCTTTGATTACAGGAGCCGTGGCAGTGGCCCGGTGGTGCCTTCCCTGTTGGCTCAGCTAAGTGGTGCCCAGCTTGGACAGACCTCCAGGGTCTATCTCCTGGCTTTGCTCAATCTTCCTGCCTATGGTCGCCACATCTCTGTTGCTGGGCCAAACCTGAGCTCTGATGAGAAGCCGGCCGCCAACAGTGAATATCTCAGGGTTCCTAGTCTTGATGCCCATCCTTACCAAGCAACTCTGCTAAGCATACACCCAGGCTCTCCCTCTGCAGGACCCCTCCCTCTGGCAGACACAGGTTTAGAACTCAATCCTCACACTGGTAACTTTCTTACATACCTTTTTCTCATGCTGCTGCAGCCAAGACATAACATATCCATCAAGTTCTACCATGGAAATGTGCCTATTTCTCTGCCTGGGTTGTTTTTCCCTCTGTGTCTTTACCTTGTCTGTGTCCCCTTGGCCGTCTGTCCCGTTTGTGAGAATTTTCATGACTGGATGTGAGAAATGTCATTCCCACTCCCAATCTCCACCACTTTCTAGAACCCTGCTTACTTTTTCTTCATGTCTTACATGATTTTATACATACATACATACATACATACATATGCACATATGCTTAGATCTGCATTAATGGGTATTTTCATATACTTAGTCATCTTTTACACCCGGCTGTCTCTTTGAGTGCTTTTGTTTTGGTCTGTTTCTGGCATAAGCCATCTCTGTGGTGCTTCTCTCTCCAGCCACAGCCCTGAAGCACGGGATACCTGCCTCGGTCCTATCCACTGGACATAATAGAACTCTCTTGGGGCATTGACTTGCGTACAAGAGTTGGTATGGGGGTCTGTGGGGGCTTTTTTTTTGAGGGAGCCTGTCATTGACATCTTGCCCTTCCTGAGGGCTGTGTTTATATTTACTGAGTGTGGGTGACAGAGGCAGGGTGTGATAGAAACAGCAGCTCTTGAGATGGGAAAATGGACAGGAAGTAATCAGAATCATTATTATTTGTGGGTCTGGTGTTCCTAGCTGCCCACTGAGAGGCAAGTGAGAGGTGCTCTGGGAAGGGAAGCACCTTCAGTCATGATACACTCACATGGCCGGGCAGCTTCCTGCCAGATGGTAGTTGTCCCCGGTGACACTCTTTATTTTTCTTTAAAACATACTGTAGAGATAAGAGTTGCTTTTGACGAATGTGAGAAAACTATGCATTGGGAGAGCATGGAAAGGCTGCCAGCAGCCAGCAAGCTGCAGTGCGAAATCTCCTCAGAGAACCCCTGCGCGTGAGCTGGCCACCCAGGCCCCCTCGGAACACCTGACAGGACCCAGTGTCTCTGTGAAATGTGAAGAGAAGCTCCCACCCAATTAGGACAAGGCTGCTGAAAGGAAAGGAAAGGTTTGCACAGCTAACACAACACAGGGCTTGCCAAAATCACCCTGCCCTAATTCTCCTGTCAGCAGAGTCACTTTCCTGAAGAGCCAGTGACTCGTGACTCGCTTGCTTGATGCCAACTGCCCCCACCACGCTGTGCACCCCCATCTCACTCAGGACCTCTGCCCACAGCGCCTGTTTTCTGTATCTCTCTGGAAGGGTATTCCCCAGGGTTTGACATCTCAGAAATTCCCTTCAAAGCACAATGACCTGTACTCCAGGATGACGACAAATGTCATATCGCTGATCTGGCTCGGTGTAACACACAGCAGCTGCTGGCCCTTAAAGGAGGAGGCAGCCGTGGGCTCTGAGAGTCTCCGTGTCTGAAGCTGATTTAAAAGTGAGAAAGAAACAAACCCCATCTAATGTCTTTACCCCAGATATTGTTCCACATCCTTCCTAGGGCAGGAAGAGCAGGTGACTGGGACACCGAACACTTGGCAAGTTGGGGGCCTTCCTGCTCTGGCATGCTTTGCTGGGGTTTTCATGAACAGACAATGACCTTTGCAGAAACACAATGACCTTTGCAGAGATGGCTAAACCCTGGCAACCCTCAGCAAGTTCAGTTCCAAAAGAGCTTCTTTTGCTTTTTCTGACTGAACTGAACAACCAGGAAGAAAGACTTTAAAAAAAAAAAAAAACAAAAACAAAACATAGTCACCAAAGATTTTTGGCCAAGTTTTAGAGCTCTCTCCCCGATACTTCCCCCCCTACCCCCCGGCTGGAAGAAAGCAGGAGCAAATAGTGACAGGATATCAGATTGCAGCCTGCGTGCCTAACAGGTGCCCTGGTGGAGATGTTTCATGGGTGACCTCTTGGGAGGGGCCCTCTGGGCTCCCTGGTCTGACACATCATGTGAAGACTCAAGAAATTGGAAATGAGAGACTAGAAAGGACAACTCATCAGGGCCATTGTATGAAATAAAAACATTCTCCATCCTTCAAAGTTCCTTCTACTGCACCCACTGAACTCTGATGTTTGGAGGTCATCTTCTGTCTTGTCTCCCTCATCTTGAAGAAACCTGTGGCTTCAAGCAGCCCCAGGTGTAGGTTGTCCCTGAAGAGTCTAGTGCAAGTAGGGACGGGGGCTTAGACGGACATGGTCTGACTCCTGTGTCAGCCGCTCAACCCTGACAGTGGCTCCCCATCTGAAAGTTTCAGTTCCTTGATGTTGAAGGGAGAGGTGTGTGTGTATGGAGCATGGGTAGTTATACCACACAGGGTGATAATGCTTCCCCTTCGGAGCCATGCACCAGCTAACAAAAACCCAGTGCTAAACATGGAAAGTTTCACTTCCAATTGTTGGTCAGGGGAGTCCAAGAGACATCCAAACACTATAGATGGTTGCCAATGTCTTCCGTGCCTTCTAGAACCCGAAGTTAAGACATTGCATGCTTCCGACATAGGGCTTGGAGGGGTCAAGATGGAACCGAGCTGGAAGTCTCCTCCCTGAGAACTAGCTCCCATAGTATCCAAGGGTGCTATGCAAGCTACCAGGGGAGAGAAGTGATAAAAAAAATCCTATCCAGCTTTAAGGCCCACAAACCACAACAATGACCAGCCAGCGAGAATCCCCAATAGGGCAATTGCTGCACTTGTTTCTCAGAGGTAACCTCAGCTGTCTCATTGGACTTAAGGCCTGCTCAATAGAATGGAATTCATGCCTGATACGGTAAACCTAGCCGAATATCTGTAGCCAGAGAGGTCACTGACCCCAGAGGAGAACCCGCTACCCCTAATTTTGAAAACCAACATAATTTCTATCTTAGGGTTTCTATTGCTGCAGTCATGGCAACTCTTATAAGGAAAACATTTCATTGGGGCTGACTTATAGTTCAGAAGTTTAGTCCATTATCTTCATGGCAGGAAGCATGGTGGTGTGCAGACAGATTTGGTGCTGGGAGGTAGCTGAGAATTCTATCCCTGGATCTGTAGGCAGCAGGAAGAGAATGAGACACAGCCACTAGGCCTGGCTTGAGCATCTGAGACCTCAAAGCTCACCCCATCCCAGTGGCACTCTTCCTCCAACAAGGCCACACCTACTCCAACAAGGCCTTACCTCCCAAAAGTGCCACTTTCTATGAGCCTATGGACACAATTTCTATTTTAAGTACATCTGCTGCTATTACATATAAGTGTAGCTCCCAGGTCTCATCAAATAAGCTTCTTTTTGCAAGAGATAGAAACTACTACAGAGATCTATAACTGGTCAAAGTGCAGGGAATAAGTTATCATAAGGTACCCTGCTCTAACTGCTACATTTACTATGCAACTCCTGTACCTAAGGCTCAGTGAACAATGTGAAAGGGGGGACAGAGCGATCCAGCAGGCAGGTTATCTGCTGCTAGCTAACGTCTTCTAGACACGACAAGGGAGCTACAACTCTGGTTGCCTCACCAAGAACTGCACAGGCCTCGAAGCCCCAATAGTAACTGAAGGAAAACATTTGTGAAATTATGTCCTTGGTGCACAGCTGGCTGCATCTGGATTCAGAAGATTAGGTGACTGTGAAGCTGCAGCAGAGGGCCCAGTGGTCCAGGGCTCCAAACTCCTTAATTTTCTTCCCATCTCTAAAGCCGAGTCATTTGCTGAGGCTTACACTGATAACCTTTCGTTCTCATAACTAGAGAAGATATGCATCATAGACCTTAGGATTTTATTTTGCTCCTGTATTTTCAATATTAAGAATATTAGTAATGGAATTCTTCATCTCCTTTTATGATTCGAATGACAACCTGCAGAAAAGCGTCATCCTGATTACAGTTTTGCACGCTTTGTTTTTCCTGAGCAAGTGGTTGGTTTCCAAAGAGATGAACATGGGGAATGAGTTGCTCCTGTCTACATGCTGGTGACCAAAAAATTATGGCTTTTACTCCATAATGAGTTTGTCAGACTGCATGCTGCGTATTTTGTAAACTAAGTCTTACCTGTCTGGGTGGGGCTTAGTTTCTTGTTTACATTCCCATTTCAATTGACTTTTCTTTCCCTATTAGTTCAAAGCATTTTAAAATGTAAATGGTTTCTAGAAATATGTTTATAGTCAGAATTCAAAAGGCTTTTAGGCTTGCCTATAAACTATCTGGCTCACCTCCCTGGGGATAGCTGGTGTCAGTGACTTGAGTCTCTCTCTCTCTCTCTCTCTCTCTCTCTCTCTCTCTCTCTCGATGTTCTCTGAGAACGTAACTATCTGTGTGCATCTGCGCTCCATTTAGGCATGGAAGCGTGCAATGCGGGTTTGTAAGAAGTTTGCTGCTCTGAAGTTGTGAGATATACGTGGAAAGCATTCCCATTTCTGCTCTTTGATAGCTCTTAAAATTCAATTTCTTTACTTTGAATGAGTTATCTGGTAGAGAGTTTAGTTGCTCTTTGTCAGTTTCCCTAATAAAAGACTGAACTAACATAAAATCAAACATGCCTCTCCTTTCTCCCGTGCCTGTCTCTAAAGCACCGCAGGCTTCCTCACCCTCCCTGGCCTGATCCTTCAGATCTTCTGCCCACTCACATGGGCTTTCTTAACTTCTTCTAGGCTCTGAGGGGAGTGGGGCGGGGAGCTGGAATTTCTTGTGCCTACAGCTTTCTACCCTTGGGGTACCAGAGTCCCTTTAGCTACAGAAGTAGAGATCTAGGAGTGTCTGGATTCCTTTCTCCTCTTTTTTCCTAACAACTGGAAGACGATAGAGCCCACATGTAAGGGCCAGGCCCAGACTGGAACTCTGCCTAAAACCCCTCTCTTGTTTCTTCTGCTTGGGCCCCATTTCCCTTGCCCTCATCCCAAATTCTTTGAGCATACTTACCAAACGTATGGATTAACCACAAATACTTCCTCGCTCCAGGGTCTACCACTCAGAAACCAAATAGGACAACAGATGTTCCAATCCCAGCCCTCTGGAGGGATGCTGCTGGGAAGGGTAGCTTGGCTCTCACCTCTGCTCTCCTGGCTGGGACTAGAGGGTTGCAAAGCCAGAGTCATCTCACCACCCCTCCATCCCTTATCCTTACCTTAAAGTTTTTTTTATTAATATATCATATATACAGGGTCAGCATTTTGAATAGTTGCATTCTGTTGGCTAAACCACACCCACATTGTTCTAGGAATTTCCCCTCCATGGATTGGATGAGATGCTCTAAACGCAGCAGCTCCTTGCCTGGGACCTTCCTAGTTACCTTGCAGTCACCTTGTTGTATAAGGAGTGGTGGCTGAACTCTTGCATGTTTGCTTGCATGTTGCTCTGTGTCTGCAGGTGAAAGGTGAAATCCTTGGTTTCATTTTTGTTGTTGTTATTGTTTACTTTTAATGGACAATACATTACCATTTTATAGCAGGATCTTCTTCCTTTTGGCTTATACTCTCTATAACTGACCTGGAATACACACACACACACACACACACACACACACACGATCTTAAAAGTGTCATGATTGTTCTCTGATACATTTTTTGTCTAGAAACAAAGTGTAGATTCAAACTTGTAGATTTAAATGCATTTTGCCTACATTTTACCTAGAAAATATAGCTTTAATACCTAACTAATCATTTGTGTATGTGGTATGTATGTGTGTGTGTGTGTGTGTGTGTGTGTGTGTTAGAGGTATGTTAGAGGTTCTTCTTCAGTTGCCCTAAACTTTAATTTCTGAACCAGGGTCTCTCACTGAGCCCAGAGCTCATGGATTTAGTTAGACCGACTGACTGGCCACAGGTCTCAGGGATCTTCTGTCTCCGCCTCTCCAGTTCCCAGATCACGGGGGGTTGGGGGGGAGCACAGCACAGTCCCCGGCCTTGACGTGGTTCTGGGGATTGAACTTGGGTCCTCATACTTTCCCAGCGGTTTAACCACTGAGCCATCTTCCCAGCTCCATATACCCAGACAGATCATTTTTATTTGCTGAAATGTCACCCTTTTGGTAGTGACTGATCAAGCTGCTCCAGAGGAGGCTGATTTGGCCCAGCTCTATAGGGGTTGGCTGGCCCTCTAACCAGGACTGACTTCCCTGGAGGGGAATCCACAGTGACAGCACCAAGAATCATTGAACTGTATAATATTTGCTGCTCTGTTATGTGGGTTTCCTTCTTTGGTGTGTGTGTGTGTGTGTGTGTGTGTGTGTGTCAGTTTCCATATTTTGTCATTTAGTCTTGTCTATATTTGTCATTTTCTTCTCTAAATCTTTTTGGGTTGCTTTGTTGTTCTTTGACCGGTTTCACCCTTTTTTCCTCTCATTTTTCTCAGCCTGACCTCCAGGCCTCTTCTCGTATTTCTGTGAAGGAACAGTTTACTAATCGCTGCATCCAGTGGGAACCTCTTGTTCCTAAGGCTCTAATTCTATTCTTTACTCCCGTCTTCCCCCAATTCTGTCAGTTCTTGTTTCATCTACTCCCATCTTTGTAGATTTCCCCTGGCACTGCATATCTACTCTGGATTATAGATAGCTTTTAGTGGCCACTATGACTGTTTTCTCTTTGCTGAAGAACTGTGGCGTCCCAGGTACCAGTTCCCTTGTAGCAATCCTTCCTGACAGCGTTGGATATAATCATTTGCTTGTCATCCTGGAGCACCCCCTCACTTTTGTGATAATTATTGTTACATCTCGACTCTGCTGTGGAGAGGCCCGGTTGGTGGTCTTGCACAGACTGGGCACTGTGAGCCTCGGTTTTCTCATTGGCAAAGCAGATACAATGTTACTTTCACAGGGAGGAATGGGTTAATTAAGGAATCCAGGCGGTGTAGCTCAGAGGCTGATATTCAGAAAGTGCTTTCTAAATCTCTGCTGGGTTTCATCTTTGTGATAGACAATAGGACTAAAAGCAGCTTCGAAAGGAAAGGGTTTATCTCATCTTACAAGTCTCAGGTCACACTCCGTTACTGAGCGAAGTCAGGACAGGAACTCAAGACAGGAACCTGGGGGACAGAACTGAGCCAGAGACCACAGGGGAATGGTGACTACAGAGAATGCTGCCTGCTGTCTCTCTCCATATGGATTCCTCAGTTTGCACTCTTAGACTGTCCAAGACCACCTCAAGGGTAGCTCTGCTCACAGTGGAGTGAGCCCATCCCACATCAAGAAATGCTTCTGTAGACACGCCCACAGCCCAATCTGATTCGGGCAATTCCTCAGTTGAGGTTCCCTCTTCCTGTAGGTGGCGCTGTTTGGGGAGGTTCAGGTTTAGCTGGTACAGCCTTGCAGGAGGAAATATGTCACTGGGGGCTGGCTTTGCGATTAAAAAGCTCCTACTTCCTGTTTGTTCTCTCCGCTTCATGCTTGCAGTTCGGGATGTGAGCTCTCAGCTTCCTGTCCCTGCTGCCTTGACTGTGACTTGTCACTATGCCTTCCCTTAGCTATCATGGAGTATATCCCAGACTTGTAACTCTCTGGAATAAACAAAACATAAACAAAATAAAAAGAAACGAACAAACCCCTTCACTATTCCTTGAGTTGTCTTTGGCCACAGTGTTTTATAACACCAACAGAAAAGTAAGAAATATACCAGGTGTCTCTGGTCATATATATGATTTCAGGGCCAGCTTTGGTAATACCTAGTACCGTAGCAGTGCACTTATTTTATAGATGAACAAGGTGCACCAAGGAGGTAAGTGGTCACACTATACCTTGCTTTGAACTGTAATTTTAGTGGTAATATCATCACTATAACAGATTCTCTGGTAATCCTGTCCTTTTCTGTGACCAGAGCTGTAGAAGAAGCAAAAGTGCGTGAGGTTCCACACATGGGAAGCTCACACATGCACATACACAAGCACAGCCTAAACGATTGCTTGAATACACAGATTGTGATTATTTTGTATCCACAGCTCAAGTACTCAAGTTAGGTGTGGCGGGGTGGGGATTTACCCTGTGTTAAGTAAAGCTTTATGGTGGCACTCAGACAATGCTTTTCCCTAGGGATCAGAGTCTGCAGCAAGAGTTTCCCAAGCTTGAGCCTCTGTTTTTAGGTGATCTAGTAAACATGGTGGAGTTCTAAATCACAGGCAACATTGGGTTTTCTCAGAGTGTAGGTATCTGTTTTCAATGCCATTCTTGGGAAAGATGGAGAGCAGAGGGGGAAACTGGGCAGCCATGAGGACTCTATTAAAGGAAACAGTTCATGCCATGCTATTTATCAAAATATTTTTGCAATTAAAAAAATGGAGCAAGCTTTGACTGGACAGACTGTTCAGGAAATTCCTATAAATACCCAGCGATTTGAAGTAGTGTCAGAAAGGAACACACTAGTTTAATTTGCTGTTTAACTTAGGCAGACTTAAAACTGTGCTGGAGATGAGTTCTGGACTCTTGGCAGTTTTCTAGTGTACGTAGCATACACAAACAAAGCCAGTTTGGAAAGCACTGACTCTAAGAACTGTATCGTTTGTGTTTTTCCAGACTAAACAAACAGTTCCAACTAAAGCCAGAGTAGGAGATTTTGCTCACCCTCCTCGTCCCGCACTCCACCTTCCTATTAGAGGACCAACTTTATAGCAGAAAGTAAAGATGCTGGGCTGATACTTCTGCTGTGTTTCTGTTCACACTGTACCTCTTGTTAGAATTCAGACAATGAGTGTTTCCTCTAGATTGAGATAGAGTCTTTCCACCAAAAATATTTTTCTAGGCAAGTAGTCTCATGATTTATTACCTTCAAGAACCTCTAATGTCAAATGGAGATAAATTATAGTTGGAAGAAAATAAATAGGAGTTTGTAAAACATGCCGACCCTAGCCCTTTGGGGAAAAGGTCACTCAGAAGTGTTGAGAGGACCCTGTGACAAAGGCAGGGTTGGTACCCTGTGAATCAAACCCCCAGACTCTCCTTGCTACATCACAATCATAATTCTTTCCTGCAAGCTGAGCGCCAGTCACACACAAGGACACTTACGCTGCTATCAAATCTCCAGCCCCTATTTGCGGTACTGGGCCAACTGAGTTCTCAAAATTTTACTGCCTTCTCTTTAAGTGGCACAAGGAGCCAGTGAAGCTGTTTTCTCTTCAGGTGTCTTGACAGTGCTGAGATGGTTATCTTTTCCTGTTAGAGATTGAAAGTGTTGATGCCACTTGCAGAGCTCAGTATTCCTGCCTCTGAGCCAGCTCCCCAAGCAGGCCTTGATGCCCTCACCCAAACCAGCTGCCTCAGTGGGACATGGAGTCAGATTCTATACTCAAGCTTCTTGGAGGTGCCTCTTCTGTATCAGAACGTAATCAGCGCCACCAGGGCTCTGGCTTTGTCATAAGTAGGCTACTCCAGTAATCTCTGAAGAAATGATTTTTCTCGAGTTGCTTTCCTCTAACTGGCTTCTTGGTTCCTGCCCATGTCTTCCATGCTCCTTCTTCTAGAATCCACTTCTCCTCTTCCATGTCTTCTCCTGGGAGCAGCCATGCACCCATGGATGCTAGGGAGCTTCACATGTGAAGACAACACTCCTGCTATCAAGATGCTCAACCTCAAGAGAACAGGGGTCATAACAAGTAATGGCCCATCAGTATACATTCAAATGCGGTGCTGTCACTTGGGCACCTACCCCCTGTCCCTAATTCTGTCTATCACCATATCCTGTCAAACTTTCAGAGCATCTGAGGTTTCTATCTTGACTTTTATCTTCTCTAGATCTCCATGATCTGTCCTGAAGATGTGATTCCATCCATTACGTCGTGCCTCAAGGTCCCTTTCTTCCACAGTCCATCTCTGGTACATTGAGCAGAAACCATCTAGAACTGAGACTGAGGGGAGATGCATCCGTGTGGCCACAAGGACAAGGGTGTGGTGATGAGGGAATGCCCTGTTAAGTAGATTTCTAGTAGCATGGCTGGTGACTTTCACATGTCCTCACAGGCATGGGGGTCACAAGCATAATGAACAGTGGGTGACTGATGCTCAGATTTTGTGGCTTGTCAACATATTTGGCAAGGAAGTTTCCTTCCTTCCTTCCTTAACCCTTACAGGTAAATGTTGTGGTTCTCAGGCAGAGCGACACTCTATTTTATTAACATCAAGATACGAATGCTTTCATTTTAAATTAGAAGGGCTGTCAAGACACGCAGCATAAATGTGGACACACTTGGGTTTAACAGGAACACTATCATGTAAGAATGGCCAGTGGTCTCCTTGTTTGTTTCACATCACCAAAAAGGTATTATTATCGAAGGTGACTCTTGTCCCTTTCAAAGGGCTGCTTGGGGGTGGGGAGTCTGTCACTAACTTTTAAAATTTGACCTTGAGAAATTCACATTTATTCTTTAAAGAGTTCATCAAAAAGGGCTTTTCGTTTGTTCATGCATATGTTGGTTCCCAAGTTTTAAGTGTTGAAATATAAGTCTACAAAAAGTCCATTAATAAATAATCTTGTAAAGTTGTCAGTATTTCTTGGTGCAATGCTATGAATAGTAAGGCAAGAGAAGACATTGGCATCCTTATAAGTTGAAAATTAATGGCTGTGGAAAGGGGACAGAAAATGGAACTAGCTCATCAAGCTGTCCCAAGAGTATGGCTTCCTTGTGATGGAGCCTGAATTGCTTACAACTGTGGCTATTCCTTCCTTAGTGACAGTGACTAAACCTTTGGTGAGCACCCACCATGCAAGCTGTGCCTTTGGCCCCAAAGCCTGAGTCTAGTCTGTTTCATATAACAAGAAATGTGGAGGATGGGGGAAGGATTGTGATAGCAGCTGCACTCAGTCAGCAGAGACCCTGGGAACACACCAACTCCCTCCCCACCCATGTTCTTGTGCACGAAAAGTCTATCTTACTAAACACATTCCCTTCATCTTCAAACTCAGCTCTGACACACTGTCACTTAGGCACCCACTCTATGTCAGCTTGGATCACCCCATGAACAGATTGATTTCTTTGAACAATCTTAGATCTTAAAGCTGATTTGTCAGCCTCCTGTCTACCAAGATGAACCCCCCTCTTCCCTCAACTCCCATTATTCATTCTGTCAAGTAAGTCATGAGAACAACGGCAGGGGTTAAATAGGAGTGAGGATCTCCCAGTCCCGCACCCACTCTCCCGTGAGTCTGTGAGAAAACTGCTCCTGAATTTCTGGTTGAGCCAGGAGTTAGGGTGAATGAGTGGAAGTTGGCTCTCTTTCTGCATTCCCAAGGAGCCCAGACAGCCAGGCCCAGGCCCATATGTGGTTCCATGAATCTGTCTAATCTCTTTGAAAGTATAGTGGTTACTTCACAAATAGCTCTTGGATAAGTGAATTACCCAGTCATTCTCAATAGGTAAGGATACAAGTGTATATTTCTCCAAATAGGACACAGTAGAATATTGAAAGTTGTTTTTTCTTTCTCTTCTGTTTTTGGAGGGTTTGATGATTAATACTGATCATCAAGTTCTTGAGACTGAGAATCACCTGAGATACAAACTTCTAAGCACACCTTTGTAGGATTATATAGATTAGGTTAACTGATGCAGGAAGACCACTTTGGGTGGCACCATTCCTTAGGCTCAGTTCCTTGACTACACACAAAAGAGAATAGGAGTGGAGTACCAGCATCTGCCTTGCTCTGCTTCCTGACTGAGAATACAGTGTGACTAACTGCCTCAAGCTCATGTTTCCACTTCATGTCAAACTGTACCCTAGAATTGTGAGCCAAAATAACCCTTCCTCCACTGAAATGTTTTTATAGAGGGAGGCAATGAAAGTGAGCCTAGAATTTTTCTAGACTAGAAAATTTTCAATGTTCTTTTTAGCATTCTTCAATGTTTATTGAGGTTTGCTTTTAAATTGTGTATTAAGAATGTCAACTCAAAGATAAAAATTCATGTAGTTATGCAGCTACCACTCAGCTCAAAACCTAAAACATCTTCATCACCAGAGAAAATTAGGTTATGACTCTCTCTAGTCAAGAGTACCCTTTCCCCCAGCCCAAGGTTACATTATTCTTCCTTCTATATCCATAGACTAGTACTGCCTATTCCTGAAAGTCCAATAGAATGAGTAGATTGCTCATTAGTAGATATGTAGACGTATCTAATTTCATGTTGTTACAGGCCAGTACATTCATTTCTTTTTATTGCTGTGTAGTAGTCTATGCCTGGAAGATTAACTTGTTACATACACAACAAATCAAATTGTTTGCCAGTTCTCCTGTTAATAGGCCTTGGTGAATATTTCAATACTTTTTTTTTTTTTTTGCTATTGTGAGTAAATTTTCCGTGGGTATTCTTTTTAAACGACTCTTGTGAGAATGTGTATTTATTTCTCATAATTATAAATTTAGTAGTGGGATTGCTAAGTCATGGTGTGTTTGACTTCTGTAGAAACCAATATTTTTTTTCAAAGCAATTTCTCCTTCTAGTCTCACTCCAATTAGTAGCACATGAGGTTCCAGTTCCTCTACCATCCTCCCAACACTTGTTGTTGGTTTTCTTCCATGCTAGTCTGAGGGCAGACCATGCTACCTGGTGTGGCTTTAATGTGCGTTTCAGTGGTAACTAACACTGGCGAGTATTTTCCGTGTGTGTTCTGGCCATGCAGATGCATTTTTTTTTATGTGAAACGTTCAGGTGTGTGGTGGTTTGAATGAGCAATGTCCTCCCTTAACTCGGGTGTCTGGACACTGGGATCCAGTCGATGGGTCTGTTTGTGGAAGATTAGAAACTGTGGTCTTCCTGAAGGAAGTTCAGCATAGAAGGCAGGCTTTGAGAGTAAATGCTTTGGACCATTTGCAGTTTGCTGTCTGCTTCATGCTTGAGATAAGGATGCAGGTTCTCAGCTGCCACACCTGCTGTCACACCTGCTGCCAGCTGCCAGGCTTCCTGGTTATTATAAACTCTAACCATCTGGAGCTGTAAGCCAAAACACACTTTCTTCTATAAGCTGCCTTCCTTGGTCATGGTGTTTTATCACAGCAACAGACAAGTAACTAATACAGGGTGCTTACTCATTCTAAAGTTGGATTAATTGTGTTTTTATTCTTGGTTTAAGAAATATATTTCATATATAAGTATACACATACAATCTATAGCTTATATTTTTGCTTAATAGTATCTTTTGATAATCAAAAATTTCGATTTTGTAAGAATTATGATAGATCAATGCTTCTTTTTAAATTCATGTTTTGCTGCATAAGAAGTCTTTGCATGTCTCCAATTAGAAAAGCTGGTTTTTTTTAATATTTCCTCTTAGGAATTGGGTAATTTTTTACACTCATATTTGTGTCTTTTAAGTTAATTTTGGCATGCTGTGAAATCAAGGCCCGTTCTCACTGTTTATCATTTATTTCGATATTCCCCTGACTTGAATCTCGACAGTTCTTACTCTCCATGGGCTTCTTGCTCAAGGCCACCATGAGATTCTGTTTTTTTTTTTTGCTCCCCAGCAGTGAAGACTCCATGGCAGCTCCAGGTGTGGACCAAGTGAGTAAAGGAGCAGTCCTTGCTGTCAGTACCTACACAGGGCTGGTTCTGAAGGGGTGCAGGGGTATGATGGGGACATAGAAACTTCCACAGATTCACAGGAGAGCTCAAGAGTTAGGCTGCAAAGGTAGACACTGCACAGAGATTCCCCAGAAGAAGGCTTAGTGGGTCTGCGGAGATTCCACACTGGAGAAAGGCTTACTACGTCTGCACAGACATTCCCCACTGAAAGAAGGCTTAGTGAGTCTGCAGGTACAGAGCTACAGCTGGAATCCTATGATGGTAGAGCAGAATGTGCCAAACCAGCTTATAGAAGCTGCCTAGAAGCTGCAGGTAGCATTGAGCAGAACCAGAAAAGCCATGAGTGAAGCTACCCGGGGCCTTGGGGCTCAACTCCTATTCGTAAGGTTTAAAGTCTTCCCTGCTGAGTTCTGGTGTTGTTTCAGCCCTATTTATCCTTTCTATTTCTTATTTTCTCCATAGGAACAGTTGTCCTGGTGTGGTATCTTAGAAGTCAGTAGCTTGTAAAAATTTTTATATTCATTTTTTACTGACTTGTATCTGGACAGAATTTGTCTCAAATCTCAGATGAAACTTTGAACTTCTGAGTGACATTGGAATAAGTTGACATTTGGGGACTACTGTGGAAGAAAGAATAAGTAGTGTGGAAAAATTCATGGCATACAGTCCAGGGACAGAGTGCTATGATCGGAATGAGTCCCCCAAAGGTTCCCATTGGAAGCTTGGTTCTGGGTTTGGCAAGGTTGAAAAGTGTGGAGATTTAAAAAAAAAAAAATGAAGACCAGTCTGGTGGTGGTGGCACATGCTTTAAATCCAAGCACTCAGGAGGTGGGAGCAGATAGATCTCTGTGAGTTTGAGGCCAATTTGGTCTACAGAGTGAGTTCTAGGACAGCCCAAGCTAAAACAGAAAAACAGAGAAAACTTGTCTTGAAAAATCAAGGAGGAGGAGAAGGAAGCAGAGGAAGAGGAGGAGGAAAGAAGGAGAAGGAGAAGAAGAAGAAGAAGAAGAAGAAGAAGAAGAAGAAGAAGAAGAAGGAGGGAAGAAGAAAGGCTAATCATTGAGACGATTGCTATTGGTCTCTATATTTCCCATGGGACCCACAGCTCATTCCTTCAAGAGAGTTGTAAGTAAAGAGCAACACTAGTCTCTCCCTTCTCTCTGGCTTCCTGTATTACTGTGTGGCCCCTCTCCTTACATTCCTGCTGTGATGCCATCTATGGTGGTGTTATACAGCTAAAGTTGTAGTAGCTCAGCCAATGCCCATACAACACTCTGGAACTACAACACTGTGTGCTAAACTAATCCCTTTTCTTTGCATGTTACCTCTATTTAGGACTTTTGTTACACTAATAGAAAACAGACTAACGTACTCTGGAGAGACTGAACAGCTTTCTAAAATGAAGTAAGAGAAAATCTCTTGGGTGCTGTGAGAAATGAGGGTAATATGGAAGCTTCTCACACAGTAAACCTTGAAGATGAATCTAGTCTAGGGCAGTTAAGGGCCAGAAGACAGTAAGCGATAGGCTTGGCTTGGATGAACTCTGAATATTGGGCTACATACTTTTGCTTTCAATGGGGTGGGGAGAGCTGGGAGGGGTGACCTGAGAGCCTGAGTGGTGTCCAACTCCTTTAGAGATTGGGTAAGGCAGAATTGGGTCATATTTGGAAATAAGTGAGCAACTCTCACTGTGTTGTAAAATAAGTGTCAAAGTAGACTTTTAGAGCATTTACTCTTTCATCTGTGGCAGGATTTGTCCATGACATTCTCATCACTGTGACATAGATAATAATTCAAGTAGAATGATCCACTAACTTCAGTAGACATTCAGCTATTTGTCTAGGTTTTCAATATTGTAATGAGCACAGTTTAAAAAATGCCTTTAGACAAGTAAAAACAGCTTAGTCAGAATCTCTGCTATGCCCAAGGCTGCATGGGGTAACTAGAACTCAGCAACGTCACTCTCTGAAGGTAGCCAAACACAGTCCTAGAACCCCATAGCCCCTACTGGACAGTATTTAACCAGAGACCAAGAGTAATGCTCTGCTCTGCACATCTGGAGAGATGCCACCTTGATCTGCCCTGCAGCTGGAGAGTCTCCCCCAGGATCCTGACCCTCGAACTGGAGACTTCTGTTGGAGACTGGACCTGACCTTCAGCTAAGATTATGTCATACAGGTGAGCAGCCATGGAGAGATAGGCTTAGGTCTGTAGTTAGAAATTTAGAGTGTGAACATTGTGTGATGACCCCCAGCATAAAATATAACTTTTGTTATACTAACTACTTCTTGCTAGTGACAAGTATCTACAAAACCCACTCAGTTTACTTCTCGGAAGTTAGTATCATCCTGGAAAGCATGGTTAATGATCCGAGAGAGCAGTTTGAAATGGCTCCCAATGTTCCCCGCCTCTGTGTGTTTATTTCCCATTGTGTGTGGGCTTGGCCTGGTGGGTTACAAGTGAATAAAGGAATATGATAAAAGTAGCATGGTATCACATTGGAGCCGAGGCTACACAAGGCTGCAGTTTCTACCTTGCTTGTTTGCCCCTTCACTCTGGTGTTCTCCCATGCTCACTCTGATGAAGCAAGGTACCCTGAAGTAAACTGCCATGGTGAGTCCCCACAGCTCACTGGAACTGAATCTTGTCTGTAACTACTTAAACAAGCTGGGAAGCTGCACATCTCTGACCTACAGAAACTAGAGTAATTACACAACAGGTAATTATGACCCTTATGCCTAGCCCTACTGAGTGTCAGGCACTGTGCAGTGCTGTACATGGGATTTCTCTCGTGGTTTTCATAGTAATCCTTTGAAGGAAGATAATATGGTTGTTTTATAGATGGGAAACTGGAGCTGAGGGTAATTTGCTAAAGTTATAGACCAAGGAAGTAAAATCAGAGCTCAGCTTTCAGGCCATCTTGCTTGAGAGACCAGGGGGTTAGGTAGCACACTTTCTTAATCTGGTTGATCAATCTCTCTAGCCTTGAACATATTTTCCCCTGAACTGACTGGGGTTTTGTTGTTGTTTTGTTTTTAAGGGGAATTGAGTGGTTTTGTAGAAAGAAGTTAACCACAGGCCTGTGGCCTTGGTCTTCTCACAGAGAGGAGGATAGTAACCTGTGTGAAGTTCATACCTCCTCCTTTGACTCTGAGCTGAAAAGCTGAGAGAGTGAGTGGCCCCTAGGGAAGGATTAGGGATAGGTGCAGAGAGGACCTGTGGAACTTTTTATTTTAGCTTTTATGGCAGACCATCTTCTTGTGATGAGAAGAACAAATCAAACTGTCCCAGAAATCATCTTATATTGGAACAGACGAGAGGCTGTCTCAATGGACTCTAACAAGAAAAATGGAAACTTCAAATGTTGTAGCTTAAAATAGCAGTTGTAAAAAACCAAGTTTGTTGCTTTATTTATTAAAATGTTATTTTAGAAATACTTTTTGCTTATTTTAATGTAAATATATTTTTACGTGCCTGGTACATCAAAAGCATCAAAATATAGAACATTGTTCTATAAAAATATAGAACCAGTTCCATCTGCAAGTCTTAATGAGGCTGATACAATTACCATTTTGTACATATTGTGGTAATTCATTACAGCCATCTCTTCACATAGGTAGCTCTACTTCATATACATGCCATAATTTCTGCATGTTCCTCTATACGTAGGTACTTTCGTGGGCCATCAAGATGGCCTATCGGGTAAAAGATGTTTTCTTTGAAAGCCTAGCAACCTGAGATTGACTCCTGGAGTCCACATAAACATGGAGGAAAGAACTGACTCCACAAATGCATGCGCTTACCTGTACACATAGCACACAGCTCACCCTCCAAACATCACACACACACACACACACACACACACACCACATGCACACACACCACATGCACACACACCACATAGGCACACACAGACATACATCACAAACACACACACCATACACACACACACACACACACACACACCACATACACACACAAACATCACATAGGCATACACAGGCATACACACCACACACACCACATAAACATACCACATACACACACACATACTACATACACACCCACACCACATAGGCACACACAGACATACACATACACACACACCATATAGCCACACTACATACACACACATACACACACACACACATACACACACCACACATAGGCACACACGGACATACATACCATACCCACACACTACATACACACAAACACCACATACATGCACACACACCACACAGGCAACACAGGCATACACATACATATACACACACACACCACATATGCACACACAGACATACCAAACCACACACACGCACATATACATACATACATACTATCCACCCACACATTTAATACTAATACTAATATTACTATTACTAATAATAAACAGACAAATTTTAGAAATAAGATCTTTTCAAATTTACGAACTAAAGACCTGCTTGAAAAAGCGACTTAATAGAGACCTTTTGCATCTGTCTTAGGGTAGGTAGATTCCTCGATGTGGAATAGGTGGGTCACAGAGTTTACACATCTTAAATTGTTGTAGGTGTTGCCAAATTGCCTTCCAGAAAGGTTGTACGAAAATTAATTCCCACCAACAGCTTACGAGAGAGTGCCCACTTCCTACACCCTCGCCAGTAATGGGTGTTAGCGCCCTTTGAAACCTTTGCCCATCTGATAACTAAGAGGCATCTTGTTTTCGTTTGCCCTCCCTTAATTACTGGGGAAACAAGGCCCTCTTCCTTGGCAATTGTGTCTCTTCCCTTACAATCTTCACACGCTGTTATCCATTCAGTTTTGAGTATAATGTCTTATGTCTTATTAAAGGTCCATAAGTTGTGGCGCTGATGCCTTTTTCCATGCTTCCCACTTTCCCTGCGTTTTTGCCCATCATGCCTTTCTCCACGCTCTGCACATCCCTGCCTTCCGCCTGTCTCATCCTGTGGTCTCTGTACTTGATCTTTTAGCATTTAGAGTTGTCATCTCGTGGCATCTTTCTATCCTTATAGCTGTACGCAAACTTACACCTTTGTTTTTGGTCAGTCGATTTTGTTTTTCCTCCAAGATGAGGCAGTTCACACAAGGAAACAACATTTTGAGCCAATATTTGTCAAGTAAAACACCGAATATAATGAATTATTGAAAAAGACTCTGAGTTTTCCTAGGCTTTATGTCTTTCTCAGGGACTTCTTCATTTTACATAACCCTCTTGAACAACATTAAAGAAAACACCTCAACAATTTTCATACTTAGAGATTAGGATATACACACTTAGAACTCAATATTTCTATTGAATTTGGTTGTTGTCTTTGTTTCTATTGCTGTGATTAAAAAACAAAAATGACCAAATGTGGGGAGGAAAGGGTTTATTTCAGTTTCTAACTCAGGTCTCACTCTATCACTGATGGAAGTCAAGCTGAAGCAGAGGCCATGACAGAATACTGCTTACTGCTGGCTTCTCCTGGCTTGCTCAGTAAACACCCCAGGATCACTAACCAAGACCACACCCCCCATGGTCATGCTTATAGGCCAATCTTATAAAAGCATTTTCTCAATTAAGATTCCTTCTTCTCAGATGACTATAGCTTCTGACAAGTTGACAAAAATAAATAAGTAAACAAACTAGGGCAGATATAGTTTTGCTAATAACAGTGCAATCAACATGTTGTAGACATACTGTTTATTGCACTACGATTCTAAGAAACGTATAAATTTATATTCATATCATGCTCCCTGTAAACAAAGTGATTTAGTGCATGACTTCATTTAATTCTCAGAGCAATACTGCTAGTTAATTATTATCGTTTTTTTCTCCTACAGATGAGAAGATGGGTTTGGATGGGGGTGAAGTGATGTTTTGGTGTCGCACGGTCAACCCCAGCGTGAGTTGGGATTCAAACTTGTATCTTTTGAACCACAATCTTCCTCCAAGCCTTTCCTTGCTGCAGAGCGGAAAGTCAGAGCATGGTTGCCTTGCAGGAATCTCTGAAGCTTTGATCTTATTCCAGGTGCTAATTTGATTTCAACTTCGAAGCGAGTCAGGGTCACCATTTCTTAGGCTAAAATTGAGTCTTCTCCTGGGCAAAGATCTGAACTTGGGCAGCTCCCTTAATTAACATTTTATTCAATGGGAAACACGCATCCTTTAGAGAGTGATTGCCCATCTACTCGCAGCTGTCCAGTTCTCTTTGTGAACTCTTGAGCGACAGTCCCTCCCAGCTTCGTCACCTCCAGGGAGCAGAAACGCTGCCCCTTTCACCAGTCCCCTCTAATCAGGGACAGGGCTGGCACTGGAATGCAGTTACAGGCTTGTTCCCGGGCTAGCTGCCTGCAGAGCCCCAGGGGCCAGGTCAGTCCAACCCAACACAGCTGAACCAGATCAGACTACAAGGCATGCCTGCCCCTCCCCACAGCTCCTGGGACTTTGTTTCCCACTCTGCTTTGGTTCTTCCTTTCCCAGAGGTTGCATACTCCTGGATGAATGACACCGGGGGTATGCATGCTCCCTCTGGAGTTGACTTACTTCTACTACCATAGGGGTGTGGTATCCACTCAACCCCACCAAGCAAGATGAGCAGCTGGATTATTTATTCTTGTTCAACGCCTCCCGTCTAGACTTCAGAACAGTGTGATGCGTGGCAGCGCTCTCGACCCCGTGCATAGGAGACACTGAGTCTCCTCCTGAAGGATGACGAGTGTCTCCTCAGGCATCCAACATCGAGACTGTCACTTTATGGAGAGGAATCAGCACATTCCAGTAATGAAGAAATAATTCTGTTGAGGATGGGTGATTCACGGTGACAGGAGCCTTGGGTGTATCCAGGGAGAGCAGCCCATGGAAGTGGGGGCGGGAGAGGGGAGGAGACATGGGCTTCACATCTATGAGAGATCTGCAACCCATCGGGTACACATTTGATGTGCCTATGTACTGTTCTTCATCCTAACTAGAGAAACCGGGGAAGCCTTCCTGGCTTTGCTGTTGCTGCTGCGAACACAGGGCAATTGCTGGGTCTTTGTGACTCTTCCTGTTCTGTGCTGGCTGTCTCATCTCTGGCTAGACATTTGCTTCTCAGTCTTTTTCTCCAATGAAGCAAAGTCCCCAAGAGCCACAGGGTTATGCTGTAGAAATCACACACCCTGACCCTGCTCCTATGGCCTCCCATACCCCTAAAATAAAACAGAGAGTTGTTACTGGTGTTCTGTATTTGTCAGGCGCTTGCTGGCCTCGGATTTCATCTTTTATTGTCCACTGACCCTCTGGCTTCTCATATAGACCCCGATCTCCACGCCAATCATGCTTCTACCATCTGGCCATTGCATTACCATTTCCACTGCCTATGCCCATGTGACTTGTTCTTATTATTAAGTCTGGGCTCTAAAGCCATTCTCTAAAAGGAATTCTTTTCCTAACTACTTTTTTTTTTTTTTTTTAGCAGTAGGGCCATGTATTATGATCTGTGTGACTTTGAACTTGGCATGACTCAGGGAATGAAGAAATGGCAAAAACAAAAAAATGCCCAACTCCCCCCCCCCCCCAAAAAAAAGCAACAACCCTCAGATCAGGTGGGCTGTGCATTTGGATGAAGACATACCAGCAGCAGCCCATGCATTCAGGGCATGCATTAAGTGCAGTACAAATGAGAGGGAGTATGGGCCCCTGTAGGGGAGCAGGGTCAGGCTGCAGGCATCTGGGACCAGGAACATGTAGCCGGTACTTTCTGTACATTGTCATTGTCAGCACTCATACTTAGACTAGGGAAGGCCTTGAAATTCCCCTGAGCCTGACCTGGAATTGGTCAGGGCTTTCCATCCCCATGGACTGAGGCATGGACATGGATACTCATTCAGGACTTTATCCCAGCCCACAGACTTTCCATCCTCCTCTGGCTTTCTTTAATTTTTTTGCAATGCTGCCTATCACTACCTGATATTAAACTGTACACTTATTTACTCGTCTTTTGTCTTTCTCCTCATCAGAAGACAACTTCAATTTATATATACATATATACACATACATATATACACACATACATATACACATACACATACATATACACATACACATATTCTTGTACATTGCCATGAACGCAGCATCTAGGAGAGTTCCTGACACATAGCAGATGCTCCCTAAACATTCTCTGAATAAAAGAATGAATAAAAGAGCAGAGCCCTTGAAGAAAGTGGCTGTGTGTGACCTTGTCAGTTAAGGTCCACGGCCTGAGTGAGAAGGGAGGGCCCGTGTCCACTTAGTTCAGGAGGAAGTCAAGGTAAATAGAGACTGGAAGCAACATAGATTTAGCTGCCCAGCCCATATTTTCCTGTTCACATTTTAATTCTGTCAGAGTTTCCTGAGCCATGCAAGGTCCTTTCTGAGGCCTGGCTGTTCCTCAGCGGTAGCAAGGTTCCCAGGAGTCTGCCTGTTGCTCAGGACTAGTATTTTGCATAAATGCTTTGTATATCCCTTGCCAGCTCTTTGTGGTCAGTTTTGTTTACAGCTCACCCTCGAGTTGTTTATAGTGACTAGCCCAGGGCTCTCAGGGTTAGTCAGGCTCCATCAACTGTGTGGATTTGACTCAGGATGGGTGAGACTGGTTGGGTAGCATGGGGTTGGGTAACAGGAGATAATGCATCCTTTCTCCTCCCCCGAGAGGCAATTTCAGTGGTTCTCACAGTGTGTCCTCACTGTACAGTAGATGCAAGAGCTCCAGCTAGTGTGAGAACCAAACTTACATGAGAAAAACACAGTCATGGCCCAGTTCCTGCACGACTCCCGGGCTATGTTCTCAGCATTGAGAAAGCCCAAGTGTCGGTGGGTTTGCATAATTCCCAGGGGTTATTTAGTCATATGTACCCCACAGGGAAGATCAAATGAACTCTGAGTAGAGGAAGATGTGGGTGCACTTAGGAGGTGGTGTCCTTCTACAGTCTTCCTAAGCCACTGATTTGCTACTGGAATCATCCCTCCTGGAAACAGCTCAGTCCTTACTGCCTTTGCTCCATCTGCTTTTGTATGCTCCAGGGTGTTTGTAAATACCACTGGACGCTTCATCTTGCACCAGTTTCCTTCTCTCAGCTGGAAAATGTTAGTGCAACTTGGCCTGGTTATTTGTCAGCAGACAGCAATCATTCCTCAGCTGGGGTGGAATTCCCTGGTGATCTTTCCCCTCCCAATCACGCAATAGTCCCACATCGCCTCTCTCGTGTTGTAATTTCCCTGGTTACATTAAAGCCTGTGGGCTTTTCTGAAGTTATTGCTTATAAAGACATATTTAGAAATTGTTTATGGGGTTATTTTTAGTGCAAAAGCATGCAATGCGCTCTAATTGTCACTCTTCCAAAACTCCACAAGACTCCAAGGATTCCACTAAAGCTCTAGAGACTAGGTGCAGATCAACTCTTCACTGGGATGAGACAGCATGACCCTTGATACCACACCGAAGGGTATCTGCTGGTCACCATGGAGACGACGACATAATCTTCTTTCATTTTCCAAGACACTAGTTGATGTGTCAGATGAAGGACCGAGAGTTGGAGAGTGGAGGCGCTCAGTCTGTTTTGATGAACGTTGAGTTCTAACTATATAATACAGTGGCTGTTCTATAGAAGACACTTGACTAATACGTGTTGAATGATGTATTTCCTATCTATGAGCTGCCCACTTCCATAATCGATGGATCTGATGCCACCAAATGGCTGTCGTTCTTGTTACACGTGCTTGATGTACACACACAGTGGTGGTGAAAGCACATTTATAGTTTCAGAACTCAGCACAGTATTTATCCTCAGATGAGCAGTCACTGAATGAATTACAAAGGGGTTGGGGTTGGGTTCTGGGAAGCTTATAGCATTTTGAAAAGAGTAGTAGGGATGTAATTACTGTGTGAAAACTCACCAAAACAAACCATTCTGGTCTGAGCACTACTCCACACTAGGCTGCTACTCATGACAATGTGTGTTTTCTTTTTCACACACTAAGACTCTAGAACAAATTGTCTAAGTCCATGTTTGGGCTTATCCGTTTTTTAGTTGGATGGCCCGAGAACAAGCGACTCAGCATGTCTGTGCCTTCCTTTCTCCATCAACTAGTCAAGAACAATGGCATGCACCATCCTGTAGGTGTTGAGAATGAAATTGCTTATTTGAGACCAAGTAATCAGGAAGTGCCAGTGATTAGGTCTTGGCATTTAGAAGGTGAGATCTTTCAATCCTTCCTCTTCAGAGGGTTTGGAAATCATCCCTGGGGGTGTTGTCACACTTCCCTGATTCCAGGAAGGAGTACCTTGCATTTCTCTCAGGGTCCGTGTTCTTCTTAGTGCTCCAGATATATTTGTTTTTAGGTAGTTTGCAAAGTGTGTAGACCTTAGTGATCGGGTAAGCTCTTAAAATGCATATCCTTTATGTCTTAACTCATAGAAACTTTGTGTATTACATAACAGGCCATGAAATATCTTCCACGGTATTATATCTGTGTTGTCCAATGTGGTTGTCAAGGACCACGCATTGCTGGGTGTATCTAACTCTCACTAAAAACAAAGAAAACGATGATAAAGTGAATCTCTTTGGTGGGTCTTACCATACTTCAGTACTCAGTAGCTTCAGGTACAAATTTAGAGCTCACTCTTCCCCTCAGGAAGTTCTATGGAATAGGGTTGATGAATGTAAAAACTCTCTGAACTCCAAAGAGTCAAAAAATAGTACCAGGTCACACAGCTAGTAAAGATTACCTAGCTGGCTGGCACATAATTCAGTCATCTTGTTTTCCATACCAAGATATTTTTCACTTTACAATGAAGACACTTAGAGTTTGACCCCAATCCCTAGGGTCCTGGTCTATGTACACCTATCTTAGCCATATAGTTTTTAGAAGTCATAGCCATGTAAACACCTATGAATTTACTTTTTGTATCTTTAAATCCACCCCCTTTCTCATCTTCCTTCCCAAACCCTAAAGCAACACCCTTTAATGATAATGCCCAGCACACAGTTGACAATTGTTCCCAGCTAGGCCTTCTCTAGGCTTCCTCCTTCCTGGGCCTCAGTCCATCTGAATGAGCTCTGAGAAAGCCTTTGTTGACTGAAGGGTCAGGGCTGCAGGTGAATGAGGGAAGAGATTGAAGGGTCAGAGCTATCACTTGGTGCTCTGATGGCAAATTTGAGCACTCATCAGGGGGTTCTCAGTAAGGTCCTAGAGTTAAGAACACCTGTGACAAGAAAGCTTTTTACACAGATTCACTGTGTATTAATAGAGGCAAAATTTTGAAGCACAGATAGGTCTAGAAGTTGATTTCCTGGTTTGGCAACAATTCCTATTTCTTCAGAATCTCCTTGCCCGCACTTGCTGGTAGAGGCACATTGGCAGCAGCGCTGTTAAAACATGCCCTGGCTGGCACTGTTCAAACAACAGCAGAAAGGGTTTTAGTCTCTCAAAGCCACCTCAGTGTGGGTGCAGAGTCCCTTCCAAGGTTTCAAATAGATGAAGGAATAATGTATCAAGTTGGAATTGCCTCTATGAGTCGGTCCGATCAGAACCATGCTGATTATGTAAACAGCAGTCTATGGCGATTTTTAAATTCCGGTTCCTCCAACTTTGGTATTTGAATTTGAATTGTTGTGCTTAACATCTTTTAAATGAAATGCTTCAGTCAAGGTCACAGGTCACTTTCATATGATGTTCTGGGTTGTGGGTAAGTGGAGTCCAGTTGCTGAAGGAGCTTCCTCCCAGAAGTCTCTCTTCCTGGGAATGTCATATCCTTAAGATGGCTGTTTGACATATATCAAATTTTATATGTCTCTTCCTTTCTTCTTTCTCTTATAGGCTAGAAAGTAATTCTAGAAAGTAACTCATGGTGGATATGTTAACTGACTTCCATTTAACAAAATGTCTGCCTAACTGGCAGCGACCATGTCCTTTGTAGAGGACACAGTATCCCACCATAAGCAGACACACTCGCTGCAAAGCTTCTTGCACACAAGGTTTTTATATTCATTGAGTTTTAATTACTGGACTGCTTATCTGATCATGATTATGTTAAATAAGAGAGTCCTAGGTTTCTTTCTTTAATTTTCTCATTCCACCTTTCATTTGCTAGGTCAACAAGAGATCGTTAGGCACAGATGACACTCAACTAAGAAGATCCCAGAAGCCAAGTCAGGAATGACCTTTATCCTCGTGGCTGAGGAAAAATTCAACTTAATGGCCAGGCTACAGAGAAGAACTCAGGAAGCTGGTGTAGGCATCTTTGTAAAGAATCGACTGAGGATGGAAAGAGACTAACTAAAGATGGTAAGTTAAGAATCCAGGATAGCACAATAGAGTATTAAAGACAATCCAAGGCCAGTGATGTCAAGCTTTGAGCAGGAATGTTAAAGTTAAATGTCCTTTGCAAGATGCTTCAGTTGCCATTCAGGCGTGCTGGTCAGGGTATCTCCATTTTGCCTGTAAGATAGCCTGAACAGATAGCTAATGGTTTGGGAGCTCCGTTTACAACTTGAGGAATTAAGTTGGCAGATGTCCCATGAGGAGGAGCTGGAGAGACGGCTCAGTGATTAAGAGCATTTGTTGCTCTTCTAGTGGACTGGAGATTGATTCCAAGCGCTCACACCAAGCAAATCACAACTGCCTGTTACTATAGCTCTAGGGGACCCACCACCCTCTTCTGGATCCTAAGGACACATGCATTCACCTGTACACACATGTACTCATTTAAAAAAAATATTTATTTTAAACAAATTGTTCCAGGGTATAGGCACAATTTCATACCTACTGGAGTTTAAGAATGAGAGAATCTTCAAGTGCATGAAGAAAGTTATTACTTCTAGGTAGTGTAATATGAGGCAGGGAAAATGATGGAGTGAGGACAAAAGGAGCGTAAATCACTTCCTCTGTGAAGGTTTTAGAGCTTTTAATAAGCCAGGAAGCCTGATATATAACTGAGAATTTATCCTACAAAGATAACCCACTAGACAGGAATGTGGTTCTGTTGGTACAGTGCTTGCCTTGCATGGCAAAGCCTGGATGTTGATCCTCAGAATCAGGGAGGGAAAAGAAAAGAAATACCTTGATTGGAAACCCATAGGTGTCCCCAATGTCACAAGAGAGGCAGAAGGTCTCCTGAAGGAAGCCTAAAAGAGGGGCCAAATGAATCTGCTCAGGGAACACCTATATCTGCTTACTGTCTCCTGGCGACAGAAGAGACACTAAATAAAGGTCTGAACTTTCAGAATCTTCTACACACACAAATATACTCTGGAAGGATTGCTAACACCAAGTATGGATGACCACTTCAGTCCTGTAATTTTATGTACCGTCACTGTTCCGAAACAGAGGTGTATGCCAGACAAATTGTGACTGCTTTAAACTAAGGATCAAGGTGACCCCTGATCAGACTCTGCAGAAGCCACCGGCAAGTGTCCAAGCCAGCCTCCACTGTCTTCCTTTAGCCGAGTTAAGCATTTAGATGCCCAAGATTTGTTATAATCACCTAATCTCAATTATATATTTGGATATGGTTTTCTACCTGTATCTGAATTCTATGTTCAACTTCTACCAGAGGTTCCTGAGCATGAGAAAATTGAGTTAAGTTTTACTTTATTACATTTTTTTATTAATTCATTGTGCGTGTGTGGATGCATGCGTGCTATAGCATGTGTGTGAGGCTCGGAGAACCATGTACCAACTTGCAGGAGCTGCTTTTCTCCTTTCATCAAGAGGGTTCTGGAGATTGCACTCAGGCCTTCAGGCTCGGCAACAAGAGTCTTTACCCTTGGAGACAGTCTCTCTGTCCTGCGTTAAATTTTATTGGTGATTTTTTTTCACACTAGGGGTCTAGTCTCAAACAGTATTATTTCTTAATGCTCATAAAAAGAAATTAAAAGGCATACTTAAAGTCAGTGATTAAGTTTTTCAATAAAAGTAGGAAAAGAACTATTTTTTTTGTTTTATCAACAGTTTCTCATTGCTATGGGGGTTGTTGGGTTCTAATGATTTTACTGGATAGAGAAAATATAAAAAAATTGCTTTAGGCATATAAATATCTCACCATGTCTCCAAATGATCCCTAATTTCTGCTGAGTTCTGCTATCTGCCATATTATTTTTCAAAATTGTGTGTATTGTTTATCCATATCTAGTGTGCACTCTGCAGGGAGATAGGTAGGGACTGCTGCAGAACCATATTTTGCCTTCCAGATCATGATTGGGGAAAAAGGAATTCTTTTTGGATGAGAAAGCCAGTGGAAAGCAGACCTGAAGGTTTCAAATGTGACTCGGTGCAGAGAAGGATGGTCCTAGCTACAGCAAGAATGGAAGCCATTCAGAGGGATGGCACACTCAAGTAAAAAGTATGCTGAAGGAAGCCGGCTGAGCTGCAGGTAAAGACAGAAGGGGGTGGGTCCCGGGCCAAAAGGGCACTCAGCAATAAAGCTACAGAAGGACAGGGTGGTGCTGGAGCTGTGACATTCTGGGAGAATCCTCCATCTCTCCGACCTGGGATGATACTCAGGTGAGAGCGTGTTTTTAGGAGCACAGTGCAAGGTGAAGTCTGTTCATTCGGCAAGCTGTTCATTGGTCACACTTCTTCCTATTAGCTCTGTTGCTTACAGGCTAATGGTCAAGAGAGTCCTAGTAGATAGAGCACTACCTAAAGTCAGGTGTAGGATTGTATACCTTTATTCCTGACACTCAAGATGTTGAGGCAGGAGGATCACTGCAAGTTCGGTGCTAGCCAAGGCCACACGGCAAATTCCATGCCAGTCAGAACTACACGATGAGGTCCTGTTTCAAAACACAGAAACAAAAGGCTAAAGAAGAGGCTACTTTCAGCTCCTGGGACTTGGTGACATTCTGAGAACTGTGGTGACATCAAATACTCCACCAAGTCCTCCAGAGTTTTTCACACGACCTTTCCAGGGGCACACGCTTTTAATCAAACACAAGACTAAAATTAATTGGACTGTTTCGAAGTAATTGCTCTGCAGTATCACAAGTGTTTATCTGGAGATTATGTCGCTCCCGCAGCATGGCTGGTGTGTAATGGCTCGGAATCCCGAGAAATGGAACCGAGGCTGCGCCTGCCCAGAAGCTGCTGGGTGAGCTCAGACCACCCACACACTTCAGCGCACAGAGAATTAAAATATTTAGGGCAGATTTTGACACAGTAAACCATGTTCAAGCATCACGATCTTGCTCGTGTTTATACTGACCAAAGATCCCCTTTCTCCATTCGCCCCTCATTTTGTTGTCATTAAAATGACAAAATTTAGCTTAGCTTGAGACCAAGGCAAGGATTTTTAGAATCTTTGAAGTAGACTTGAACCAAACAATTTTAACTTCCACTTAATATAAACACCATGCTTTGTCTCTGTCCAGGTCATAGCTTCCCTCCTTTTCAAGTCTTTCTGGATCAACTCTCACTAGCACTAACCATGAACATGTAACATATGCCCGTCTCAGAATACCACATCCTGTTGTCGTTCAGGAATGTGCTTTCTACCCTTCATTGCCCAGGCTTGGATTGCTCTTCTTACAATCTTCTTACATCTAGTGAACTGGAGGGTTCCTGCCTTTTACCCACCCCCACGTATTCCTGGGTGGCTTGATAGTCAACTATGTAGCCCAGGCTGCCACTGGACTTTCCTCTTGATTGTGGGGTTAGACAGGCACCACCAAAGCTGGTTCGAAAATTATGCTAATAAGAAAGGAGGGACCAGTGAGGAAAGAGAACGTCACTGTGATGCTTCAGGCAGTTACCCACTCTTGTCTCTCTCTGTGTGTCCTCTAGAAAGACAAAAAAGCACCCACACTGCCCTTGATACACTTTCCCAGCCTTTCAAGCTTGTGTTGCTGGGATCCGAGAGGGTCAAGGTTTTGAGATGGAAACAAGGTTCTCTAGTGTGGCCTCTAACTCTGCCCTAAGGTGTTACTCCAACTCTTTAAAAGTCAAGGCTCAAAGGTTGCCTTCTACGTTTCGTAGACTGAATACCTCAGTAGAAAAGGCTCTTGAACAAAGTGTTGGAACTCAGGCAGGAGGAGAGTTTATAGCAAAGTGCTGGGTCTGGCTCAGCCAAGGCGGTCACCTTCACTTTCCAGATAGGAATAGACATGACAAGAAAAACACTTCAACACAGGCCTTTGTCTCTGTCTTCTTGACCATGTTCCCCAGCTCGTGAAGGCACAACAGGCCCCCACCCCCATTAAAAGGTCTCTGTTGAGAATACGTGTAAATATTTATGTAAAGTACTTTTAAAGCTGGACAGATATAAAGTGTCTCAGAGCACCATGGGTGCAGAATATTCTCATAGACACACAGTGTTAGTTTCCATGGACTAGATGAAAGTATCTCCCTGAAAAAAAAGTAAACTGTTTTTATTCATGTAAATGGACGGCAATAGAAAACTGCAACCTGGGGATGTTTAAACTCATTCTAATGTACCCACCTCTCCTGTCATTTTTTCCAACATTTCCACTGGACTTAGCATTTCTGGGCTGAAATAGGTTGTGCAGATACATCTGTCTCACCTCAGCAACCTATTCTTCTTGGTGTCCTAACTCTTGTCTAGTTACTGTCAGGATTTCAGTAGCAGCAGATACAGTGTAACTGTTCAAAGTCTCTGGACTAAAGTTAGAAGTTTGTCACAACTGGATTGTGTCTGAGGAGCCCCCTGTTTGTCATTCTTTTCCCACAACTTTTGGTGGATTCCAAAAATTAAACACACATGTTCTTTTACCCATACATGGATTAAACCTATGTGATGGGGTCAATGGGGGTCAAAAATAAGAGACAGCTGTGATTCATCTGTGAGCGTTTCACATTTGAGTTTACGATTTCATTTCTTAAGCTTAAATGGTTTTATTTATAAGAGCATACTAGTATAAGAAGGAAATAGAGAACATGGAAATGTACAGACAATAAAGGTCACAAAGAAATAACAAACATAAATAATGTTTAGAGCTTATTATGTTTTCTTAAAGTCCTTTTTATATGCCCATACAATGTTTGGACAACACACACACACACAGATACACACACACACCAGCCACATATACACACACTCCCATACCCCCCCCCCGCACACACCACACCCCATAAAAAGTATAAAAAACAGGTTTTACATACTGAACATTTTCCTATTGTTTTGTCCTAAATGTATACCTCATTAGAAGTCTCATAAACCCACACAGTGATGCCATTGCATGTCTGAATTATTTCCTAACATTACCCTGTTAGTGGATGTTGAGGTTGTTTATAATTTCATGGCCATTAATAGTAAGTAATGCCGCCTCTACAACTTTGTGCTTAAAACCTTGTTTATAGTTTGCTGAAATTTCTAAAATAGGATTTTAAAAAATGCAACTAGTAAGTCAGGGTGTCAGAAATAATGGAACATATTTCTGGATTCTCTTCCGCTGTTTGTATAGATTTGTGCTGCTAGTAACTGGACCACATTCTCAGACTGCTGCCATTGTGTCACGTTGAACAGTTAAACAACATTCCACTTGACTCCAACCCTGGAGCTGTAGTGGCATGTCACAAAACAAGAAGTCTGTCCTGAGACTTTCCATTCAGAGTACACTGAGATCCCATTACTTAGCTACTGAGTTAATTACTCCATCTGCTTTTCTTCATCCATTACATTGAAGTCAGAAGGGAAGACTTTCTCATGTTGGTTGATGGATTTACTAAATGCTTGAATTTATAAGATCAAGGACCCAGTGAAATGCGCCACTGCCTGGGACACTGGAGACATGCTTGACTCTCTGTCTCTAAGCATTGTAGAAATACACCCAAATGAAATGGCTAAAAAGTTGTCTTCTGTTGTTAGTTTGAATCTAAAATGTTATTAGACCCTCTTGAAGGTTTACGGTACAGCGGTGTTCAGGGGAAACCCTCAGGAATTGATCATGAAGCTCTGACCTGGTGGATGAATTAACCCATCTGTGGATTCTCTTCTCAGTGCAGTGACTTGTTGGGAGGACACAGAGACTTCAGATGATCATCCAGAGTAGAAGGTTCCTGGAGCAGTGCTTGGAAGGGTACGTTTTGTTTCTGACCACTCACTTCTTCCTGATGACCAGGAAAGGTGAGCGCCAATGTACATCTTCGCTACAGTGGGCTGCTTAAGAGTATAGGCTTAAAGACACTGCGCTAAGTGACCACAGCTGAGGTTGACTAAATCATGAGCAAAGCTAAACCTTCCCATCCTGAAGCTTATTTTATTTTGTAAGAAATTTTGTCATGGCAAGAAAAAGCTTAAGACACCAGTAAACATTCCCCTTTGAGACCCTTAAAAGAAGAATTTAGACACAAAGCTATACCTTTTATTTAATAGTGTATGATCTGGTGAAATCTCAAAACTGTCCCTGAGGGGTTGGAAAGGGGAAAAGATTTTTCATTTCTACATTTTGCCAACATAGGTAAGTTTTTAAAAGGCAAAGGAGGTCTCACTCCAGTGTCTTTCAGAAAACATTCCACATCTGTATTTATCTACAAGATGAAGTTGGTGAACTGGCTGGATATTTAGATTCCTCTCAGTGACCATAATATTCTGGCTGTTTTATCACTTACCACAAGAGATGTTTCTGGAAGGTTGAAATCTGAGATTTTATTTGAGTTGAGAGAGGACACAGCAAAAGAAACCCAAAACGTATTTGGTTTAACTAGCATTTTGACCATCGAGAACAGTTGCTTCTGGGTTCACAGCTAAGCCCCAGTGATCAAACATGTACAGTTTTTTTCTGTAGCTATGAAGGCAGGTTACCTCCCTGTCTAGTTGGTGATGAAATTAGTTCTATTCACCTTGCAAATAGTTAAATGAACAATACAAAGCATCACTTGGCCAGCGGTGGCCTAAATAGGACTGCAAACATTGCATTTACATCTCTATAAGGTAGAGTCAGCAGGGAGTATTTTCAGACTGTTCAAATGTTCATCAAGCATCAACGGTATCACTGGAGTTCCTGGACAAAATTCAGCCTCTGATCCCCAGAGCAGAGGGCCAGGATGTGTTGTGAAAGAAAAGTACACGGTCCTGATAGGTTCAGACTTTGCACAAGCAGCCTCACCTGGAGCTTGGGAAACCTAGTGAGAACAGGCTGTGAACTCTACATCTGTGAATCTGCAGTCCCAAGAGGTGCAACAGGGAAAAACTGCTGCATTCAAACCCAGATGAGGAAAGCATAGCATGGGGCTGAAGATAGGGCTCAGCAAGAAAAGCGTTTGCGGCACAACTCTGAGGACCCGAGTTCAAATCCCCAGCCCAGTGGCAAGATGAGAGGCAGAGACAGGAGTCTGGTGCATGAAGTGGTGAAGGGCAGAAACAAAAGCGATGGAAGGTGAGGACCCACACTTAAGCTGTCCTCGGAGCTTCAAATTTATGCATATACACATCTATGTACACACTTCACCCCCTCAATCTTAAAAAATAAAAAGAAGTGGGGGCGGGGGGGAGAAGTGTATGCTACTCTGAAGTAGAGTTTCTTAAACTTTTCCACTCACAATTCCCTGTCACTCAATAGGTTTTTAATGCATCCCTGGAAAGTTAGGTATCTAAACCAAACATTTACTGAAGACAAACCATAAAGAAATTTACTTTAGAACAAGTCTTTGATATACAGGTAATATTCCTATTTATTAAAGATGACAGCAAATTTGGCTGCAGATAAGATGGAAGGGCTTGCTTGGTTATTATTTAAATATTTATTTTAAATCATCTATGTGTATGTGAATATGCAAGTATATGTATCAGTGTGTAGGGTGTCTGCAGAGGTCAGAATAGAACATGAGGTAACTCTGGAGCTGGAGTTACAGGGGACTGGAAGTCTCTCCAAGTGGGTGCTGGGAGCTGACCTCTGGCCTTCAACAGAACAGAGAGCCCTCTTATCCACTGAACCATGTTCCAGCCCCTTGCTTGGCTATTTTGACATAAAGGATTGAAACTTTTGCATAAATATTTGATGTTTCAGAACATAAAAGATCTTTAACATTTCATAAAGTTGTTCAGTATATTGGTTTTATGATGATAGAGTCTGAGAATGTTGCTTTCTATCAATACTTAGTGAGAAATGACAGGTATGTTTAGGCTATTTCAGAGATTGTTAGAAATTCTGTCTTAATCTCAAACCCATTTTTTTTTGCCTGAGACAGGATCTTATATAGCTGAAGCTGGCCCAGAACTTGTTATGTAGACCAAGTTGTCTCTACCTCCCAAGTGATAGGATTAAAGGTGTGCACCACCAATGCCTGGCTTAACATTTTTAGAATGAATTCAAGTCAACAACTCAATCACCAAGTCTTGAAGCCAACACTCCAAGACAGTAAAATGCTAATATATACTTATTCGATATTTATATGCAAAAGAATGATGGTAAGAAAATGTTGAAGAGCTGTTTTATCTGTTGTGTCTCGGTAAGAGCAGGAACCTTTGTGAATACTGTAAATTGCGCTGCTGCATAATGTACACCAGGCTGGAATCTGAACCAGGTGCCTTGGCCAGTGTTCCCCAGACGACAGGGAAGTCATGCGGCACCACACAGCTGCTGGAGGCACCTTAGAGTCAATGCATGTTTGGTTTTGAATTATGTTTCTGTCTTCATATTCAGAAACATTTTGCTGTTGCCAAGTTTTCGGTGACCTCTAAATTCAATTCTAGGACCCCATGGGGGTCATGGCCCATAGTTTCATAGTGACAGCGCTAAGTAGACTTAGTGAGTTTAAAAGAGTGCGTTAAGTTTGGAGGGAAGGAGGAGGCAGGCAGTGAGAGGAGTCAGGGGGAGGGAGTGGGGGTGAGTTTGAAAACACATTCTATGCATGTATGGAATTCTCAAGCAATAGAGTTTTTGAAAAGAAGCTGAGTCGCAGGGAGGAATGACAGTGACTGTATGTTTGGTTCTCAGCAGCTCGTTCTATGGGAATGACATTATTTACTGTCAACCCTGCATTCTCTCCCTCCTCTAGACCCATTCTTCCGCTCATGATCTTTGCTTCTTTAAGGGACAAAACACTGAAGACTGAACACCACCATAGAGACTTGGAATCTGATCCCAAACTCCAAGCCGAAGACTTCCCACAGACTAAGTACCCAGTATTGCAGTATTCTGGGGCAGGAAGATACAAGAAAGGTTATTTCTCATGGGGTAAATTAAAAACACAATAAAACTGCCCATCAAAAGTACTTTTACACAGGTAAAAGGACCTAACAGAATGAAAAGAGAAAACCCTCTGATTTAAAGTTTATTTTCAGATCCAAAAAATTCTGTCTTACAGCAATTGTCCTGTGGATATGCCAATCCTGTTAGCTAAGGGCTACTTCTCAATCCAGACATCAGGAGAACATAATGTGAAGGTCCCACCTTACCATTCCAGCAGAAATGGACTGGGTGAGCTGAGGCCAACCTCAGGTATTCAAGGCCACTGTGCAAGCTGACCTTGCATTCAAGTTCTGAACAGACTCCAAAGGATGTGATTCAGGTGATCCTGCCATAATTAGATGCCAAGACATAAAACTCAGATGTGATGGATTGTCTCGGGGTCAATGCCAACTTTACCGGGTGTTTTGTGGATCTTGCAACATGAATGGATTTATGCTATAGAGTTTGACAGCTGTGGCGCCAGAAGATAAACAGAATTACAAGATCATTCATGAAAGCTGATCTTGCTGGCAAAACAGGCGAACACACGGCTGGCCAAGTTCTTTCAAGATCGGGCAGGTACCGACAACGGCTTTATCTTGGATGCTCCAAGATGCCCCTCCACCAGCAGCAGTCAGCGTCAGTGAGAACAGCAGTTCACAGCAGCCAACTCTATGTCCTGGCCGTCAGGTGCCTTAGAGGCCCAGCTCATCCTCAGGTGCTTGGTTCATCAGCAAAGCATCACACTCCTAGCACATGATAAGGAAAGAGAAGAAAAACCTACTATGCACTCTCTGCTCAAGAGCGTAAAGCGATGATCATGAACTAGCTTGAGGAATATGTCAGCTAACAGGAGGAAATTTGTTCAAGAACAACTCATTCAATCTTGGCATAGCTAAGAAGGCTATTCTGGGACACCCTAAAATGGATTTAAATTAGACAAAACCAATCCATAATAAAATATTCATTTATTTTAAGCTTAAGGAAAGAAATCTTTTTTTCTGAAAAATCTTTTCATGTCTTTCTTTTGCTGGGCCACGAGGTTATTAGTTGAACATTTTCACAGGACTTGTCTGTTTCTCTTCTCTATCTGCTCTACGAAGCTATAAAGTAGGCTGATGTGCGTGTTACTGCTGTGATTGTCCTTGCTTGACTAATAGGAGAAGGGAAGAAGGCCCTAATCCCTGAAAATGTGGATTCCTAGGTTTTCTTGTGAGACAGCTTACTACACCCTCGGAGAAGCTAATAAAGCCAAGATCATGTAGTCAGACCTACCTCTTCTTGGAATCCCAGAGGCCAGCTAACTGGCCCATGACCTGACTTTCCTGCAGGGGAAATAATGACCTCTAGAGGTCACAGTTTCTGTGTCAAGGCTGCACTTGTCTCCTCCACAAAGGCCTTCCTGTCCTTCAGCAGCCCTTGACTCTCCCAGTGTGGTATGCCAGCCTTTGTTGACTTTATAAGAAGCTCACTAGGGCCATCAAAAGTGGTAAGGCCTGGGGAGCCAGGAGTTGTGGCTCACATTTTAGTGCTTGCTAGTTAACCGGGTAGCCATGAGAATGTCAATTCTTGACTTAGTCTTCGTGGACTGCTCATGATTGGAAAGGCTACAGGATTCCTCATGACTTCTCAAGTAGAACTTTTCTCCAGTCTAGTGAGCTCCGTGCTTGTAGACTGTAGCCTGCCTCCTCTCCAGCTTGTTTCACAGGGGGATTACAGAGGTGGCAACAAAGTCCACTGGACATTGCTATATGTGCTGAAGATGATGGATATCCAGAGATTGGGACAGACTTTCACCATCACCTTGGGTGAGAGGAAGGTCTCCTCGACCTTTTTCAGGCCAGGCTTCTGCTTAGACACTTCTCCTTCTAGTTCCATCTGGATAAAAATGATGAGATAAGACCAAGTTCACAGTAGGATTTTAGCCTTGAACTCTTCCCCAGAACGACCCACATTTTGACGTAGACATGATGTACAAGGGGCCTGATGTTTCAATCCATTCTTTGAAGCTTACAGGTGACTTAGGCCCTTTTATTATTATTATTCTATTTTTAAGATTATAATCTAATTATATCATTTCTTATTTCCCTTTCCTCTCTTCACACACTAAATTATAAATCACCAAGTCTGGCTTTCGTAGGATTTTTGAAATTGCACAACAATGGTGGCTAGAATCTGAGAAATGGAATTAAGTTCCAGAGAACTCATAGAAATGCCATGGTAACCTACCAGTAAATCTAGCCTCTGAGAGTGAAGGGAGAGCATGCCCGGAGCAGGCTGGCTAGTAAGACTAGCCATTTCACTGAACACTGGCTGAGAGACTCTGCCTCAGAAGGGTTATTGAGAGTAATTTCCAACATCAACACCACGCACACATGTTCATGCATGCGCACATGCTTGCAAAATAAGTGTAGTGCACAACACACATACACACACACGTGCACGCACACACACACACACAGAGCGGGGGGAGGAGAGAGAGAGAGGCAGACAGACAGACTCATGGAGCCCAGCAACTGGTTCCAGGGGACTCATGGAGCCCAGCAACTGGTTCCAGGGGACTGTGGGTTTCCCCGTGCCTTTCCTGTCAGGGGTCAGCAGCTTTGTTTACTGCCTGCAGCCATCTTTGACAAGTTGGCCAATGTTCACGGCAGGGTGTAGCTGCTTCATCATCTCCTACAGTTGCCAGCAGTGGGAGGCAATAGAAGACGTTTGCTGCCTTGGTGCGAATCCTGACTATGAGAGTCATTTTCAATGCTATTTCAGGACACTCACTTTCTTCCAGGAATTCACAAGCTTCATTAGCAGGTATGATAAGGTAAAGTGCTGCTTTACACACATACACACACACATACACACACACACACACACACACACACACACACACACACACACACAAACTTCCTCAGTCCTTGCTGCACCCTCTGGTTCTGTAGTCCAGCTTAAGCCAAGCTCTGCAGGGGAAAGGTATGACCAGGCTCACGTACAGGACACATGTATGATATGACTTCATGAGCTTTTAGGCTAATGTCTCCATTCAATATAACAATACTGTGATAACTTCAGACCAGGAAACTGAAGAAATAATCCTGGCATCATACAGGCTACACGCTTGAAAGTATTTAAAAAGCTTAGAAAAATTCATCTACACACATACAAATATTTACCTACTTAGATACACCTACGTGTATGTCTGAGGGACTCCGATTTAATTGGTAGCCTAGTGTTGAGCTCTTGTGTTGGCATCTTAAGAAAAGCGTCTTGTTTGTTTCTGAAGTACAAGTTGGATAAGAACCATTGATTTTACTCGAAAGACAGTTGGTACTACACTGCTATTAAAGTCGTAGCAGATTTTCACCCATAAGCCACTGGGAAATGCTTCCTAAACCACATGTTGGAAACAGGAAGTTTCCAGGAAGGTTTGTGCCCTCAGGAAATTTTTAATTGCTTCCTTTATCTGTTTCCAGTGCCAAACAGTTCTACATTCCTGTGGCCCGTGTTGCTTGGGGACTACTTTGTTTCTGCAAATTCTAGGGGGAGAGAAGGGTCTATAGACATCTTCCTGAACCCTGACTGCTCTGAGGTCTGTTATTGTCAAGATGTTTCCTCTCTGCTCATCGCTTCTGGGGGAGACTTTAGCTGACTGCTGACCCCCCTCTCCTACCACCCACGCTTAGGGATTTTCTTATGGTTACCCCAAACTTTGGTTGAATTTCCATAGCCCCTTTGGTAATGACAGCAAATAGCATACGACTGTTAGGGACCAGAGCTGCAGCCCATGTCCCCCCGTAGTCACGTGACACAGTGGCATGCCTATAGATGAGGACCAAGTCATTGCCACAGTCACACACAGCGATAACCACCTTGTCTTTACAGACACTGTGTAAAATACAGTTCTACCAAGAATCCCTCTCTTGTACTGCCCCAAATGTGCTGTAGGATGGCTCAGGCCCTGAAGAATGTCCTTTGATATTTCTAAGCACACTTCTTTCCAGCAGTTAGAAGAAGGATTCTGGAAAACGGTATGCTTCCATCTCACAGACAATATTCCCAAATCTTCAGAAGATTATTAAATAAAACACACTTTTGAGGATTAGAGCTATTTTCCAACTGACTTGGCTAGTTAAGGTGTCATCCGTGTATTTGTTGGGAAATATGGAAGATATCTTAGAGCCGAAAAAAGTGTATATATAAAAGTGTATATTTTAAAAGTACTTAACTTTTAAAAATTGATACGAGAATATATAAGACATTATTAAAATGTGTCACTGGAGAGTAAGATGGGTGTTACATGAAAGATATTTCATATATATATGTATATACATATATATATTCCTTTATAACTAATAATAGTGACAACTAATATCTATTTGAGCTTGACTACATAATCATTCCCTCATTGCGTTTATAGTTTACCACTCACAGTAACCTATATAAGTACCAGCATGCCAATGTGTCGTGTAGCTGTAACGTAAGATTGGCTTAGGCAGCATAGTTTATTAGCTAGTATGATAAGTCATTTCACAGCAGGATGACTACAGAGGTGAGAAGACGAAGGGATTCCTAGCTCTGACAGTTCTGCATGTTTGCTCTACCCTCATCAATATAACGTGCTGTCCTTAAGCAAGCTCTGCTCATGGCTCCAGAAGGCTGCCGTGTCGCACGGAAAGCTGCTAGCATCCAGTCTCTCCACCCCCGTGTGTTTTTGTTAGAAATCTCCCAGCACCCCCACCCCCACCCATGCTCCTCATCACAGCCAATACAATTGTTTCCGATGCTACACCTAACGTGGCCATCATAAGAGGAATGGAGCCTCCAGGGTTGGCTTCCAGGCTGATCAAGGTTCATGTGAAGCACCTAGAGAAAGCAGACTGAGAGCTGGGACACATTGTTAGGGCTAGGAGAGCAGTTATGAGTCAGAGGGAAGACATTTTCTAGCCCCTACCCAGTCAGGGTTATTGACTTCAAGTATGTATAAGGAATTTATAGTAATAGGCATCAAAATTGCTCTGGGCTTCCTTAAGGAGCAATTAATCTGTCCCTTTTACTGTGCCACCAGGATCAGAGTCCTATGTAAGCAGGGGAAGATAGCAGGTTGATGGCCATCAGCCAGACTCTTGTCACCTGCGTTTGCAGGTAAGGACACAGGTGAGATGGAGCTCCAGGAAACTGCTGGGCTCCCATAACATCTGCTTACCTCGAGGCCTAGGCTTTTACTCCTAATGATAAACACACCCTGCTACACAATGGGTATTGTCAATCCCTTTCTCCCTCCCCACCCCCAACGTGTATTTCTTTCCTAATTACTAAAATAAACCAAGATTGGTTGTATTGTCTCTATAGTACTGTTTGGGGCATTCTGTTGGTCTGACAACAACTCCTTGGCTCTGACAGCTTGGGAATGGCATTAACCCCATGGACTTCAGGTTCCTGACCACTAAGATGGAAATATTCAGCCAAATGAGCTCTGAGATTCTGTCCTGCCCTAAAATTCTATTTGTGTATGGCCCACAGATGAGCCGTGATTAGCAGTGGGGAACTTGCAAAGGCCTCAGAAATATAAATCCTGATGTTCTTCGTGAAAAGTCAGTTGAATTTTTCAGAAACAAGTATTGTTCTATTTATAAAATGAACCAGCTTGCTCACTGCTGGTACAGATGGTTGTGTGCAGCCTTCACGATGGAGGGAGTTGGCCCCGTACTCTGGGTAGATTGCCTATCCTCTCTCCCCTGCTACGATCTGTTCCAAGGATTCATCTCTTCTCAGCTGAATAGGCCAAGAAACCATCTGCCACTGGTGGTGAGATGCCAGCTGTGTCTTGAAGCTTCCAGAGACCTTGTTTCTTCATCCTGTGAAGAATGGCAACCAAAGTGACCAGGTGAAAGAACTTAGGTATAGGAAAAGCTGCCCTCTGCAGTTTGACGAATCCTGTTTGCCTGGCTACAATCTCCAGCAGTGATCACTTCCTTAACTGCTTCCAAAGACAACCCACCCCTTCCCATATTACTGTGAAATGTCATAGGCAGGAGACAAAGAGACAATGGGTGAGCTAGGTTATGTGTGTTCTATTTTCTTCTTATTTCTATTTCTAGTATACCAGGGAGAGAATTCGATAAGAAGATAGACAAGTTTTGTTTTGCAGAGCTAAGTGAGAATTTGAAGTCAAAATATGAGGTGTCTGTGAGGCAATGCTAATACTTGTTGAAGAACTTGTATGTTAAAATAATTGCAAACATTATGATTAGACAAATAAATGTTCTCCAACCTACTACCATGAGTCTTACGAAAGTTGAAACATGTTAATTCATCAGAACTCAGTTAGGTGCCAAAAAACATCAAAATACTAAATAGCTAGTGGCAGATAATGAGGGGATATGATAGAAAATGTATTTATTCATTCCTTTATGTTAGAGAGAGAGGAATCAGGCACATATCCTAAGAGGGACAGAAGAACATTATCCATGGTTGTTCACTCGGCCAGCCATTGTCATCTGAGAGATGAGTGTAATCATTGAGAAGAACACTTTTAAGAACATATAACAAAAACATTAGCACCCCACAATAAAATTAGCACTGAAAATGCGATGGAGGAAGTGGACCTTCTGATACAAAAGAGCTGGCCTCCTTGGAAGCCTCCTTGGAAGACTCTGGTGACATTGGATAGAAGCTGTGGATGAGCTTTCCAGGTCCTGGGAGATTATGTCACATCAATAAGCACTTACATTTCAGTATCAGTTCATGAAAGTAATTCCAGGAAATAAAAGCAAGCATGCTTTTAGGTGATGGCTTTGATTTTCATTTTTCTTCCTAACACAAATTAAAGACAAAAATTCTTTAGGTAATAGAAGAAATAAAATAGGTGCCACAGCCGGGCAGTGGTGATGCACACCTTTAATCCCAGCACTTGGGAGGCAGAGGCAGGCGGATTTCTGAGTTCGAGGCCAGCCTGGTCTACAGAGTGAGTTCCAGGACAGCCAGGGCTACACAGAGAAACCCTGTCTCGGAAAAAAAAAATAGGTGCCATATTTTTGTCATATTGTAGTCTGTCCAGAGTTGGGATTGTGGCATTTTGAAAGCCATTCCCAATGACACATACAAAGTTCTCTAACAGAAGAAGCCCTTCAAAGACTCTGAGGAGGCAGCTGCCTGCTTGAAATCCCTTTGGGACTGCAAAAATGCAGGCCACACCTCTTCCTGCTTCACAGAAGACAGCTCAGCTGCCTCTCACCTCTGCGGCTCTGATAGAGCTGGAAAGGACCTTAACTTTGGCAGTCACAGATCACCCAGGCTTTGTCTCAGTTCCTCTCAGCATAACTTCTTACTGGGAGACTCATCACAAATGCGGGTGGCAGAGAAGTAAAGTGAGCCTCACTGCTGCCTTAAAGAAAGATACTTTTACAAAGTTTGGGGTTTTCTCATCAGTCACGCTCAGTGGTGTCTGTTATTGCTGCCTTGTGAACACTTTGGTGTGGTTTGGTGTGGATCTGAACTTGGAATAGATGAGATTCTAGTCTTGGCCTTGCTTAAAGTGAGCTGACAATTCAGCTTGGCGTTTTTGACCTTGGTTTCTCTCTTCTGTGAATGAGAGGAGTGGGCCAGATGATCGTTGATTCTATGAAAAATGAATTTTGTCCACCTCTGATTAACAGCTGTGCCTGGGCCACTGGGCCAAACAGCAGCAGCTGTTGAAATGGTTTAGGCTGAAGGGGAAGCATTCCAGAATGGGACAAGGGCACCTGGTGTGGAAACCTGGAATGGGTCAACTCTCTAAAGCCAACGCCAACCTTTGCTTCTCCTTCCTGCTCCTGCTAGACCAGGAGAAATGAACTGCATAAGACACAGCTATGAAATCGGCAACATATTGATTGATACTTTTATGGACAGTTATGAATCAGATTGTTGTCAAAATTGTAATTGATACCTAGCTCGCTGCCTCACAGATCACCAAATCCCTCCCAGTTTGTGGTTGTCTCTGTGGGGTTAATAATGGGCTAGTTATTTCCATTTCAAGATCTCATCTGTATTACCAAGGAAGTAGCTTTCTTCCTTCCTTTCCTTCTAATGGTTCTAGTATGGAGAAGCTTAATTTTCTTGAACCAGGCTTTTAGGAGAGGGTCCTTTGTCTGACCTCACTTATGGACCATCCCTGTCCTCTACTGAGATTGGCTAGCTCTCTACCTGGACATTAGGTAACCAGCATCGACAGCCATCAATCATGGAGAATCCTTCCTAGGCTTTTGAGAACTTGTAGTGACACTCAGAACTTTGCCATAATTCTGGGTTAGAGGCACTCTGTGATTTTATTTGTTTGGACTTCAAGCTTTATTTCAGTTCATTGGCCTTTGAGGGCATGTTTTCTGGCTTGAGTAACAGGAAATTCTTACTTTTCTACTTGCTGTCCAAGACCTTGGGAAATGAGTGACATTGTATCAGACCCTTGCACTCTGCCGAATTCTTCCATGTTACCTTTTCCAATCTACATCAGTCTGCCACACCCAACTTTAGTGTAGGCACCTGGTGAAAGTTAACTTGTATTGTCCAGACTGCCTAAGGCTACCCTTGCTCATTGTGACGAGCACATTGACTCATGTGAAGTAGCCTGGAGAGAGATGTGAACGGATGAAATCATACCTCATATTTGCTATCATTGTTTCCATCCTCACTGCACAGGAGTACGTCTTACAGTTGATACGATTTCTCAAAGTGAGGCTGGTATGTTTGCACATACATGCGTGTGTTCATGTGTACATGTACATACCATTACCTTGAACAGTGTTTCTCAGAGATTAGCATGTTGACAATAACCCTGAGCACTTCATTTAACCCTGCTACTGGCCCCAACCCTCAATTTCTGATTCTGGGCATGTGGTTTAGTATTTTTCCCTGGTCCTTGGGGATGTTGATACTACTGCCCTGGGCCACACTCATTCAGAAGATCCTGGTTCTGGTGCTGTAAATACTACAGCCAATCAATGCAGAATCAGAGCACAATTTTGTGCTTAGAAACATGAAGCCAGGTTTTCAATCTGAGAGCTATGGCTGAAGACTGAGCAGAGAATAAATGTTAAGAAATTTTTACTCCAGCCACTCATTTATATTTTTATACTGTATTTTATGATGGGTCTATCATTTTCCCTAATACATTTATAGTTATTAATCTGACTGACCTTATTGTAAAGTAACTATACTCAGTGATCTGAGGTCACCAAAAGAACTTTCTATGTATCTAAAGAAAATCCAGGTTGTATCCAGCTCTGGGAACACTGCTCTCAGAAGGAGAAATCAAAGAACAAGGTCCAAACTACCTAGGACATGGGCTTAATGTATGAGTTGTTTCTTGTATTATTCCCTCCTAAACTTGTGTAGAATGTTTTTAAATGAACAACTTCATCTCTATATCATAAACCACATTTATTTTATATGTTCAATTAAAAATGCAATCATCAAAATCTAACCTTAGGCCATTTCCATCACTCTCTAAACACTCATGCTTTTTCCATTCCCTACCCTAGACATCCTACTTTTTCCTGATCTACACAGCTGGCTCTCTTCATACACAGGTTCTCTTACCCAAAGATCCAACCAGTGTAGTATTGCATATACAGGACTTGAACATGGGCAGACTTGGGGGTTGGGTAAAAGCAGAGTTTTTAGAACCTATCATTCATGGATGCTGAGGGACAATAACAATGTCAGCTGTCTTTCACTAAGTGTAAAGTTTCTCATCTCACCCACACAGTAGCCTGCAGCCCTACTTCACCAACTAGTAGCTTCTCTTAGATCATCCTTCTAGGCACACACCTCCTTCTCTTCATGGCTGCTGTGACTTTTTTTTCGGTCCTGGTTCTGGTTCCTGCTCCTCTCTGGGTTGACTGTTTATGATGCATTCTTATTTGTCCTTGTAGGTAAGAAAACTGAGATTTCAAGGAAGTAGTGGCCATCACTGAGGCATAGAAGTAACCAGTGTCAAGGCTGGGAGTCCCATCCAAGTTTCTGACTATAACTTCTCTACCACATCATGAAAGCACTTCCGTGGAATTCCACTGGAATGGGCCTGGAGTAGCTAGGGTCTGACAGGTCGAGACTATTTTTCCAAGTCAGGAAGTGTTTCCACAGGCAATAATCCTGTTTTCATTGGAACACTGGTGAGATTTGAAGTAGCTCATGAATTTCCTCCTTTACGTCAGAGAACTCAAAGGGAACAACCCAACGGATACAGATGGACTCCACCAGCTTCCTCTGCAAAGCTCATCTTGGTTTTTATTCATTCCCAGTCTCCTTGTGAGCTGACTCCTCTCTCTGAACATAACGTCTTTGTTTTCATCTTGGAGTGACACTGTTAGGATCGGTAGGTAGACAGTATCTGGTTCAGCTTCTCAATCCCTACTTATCCAGGGATCATGTGCTGCCTGGTCCAAAGACTAACCATGCATTTCACTGTCATCAAATTTACCTATGCCCTGGGTAGCTGACATTCTGTGGACCAGAAGTCTGGCACATCATGGATGTGTTGTCTTCTCAGGATCTTACAAGAGTAGTGTCTACTGCTATTGAGACTGAGTTCTCAGATAGAGGAACTGAAAGTCCACCACTTCCAAGTTTATTCTTATTGCTCCCACAGGACTGTGTTCCCTGTTTGCCTACTGCCTGTTAGTAGGAGCTGCTCTCTGCTCCCAGAGATACCCACATTCTTTGGTATTGGGTCTGCTTTATCTTCAAGCCTACAACCATGTGTCAAGTCCCTGAGTCTCATGTCATGGCTTTCTGTTTGACTACCAGTCAGAAGAAACTCTCTGATTGCCAAAGGTTCATATAATTAGGTCAAATGCAACTGTAATAGTTTCCTGTCTTAACTTCAATGGGTTTAACGTTGTAAATGCATCTCCAAAATACTTTCATAGCAGATATATCTGATTAAATAAATGTGATGGTGTTTGCTGGGGTCTGGACTCTTGAAGAAGCCTTGGAAGTCTGCCTCCGAGGAGGAATACAAGGCAGGTTATCTCCCCACCCCACCCCCACCCCCCCCCCCCGCTAACTCTATCTTAATTGTCTCATTTTGATTGATATTTTTATTTTCTTTCTCAGAAAGAAAATAATATAATAACGTCAATGAGAAGTTATTTAGTTTAAATAATCATTGGCCACCCCTTCATCTTATTGTATCCCATGACCTATACTGTGTCTTTAATTACACAACCCAGGAGGTTGAAGTTCAGGGAGGTCAAGGAGACCCAGTTGGATAGAGATGGACTTGGTGTTCCCCTGCAGGCCTTTGTCACCTGCCTCATTGCCCTTCTGCAACACCATACAGGGAGGCGGCCTTCATCCTTTCTTATCACCCGACTCCTCTGAATCACACAGTGTCATAATTAGTCCTTTGATATGACCCCAGAAGAGCATGTATTGTTACTACTCTTAAGGTTCTGTCTAATTCAAACTAGTACGCACTGGAGTTCTGAGAGGAATCGCTATTGGGTTGACTGGACAGTGATTAGCCTCCTGTCAAGGGGAGCTGGAGAGAAAAACAGGTAAATGGCAGGGAAGGGGCAGAAGGATACAGAGTATACATAGGCAGAAAGGACAAATAGGCTAAGTAAGGTTGGATCTGCCAGAATTTGCTCCTATTTTCTGATTTAGTCAAACTAAACCCCCAGCGATTATGTAGATACTCTGATTTACATCCTGTTATCAGCAGCCAATTTATGCATTTCTTATTCCACAGACTTCTCTGTTTGTCCTACCCTCTCTAAGGTACCTTATTGAGTTGCCTACACACACACACACGCACACACACACACACACACACACACACACGAGTCTGCTGAGTAGCAAACAGAAGAGAAAGTTGCCTTTATTTGTAACTTCATTCTGTGTTGTTGTTTAAAGTCTCCAGCTCTCCTTTAAGTCTGCCTCCTGTCTTAAAGTGACCATGACATTAGTCACCGTCAGTGGTACACAGTGTTTTCAGATAACTGGTACAGAAGCAGTTATACTAAATGGATTATTGTTTCGAGGAAGAGGCCACGGTCTCCAGCTGCTATTGGAGAGATTTAATAGTGTTAGTTTAGTTTCGTGTTTTGTTTTTCTTTTTAAAAATTCCATTAAGGGGTTGGGTTGCTTAGATAACCTTTCTGCATCAGAGAAAGCCTGTGTGTTCTAGAAACCGAGGCTTTAGTGGAAGTGGGCTAACGAAGCCACTGCACATGGCCTGTGAGCAGAAAAGGCACGAGGAACATGGTGGCTGCTTCTGCTGAAATGATAAGAGTCCATTTACAGATCATGTGGGACTGGCTGGAACTCGGTGCATGAGCAGCTGTAATATGGGTTAAGATGTCGGAATGTGGACACTAGTGACACTTTGTAGGGCCTTGTGGAGACCAAGGAAAGAAATGGGGCAGCTATCGGGCCCAATGGGACAAAATAGTGACATAGCTGGGGTTTGCAGCTTAAGTGTAAGAGCATGGTTTAGAGGTGACAGTAGGCTCTCTCACTTCAGACAACCTGACAAATCAATGAAGCTAATGTATGAACCTCAGGCCACCTGCTGCTTGAGAACCCCGAATTCTCTCACCTTCAGCCACCTTCACAGGAAAGATGGTGGACCTGGTGAGCCCAGTGGCGTATTGCAGAACTTCTCTTCTAGAACAAGTTTCTTGTGACCTGTGTGTCTCTGAAGACCTGCTTCCCTTCCAAGGAGAAAGAAAAGTTTGAGCAGAGGTGAGGGAAGAGGACTCAAATGGACAAATGTTGGCAGCTATTCCTAGTTCTTCAAGGGAAATGAGCAGCCCTCTGTGGTTGGCTGAGTCAATACCTTCCAAGGATGTCTGTACCCTCACCCCCAAAACCTATGAGTATGACGCCTTATATTGGGAAAAAGGACTTTGGAAATGTGAACCAAGCATGCAGGTGGCCTTTAGAAACTAGAAATGGCAAGAAGATGGCTTCTCTCCTTTCAAATAGAGCAAGACTCCATTAGCCCACCGAAATCCATTGCAAGTTTCTGGTTCCCAAGCCCCTAACTGAATAACTACATGTTGGTTTTAGTTTCTAAGTATTGCAGAAGACATAGGAAGCTGATGTATCCCTTCAATCTCCTTGACCTTCCCAGTGGCAGGAACTTTGTCTTGTTGGATGTTAGAAGGCACTGGCTGTGGGGAAACAGAACACGGGTACCCTCCCAGAAGGGTTACAGTTTAGTTTAGCTCAGCCACCTGTCTGCTGGTGGGTAACCAGGTGGTGGTAGGTAACGTGTAACCCTTCACCCACTCTTCTTATCTTCAAAATGGATGAGAGATAACTACCTTCAGGGTGATGAGACATAGAGACAATGGTGCAAGCTAAAGAACACAGACATACACAAGTCCTCATGTCCCCAGAGAACATGAGGGAAACCTAGGATCAGGCAGGTATAGGTATCTTGAATTTGACTGGTGACAGGTTGGTGTCTTCTAGGTAAGGGATGGGGACAGAGACAACAGGCAGAAGGCCAGGTGTGTGGTCTATGAACTACCTTCATCATACAGGGCCACGTTGGCATCAGTCTCCATTCTGAGACTGTGATTGACCCTTCTAGGTCTTCTCCATGCTATTGTGGACACGCCAGGCTTTCTTAACAGCGGCAGCTCAAAAACCATGATGGCAGGAGGGAAGCTATCAAAGGCTCTACAAACTACACAGCTCTGGTGTGGGTGAGCACAGAGCAATGGGTTAAGCAGGCTCCAAGTGCCCATACTATCTACCAGAGAATCCCTCTTCTTGGGAGAATGCGGGGCTATTTGTGGGTGGAAGAAGAGCACTTCATGCTTCTAGCCTCGAGTCCTGAGGTATAACAAGTTCTGTTAGCTACACACATCCAGAGGGAAGTTGTTAGTAAAAAAAAAAAGGGGGGGTCTGTCATCCTAAAACAATACTTTGTGAAACAAAGCAAAATAAGCATTCTGTGAATGGCCTCTGAAGACCTGAGTGAAAACAAGTCTCACGTCCAGGAACATATTACCTGTCAGAAAAACAAGTGCCATATAAGGAATCCCTCTAGTCAGGCAGGCAGGCAGGCAGGCAGGCAGGCAGGCAGGCAGGCGTGCAGGCGCCGACACACCTTTTTTGTCTTATGACTCATCTCCATGAGGGAGCTCAGTCTGCAAGGACAGCCTCCTAGGTTCCACCTAGCCTCCAGCTTCCGGAAGACAAATGGCCAGACTCCCTCACCACCCCCTCATGAGACCTCCCTAGCCCTGGGAATTCCCCTAAGGTCAACACAAACTTCCACTCAAGATTGCAGCTTCCTCCTACAACTGCTATTGGTCTGGAAAACTAAATGCTACAGCTTTGACCCTTGGATCGTTGTCTAGAGACATGAAGAAATTGCTCCCCTTCAGATGACAACCAAAACTTACTGGCTAGGTAGGAACAGGTCAAAGGCTAAAAGGTGACTGAGTTTCTTGTTTCACAGCATGCTACATCATGACTTCGGACCTTTGAAACATTAGTGTATTTTGGCAATGGCAACTTATTGATCAGTGTGGGTAACTATTGCCTAGCAAAGGAGTGGCTGGAAGAACAGTGTGTGTGTATGTGTGTGTGTGTGTGTGTGTGTGTGTATGTGTGTATACTAAAAGAGGTATGTGTGTATGTGTGTGTATGTATGTGCATGCATGTGTGTATGTGTATGTGTGTATGTGTGTATGTGTATATGTGTGTATGTGTGTATGTATGTGTATGTGATATGTGTGTATATGTGTTTTTGTGTATGTATGTATATACTAAAAGAGATGTGTGTATGTGTGTATATGTGTGTGTACATGTGTGTATGTATGTGTATATGTGTATATATGTGTGTGTATGTGTGTGTACATGTGTGTGTGCATGTGTGTGTGCATGCGTGTGTGCATGCGTGTGTGCGTGTGTGTTAGAGAAAGGACTCCGGAAGGAACAGAGTGTGTATGGAAAGCCATGCCTTTTGCACAGCTGGAGATTGCCAGGCACTGTGCCCAGGCTCTTTCTTTCCTCCAGTTCTTGCCTTGAGCTTGCAAGGTGGCTTAGCTTCTGTTCTCTTTAATTTCAGGCTGTTTTCTGTTCTCATTAGTCAGAAATTGCCTATATTTTAGGAATTCAAAAAGAACAGGCATAGATTCTGGACTTCCCAACATCTCAGAGAACAAAAGAAGCCTAGGAATCACGTGGCTTGCCTATCAGTTTTCATCAGGCCTCCCTGGTGAAGCTTCAGACAGGGTCAGTAATCTGTCTGTGATAGCACTTGCCCAATAGGACTTTCAAAAGAACTGTCCACATACAGCTATGGCTGCCACTCAGTGGCAATTCTTGTCCAGGATGTACAAAGCCCTAGTTTCAATCCCCAGTACCACACACACTCCAAGAGTATATGTTTAAAAGGAACCCTTAGCCACTGCTGTGGGGATGTAAGGTGGTATAGCTATTATGAGAATCACTGTGGAGGTTCATCAAGAAATACAGTGTCTGCGTGATCCAACTATACTAGTCCAGAGTATGTAACTGAAGAATCCTGAGCCAGCATGCAGAGTATATACACTATTCACAATAACTGTGATATGGAGCCAGCCTAGATGCCCAGCGACTGATGAATGAGGAATGAAACTTTGGCACATATGTAATGGGAATTTATTCAGTTATAAAGAAGCGTTAAACTGCGCCATTCACAGGAGAACAGATGGAACTGGAGATCATTATGTTCAGGGAAATAAGCTAGGCTCCAACAAACACATATCATGTTTCTTCTCATCTTCAGGGTTTAGATTAGAATTGGGGGGCAGGGTGAGAGCAGAAAGGGGGATTACAAAAGTGATGGAAGGTGTGTAAAAGGAAGGGAAATGGAATAATAAAGGGTAGTTAAATCTGTAGGTGGGGGTATTATTGGGGGGGTCAGAAAATAGTCTACAGCATGAATCTGTCTTGTGTTCTGTGAACGTAAACTGCCCTTTCAGGAGTCAGTGAGTTCTCCACAGACTATGGTGGGGACAGGTATCCTTTAGAGATTTGAGGAAGACTCTAAACTGTCTCTGCACACATACATACACAACCAGCATCTGTGTGTGTGTGTGTGTGTGTGTATACTTACAATCTAGGAAGTAATGATGGTTAAGATGTAAGTTGTTTTAAAGCCTCACAAAACTCAAATGATACAAAAGTGAAGATAAATAAAATTCAAAGAAAGTAATTTGAAAGATGGGTGTGGCATTTCGGATAAGGAAGCTTCCTGTTTCATTGAGAACCAGGACAAAAGTTTACTGTAAAAGACCCTTGGAGGGACTCTTGGGATATTCAATGAACAGACAGAAACGAAAGAGGGTATTTCACATGAAGACAGGAGCAGAAACAATGGATCCAGAGAGAGGCATGCCAAGAAGAGGGGCATTACAGAAGGGTACAGGATTGGACTGGACCGTGGAGCTCCAAATGGAGCTCCAGCCAGTAAGGCAGCCTGGGCCTGACTGCCAGGCTAAGAAGCTAGGACTTCACTTGGACAGCAACAGGGGAGCACTGCAAGGGGGTGAGTGATGAGCCATAAGACCAAGCTAGGCTAAGATGGACCCATGTAGAGACAGGAGGATGGATTGTAGTGAGAAACGCAGAAACCAGGAGATCAGCTCAGTGGCTACTACTCAATTCCAGAGAGGAGGGCTGCATCGCCCCAAGGGGAGCCATTGTGCAATTTGCCTGATGTGAATGAGGAGAGCGTTAGGCAGCAAAAGCACCACTGAGATCCTAAGCCCGACTACAAAAACAATGGAGGTATCATTAAGAGAACTAGAGACATCAGGAGAAAAAGTCGGCTTAGGGGAAGTCTGTCCATCCCAATACAACTGTCCAGCAGGCACACAGAATGGAAAGTAGTCATGGGGTAGGGCAGTATAAGATGTTGGTCAATCAGGAGCAGGCAGGATATAGACGTAGCTCTCAGTGTTGAAGAGGAGGCTGGTGAACGCTCCCGGGTTCATGAGGGGAGTCTCGGGAGCAAGGAGAACTCGGAGAAATGGTGGAGGGTGCTGAGAGGCTGGGGAGGGGGGGAGCAGAGAGCAAAGCCCACGCAGAGAGGCATTAAACAGGCTCCGAGTCAGTTAAGCCTGTGCCTCCAGCATCTGTAGCTGGAGAGTCCCAGGTGAACAGGACAGATACGTTCTTTACCTTTATGAAGCTTCATGGAAAAGACAAGAGAGAAAAAAACCTTAATGAATAAGTAGAGATGAAATATGGGAGCGGGGATTCAGCTCAGCAGCTCTGCGGCAGACTGTTGTGAGAGTGAACACAGCCCCTAGCTCTGGAAATAAAGAAACAAAACAAAAACACCACAGTAAATATGTAAAGCAAACAAAATAAAATAAGCAAGCTGGCTGCTGAGAGAGACTCTAAAGCACTGGACGCATTGCTTTACAGCGATAGCTGGAGAAGACTCGTTTGTCGTTTGTCATTTTAGCTAAAGCATGGAGGTAAGAAGGGCCTAGTCAGGTTAGAGGAGTGGGTGACTCTCCCAGTGGAGGGAAGAGCAAAAACGCTGATGCAATAAAGCTTGGCACATTGGTGATGCTGGCAGACGGCGAGGATGACATGGGCACCGAGTCTGAGAAGAAGGGGGTGGGCGCGGGGCGTAACTAGAAGAGGTCAGAAGTGCAGGCACCAGTGATGAGGTCAGACCTTCGCAGCAAGAACAAGGTCTACCTGTGAAACTGAGATAGAAAAGCCGGACTTATGTGGGCGCGGGGTGGAGAGGCAGCCACTGAACTCACGCATGGGGTCTGGTTGATAGTCTTCAAAGAAGCAGAGGAGGAAGATGGAGGCTAAAGTTAGCACGCAGTTCAAGGGATGAAAAAAAATCTGTACAAATCACTTCGTGGAGGTTTGGTGGCAAAACAGCAAGGTGATAGATGTTCTTGGGGATCCCACCCAGACCCTGCTCCCCTACAACACTTACGCTTCGTGCTGATAGTCACAAACCAACACTTGTCTACATGGCTATATCGGAACACAGAAAGGAAAAATGCTACTGCTGGTTCCTACCCAGCTCTCTGCCTGAAAGTCTCCAGACAAGTAGGAAGGCAGCATTCCTGTCTTCTGAGAATCCAGGACAGAAGCCACTGACAAGCATCGGCCATTCCTGGTGGCATGGCTGGACCTTGTGGCTCATAGCCAGGCAAAGCCTAGGTGTAAAACCCTGGGCCAGGGTAGCCAGCTGGGGAAGAGACTGCACTGTGCTGTGCTGTCCCAATTGTCGCTTCACTCAGTGTACTTGATGCATGGGTGTTGACAATCCCAGTGTGATGTTAATTGTCCTAGACAGTGTTTCATAACACCTCCTGTCAAGCGATATTTTGTAAAAGGCCATGAAGTTTTAATAGTTGGCTGCTTCAAGAGAATACTCGGCTTTTAAATCCAAGCTGAAGGAGGCTGAATGAGATCCCAGGTTATAATTACAGGGGTTGAAAAGTGCTGGAGAATTCTATAAATGCCAAATAAAAACGAAATGCCCAGCCTGCTGCAGAAGTGCCGAGTCAACCCTCTGCCGGCTGCCCTCCGCCTCTAACCTCCCAGGATAAAGATAGATGGTCAGTTTCTACTTTCCACCACCTCCAGAGGAGGAACGACTCAAATTCACCCACCGTGCCTATCCAGGAGGCTGAGGCATGGGTAAGATGTTCTCTGAGTGGAAATCTAAGGAGAAACCCTGGGAAGAGTACCCGAGGCCCAGCACCTGTGTACCCACACTGGGCTGGAGTTTGTTTCTCAAACTCCCTGACCATCTGTGTTCTGGCCCAGACACACCAAGATCATCTCTAAATGACCTGAGCTCCAGAAAGAGAGAGGAAAAAGAATCTTCACGGTAGGCTAAGTACTGCATCTCTCCATTTCTCTCCCACCCCACCTCAAGAAGATGTCTATGCTCTAGTTCTTGGAGCCTGTGTGTTATATAGATAAGAGGGCTTTGCAGGTGGCGTTACGCTGAGGTGGTTGACATGAGGATACCCTGGATTTGCAAAGATCCTTGTGATCCCAAGGCTCCTAGTAAGGAGAGGAGTCAGAGGAAGAAGCCAGTATGGGTCTTCAAGCCAGGGAACACGGGGATTGGGGGAGGGGAAATCTCTGACGACTCTAGCTTGTGTCAAGTTGACATAAAACTAGCTAGCACAGCTCTGCCCAGCTTTATGTGTGTTCTTGGAATTTAAACTTGGGTTCTCATGCTGGCATGGCAAGTACCTTTCCCCACTAAACCATTTGCCCAGACCAAAATCCGGGTTTTAGGCAAGATCCTCAGATGATATTTAAATGCAGGATATAGTTTTCCCAGGGCAACTTGCACCATTTCAGATTCCCCAGGGCCCAGGCAAGTTGCTGTTAGAAGCTTCCCACGGAGTCTCATGTGAAGCTGAGGGTAGGAAGTAGAGGTTTAGGGTAAAGGATTTTTTCAGACTGGATCACCAAGATAGCCTGCTCAGCACTGGACTGTTTGTTGTACACCATGCTAGAATGTAATGTTGGAATGGGGCCTGGGAAGACACTTGCTTTGCAAGGGTTCAAGGAACCCTAGTTGCAGACATAAGTGTTCAGATTTTTGTGGTAGCTGCCTGTGGGCCCCATCCCTTGCTCTGCTGTGATAGACCAATCGTTCCCTCTGCAGTTGGCCCCACCCAACACTTGCTCACCTTCCCGCATGTCCTCTTTCCCTTACTTAAGCAGAAAAGCAACACAGGTCCAGAAAATTTGGGCTGAGATAGCATTGAGAAAGTGCTCTTGGGAAAACAGCGTTCATCATTTTTCTTAACCACTTAAAATTCTGTACGTACCCAAGTGTAAGTGTCTTATTCTTGTGATCCCAGCACTTGGGAGGCTGAGGCAGGAGGACTGCTTCAAATGTGAGGCTAGCCTGGGTTACATACTGAAATGCTGGCTTAGTATACTGGCTGGTTTTGTGTGTCAACTTGACCCAAGCTTGACTTATCACAGAGAAAGGAGCCTCCCTTGAGGAAATGCCTCTATGAGATCCAGCTGTAAGACATTTTCTCAATTAGTGATCAAGGGTGACTGAGAGCTTTATACTCTGACCTACATACAACAGCAGGCAAAGGGAGAAACACTAGGCCTGGCATGGGCTTTTGAAACCTCACAGTCCACCCACAGCAACACAGTTCCTCTAACAAGGACACACCTCCTAATTCTTCTCAGACAGTACATCAACTGGGGGCTAAGCACGCAAATATATACTATAAGCCCAAAGGGGATCATTCTTCTTCAAACACCACAGATACTGTCTCAAAAACAATAGCAACAGCAACACATCTATTTAGCTGTTTCCTACAGTTATACTTTAATTATTGTAGCATCACTCTTAAGTAAGTCCTGAGAACAGGTTTTGTGGAAGCAGAAGAACAGTCTAGTGATGGGGCTGAGCCCGAGGGCAGCTAGAGGTTGAGCCACACTCGAGCAGATCTACCCCACCATCCCTGCCTTGCTCACTGGTATCCAGGCCTCAGTACTAGAACCTGATGGACAGTGCCCCCCAGGAACCAGAATACCAGTGGCTCCCACGGCCCTGTTTTTTTTTTCTAGACCTCCCTATTCCATTTCTAACAGGCTTTATTTTCTTTTAATTTTTAAAATAAAATTAATAAAATTTTAAAATAAAAATAAAACAAAACAAAATATACCAGGTTTGTTATTTTATTTTTTAACACAAGTTCTAGAAACAGTGCCTTCATCCAAAGGGCCCAGCTAACCCTGGAAGTTTCAAGCATAATGGGGAAAAAGATCTTTCAAGTTATATTTGTCCCAAACCCAGACTATTCTTACCCAGCTTTCTACCAGCTCATTAGTCCACTACATTTTATAGGTTTTGGTTTGTTTGTTTGTTTGTTTGTTTGTTTGTTGTAATGGTATTGTGTTGGGCCCTGGTTCTCCTGCTAACTGCCAGGCTTAACAGCTGAACTGACCTTCCTGAGGCTATTTCTACACTTATTAAGTCAGAGTAGTTGTGCTGTTTCCAAAGGCTGACGTGAAGACTGGCAGAGATTGTGCACTTCAGTAAATGGCAGGTAAGATTAGTTATGGCAATCTTTGTTGTTAGCTTTCTATCGCTTTAACAAACACCTCGGATAAATCGGCTTAATGGCTTGAAAGTTTGCCTCATGATTTCAGAGAGTTGGGTTAATGATTACTTGGGCTCACTGCTTAGGACCTACTGAGACACTGTTCATACTGGAGCTTGTGGTAGAGAAGGCTAGTCATCTCAGGACAACTAGATTTTGAAGGGTGAGGTGGAAGGAGATGGAGGTTCTAATACCGCCTCCACCCACTTCAGGTGCACAACCTCAGTGCCCAAACTTCCTTTCAGTAGGGTCCATGTCTCAAAGGTTCCATCAATTCCAGTAGCATCATAGACTGGCCAACAGGCATTTAACCCATAGGCTGTGGATTCACGCTACAGTGATCACTTTATCTGGGAATGAGATTCAGTTAGGTGAATCAGAAGAAGACTCCATCCCTGATGTATCTTCAGAGGCAGTTGACTGGAAGGAGGAAGTATCCTCTCATCTCATGATAATACTCAGATTGCGTATAAGGATCAGAAAATGTGTCTGAAACTTGGGAATAAATGAGAGCGAACTCCAGGGACCTTGACTTTATATTGTTTGAGCCTTTTTATGACACTAGAGAATGCAGACCAACTCACACCTTTCACCTTCATTTCTGCTCAGTAGAAAAGCCAACTGCAAAGGTTATCTTAGTCGTGGCCCTCTTAAACACTAGACAGCTCTGTATCTGACCTGGCAATCTTATCCTAACATCGCTGGTAAATACATAGCTTCTCCAGTGTTCTTTGCTTCTAACTGGATAAAACATTTATATGCATATGTTGATGCCTTAGAAGCAATTTGCCACCATTTCAAACCTGCCCAGGATTTCAGCCTTTGGTAGTATTATTCCCAGGGTGGTCTGGTCTGGGTTCCTGTGATAGTTATATTTTCCTTTGAAGTTTGCACAGGAAGAAAGGGAGATACACAAAGATAGGAACGCTTGTACTCTTATTAAACATTATGTTTTATCTTCACTTTCTTCTTGGATCTCAAGGAGTTTATTCCTATTGTAACTATACAGTTCTTGCATGTATAATAAGATGACATTAATTTGTCTGCCTTTCTGTGAGTGGTGAGCTGTTTCTCACTAAGAAAGTGACAATCTCTCCTGCATCTTTGTATCCCTAGCTTATAGTACAGGATCTGATGCTCGGGGACAAATGAATGTCTATCTGAAACGAGTGAAGCTGCCGAGGTTTTTGCTAATCTAGCTGTGGTCATGGGCCATAAACACTTGGATGAGCTGAGTGGGCAGAATGCAGAGTCTTGGCCCAGCCCAGACCTTCCTCCCTGAACTTGCTCCCTTCAGATATTTTATTAAAGTTATGGGAAAGTAATGAGCATGTTCCCTCCAGACTCAAAGGTAGATGGGAGCCAGGTGACCTTGATCTCTGAGCAATGCTGTATGTGTCTCTATCCATGGTCATCTGGGGGCAGTGGCTCTGTTCGTTGTGACACATGAGATTTAGACAAAGAAAGTTAGAGCGATCATCCCCAGTGTTATGTTTTAGCTGTATGTTCAAAACTGAAACCAATGCCCCCAGAGTAGTGTCTCTAGACCAAAGAGAGCTAACCTGTGCTTTCTGGGTAGAATTCCTATGGGCTGGACAAAACCTTTGAGTCTGGAGGGGACATGCTCATTACTTTTCCATAACTTTAATAAAATACCTGAAGGGAGCAAATTCAGGGAGGAAGAATTTATTTTGGCTCATGGTTTGCAAGGGGAGCGATCATTACTGTGAGGTATATATTGGGGTAGAGCACCCACACCTGTGGCAGAGGGAGCACCCCCCCCTCCCCAATCTGTGGCTGAGAGAATTTTTACAATCTGAGGGCAGACTATAAGTTTACCAATTTGCATGAAATGGCTGGTTATATGGTGTAGGCAGTCAGGAAGTGGAGGGAAATCTAGCCAAAAACACGACCCACCTCTAAGGTCTCCAAGACCTGCCTCCTCATGACCTACTTCCTGCAGCTAAGTTCTATCTCAGAAGGATTCCACAAAGCTCACCACCAGCCGGAAACCATTAGTTCCAATGCAAGAGCACGTGAGATCATTTTGCACTCCAACCATAACAGGGGCACAGAGCTGCTCCTTTGGTTTTGCAAGGGGGGAGTGGCAAATTCTTTCCCTCCAGCTCATCAACAGAAAGCCCCTCTGCCCATGTGGGATCCAGTATCTGCCCACAAGGAGAGGCTGAGTCAATTTCTGTTGGCTCTGAGCCCAGATCAGCGAAAACCAAGGTGATCCCTGAGTGAAATCGTGATAGCTTAATCATAAAATTTAAATCTCTATTTGTCACATCTGGAGCTTAAGTTGTCAGGGATGTTTGTCTGGGTGTCCTTTATGCGAGCCAAAGGAAAAGAAAGAGAAGCAGAGACATCTGGGAATGATACCTGTGACCATACAAATGTGACCACTGAATTATGGAATAAGGGTCTTCGAAATATTTGCAAAGGAATTAAGCCTCATTACTAGAAAATAATGATTTTTTTTCCATCTGTGCTGTGCTTCAATCCTTTCCAAAAAATACCCCAGGCTAACGATAAAGAATGAAGGCTTCACTTATTTTCCTGACAAAGAGATTAAACAATTCAGGGACAATAAAAAAAATCAGTAGAGTAGAGTCTCCAGTTAGAGGAAGCCAATCTGATTGGAATCTACAAATCCAGAGGAAGTGGCCAAGCAAATTTGAGAAGGCAGTCAGCCGGATGCTGCTGGGAGTGGTTAGGTCTAAGGAAACTGGAAAGCCACGGCTTAGAAAGCCGTTTGTATTCATGGTTTTTTTGTTTGGTTGTTTGGTTGGTTGGTTGGTTGTTTTTTTTTTTTTTTTTTTGCATTCACATTTATTTACAATCCGAGGGCAGACTGTAAGTTTACCAATTTACATTTCAGGAATCCAAGACTCAGAGATTTTTTTTGCCTAAAACTTTACAGTTCTCACTTACTCGAGATAAAAAGTCACCCCAACTGTGGCATTTCTTCCTATGGTTTGCCCATGCAAGGGATGTTTAGATCGTATCTATACACACAGCGTTGTGCCTATGTGTGTCTGTGTATGTGCACACGCATGCTCGTGTGAAGCAGACAGGTCAGTTCTTGTAAGCAGCGAATTAGGAATTGTCTAGCTGTCAACAATTTTAAGTGGCACAGTGGGGCTGTGAGAAAGTTTTTTAAAAATGCAAACGAAGCCAGATTATCTTCTCTATTCATCTGTCACAATTTTTATGAGGCTATAAATAACAGCATTTACAACTCTTGGATGTTTTTTGAAACAGCACTAAAGGTCCGTATGTCTTAAAAGAAAGATTGTCTAGTTTAAGTTAATTGGTCAGTCACTTAGAAGACTGTGTTCTTCAGAGGAGGTGGCAGGATCTGAGCCTGTCATGCTGGGCAGTTTGTTCTTCCCTAGCTAAATCCAAAGTCACCATCAGATTTCCTTCTGGACTGGCATTTGGCAGAATGGACCTAACTACGTCTAGCTCTGGCTCAGCGTGGCTAGCTGCGGTTCATCGCCAGCTTCCTTCACACCGTGCAGATCAGTAGTGGAAGAGAAAAAGACAAGTGACCCAGGCAGCTAGGGTCCTGTGGTGTCTGTAGACTCGGGCTTCTGTCTCACACTGTTCTCTATTGACACAGTATGGTTTTATTACCTCCCACAGGCCAGGTACTTTCCATGTGCTTTTTAACTTAATCCTCCCGATGAATACATGGCCGCATAATGGGCACACCCATTTTACTTGTGAAGTAACTGAAGTTTAGAGACTTTAAGTAGACTGATCCTGTGGTTAGGATTGGAACCCAGACCTACCTGCCTTCGAAGCCTGGGCTTTGAGGATGACTTGTGCTTCCTGCTCTCAGCCATGTGTCCTAAGGCAAACTTGATTTGCACGGCCTTTGGTGTTTGCATTTCGTCTTTGGGCAATGAACCAAACAGCAGTCTCTGGCCAAGGTTATGGGCTCCAAATGGGGAAGAAGAAGTCACCCCCACTCACATTCTTGTGTATTCCCCCCTAGTTTATAGGGGAAGGGGCTGCAAATTGGATTTTTTTTTTATCAAGTTTTAAATATTTAAAAGTAGCCGAGGCTTTAGAAGCCCTGCCGGTAAGCCAGCAGGATTAGTTGTTCAGTTATAGTGCCTGGAAAATGAAGTTTTTCAAAAGGCAAATCCCACTGACCTAGTGACTTCAGCTGTAAATTCACAGCTGTGTTTCCATGGGCTAGGATCAAAAGGTCCAGCTCACCAATCATTAGGTTGCAATTTCTAACAAGCACTAACCACAGGACCCGACTTTGAGGGTCTTTTGACCCTCAGATCTATGCTCCATGGAAATCCCCTTCCTCCTTCTCTCCCACCCTCATCTGTCCTCACCCACATCAGGGTCTCCAGCTAGACTGAGTAACTCTCAGCGATCCTTCCTCGAAGTCCATCGGTTCATCTGTACCGTGAACCACTGGAGCTAAGGCCGCCATACCACACTTGAACCTATGAAACATCATCTCCTTTAGGTTGATTCCAAATAGAAAAGTCCAAAACCCAGACTTACTGTCTCGTTTTATGAATTCTTTTATGTACAATAATTTTTGGATCACATTTACTTCCACTTAGCTGTGTCTTTGAATTATGAGAAAATTTCAAAGGACGAGTTGAAATTTGCCATTTTGTGGATTGAACTCAAAGGTATTGTTCTAGGTGCAAAGTTTGGGGATTGGCTCTAAACTTGTTTGGGGGCCTTAGGAGAATCAACAGAAGCCTAAATAAATTGAGAATCTCTGGGATGTCTTATAAAGGATATATCACACCTCTATAATCCCCCTGTCCTATGCACACTTACTTTTTTTTTTTAAAGGAGCCAGAAGAGATGGTGTCCCCTCGCCTGTCTCTCTTCTACCAGGAATGGGAGTCATTCATAGAAGGACAGTGAGGCGAGCTAACTCTGCTTGAGCTCTGCAGCATAAAGTTGGAAGAAATAGTGCATGGTATTTTAGGCACAGATTTCCAAGGTAAAAACCTGCTTGGAACCATAGCTTGCTACTTGGGTGACCTTGGAGAGCCATTTTCAGATCTCTGTGACAGTACGTCTCCATCTGGAATGTTCACGATGCCGTGGGCTGGCACACTGCAGCTGCTTCCTGATTGATATTCTTAAGAATAAAACCTAGTCTCAGAGTTTAAGAGGGAAGAAGAGCATCGTGAATCTGGCTGAAGGGTGAGAACTTCCAGAAGCATATGTGTATCCATCCTTCAGAATCTTTGTCATGTGTCTCCAGAAATTCAGACTGATTCTTTCTTCTCTCACCTTGCCTCTGGGAGCTACATGGTGAGCTGGCTCAAGGCCATTATGATGGTGAAATAAAAGGTCGAAGGGAATTTCCTTTCAGTGGTAATTCATGGTCGAATGCCAGAAAGCAAAATGTGCTCACACTCCCCACAATGAGCACCCACAGACTCCACAATGAGGCCCACAACCAGTGACTATGCTAACACCGAGTCTGATGATTAAGGGCAGAAAGCACTATTTACCCTGTAGCTGTTATTGGGAAGTCAGTTATTGACACATGAACCCTCATATAAGTGCTTGACTTGGGGGCTGTAAGAAGCTCAGAGCTTTCCCCAGTACAGGAGAAAGGCCTTCAGGTGCCAGCCGGGAGCAGCCAGGGCCGTGGAACATGACCTTGCCTCGTTGGCAGGACTTCCCATGGCGAGGGCAATCGGTGGTTACCAAAACCAGTGGGTAAGGTGTTGTAATTCAATGTCATGAGTTTCCAAAACCCCAAACAGGTGTCAGCTATGAGTGACAGCACCGCAACAACGCAGCTGTCTCATTTCCTGCCCACACATGCTGGGGCTGCCATGTTGCTGCGGCACTCGCTGGCAGAGGAGCCATGGCCAATGCCCTGCCTGGGGCATCCCAGGCAGGGCAACACCTCCACACCACCCCACCCCACCCAGTCTGTGTGTGTGATTGGATATTACTCTCTGAGCTCAACAAACTGAAATATGGAGACATTTACAGTAATGAAGACAATGGAGCCACAGCACACAAAGAGACAGAGGGATAAAAATAAAAATATCTTTATTGCTTTTACTACCATATCTTCCCAAAGGCTAGTGATCCATGGGTGACTGGCTGGAAGACAGTAATGAACTCGCAATGAACTCTAATTGTGTCACTCCCATATCAGAAATGTATTAATTCAGGTGATCAGTTATAGGCTTATTGTAGTTATGAGTTAAAGCCGTGGGTTTATATCCCTTTGTTGATAGATGGGGAGACAGAAAGATAAAAACAGAAGTTGGGTCTATGTGGTAAGACAGCTTCTTAGGTTAATAGTAGCTAAATCAAAATTACATCGGAATGGGTGCTTGCTGCTTTCTTAGAAGATGAGAGGTGAGAGTTTAGTTCCCTAAACCCATATCGGGTGCTCACTACTGCATGCACCTCCAGATCCAGGGGACCCTATGTCCTCATCTGGCCTCTGGAGGTATCCAAATGTGTACACACACACACACACACGCACACACACAGAGAGAGAGAGAGAGAGAGAGAGAGACAGAGAGAGAGAGACAGAGAGACAGAGAGACAGAGAGATAGAGACAGAGAGAGAGATGCAGAGAGACAGAGAGACTGCATCAGGCACAGGTCCATGGAGATCAACAGCAGCCTAGGCAGGGGAGAGGGGTGGGGGTGGGAGTGGCTGTATCAAGCCCAGCTGGTGAGTGGGAAAATAGAACCATGGCCACTTCAAGGGTTCCCCTGGTCAGGCACCAATAGCACAGCAGTATCTGGGTTGGTGTAACAGGTCTTCCTTTGGAGGGAAGTTAGGGAAGGAGTACAGGCTGATGACTCTGGGTCTGTAAACTGAGCAGGCTCAATGCAGTTAGCTGTGGGGAAAAACTGCAGATAGGTGGGCTTTAAGGGAGTCTGAGGGGTGCTCATGCCAGGTTTTTAACTCTGCTGAACTTAACCCTTTCAGGATCCTCACAGTAAACATGGCATTCCAGAGAGAGCTGAAGCATCCAAGGCTCTGAAAATTTCGGTGACTTCTCTAAGCATATAGAGCCAGAAAGTCATTCAAACCGACAACGTGGAGGAGGGCATGATACATTTAGATGAGCCAAGCCACTGGGCTTGTCCTTGGTGAGTGAAACATATGGGGGACGCTGAGAAGGTGGGTAGCAGATAGGACTTACGGGGCTGTAAAGCTGTCCCCGGACTGGACTATACACTGTAGGCAAGGGAAAGAAGCAGAAGAAAGCCAGTCTCCAGTTGGATGTCAGCCAAGTCTTTTGGAGAAGAGGCAGAGGTCGGGGGTTGGCTGGACCCTGAGGAAGAAGTGGGGTTGGAAAGTCAGAAGACCCCTTCTAGTACCAGGAGATCTTTAGAAGACACAGATAACAGCAAACTAGACCAGATCACTTGCTTTAAAAACTTAAAGCTTCCCCATCACTTAAGGGATGAAGTAGAACTTTCTGGCAGGCCCCCACCTTGCATGGGAGTTTTTGCTGTCTTCTCAGCCCTCTGTTCCTAAGCTTCCAGATCACTCAGTCACCTGTGGCTGTTTTCTTTGCTAAATTTCTTTCTCAAGCCTAGCAATCTTATTCACAAGTTTCCAGGTCCAGGTCCAGATCCAATGTCCTCCTAGGTGAGAAGGGCTCCCATTGTCAGGTGGCAGGGTTTGATCCCAGCTTTCTAAACAACTGTTCAAAGATACCCTTATGAGACTATAGCTCCTTCTTGTCTGTTCCTGTGACTACCAGGGGCATGGATACATCATGTTCATCTTTGAATCCTAAAGATCCAGTCTATGGTACCTGGCATGTGAAGGATGCTTCCTAGCCAGAACCATTTTCCCTATCTTTTTGGGTTTTTTTGTTTTGTTTTGTTTTTGTTTTTGAGACAGCAAGAAAGCACATCAAACCAGTTAACCCATGTTTCTCCTTACCTTGAAACCCCACCCCTCTCTAGAACCACATTGTTTATACGTACATGAATATGGAGAATGCAGCCTGTATGTCCAACATCCATCTGCCTTCCTTCACTGTAGACAGGCATTGCTCAGCTACTCCGAAGCTTACAGTTGTGTAGTCCAGTGAACAGTGCGCAGTCAGGGTATGGATCTGGAGGAGAGCCCTGCACAGGCTCTAGAACAAGCTTGGGCCATATGGATGGGGGTTCTGCCATCTTGGAAACAAAAACCTGGCTTAGGATTGAGACTCATCGTGAAACTATCCCTTTGGCCTTATGATCTTCTTGATTTGTAATGGGGATATAGCCAGAGAAAGGACAGAATCAACCACTCTAAAGCTCGTATTGCTGGGTTTCACAGGCAGCACAGTTCACCCTTCTATGAAAATACACTGTTTAAGAGGAAGATGTCAAAATTCTTAGAGTCAGCTGGCTGAGTGGCTAGCAGGAAGGTGCAGGGTGAGTGGGGAAGTGAGAGGCAGGGGGCTCATTGGTGGCAAGAGTAGCTTTGCATTGTTGGCTCAGAAAAGAGGAGCCTGGATGGGTATGAATTCAGTGTTATCTCAGATGGGATGTTTGGAAAAGTTCTCAGTGGTAGGAAATATAGTGCTTGTAGAGGCTAGGTCATCGTCCAAGGCTGGAGGTAGGAACTGAGCAGTCTTTAGTTTGTAAGTGACACCTAAAGCTAAGGCTGCAGCCTATGGTACAAGGGGAGAGTGCAATGGAGAAGCAGTTCCGGTAGCTGACTGGGAGCTATGGAGACATCCTGGAGATGCGTTTCTTAACAGATACATGAAATCTAGAAGCTACTGGAGGAGACAAGCAGTTTCAAAAAGAGAGAGAAAGTCACTCTGTCAATTCCCCAGTCAAGTATGGGACAGGCTTCGGAGGGTGCAATGTCTGAGGAAAAGACAATTTTAGAGGAGTGGTTGTGGCCAAGGAAGTGCAAGGAAGGCGAAGGAGAGAGAGTTCCTCAAGAAGCTTAGGCAGGAAGGAAAAGGCAAGCAGGCGCATTATGAAGTTGGTGCAGAACTTGAGGATGGGTATTATGACTCTGGGTTCTTCCTTTAAAATGAAAGCCAAACCTAAAGCATGTATGCACAGTAATGGAAAGAGAGTGATGCACAGGGAGGATCAAAGATTCGGGAAGTAGTAACTCAATGGAGCGAGGCTCCCGATACAGATGGGATTCCTGCATGATAGAAAGAGAATCAGGGGCAGGAGACCTGTGAGGCCATGCTCTCCGAGTCAGCCCAGAGGAAAGAAGGAAAGGAAAAACTCTGAGGAACAGAGGGCATTTGGCTACAGTGCAGCCAGGGTGAAACTTCAGTCAAATTCTCAGGGGAGCTCTTAAGATGGGCAGCGCTTCAGGGTTACCCCAGGTTGGAGTAGGGCCAAGCCTTTTCACTCAGAGTGAGCTGCCTCAGGAAGGAAGTGGGGCCTAGGGCAAGGTGACCTTGTCCAGTCAAGGTACTTCCTGAAGGTGAGTGACCACTGGAAAGCCAGAGAAGCTTTTGTGATAGCTGAGGATACAGCTCTTTCCATACCAAGGAGGAATCTGGGCTTTTCCATCTGTATCAGATCAGTTCCAACATGTGAGGCCAAGGCAGTAGGAGATAAACCTGAGATTTATTGCACAAAATGGCTTCTCATGGTTGAGGTGAGGCCAGACAGTAAGCCTGACCAGTGAGTAGTTTGGGCAGGCTGTCAGTAAAGACAGGCAGAGCTCCTAGGTAGAGGCTACAGCTGCTGTCCAGTGGGAATTTCTTTGTCAATGAGGCATTGCTTCTGACTACAGGGCCTTGTAAGTTGGTCAACCCAGGTGCTCCAGATCTGGAACGGGGTCCCTTGTCAGACCATCTGCCCTCAGGTAGCAGGTTCCAAGTTTGTTCTCTCTGTTTTCTTCTCAGAAGCAGAGAATACATCCAATTGATCATATCTTCTATCTCCTTTCCGTCCAAACACTATGCCTCCTTCTAGCCCTTCACCCCGCTTCCTGCCCTATGCTTTCTTCCCATCTTCCTCCCCCCATCTCCTACCTCAACTAATCAGAAGACACAGGGACCTTACGCACTCCACTAGAACTGTGGTCTCTGCAATTCTCTTTCCTCACACCTTATGGCAGCCGAGTGCAGGACAGAGAGAAGGCTCTGCTTGCAGGTCAACTTCCACAAAGATCACAGCTGACATACTTGCAGAGACAACTTGGCTTTGAGTGGGGCCTCATGAGGAACCGTGCAATATGCGACGTTACATCTATCTGAGGTTCATGTAATGAGGAGCCTGTTGAATTTCTGTGTCAGACCTTGCTTTAACAAATTCAAAATTTGTCACATCTGATCTTCAGCAGCCTGGGATTTGAGGCATAAAAGCTTTGTGTTTGGCTTAATCAAAGGTTAGGAAGTCCATTCTTTTTACTATTTTTGGACAGAAAGTAGGCCTCTGGCATTTCATGAGAGTGGATGAATGTCCCTCAACCTTTGCTGTAATTAAAAGGCCAAGGAAGTCATTCGGAATGAGTCTGTTGTTTGGGCTGTCTTTCAAGCTCAAAGGTAGAGCTGCTGAGATACCAAGCTGAAATTTCACCATCTTTATAAGCACCTTGCCATACGAGTGAGCACTCTGCATGTGACAGCATGTTTGTATCATCCATGCCATTGCCGACAGGAGCTGATCTTGTCGGTTTCACCATGAGAGCCCCCTTCTCCCTCCCCATCATTCATCTCTTGACTTTCTCCTTCTCAGAGAACCAGCCCCAAAGTCTACAGAAGCAAGATCATGCAAATTAGCTCTCAGGGATTAGGGATCAGGGTTTGGGAGGCAAAGAATGAAACCTAATTTTAATAATCTTTGACTTGTTCTTGGGTTTAAGACAATGTCTACCTGGGAGCCAAGATCTCCAGAGTGGTAGATCAGCTAAATTTTCTCCCTCCCTTTGACTTTCCTGTACTCATTTATTAACAGGACTTCAAAGTTCCTTTTAATAGCTAAATAAGAACCGGGCTAATACAAAACAAGGCAGTAGAATGGGACAAGTTAAGAATTCTGAGGCCATGTGGACAGACAAGAAGACACAATAGCTAACATGCTTTGAATCACTTCCTTTTCCACCCATGTGATCTTGTCTGCAAACACTTTTTACTTAGAGTAATTATGATTTTATTTCTAATAAGATATAAGATCAACTACCTTGTTTTTCTGTCTTTGTTTCCTACCTCACTCTTTCACCATCTCCCCACCAGGAATAAGTAAGAGGCAACATAACTCAGATCTTTAGATAGACTATTCCCTGTCTGATCTGTCAATCTGGCCTGTGACTGGAACTATCCTTATGACTGTGTCAAGAGTATCGACTTACCTAGCTGATTCTCAAATGCAGCTTATCTCTTGGGAGAGATGTGAGGGAACAGAGCCTCCAAATCACCAGCCCTGGGTGTTAGAGGTCTCAGATGATCATTTTAATTGGAGGACCAGCATTTCTAAGACACTTCCAGGCAGGAGATTACTTTTGAGTACATTAGATGCTACTGGAACCAAAAGCAAGTGGGTCAGAAAGTCTGGCCCTGCCTAGAAGAGCTTTAGCAAGCATTTAATTATACCCTTGCCTATAGTACTCTGCCTTGGAATCTAGGCCGTGGAACGGGCTTGGCATGGATGTGCTTCCTCCTTTGGTGGGTGTTATGGTTTAATTATGAAGTGTCCCCTACAGGCTCATGTGTTTGGCTACTCAGTTCCCAGCTCCTGGTACTGTTTTGAGAGTCTGAGGCAGAAGGAGGCATGGCTTCAGACATGAGTGACTGTTGGGAGCAGTTTGGGATGGCTCTTTCCAACTGGAGCATTCTGCAACCTGGTACCATGTAACAAGCACTGGTGCACCCTGCCCTACCATAGACCAAGCAATGGTCTGCCATGACGGACTGCAGCCCCTGAACCATGGGCCAAAATAAACCTTTCTCCCTTAAGTTGTGTCTGCTGGGTATTCTGTCCCAGTGAAGTAAAAGCAATTAACAGAGTGGGAAATAGAGTTTTCCTGGGATAGTAAATTTGTCAGACACATTACAAACATTTTTTTGTTGGAAGTGTTCCTAGAGTGTCAGCCACCCAAGGATATTAATCACACCTTATTTTTAGATCAAAGCATGATCTTCTCTAGCTGCATTATTTACCTTGATGATAAATGACTTCCGAATTTTTCCCATAACCCCTTTTTTTTTTAATCAGAAAAATTTCCAGTTCCAGAGACATTATGTGCAAGACTATGGGGCTCTAAAGGAAATTCCTTGGGTGTTTCAGGATGGGAGGGGTGTGTTTACAGGGAATAGGGAAGAAAGGCCTAGATTGGAGCATGAGCACTGTCTCTCTTGGATACACAACTCAGCTTCTTCTGACATTATTGTCCTAGTACTTCTGAGCTTGAGAATCGGGCAGGGCATCCATAAACTCATGTATAGACAATAGCTCAACACATAAAGCATGTCCACAGCCATGCTTTCCTCTCCTTGTGGATGTTCTGAGCACAGCCCCACTCATTCAGATGTTTGAATGTAATATGAACATAGTCACCGCAGCTAATTCTGCTACCTAACAACTGTGTGCTGGGTTTTTCTCTGCATGCCTTGCGTATGTCTAGGGTAACGCCCACAGGACAGAGACCAGCATTGTCCTGTTTTGAATGTAGTTCTTCCCCCCCACCTTTCATGATTTATTTATTTGATTTACTTATTTGAATTATTAGTTTACAAAGTAGCACGTTTCTTTGTGGTCTTCCCATATACTTAATTTTTGTTTCTTATCCTTAGACTTGCTCCAGCCCCCCCAGCTCCCTGCTTCCCCCTAGTATTTTCCCTTCCAGTTCCATGTCACATGTGCTTTATAATCCTCTCCATCCCTCCCTTAAAGCATCTTTTATTATTATTATTTTTAAATCTCTCAGCTCCTTTAGTTTCCTGGCCCCTACACAATACTTACACCTCTAAATTTACATATTTAAATCTTAAAAACCAGGATCCATATACAAGCAAGAACATGTGGCATTTGTCTCTCTCTGCCTGATTGCCTCACTCAATGTGACATTTTCTAGTTATATCCATTTTCCTGCACATTTTATTTTTCTTTATGGATGTATAAAATTCCACCATAAACATGTTCCACATTTTTGTTATTCTTTTATTTTGTTATCTACGTGGGTCTGTTCCCTTGTGCAATTGTGAAAAAAACAGCAATACACTTGGGTGTGGAAACAGAGGCCCTGAGAAGTTAAAGAATGTGTTGAAGGCCAATTCAGAATCGGACTTTCCAAACCTGGGACCCTAGATCCAGGGTCTCTATTCTTGGTACCATGGTATACTGCATCTGTTAAACCATTAGTCACTATTTTACTGTCACATTTGATCTATTTCTTAGGCTTAAGTGTGTGTGTGTGTGTGTGTGTGTGTGTGTGCACTTCTGCAGAGAAGAGTCCAGGTAGGGTGGAGCTCAGACTGGATATGAATTCTTCCAGCTACTCACACTCTGACCACACCCAAATCTGCATATGGAAGATACCTTCCAGATACTTATCATAGGTCCAAACAGCAGGCCACAGACCATCCATCACCAGCAACCCGAGCTGCAGGTCCTCGTGGATATCTCTTAGCACTGAAGGGCACAAATACTTTTTGAACAGACTTAAAGGTACTTGTTCTTTCTAGTTTGCTCTAATTTCATGCTAGACGTCTTCCATAATCCCATTTAACGGATGATGATATGGAAAAAGGATGAGCCAGCAGAGATCACCCAGCTAGTCACTGGAGAAAGCTGCCCAGTCAGCTTCCTTCTTACCACTCTGCACCACCACACAGCACATCCTTCCTTCTCTTCCTCCAGGACCTGAGCTGGTGCCTACCTCTGTGTCCCTACTTTTGTTTTCATGTTCACTCTCCCTCACTCCTGGAAAGACTCACAGAGAGAAACAGAAAGCTGTAAGACATCAAAGAGAACGGCAGTAGAGCGTAGAGCCTCCGGGCTGTTGTGGGTGGAGGCCCTGCCTCTTGGCCTTGAGTGCCCTAGAAGCAGCTAAGTGACCCATTTTTCTTATTCCTGCCCACACAGCTTCTACTGTTAATTGTGAGTAGCCATGGCTGGCTATGGCAGCACCGCTCCAAGTGACCTAGCAGTGGTGACCCTGAGAACCATAGGAGAAGCTCTGAACAAAGACTCAACTTTCTACCGTTCCGACTTCAGGCCAGGAAAAATGTAATCCATTCCCAAGGCCCTGCCATTCTCGCTGTTCTTCAGTCCTAATATCTATCTGTCTGTCTGTCTGTCTGTCTGTCTGTCTGTCTGTCTGTCTGTCTTCCTAGGAAAATGAAAGAGAACTCATGTTTATACTTATGAAAAGTGTGTGTGTGTGTGTGTGTGTAGTCAGCTCAGTCCTGGGTACATCTTTTGGACACCTAAGGAGCTTGTCTTTGTGGAGATAAGCTTAGAAAGCGGACCTGGGAGGGTATGGAAGTATCTCAGGTGAGAATGGGACTTGTTCCTGTAAATTTTGACCTAAGTGGGGGATAATCTGTTGGGAAAACAACATAAAGCATAAATTATGTTTTATTCTAACTCTGTTGGTTATGCTCAATGTCATTTTAGCATCTTTTACTTAATCAGGCCAGTTCAGTATATTATGACATTCCTCCTCCTCCTCTTCTGCCTCTTCCTCCTCCTCTTCTTCCTCCTCCTCTTCTTTTTTTCTCCTTTTTCCTGATTAGTTCTAGAGATGGAATCCAGGCCATGCTATATAAGCAGTCTGCCTCAGGTTATGCCCTATTCCAATGTTTTCTTGCGTGCTTGCTCCACTCAGTTTCGCTCCTTTCCCTTTCCCTTTCCCTTTCCCTCCCCTCCCTTTCCTTTGCCGTCCCCTCCCCTTCCCACCTCCCTCTTTCTCTTTCTCCTTCTTTTAAATTAACCTCTTCCCCTTTTCATGTAGAATGGGCTGAAAACTCCCCTGTGAACATAGAGACCAGTCTTTCCTAATCACCTATCACATAACAATGGTAGACAGGTGTAGTTCTTCCTGCCACCCACTGCCAGGCATCCCTTCCTCTTTTAAGGGAAGTCTATATCTTAGACAGAGTCCAGCAACTCTTGTGTAGGCTGGAACTTCCCCCAGTCTCCCTTTAGACGTGGCATTTGAAAGACCAGTCAGATGTTCCTTCAATCAACTGGTGATATGAGAAAGAGAACACCCAGAGTTAACTTTAGTAATGTGTTAGACACAGGGGTCCACAGCCAGGTTCTAGAGACAGCAGAGTCAGTAGCTCTAATGTTAACATATGAGTACCAACATCAATAGGTAGGACAGCTAGAGGAGGCTACAATGTTTGGGTGTGGCACAGCTTAGCTCTACCTCTTTATTGAGTGACTTTGCTGTGAAGTGACAGCATTGATCTTAGTATACAGTCCACTTTAAACCCTATTCTCTGCATCCCTTAGAAATTCTTTGAGCTACTCAATGTTCTTTCAATAAATTCCTCTTCTTCCTAAATTAGCTGGATCCTATTTCTGTTGCTTGCTATAAAGCATCCCAAGAGATGCAATGTGAATATTTGTTAAGTGATTAATTAAGAATTTCTGACATGTCCTCCTGTTCTTATGAAATTCAAGACTTGACCCCTCAGAATATGAACAGAGATGGTAAAAATGGATACATACTATTTAAAGAACAAAGAATAGGGAAGTTTAGCTTGAGCAAAAAAAAAAAAAGTGTAAAAGAGCAATGAGAAACAAGATTGCAGAATTAAGTTGGAGAGTCTGTGGGGAGAAGGGGAAGATTTAGGAAGCCAAGTGAAGGAAACTGGCATTTGCTTCCAGGGTTGGGCACATGTGTACAACATCAGGGAGGTGAAGTCGTGGCTTTAACACAATATTTGCAAGATATACCATGTAGAACCTACATATATGTGTATGTACAAACACATATATAGGCTATGAACAAGGAATCCATGACTTGGGTCATACATTTTGCAAACAGTGGGCCACCTGGATTTCAAAACCTTTCCTACTTTCCTAATGACTAGGTACCTTTCTGAGAGGGACATAGAATTGATAAAGGAAAAAGAACCAATAATCACATAAGATATAGTTGATAAATTTACTTATCTAAAACTATTGATAGGAAAGGCCCCACCCAGAGGAAGTAGTCCTGGCTTCCTTTATCAATCTAGTTGCTCGATCGTGCACACACACACACACACACACACACACACTATATCAGTCTAAATGGATATGTACACACACACACACACAGACACACAGACATAGACACACACACTACATCAGTCTAAATGGATATGTTGCAGTCCTCAGTGCATTTTTTTCTGGGGAGGAGGGCAGGGTTCCCTCTTCCAGAGCTAAAATAACTGTTGCCATGTACTGTGACCGCAGGGATGTGCAATCATTGTTTTCACAAGGGAAGATATTTCTCAGGTTCTGTACATGGAGTTATCAAATAGTGAAACTTGGAGAATGTGAAATTAAATAAATTATTTTTAAAATGGTAAAAGGGCTGGGTGAAATGGCTTAGTAAAGAGCACAAGATGTTCTTCCAGAAACCTGGGTTCAATTCCCAGCACCCACATGGCAGCTCTCAGCTGTCTATAACTCCAGTTCCAGAGGATCTGATACTTCACACCAATGCACATAAAATAAAATTAAATCAATTACTTCAAAATTTGGGGAACAGGCTAGAGAGATAGCTCAGTGGTTAAGACCACTGACTGCTCTTCCAGGTCCTGAGTTCAATTCCCAGTAACCACATGGTGGCTCACAACCATCTGTAATGGGATCTGATACCCTCTCCTGTTGTGTCTGAAGATGGCGACAGTGTACTCACATACATAAAATAAATAAATCCTAAAACAAAACAAAAACTTCTGGGGAGCATAAAAAGATAGGGATTTAGACAAGTGCTCTCAGACAGTGCTCAGATAGGAAAGTGAAAACTGTATGTTATCCATGCTAGTGGGCTGTCTACGTACTGCTTTTGATCTGGTCACTTCTTTTGAGTTTTATTTTGAATGGTTAGTTATTCTTCAGAATAGCTGGGTAGTACCATGGGCATTTTAGGACCCAATGGTGCTGGAATACTAGAAAGAATGGGAGAGAGTGTCAGAGAGTCTCAAGGAAATGAACCTTGGCCCATGGCATGCCCTTACCTTGAAGTCTCTGCAGGGGAGATAACACTAACTTGCTAAGAGAAAATCGAGACAAAGTACCACATAATGCATTTAGGACATCTGACTTCAGTAAGAGTCTAGACTGCACAAGATGCAAGCTCAAGGAGTCTCTATGCAGGAGGCACAGGCTCCAGAGTAGATTAAAGTCCCATTCTGCTTTGGTCAACTGTGACTCAATCAGAGTTTCTTTAACCAAATGTATCTGGGGTACACAATGCACAGTCCATCACTAACAAGTGCAATGAGAGGTAATTCTGGCCTCAGTTTACTTATCTGTGAAATGAAAATAATAGTATTCTTACCCTTAGAAAGTTGTGTGGAGAATGAGCTAATACACAGTGTGATGGTTTGAATAAGAATGGCCTTCTTACACTCATGTATTTGAATGCTTGGTCACCAGGAAGTGGCTCTATTTGACAGGATTAGAAGGATTAGGAGGTGTGGCCTCATTGGAGAGAGCCTGTGACTTGGGATGGGCTTTTAGCTTTCAAAAGTTCATGTCAAATTCAGCTGGCTCTTTCTTGACTTGCAGATCAGAATGTCGTTCTCAGCTGTTGCTGCAGCTCCGTGAGTGCTACCATGCTTCCTGCCATGGACTAAACTTCTGAAACATTAAGCAAGTCACAAATTAAATGATTCCTTTTATAGGAGTTGCCTTGGTCATGGTGTCTCTTCACATGGATACAACAGTAACAGTAAGATACATAGTAACCGCTAAGAACTGGGAAATGCTAAGAACTGGGAATGATGTGTCAGCTGGCATTTGTCTTATTACCATAAACTCATATAATTCTTTTTTTCTTAATTAGGAAATAAGTTTCTCTGACATTTTTTCTTCTAACATTTTCTAGGGAAGATCTCAAACCCAACATTTTAAGACACTATCTCTCTAGAGCAGTAGGGTCTCAACCTTTCTAATCCTGTGACCCTTTAATACCATTCTTCATATTGTGGTGACCCCCCAACCATAAAATTATTGTATTGCTACTTCATAACTGTAATTTTGCTACTGTCATGAGTCCTAATGTAAATATCTGATATGTAAGAGACCCCAGAAGAGGTCGAGACCCACACGTTGAGAACCGCTGCTCTAGATCATTGTCTGCGTTCACATACTTGCCACACAGCAGTCGTTCTTCCTCCTCAGCATATTTATTAGCTCTTTGCTAAAGCACACATTTGGAAAAAATACTCAAGGCAAGCTGAAGCTCCTGATCTCCCCACAGAGCTATGCATGTATGTTTTTTAATTCAAACTTGTATGTTAGATGCTTAATTTTTACATCTAGAATAGTCAAGTCTAAAGAATAGGTTTGGTCATTCCTGTGTAAATAAAGGTAAGTGGAGGTTACCACATCCCTGCTACACACACGTGAATTCTTCCTACAAGTGAAATACAGGGACTCGTTGTCCTGCCCCTGGGTCTCTAATGTAAGTGAAATACAGGGACTCAGTGTCCTGCCCTTGGGTCTCCAACTAGGGTGCTTCTCACATCCATAAAGCAGTCTTCTTTCATCCATAAAGCAGTCTTCTTTCATTCATAAAGCAGTGTTCTTTCAAGCTCACCTTTTTGTGACTTAGTCAAAGCCATCAATCAATCATGACCCCTGTCTCAGGTTTCAGAAAATAAGCAGGAACATCGATGTCCTATGTGCCTTGCTAAGGCTATGTGTGTTCAGTGGTGAGTTTAGGCATGGTGCCGATAGCATAGGTTTGTCTCTGAGGTACACCATCCAGAGGTACTACTCTGTTAATTAAGTGTGTCCTCTAAGCTCTAGGATATTGACCTACACTCAGAGATGAAGTGAGACCAAGTAGACAAGTCAGACTGTCTTATAGCAGAGGGTTATGGGAGCTGAGAACAAGTCTCCACTGTTTACTCTTGTTTCTGAATATAACAGCACAGATGCTCAGAAGAGAAGATATTTCAGGCAGAGCTGTTGGAAGCAGGAATCACATACTAAATGGGACAGGTATCCCAAGCTCCGGATGTGCGTGAGTTCTCAGTTCCCATGATTTTCTACATGCCCCTCGTTCTCTTTCCCATCAATAAATGGTAACGTCACAGGGATGGCATTTTTTCTTTGCTGTTGTGAGGAATGGCCAAGGTCACATTCCAGAGAAGGATGGTTGCCTTTCAAAGCATACCAGTCTTGGGGAGAGATAAAGAGAGAGTTAATATTTGAAGACTTGGCCAACTTCATAACTAACAAACATACCTATCTCGGCTGCCGTGACTTTGTCTTCTTTCCCTAGAAGATCTGATATGAAAAGGGGTAACCCCTGTCCATACTAAAAAAGAAACAAAGGTTTTATAGAACTTAATCTAGGTTTTGCATGGCTAATCTCTGTATTTCAAGGCTGTGTGGATTTTGTAGGTCCTCTCCTGGGTCTCTATTATTTAAAATGCTATGTGGCCTGTTCAGATTCTGAATGTTGTTTCTGCTTGACAGTTCTAGAGGGAAGGGAGATGGCAGAGAAGAATCTGGAAGGAGATCACTTTACAGGTCCATCTAGTTTTGATGTCAGTGCTTGAATCGAGGAATCTTTGTCTTAGAACCACCTGGGATTTGTAACTGAACTCTCTCCCTTCTTTATTCAAGTCGGGAATTAGGTACACAACACCCTGACAAACAGTTCTACAACTTTTCCTGGATGTCACTAGTGAAGGATGCTGAATACTGTGAACAACTATCAATACTCCTATGGAGCAAATCCATTTTTTAAAAAGTTGTTCTCTTTACCCAATTTGGCTATTTACAACATTACCTCCTTCCTCTGCTTCTGCCCAGAACCCATGTGGGATAGCTCCAATCCAAGGAGGGCAAGGGGCGTGTCAAAGTCAAGATGATTATTTCCTTGGAGCCAAGTATTCTAAGTTCAAATCCTAGTTCTTCCATGGTTTCATTGTGGACTTGTGCCTCAGTGGAGAGTTTAGGACAGTGTTTGTCCCCTTGGGAGGCACACAATTAATGCCAGCTATTGGCAACCATACTTTTCATCATTTTGTCTCATACATTCTTTAAGAAAAGGAATACATGGAACACTGTAATGAGTGCATTCTGGAGTTAAGTTTACTGGCTGCCATGATTGATAACTCATGCCTTCTCAAGGTAGAACAAAAGAAAATCATATCACATGGGCCAGATATTTGTTATCTTTCATCTGCTCCTACTTTCTCAGGATAGCCCTTCCTACTTTCTCAGGCTAGCCCTTCCTAATATCTAATGAAACAGGAAATTATTCCATCTCTACCTCCTCTCCTCCAGGCTAAAGTATCTGGTATAGATACTGAAGACTATCAATTATAGACAATGCCAAAAAAATGGGCCCTCAAGAGATCTTAGAAAAAAATGATTAAAATAAGAAGATGGGACAATATTTTATCTTTTCATTACTTGTTATTAAATACCTCCAAATACCCCAGGGATGCATTTGCTGCCAGCATGTAGTGTGCTGTTATAGGGAGATCCTTGGATGGGAAGCCTGGGAATGTAACAGACTGAATCCCATTCCCTGCAAATTCATGTGTTCCTCACACTGGGTAGGTGTGGCTCTATTTGGAGATGGAGCCTCTGGGTCCAAGTCAATCGAAGTGGGACCCTTAGGAAACTTGACTGGTCCCTTATAAAAAGAGAGTAATCATGAGTGGACATACACAGAAGAAAGACTAATAAAATCACAGTGATCAGCTAAGCATTTAAATGTCAAGAGAAGATACCTCACTGATCTTACTGACATTGTGGTCTTCCAGACTCCAGTTCTGTAAGACACAAATTCCATTATTTAAGCCAACCCATCTGTAGTATTTTGTATGGAAGCCTCAGAGGATCAATACAGGAAGCATGAACTCTAGACCTGATTTTGCTATCCAGTGTGGATATAACCTTGGCGTCTCATGCCACTCTGCATCTCAGTGCTAAAAATCCCTCATGAGCCGTCATCATATGCTTTCATCTGGCATCCTGTCTGGGAGTAAGTATATAGTGTGCTTGGGGTGGCAGGAAAAGTTTTGTGGAAGATGAGCTTATTGGCTTCAACTCTGCCTCTTGTGCCGGTTCACTGGCCCTAGAAACAGTCCTTGCAAGTTTAAGGGCAACTTTACCTTTTTGCATGGCATTCTAAGGCCATCTCACTTTCTTCTAATGAATGAAAACAGTCTCTTGCCTTTGTCACAAACACTCTCCAGGTTCCGGCTCTTCTTCAGTCTAACTTAAAAATAGAGGTTAGGATAGTGGGTATAAAGGACAAACCAAGACGGTGTGTCCATCCTAAAGTCCCTGGACCATACCTTGTTGAAAGTTCCCCCAAAAGAATCCCGGGGTGATGGGACATACTAGTGAGTTTTAAAAGTAGTCTGGTCCAGCCACTCAAGCACTTCTAAAACTCTTAACATCTGTTAACAGTCATAATTATTGTGTATTTATATCCATTGGGCTGAATCAGCAAGGACTGGTGGTGACTAATTGTAATAATAACTCCAACTGTCAAACCAATGTTTAATTGTTTTCCAAAACATTACAGTCCAGAAATCTTACTGTCCAAATGAAATCGCCTCCAGTATTAAATGTCCTGCCACCTGGGGACCTCTCTGATTAGTCAGAACCTTAATATTAGAATGTACCTTCCAAAGGCATCCAGCACGTAAGTTGTACTTTGAAAGAAAGGCCTGGAATCCAGAACAATGCACTGGTTTCCTCAATGGCATAATTTGTATCCATACTCATTCCCTGATCCCACCCCAGGTCCCTATATGGGCCTCTACTTTGAAAGATCAACTCTTCCATCACTGTGACCAGAATACTTGATAGAAACCAGAAAGATTTATATGAAATGATTCAGATGGTTCGATGTATGGGAAGTTGTTCACATGTGCCAGAGCAGAAGGAACACATGACTGAAGATAATCCTTCATGTCGTGGCTGACCAGGAAGCAGGGTAACGTAGGAAGCAGCCAGATCACAAGGACATGGCCTTACTGACCTACTTCTTCCAACTAGATTCCATCTCCCAAAGTTTATGGAACCTCCCCAATTAGCACTACTGGCTGGGGAATCAAGCATCTAAAACTTGAATGTATGGAGGAACAGTTCATAGATTCCTGCTGCAGCAGTCAACCAACCCCATTTCATTTACTGGGTATATCAAACCATCCAACATTCGCATGAGATATCTCTGGTTATTGCTTTCTAGATGTCTTTGTTCAACATGAGCCAGCCAGTTTGCTCAGAGCCTTCCATGACTCTCTCACTGGGACAAGAGGTAGAGGGGAACAGATGTTGTTGACAGCTATAGCTTGTGCTGCCAACAGCTTTCTTTTCCTTGTTTCTTTTGTTTGTTCGTTTGTTTGTTTCCAGTCAGTGCTTCTCTGTGTAGCCTCTGCTGTCATCAAACTCTCTGCAGATCAGACTGACCTCAAACTCCCAGATATCTGCCTGCCTTTGCATCCCAAGTGCTGGGATTAGAAGTGTGTACCACTACCACCCAATTATAGACAAGGAGTATGAGAATGGCTTCCTTATACAGCAGTCTTTGCAATTAACAAGTCTCATCCACTCACAAAGGATGGCTCAGGTCAACACAAAGAAGAAATAGGTAACCAAAAAAGAAAGGAAAAGATGTCCTTTTCCCCACTTGGTCCTGAGTGATCTTTAACTCCAGACGTAGGTCTTCTATTTTAATATAATCTCTACCTATGTATTTTCAAAAGTCACTGAAATCACCAGTTTTCAAATCACCCAGGCTGATGGTTTGACCTAATTTATAAAAATATTCCCCTGAAATATCAGGAGTGATTTCCTTTCATAATAAAAACAGACCTTATGAGAAGTCAACCAGGGTCTTCTGAACAGGAGAAGAGTCAAAGGATGTCTCTGGCTTTAGGACTTGGCTGCTTTCTCAAACCTCTGGCACTCCCAGATTACACCCACCTCCCTTCCTGCCCCACTCCTCACCCCAACTGAGCAGTCCCTTAGATTTTCCTGCTGATAATGTCTTGAAAAGAATTATCTGAAGTATTGTTATCAGCCTCAAGGTTTCGGTTCTCATTTGTATCTATATTTATACACAAATAGACACTGTAGGACGAATATAATCTCTTCCCAGTGTCCCGGCTTAGGGAGGGGGCTGTTTTTAAGTGATTTAATAGAGTACCAAAGGCTGGAATTCCCCTATGTGGACTTAGTGCTGAAGGGAAACATGTTAGAGTTTATGGACTGTGGACTTTGCTGTCTGGTGAAATGACTGGGACGTTGCTTAGCCCTCAGGCTGATGACCACACATTCTCTAGATATTTTGGGCCAAGATGAAGATGGGGCAGGGCTGGAAACTTGGTTTATGAATGTACTTGAGAAAAAGCACAGGCCTGGGCTCAGGATTAGTGTTGATAGACAGTTCTAAAAAGCTGATAATAAATAATGCCCATTACTAAATAAGAACTGAGGTCTGATGTGCTGAGTTAGAAGGGATCCTGGAATCTCATGGATATCCAACCTAATCATGCCAGTTTCCTGTCTCACTTTGCTGGCTTTGAGAAATTAATTCTTTTTCTTTCTTTATATCATTTTCACTAAATAATATCTCTAACAAAGTTCCTTCTATTCTTACCATTCTGTGTGAAGGGCACAGGGCACAGGACACAGGGCACAGGGCACAGGGCACAGGACACAGGGCACATGGTTGTTTTATTAGGAATGAGAAGATTCATGTGCTAATCCAGTGTAAAGGACAGCTGAGTACCAGGAGGGGAGGGAGAGTCCTAAGGTGTTTTCCTAAGGTTGGAAGCCTTGGCTAACATGCATTAATGTGATTCCTTTCTGCCTGTTCCCTTCCACCCTATACTGACTGGCTTTGTGTCAACTTGACACAAACTAGAGTCATCAGAGAAGAAGAAACCTCAGTTGAAAAAAAATGTCTCCATGAGATCCAGCTGTAAGGCATTTTCTTATTTAGTGATCAATGGAGGAGGGCCCAGCCAATGGTAGGTGGTGCCATCCCTGGGCTGATGGTCTTGGTTCTACTAGAAAGCAGATTAGCAAGCCATGGGGAAGCAAGCTAGTAAGCACACCCCTTGGTGGCCTCCACATCAGCTCCTGCCTCCAGGTTCCTGCTCTGCAGAGTTCTTGTCCTTTGGTGATGAACAGCAATGTGGAAGTGTAATCTCAGTAAACCCTATGCTCCCCAACTTGCTCTTTGGTCATGATGTTTCATTACAGGTATAGAAACCTTAACTAAGACACACTCCGAAGCATTTCGATCACAGTGCAAGAACCATGAAGGACTATTGTCTATCACACTCACTCCATTACCGTGTGATTGGAAAGACTCAGAAGATTTAGTCTTGAAGCTTTCAAAAAAAATCTATCCACACTCAATATTGGTGACACAACAAAAATAATTTTTTCTCCCAAATTACATCTTTTGGTGTGTGTGGGGGGAGGTGGGATGCAAAAATCCTTATAGAATCAAGATATTCAGCCATTTAGAAAAATAGAGTTGGGCTGGGTGGTGGTGGTATACATCTTTAATTTTAGCAGTCAGGAGGCAGAGGCAGGTGGATCTCTGAGTTGGAGGCCAGTGTGGTCTACAGAGTGAGTTCTCGGACAGCCAGAGCTACATAGAGAAACCCTATCTCGAAACAAAACAAAACAAAACAAAACAAAACAAAACAAAACAAAACAAAACAAAACAAAACAAACAAACAGAAATGAAACAGTCTCAGGACTGTTTAGGAATGGAGAGGCAGACAGACAAACCAATACGAAGCAGTGTGTGCTGTCCCCAAGTTGGTACTCACTGGGCCTTGCCTTGGACTTCTGGTTCTGACTTTGAATTTCTGGACCTGACAGGGTGTTTGGGCCACGCTGATCTCTCCAGCAGCTTCACCAACAGTCAGGGAAACCCCTTCGTTAGGATCCTTCCCCGAGGCAGCTCCAGCCTGTTTTCCCAGAGCTGCATGGTCCTTTTCAAATGGGCAAATGTAGGAGACTTTTACTTTAGTTGCCTGAGACTTGTCGCCACAGTATGTCCCTGTTTGCTTCTCTGCTTCCTGTTGGTGTTATTGTCCTGTAAGGCTTCCAATGGGAGTGATGGTGGACACTTGTGCGTGATCATTCACCTGGGCTTTGAGTGGGGATGAGGGTGGACACTGCCCGAGCATTCACCTGGCACTGATTCAATAAAAACAGGTCTTTCCTTCGACGCTTCGAGGTGTAGCTGCACTAAATTTACAATTCTTATTCTCATTCAGGTGTTCTAGATTCTTTGGAACACAAACCTAACAGTATCTTGCATGTCTGCCTTCCTACACTCTCACAGTTCTCTACACAATTTCTTCTATCCTGATATTCAAGAACGTCTACATATTGTACCTTTAACGCCTGGCTATCTGAGTCTATGTTACAGTGTACACAAATGCACTAAAAAACAGGAAATGGGAGAAACGCCAAAAGGCTAGTGAATGAAGCCTGAAGAAAGGCTTGAGAGAGCTGTTAGATCGTCTTCTCATGCATCCTACTGTCTGTGACCCTCGGACAAAGAAGAGTCTTTAGGCTGGAAAAGTCAGAAGAGGAAATTCATTTTTTTAAAAGGCGGAAATGAAACACTGCTGTAGCTGATTGAGAAGCTGAGTGATAGATCCACCAGCTTGGGCTGGAAGTGGGGGTAAAGGCAAGGGAGGTGACAGCAGGATGGAAAAGTAAAACGAATTAAGGAAAACACATGGTCTTCCGAAGAGGAACCGGAGTTATGAAAAGAGATGGAAAAACCAGTTCTTCCAGGATAATGCTTTTTGTATCCCTCCTCCCAACGGGAAGCTCAGCTGGAGATCCGAGGAAACTGAGAGAATGCCATGGAAGTCCAGGTTACCTGCCAGGAGGAAGAGAGCTGTAGGGGGAGCCCACAGTGGGGCCAGGGTCACGTTTTTCTTGGCACCGGGATACTTTCAAATGAGTTATTTTTCAAAAGTTTCCAAGGAGGATCCTTTACCAGTTTCCAGCCTCCATTTGGGATTTGAAACCTACAGGAAGCAAGGACCCTTCCCATGACCTCTTTTCTTCCTCTCTAAATTTAATTTGGATACAGAGAGCTGGCGAAGCAGGGGCTGGAGCCTTTTGCAGTGCCTGCGAGTAGGGTCTCTCCCTAGTACTGGCAGGAACTGGTCCTGCTCCCAATTAAGGGCTCTTTTGGCAAATGAGGGATATTGTTTGGGGTTTTGGCAAGTTGTTTAAAGATTTGGCTTGCATGTCCTTTTCTTCTGTGAAATGAGAAGTTTGGGCTTAAATCGTTGGTTCTTAACTTTGAGGGAAGGTGGTCTGAGACCCTTTCTGGAAATACACTAAAGGCATATAAACTGGCTCCCATGGAATTTGACAGTCAGTTTTCAGGGCTTCTGGTCTCTGAAGCACAGAATTTCCAGTGTCATTTTCCTTCTCAAAGAAGCTTTAAACATCCTTAACTTTGAGGCGCAAGCTTTGAGCAATGGCAGGTGAGCAGAAGTGTGTCCTTTCTATGCTGAAGGGTCTTTTCCTTGTGTCAGTAACAGTCCCAGCAGTGGCTTTCCCTCAGTCCCAGCAGGTAGAATAGCAGTACCACAGGACCGATGTCCCCAGACAACCTTGGATTATCATGCTTTCTTTGAGCTGCAGGTTACTGATACTAAATCTAAATATTTCTACTGTCTTTTTGTCTTTTTTCAGAATCTAAGTCTGTGAGATGAAAATTGAAAACACAACTTCATCTTCTCAAACCACCTACCTCCTTAGCCTGGCCCACAAGAAGCATCCATTTTGGAGTCATTGAAGTCAGAATTCAACCAGGTCCTACTTTGAAAGCCAGTGAGCTACCAAAGGCTTGGTAAGGGTCCCAGCATGGAAGGATCAGTTTAGCTATTCCATTGGGCATACACCCAGTCTCATTTTCAGAAGAGAAGAGAAACAAAGCAAATAAATACTAGTGTGCTCCTAAATGCTTCCAATGGCAAAAGTCAGGTCAAAAGGCAGGATGTCTGCACTTGGCTTCTATTTATGGATTATGCAGTTTAAACAGAGACCTCCATTTAGAATTCATCTGCCCATTAAAACTGTTTCCCAAGTTATTATCTGCAAGGAAGCGGACAACACTCGAAGCTTTTTCTGTGGTGGGCTTTTTGTGGAGATGTTTTGCATGTGTATAATTCGCCGATCAATTTTACCTTGTCAAAACAGAAAATGTCTGTCAAACACAGGATGAGGCTCATTAGAGAGATGCGAGTGATAGCTCAGTGGAGGGGAGGATGAACCGACTGCCCAGCAAAGAGGAAACAAGAGACTATTCAGGGAGAAACTGGAAAGGGCAGAAAAATGATACAGTGGTCACAACAGACCCGCAGCTAGCGAATGATATGGCTATTTAGCAAATGATACTGAATGGGCAAAAAAATTTTTCAGTAATTGGTGGGTGATGGTAATTCATGATCAAGGGGCTGATACTTGAATAGTCAGCAAAGTAAGCACGGAGCTGGTTTTCTCCCTTCTGTGGCTGTGGTTTTCCCAGCTGAACATTTCCAAAATTAGAATGTGTCCACCTGATGTAGAGACCTAATGTGGAACTGTCTCTGCTCACCACAGAAGTAGTTAACTTGATGGCCACAGTCTATTGTTGAACTTGTATGACACAGAGAGAGACACAAAAGAGATACCGAGAGAGACAGAAAGTGTGAAAATTGAGTCTAATATATACAGTATATAATATATGCTAAGTAATATAATATACAGTGTATATATACTATTATATACAGAAAACACAGTCTTACAATTTTGGTGCTTTCAATTGATTAGAATGTACTGTCATGTGATTCAGAATTCAAAAATTACAGAAAATAAAACAGCAAAAGTCCTTGTCTTGGTTCTATTTATTTCCCTCTGGAAAGTTGTTTCTGAAAACTGGTTTAACAGAATCCTGTGTATTCTTGTAGAGTTTATCTCTTTCAGGATTGCCCCCACTTGTTCATCAAGCCATAGAGCATGCTTTTCTGTACCTTGCCTTTCTGTTTGAATAGAAACATAATTTGGAGGTTTTTCTGTTGCCATAAAACTCTTGCGTTTCCAGTCTCCCTGTGTAGTTGGGGAGCAGTCTGGTTTATATATATGTGATTTACTAGGTCTGTCTCTTTAAATGAGTATCCTAGAGCCAGTGAGATGGCTCAGCAGGTATAAGTACTTAGTGCCTGTAGAAAACAATTGCAGAGTTAGCTATCTCCTTCTACCTGAGCTCAATGCTTGAACCCACATGGTAGTAGATAGCTAACTCTGCAAGTTGTTTTCTATAGGCACACTCACACACACTCACACACACACACAAACATGCACATGCACACGGACACACACACATGCATGTGCATGCGTACACACACTAAATAAGATATAATATATTAATGAGCACTTTAGCTCTATCCAGTCTCTGGGCTGACAAGTATTGCCTGTCTGTTCTCCATAGAACTGTGCCATTTATATCCTTGTTCATGTATGAGACTGCCAATTTTCTACTCTCTGTCATATGTATGCATATGTGTACGTATGTATGTATATATATGTATATGTATGTATATACATAATTTCTCTTTATCTTTACCACTATTATAAGACAAAAATATAACCCCAATATACATGTTAAATAATTGTAATAGAAACAGTTTAAGAAAAGCCTATTGTTCATCTGTATATAGTTCAAAAATTTTCACCAATGAAACACACTGTGTGGCCAGCACAGATTTCAAAACCCAGGACAGGATCACAACCCTGAAGCTCTTTTTATTATATTCTTAGAAATAATCCAGTAGCTTTGGCCTTTCTCTTGGGAGTGAAGCAACTGTCTTTAAAAAATAATTTTAAGTTGGCTTAGCAGAGTTCAGCATCTTCACATGGGTTCAGGAACCATTTGCATTTTTTTTAATCTGTGGACTGTGTGCCCCTCATGTTTTTGGCCCAGTCATAGCCTAGGATGTTGGTGTCCTGTTCCTGATTTATGGAAGTTATTTAATGACAAGAACATTCACCAACTGTGGTACTCCTGAGAGTGGGTATTCGGTATGTGGAATTCTAGCAATGCAGTAGTGAATTAAATAGCTCACCCACTGGGGACCTGCACAGTCTTCTGGATATTCTTCTGGAGGCCTGATAGCTATTGCCCACTGTCGTTCCTCTGGTCCATTTCTGCTCCTACCTATTATTTCCAAAAGCCCTGGGCAAGTAGCTTCTTTCTTTCTTTTTCTTTTTTTTCCCTCAAATAAAGGATTAATCATCAGCTGTCAATCAAATGTTGGGAGTGGGACATCCTCAACAGAAAACCCAGCCAAGTGAAAAACCTAGGAAATAAGACCATCCAAAAAGACTGGGAGAAACATCTGGAAAGTGGCCTCTCGAAGGAGATCGCTTCCTGATGACAGACCCCTGGATTCCCAGACTGCTTGTCCAGTTCAGCCCCTCCCCTCCATCGCCACCACTGCTCTGGCCCACAGACACAGAGCCATCCACCCCCATTCCCACCTAGGGTTCACCCAGGAGGGGCGGTTCCCTCAAAAACAAAAGCAAGTGGGAGGTTTTGTTTTCTTTCCCTCCCCCTCTCCCTCCCTCTGACTAGAGGGTAACCTCACACCACATGCCTTCCAGCAAACACTCCTCACCCGATAAATCATGTGACCCTTCTGTTTACTTAGAGGTGCTGGCCCAGGCCCTGGCCTTTAATCCAGTGCCTGGTCTGCAACCGATTTCTGAGTGGTTTTCACTGGAAAGGAGAGCTTGAAAGGGCCAGATAAGGCAGCCTCCTTATCTGCATAGAGGAGTTCCCTGGGGCCAGGCCCAGAGGATGCTGGGAGAGGCTGGGAAACCCAGTACAGAAGTTAGGAAGCCTTAGTCCAGAACAACCAGCCCTGTGTAGCTCTGTGTCGTTTCCACACAGCATTCAGGAACTGGAGCGGCTCCCTCAGGAGGGATCTTAGGTTCCTCCTGTTTTTGAACCTTCACTTAAAATTTCACGTTCTGAAAGCAACAAAATGAAAACTTTAATGGTTTCTGCTGAGAGCTTTGCCCCAAACCTCTGTATGAACTACTTAAAACTCCCCCTCCTCCATTTCTCCCTCCCTCCCCCCTGTCCGCCCTCCCTTTCTTCTCCTTTTAAGAAGGCTGCTTACACTGTGAAGAAGGCAGAGGCTGCTTTTGAGGATGTGGGTACCTGGCTCTTGGTCTTGAGCGGTGCGTCTCAGTGGGCTTCTGAACTGCCTCCATCAGCAGGCGTGGAGCTGACTGGGTAAGGACGAGCTGATTTTTCTTACCCATCCCAGGCTAAAAAATAAGACCTGCTAAGATGTTGGGCTTCACAAATAAGGAGCAGGGAGAGGCCCTTCAAGTAAAGGTTAAGACTGCTGACTGGAAACTATGGTTCTGAAGTCACTATTTTGATAAAGTCTCAGTAGGTGATGGTACACCAAGCTGTAACATGGACCGAAACCCTGCAGCGTACCTTTACGTCACCCTTTCTTCCTAGTGTATTGTCTACCTCGTCAATGGCTGCTTTCTCAAGATAAATAGATACTTTATTCATTTTTCATTCGGATTTTAAAATTTATTATTTTTACTTTATGTACTTGGGCTTTCTGTATGTTTGTACGCTTGTATACCACATAGGTACCATGTCCCAGAGGCCAGAGGAGGGTGTCAGATTCCCTTGCAACTGGAGTTACAGATGGTTATAGCCACCATAGAGATGCTTGGAATTGAACCCAGGTCCTCTGGAAGAGCAGCCAGTGGTCTTCACTGCTGAGCTGTGTGGCTCTCCAGGCCAGGTTTCCTTTTTCTTTTTAAAGTCATTATCACTTGGACAGAACTTGTTGGTCAGATGTCTTATAGAAGGAACATGGAACTGAAGACACACAGACGTGCTGACTTCTGACTGTGCGGAGTCTGGAAAAAGCAGGATGGTTAAGGAAGTGGGAGAGTAACCCGAGTATTTTTCTAGACAGTTACTCAACAAAGCCATTGCTTCCGATGATGTCCAGACTTCATTTGAAAGCTTGGCCTGCCCACTGCCTCAGGACTCAGATCTTTACCTCTGCACAATGAACCGGGAACTGAGAATCCAGCTACAAGTCATAGTGCCCTTACTGAAAGGCATGAGGAAGGGCTGGTGTCACGGCTGTGCCTGGATTACAGGCCAAACCACTGCAGTTCAGGAACATCTCTTCAGGCCCGTAGAGACAGCTCAGGTGGGTGACAGGAAAAGTGTGTGGTACTCAAAGACATCAAATAGTAGCCCCTCTCCAGTGAAGATTATGTCACCATTTTCTTCATCTGGGTGCCAAGACGGTGAGATACTTTTGTATCAGTGGTGATCGGTATAGAGAATAGGCCGGAAGGCCATCTCCACTGCTCAGGGCTTCCCAGCCTGGGTAATAAAAGGGTGCTATCAGCTGGTAGGTAGTAGAATATAAAATTCAAACGGTCTTGAACAGAAGCATCATTCTGCAAAACGCAATGTCAGGGGGCTTCCTGGCCATCCTCTCTCCTCTTGCTCATGGAAACAACATGGCTGCTGCCACAGTGCCAGCTTGATATCGCACATGGTCATATTCAAAGACAGGAAGGAATGGAGTTTTGCTTCATGTGCCTTTTCTTTAATCAGGGAGGAGTTTCCCATACACATACCACACCACAGCTCAAGATAGTCTAATACACCGTCATGTGACCATTGCACTCTGTAGGCAGGAAGTATGCTTTGATCTGCTCTACTTATGTAATAAAGCTTCAACTAGTCATCTGCCTGAGCCTTGGAAAGGGCTGAGTTTCTCCATGTATTTTACTGTCTGCAGTTTGAATAAAATCATAATTGCATCAGCAAACAAAAGACAAGTCTAATGGCTTCTCAACAGACCCCAGGTTACATAAGATCATTGCCACTGACAGAGTTCTAGTCATTTCTAAAGGGCCTGTGATACCTTTAAACTGTACTTTTTCCCCCCTACCCTGCAGCTAATAAAAAGCCTGACCCATTGGGGCATCTTCAAAGAGTCCAGTGAATTCAGCAACTTTGCAGCATCCGTTGGACTTCCAGTCTGTCTCACTTTGAGTGCTTATCGCTTTAAAAGGGAGATTATTACCACAGAGACTGGACTGGAAACCGCTTCGCTGACAGGTTTAAGAGTCTTAGTAAAATAAACAGCAGAAAAGGCAAAAGGGTGCAAAATGGCAGGCTTCTCTCTCCTCATGAGGCTCAGGCTGGCAGAGCAGGAGCCTCTGTCAAAACAGAAGTTGTCAGACTGTGGCAGAGTTTGTGCTACACATAAGAGGGAGGCTGAGGATGGCAAAGACGGGCATTTTCTTCCAGTCAGGCTTATCCTTCTACAGAAAACTGCCGCTGACAGGCTGCCTTCATACCTGCGCATCTGGTTTATAACTCAGACCTTAAAAAGCCTAGAGCTGTGTTTCTGTTTTCTGGTTCCCCCCATGCAAGAAAGCTACACAGACAACAGCAAAAGAGACTGAGTTTCTCTTGAACTTGAGGCCTGGACCTAACTGAAGTCTTTTCTTTGAATCTGATTGAATCTGAGCTAAAACCACGATAATTGGAAATGGTTGGTTTCACAAATCAGTGTATTCTTGTTTGTAATACTAGCGGCAATATTTCTCACAAACTCAGAGAGGAACAGAGTAAGTGAGAGTGCCTACCTTAGACTCACATGACAGGAGAGGCACTACTTAAGTGGGATTTTGTTATTTGTGGAACATTTAAGTAAAACTAAGCCAGTTGTCGTAACTAATGACTTTAAAGCTTCTAAACTCACAGTGTTTAGGACATTCAGGTAGAACCTGTCATATCCAAAGCCCAAGAACTCATAGGGGAATCTGAGGGAACAGGGGACTGAGGGGCTAGTTGAGAGAATTGAAATCTGCTTGTCCCACTTGAATCTCCTCACACCTACCGTTTAGCTCACTGGGCTGGCAATGGTAAAGCCCTTCCAGAAGGGTACAAAGGTCATGTAACTTACTTCTGAACATTTCAGATGTTCAGAATAAAAGTTGGCAGGAATTTGACCCCTAACTGTATGCCTTACATAACTCTGGGTTTATTTGTTGAGTATTACCATGACAAAATAGTAAGCCAGTTTATAAAGTAATGTGATTTAGTTAACTCGAAGTTCTAGAGATTCAAGAAGATAATGACATCACTTTAGCTCTAGGGAAGGCCTTAAGGCAGGAGGGTACCCATAGTGGTTTATATGAAAAAATGTTCTCTATAGAATCAGGCATTTGAATACTTGGTCCCCTGATAGTGACTATGTTTGGGGACATTTAGGAAGTGTCAGCCTTGGTGGAGGAAATGTTTTACCGGAAACAGGCTTTGAGGGCTCATGGTCTTGCCTTGCCCTACTTCCGGTTCACTGTCTATTGTTGAGATAGGATCTTTTGGCTTTCTGCTATGCATCCTGCCCTGATGGACTCGTATCCCTCGAAAACTGTAAGCCAAAATACTTTCTTGAAGAAGTTGCTTTTTGTCATGGTGTTTTATCATAACAGAAAGGCAACACATAAAGCCCAGTGAATGAGTGGGGTAGCCAGGTAAGACTGCCACATAGCCACAGAAGGACTAAACCCCTAACACTTGAACCCCTGAGGGAAAATTTCATCTCAAGTAGAGACTCTACTTTCTTGTCTTTAGGGCTCCAATTCAAGCAAGGCAGGAATGGCTAGGCCAGAGGATGGAGACCCCAGGCAGCCAGTGAGGGCAATGAGATTATACAGGCTTAATGAGAAGGGCTCATTTAATTGGGGGAACAAAGGCTGTTTAAACTTTGGGGGAGTGTGTAGGGGCTTTTGGGTGGGGCCCAGGGTGCTGGCTGTGCCTCATTTGCATAAGGAGGAATTCCAGGTGTTGCTGGTCATGACCTATAAGGGGAAAGGAAGTTTAACCTGGCTGTCAGGTTCCTGACCTCTTCTGATGAGGCAGAGGTGGGCTGGATATGCAGACCTGGGGCACGGATTGGGTGGAAGAGTGATCCTACACTAGCCAATCTCAGAATGAGATTTCCAAGGTTTGGACATGCCTCAACCCCACTCTTGCTCCAAGCCTCCCCCCCTTGGCCCCGCCATGTGTCCCTGACCCCACATTTCAGAATCTTGATTTCCTTACCTGTAAACAGAGCTACAGAAGACAGCCATGAAGATCAAGTAAGAAGTATTGAAAACAGCCAAGCAGTTGTCCAGCCTCCATATTCCCTTATAAATGGAGCTATTTGTCATTTCCAATATTGTCTGACCAGTCATCACTAGTTCCTTGAGCTAGAACATTTAGGAACAAAGAGGTTTTGCTCAAGGTCATTTTGAACTTTTTTTTCTGGGCCATAGGTTTTGAATCTAAGAAAACTCTTCTTGGCCACTGTCCTCAACCCACTCCTTCGGGTCCCATAAGTGTAAGCTGATGTTAGGTCAGTCAAGGACAAGCTCCCAAGATGAGCGTAGGCAGCATAGCCCTGACACTCAGACTGTCCTCAGTTGCTCTACTAAAAAACAGTATCTGGAAGCATTTGATTCAAGTCACAGAGTTTACCTTTTGCCAGCAACCCATCCCCAACAAAACAAAAATACATGTGAAATACTGAAGAGTATGTTTAAAGATGGCATTGGGTTGCAGACACCAACCTGGTATTAGAGAAGTGACCTCACTTCCTTCCAGAACCTTGGTGTAAGATCAACATAACACCTCTGGATGAATTGGAAAAGGTATGTGAAGAGATAGGGGGTTCACTAAGAGTGGCAGCTGGTACCAGGATTTTGGTTGCCAGTCCTACTAATGGGCATATGGCTCCCTAAAGTGTGCTGAGAGCTGGCACTAAGGTGTGCCTGGCTCTCTTCTGTGCCCTTTGTATGTGGTATTTATTAGCTTAAGTCTCTCAACTCTATATAGCAGATAATAATAGTATTACCTTCTCTAGTGATGAGGGCAGTGGGACTCAGCAAGGCTGCGCTCCTTAACTTACAGTCTACAGAAGGTATCTTTTAGGGATTGATCCTGTGCTGCTATGTATTCAGATGCTAAATATTGGTGCCCAAGATCGGGTTGCCCCATGAGTAGATTGTCATGTATACCAAGTGATGCTCTGTAAACCTTGTTCCCCAATTTAAAGCTATTGGTTAAATAAAAGTGGTGTAGGGACCACAAGGAGAGAGAGGAGGAGGAGGAAAAAGGAGAAGAGAAGGAGGCAGAGAGTATAGGAGGTCTCCATTGCATGAGATGGACCAGGAGCACATGGCTGAGTGAAATGTGCCCCCAAGGCAGACTGTGGAACAGAAACAACCTGTGTGAGACTCAAACAGCAAGTACTCTGGGAACTCAACTAGTAATTAGCCTGTCAAGCATATAGAAAAATAGATTAGGGGTAATTCATGCAGTAATTGTGTTACAGCTGATTTTAGAAATCCATAGGACTCTGTCTCTATTATTGGCTGATTGGCCAGGTCATGTTAATAACTAATAGACCTGTTAAATAACATTTAACAACCATTTAGAGGTTGTCAGGCAGTGTGATACCAGCACTCCCTCTCCCAGCCACTCTAACAGGTACTACTCTTAAATGACCCAGTCAGTGAGGGGAGAAACAAGAAGCCTCCCTTGTCAACTTCCCCTCTAGATATTTTGTGGAATAACCTGGAGCACTATCCCCCCCCACCGCCACTCCTCCAAGTTTTGAATGTGGCCAGAGGAAGATCCATGTCCTCCTAGAAGAATTTTCCACTGGTTCTCCTGGGATGATACTACGTCTTAAAGCAATATACTAATAACAATTTTAAAAAGATGTTCATTTTAATTATGTGTGTATGTGAGTGCCAGTGTGTAGTTTGTCCACATGAGTGCAAGTGCCTGAGTTGTCCAGAAGAGGGTCTAGGATGCTAAACTAGAGTTACACATGGGTGTGAGCAACCCGATGTGGGTGCTGGGTCCTGACCTCAGGCCTTCTGCAAGAGCAGTGTGTGCCCCTAACTGCTGAGCTCCAACCAATCTCAATCCAACCAATCCTATCACTCCAGCTCCAACCAATGACAATTTTTTAAAGTTCTCTTTAACGGGAAAAGTCCAAAGTTCTAAAATAAAAGTGTTGGTCTCTCGGGATGGCCCTCTGCCAAAGGACAGTTCTTTCTGTGACCCTCACATCAAGTTGATGGGATTGAAAACCACTGAAGGGACACATACCTCTAGACTTAACTGGGGAAGAAAGATCCACCATGAATGTGGATGGCAGGGTCCCATAGGCTGGAATCTGGGACTAAATGGAAAGGAGGGAGTGCACTGGGCACCAGCATTCAGCTCTCTCTGTGCCCTGACTGTGGCCACCATGTGACCAGAATCCTGACTGTGGCCGCCATGTGACCAGCTGCTTCAAGCTCCTGCCCCCACAGCTGGGACTGCTCAGCCATGCCTTCCCTTCCAAGATGAACTGCCCCCTCTAACTCAGGAGCCAAAGTAAACCTTTCTTAAGTTGCTTTTGTTCCATCAATGAGAAAAGCCTAATCTGCTGTGTAACAAAAGCAAAACTCTTATGTAGGTCTTGATACACTTTTGCCAAGTGACCTCTCTGGGCCTTGGTTTCATCCTCTGAGAAAGCAGACAGATAAAACAACACAAGGTAGTTATTCTGGGAACTGCATTATTCATGCTGTGGGTCAAACTTTTGTCACAGTGTGTCCTTGATCATAGGGCACCATGAGAAGAAGGAAGTGACATGAGAGGGGGGTTGGTGAAGATGACTTTGACCTGAATGGAACTAGAAGGTGAACCAGGGCTTAAGTTCTGCATGCCACTGCCGGATGAGATATATGGCTCCATTGCCTTGCCATCAGAGACTCAATTCCTTCATCTGTAAAATGGAAAGATGAAAGTTCAACAGAACACGCCACCTAGGCCACACTCATTCATTCCCAGACTGGTGCCTCTTTGCTATGTATGTCCCCAGCATACTGGATTTACTAACTGCTCAGAGCTCCTGGCTTTCTGATACATTGTTATTAGACTTTCTGGGGATTGGAGGGTCAGGTTGGGAAAAAAATGGCATTCAAATGACTCCATGTCAGTCATAAAAAATAAGTCAGTGTCTCTCACATACACTCGGTGAAAGGGAACAAATCTCTTCAGGATTTCTAAGCTAAAGCAGAGGTTGTTTGTGCGAAGCCTGCGTGTCTTCTGACCCAGAGCTCATCACACAAACAATAGCAGAGGCAAAGGAAAGACAGGCTATTGTTTTGTCCTATTTATATCCCAGTGTTGGAAACAACATGAAAATACTGTTAAGGAAACTCACTGGGTCTCTGCTTCAGAGTTTGGGTGCAAAAGGCATCAAAGTCAGATGCTGGAGGAGATGATCTCCTGAAACAGCAAAAGGGAAGCATTTTGGGATTCCACAAGGAAGGGGAACTGCGGGAGGAATCCCTCCATGTTGCCCAACAAGCCCAGGCAGAGAGGCCTATGGCTTACTTTCTGCTGGCTGTCAATCTAGACACCGCTGCCTGGAACCTGTGGTATCTAGGACTCAATTGCAGTCTCTCTTCCTCAGACTCTTCTTGTATAAGACAGAAACATTCAAAACCATGATGAGAACTACCTTAGGTTTTAGATATGTAAGTCACATGTACATTATACAGAATTCTGCATGTACTGGGGGCTCACTGTAAGCAGATATTTCCACTATTCATAGGTTAGATAGAGAGAAGCTCCATGTGTGCAGAACCACAATTGTCTGTCCCCACTCATTTCAAGGAGACCATGCTGCAGCTGAATGATGGCTCCTTCATTGGGCAAACCTGTCTGAGGATGCTGCTTCCAACATCTGAGGATGCTGCTTCCAATATCTGAGGATGCTGCTTCCATCATTTGAGGATGCTGCTTCCAACATCTGAGGATGCTGCTTCCATCATCTGAGGATGCTGCTTCCATCATCTGAGGATATTGCTTCCATGACAGTGGTCCTGGTTCTGGTGGATGTTGCATAAACAGTAATGCCAAAGTGGCTTTAGGTTACTGTGGAATGTGGTCCTGCTTTGGTGATCTGTGGGTACTGTATCGTTCTTGTCTATGGGACCCCTTTAAACTGCTTTCCTGTATCATCAATTGTCATCAAATTGGCTACCACATACCCTTTTTGTTGATAATATAGCAATCGAGTTGAAAAGAAAACTAGCTGTCATTTTTTTCTCTTAACTCTTTACTACCTCCACTCCTCAGTACCAAAGATGACCAGTGCTCTATGCAACAAGACATGAAAACTGTATCCTTAAAATATCTAGGACTTTAATTATTAAGGGGAGAAAATCAACATATTATAAGTTTAACTGTTTTAAAGCAACCAAGTCAGTAGCTTTTAGTAAACCCCCATTTCATGTGACCATCATTCTTCCATAATATGTCCATCTCCTCCAAGAAGAACCCGGACATGTTAAGCAGTTACTCTTCACTCCTCCCCTTCCCACACCCTGGTCTGTTTCTATGAGCTTATCTCTTGTGGATATTCTATGTGAAAGGAAGCACAGACCGTGTTATCTTTGTATCTGACTGAATTATGTAACAATGTTTCAGAGGTATAGCCATCTGATAGCATGTATCCATACTGCGTTCCTAAAGATGGCTGAATAACATTCTATAGTATATTTGGTGGGTGTATTTATCTATTGGTTGACATCTAGAATGCTTCCACCTTTTCACCACTGTGAAGGCTGCTACTACGACACTAGTGTCCAATTGCTAAAATATCTATTTCCATTCTTCATATTGGTATTGTAGGAGATAAAAAAGTCTTTCTATCTTCCACTAAAGTGATTCTAAAGAATCACTAAGCCATCACTAAAACACATTGAGAAGGAGCATTTTCATCTGAAAACTGAGTCTTTATGGTTAAAACTTCCTCCTTTCTGAATCAGATCAAACAGTGAGGTTGAGAGATTGTCCAATAGGAGGGAGAGACAGGATCTCCTTGCTGACTCTTTAAGTCTGAGAGTAGGAAGGCACCAACTCTGCCCTTTGTAAACTGCATTCTACTAAGAAAGGAATGTGGCCCTTGTAGATCATTACATACAGTGGTTTCAGATACTAATCTCTCACTTGAATAGAGACCATTATAGTTCTGTGTATTTACTCCTAATAAAAAATGTTCATAGACCTAAAGTCACACAGGTAGTTGTCATCTGTTGTACACTAAGCAACTGGAAGGGAAGTATATGTCTAAATTCTTTTGAGGGGTAGGGGGAGATTGGGCCTTCCAGGACCACCTCCCCTGGATGCTAGCAGGTAGACAGGATAGTGAGTAGAAAAGCAGGATTCCTGAGAGAAAAGCCAGAGGTTTAGGACCAGCAAGGTTCTCTGTCTGCTCATAGGTGGACACAAGAGGTCAGAGTGTCAGCAAGGTAAGCCATGAGGAGTTTTATGGGTTCTGTGAAGGCTGACCCTGGATGGCTATTGTGGTTTCAGTGTTGGTCCTTTAGAATTCATGTACTGGAAACAGTCTCCAAAGTTCTCTATCAATGGTCTGGGCAGTGACTGGCTCTAAGGACTCTGACCTCACCAATGTATTGTTTATTCATAGTCTACAGGGTTCATCGCTACTGAGAAAGTAGCTTTGTTATAAATGTGAGCTCTCCTTGCTGCGCTGATATCGCACTGTATTGCAGTCTCACCATGTGATGCTCTGTCCTCCCTCAGGACTCTACACCAGCAAGAAGACCTTTATCAGGTGTCATCCTTCAACCAGGAGTGCTGTGGATACCTGTAATCCCAGTACTCCAGAGGTCTAGGCACAAGGATCAGAAGTTCAGTGTCCTTGCTGGTTCCATACAGAGTTTGAGGTCAGCCTAAGCTCTATAAGACCACATGTGTGTCTGGGAGGGGCTGATCATAGCCCACATTCTTCCCCGTGTTGTTCAGTGGTATGATGAAAATAACTGAATCTCGGAGACAGTACGCAGTCTATTCCTTAGAAAGAGCCACTTCTTGTTTTCCTGGAGTACTGCAGAAGGAGGCTACAGCGATGGCCACAGTAAGTAGGCGGATAGGGAAACCCCAAACTACATTTTAGAAGAAATGTGAATATGGCTGCTGTCATTACCTATCTTTGTTGGGAACACCAGCCACCCTGATTGTTGGGGACACGTATCCCCCCGATATGTGGGATATTTCATGATGGGTTTGGAGAATCCCACATCATACTAGGAGATTTTTCACAGCAAAGAGGGAAGCGGTTCTTGGTAAATTGTGGTGCCTTGCTTCATAGTACTTAGTTAACTTAGGTCTCAGACTACCGCAGAGCAACAGGGGTTCATCACATAATTTCTTCGTTCCTCTGGGTCAAGAGTCAACTTTGTCCTTGTCTAGAGAATAATCAATTGGAGGACCTTGTGCCCTTAGGATAGAATATCTTTCTCTGCTTGCAAAGTAACTGCCCTGCAGGTGACAAGAGAAGAAATTCCTTCCCAGATCTGCCCCTGCTGCTAAAGGCAAAACACTAAGTTTGGAGATAATGACAATGGGTGTGTGTGTATCTGTGTATGTCTGTCTGTGTGTGTATCTGTGAGTGTGTATCTGTGTGTATATTTCCGTGATCATCTCTGTGTGTGCACACATGTGCACACAAACATAGCCTGGAAGAAGAGCTTTGGTTTCCTTTAGCTGTCTGCCACAGGAGTTAGTAGGCTGCTGGCCACAGTGCCTGGGGCAGCAGAACACACACTCAAGCTCTGCCCTGACCTCCCCCACCCCCTTTCGACTTTGTGGGACTTGTGTACAATTTGGAAAGGAAATAAAGGACATCCTAGCTCCCAGCTGACCAGCCCCCTCTGTAGCCTGGAGACCCCATTCCCTCTTGCCCTACTCTACTGGCCTGTAAGCATAGTCCACAGAGACCCCTGTGGCCTGGCCTTCCCAGACCTTTCCCTCTATAGACAGCTCTATGGAGGCTCTCTCAGGCTCCAAACCAAGCACCTCAGGGGTTGCATAAAAGAAAGTACATATCTTGTCATAGAGCAGCAGCAGGGACCAGCTGCTGCACCAATTCTGCAAAAACCAGCGCTCCCTGGGGAGTCTGGGCATCTCAGAACCCAGGGATGGCTGCTGCCAATTCTTTTAATTGTCTGCATAAATAACACCAGTCTCGGGAAGTTAGGGGCCACATTTCAGGACTGGCTCTGTATTTGTTAATGGGCCACCCTGCCAAAGAGGTTAAGTCTTTGTGCCTGGAACGCAACTCAAAGCTCTAAGGCTTTAGTAGGGCGACAAACGTCTGTGTCTCTTTTTGCTTTTGACCGAAATCCAGCAGGGAGGAGCTACCCCGGGGGACCGTCGCAAAGGACTGTGCCAGTCGGTTCCCATCACAATTTAGAGTATGGTGTATGCTCCGAAGTGCACCGGGCTGCTCCCCCTTAACGCCGGTCCCTGTTTGCGGGAGTGCAAGATGAGGGCGGGGCTGAGCTGTGTCAGGTTGGCTCAGCCTCAGTCCTGTCTACCCTATCCAGGCGATACCCACCCCCCGCCCCCAACCCCCGCCCCTCAACCCCCACCCCCCACCTCAGGGAGCTGCACTGTCACCCCGGGCCAGTCCACTGCCTGTGTGGCAGCTTCCCAGGAAGGAAGAAGCGTTGTCTGCAGATTGCTTATCAGCCGGCTTTCCTGTGTCGGAGCGCCGTGGTTTTCCGGGGATGGCTGCCACCCCCGTGATTCCCAGCTCCGGCTGCCCGGTGCGTGATAAATAGACCATTGTGAGACCGCTGCGATCTGGCTTTCTTATCAAATGATCCACTAGAAAAAGAAAGCTAGAGCGAGATTCCTCCCCCGCTGCCAGTCATCTCAGCTTCTTCCGGTCTCTTCACAGCTACAGCAGTGTCTAGTTTATGCAGTTTTCCAGGGAATGTTTAGAAAGCAGTTTACTTGTTGAAGGAGGCAGGGACCTAAGGGGGCGTGCCGCCTACTAAGTGGCTTGCCGGGGGTTGTGTGGCTAGTTTCTTTGGCTTTGGGGCATAGTGTTCCTACTGCCCACCTCCCAACGCATACACATCAGTAAACAGCAGCGCTGTATCAAGTCTGCAGACCACCAGATTATCTACAGTGCAGCCATTTAGGTTTGTTTGGTTGGTTAGTTTTTTGTTGTTTTTTTATTTTGTTTTCTTTTGTTTGCTTTGAACTAACTGGTTTATGAACAAAACTTGAAAGGAGAAGACACTGGTGGAAATTGTTCATTCAACGGAGACCACTACAGATTGTGCTTTTGTAGCTGAAGCAGTCACATGACCCAGAAGGGATTTGGAGTTCCTAGTGCTGTGGTACTTGTTTGCTAAACAGTGCTCCACACGGTGGCTGGACAGAGGATGCCCTCAGAAAGGGACCAACCCCCGACTGAGTATTCTCCAACCAAGGTCTCGAAATACTTAATGTTTGTTTTTTCTTTCTTTCCAGAACAGGTCCTGAATCTTCATGCTGTGCTGTGCTTCACAAATTATGTAGCCAGGACACTCAGTGGGAGCTCAAAGTCATTTGAGTGAACCCTAAAAATTATTTGAGTAGTTCCCCTTTGGAATAGTGGACATCAGTTAATCCATAAACTGCTGAAAGTTTCTTTTAAGTTGGTTGTTGCAATGGTTTAAAAAGAATCTGCAGGCCAATAGGGTTCCTAACATGGAGGACACCTTCAAGAACTGCCCTGATTCCGTCAGAACCGAAAAGTATACTCATAGCAGACTTGCTTCTTATTTTAGGAAACTTGGACCCTGCTGCCACAGAGATCTAGTGCTTTCCATGACATGATGCTCGTTCACAGAGTTGTTGCCTCTCTCTTCCTTCTCTACTCTCAACTGCCTGGCTTCCAGATGTGCAGACCAAAGCCAGAGGTTTGACACGGATTCGTCCTAGACCAGTGGTTCTCAGCCAGCCTAATGTGCAGTCCTTTAATACAGTTCCTCATGTTGTATAGTGACCCCAACCATAAAATGATTTTCATTGCTACTTCATAACTGTAATTTTGCTATTGCTTTGTAAATTTTCAGAGACAGAGGTTTGCCAAGGGGGTTGTGACCCACAGGTTGAGAATCAGTTTCCTAGACTAAAGAGAGCATGAGAACTTAGAAAAAAAGCATCCAGCTGTGTTGTTTAATTGATCCATCCTTTTTATAGTATTGCATGTCTCCAATAATTCATAGTTTGAGGTCTTATCCCATAGTCTGATGACACTTGTAAGTGAGCTCATTAGGAGGTAATTCTATTTGGATGAGGTCACATAGGTAAGGCCACCATCATGGGATGGATCAGTGTCCACATACAGAAAGGAAGAGGCACCATATGTACCCTTCTTTCCTACTGAGTGAGCACACAGCTAAGACAGTTATCAGCAAGCAAGGCACTGGACCTTCACCAGGCCCCATACTGGCTTGTGCCCAAGTCTTGGCTTTCCATTCGTCAGGGCATAAGAAGTGAGTCTCTATTGTTGATAGCACCCAGCCCATGGCATTGTGTTAGAACACCCACTCTGAATAGACACCTCAATGACTCTGGGGACGGGAGTGTGTGACTTGGCATTCCCAATAGACAGGTCAGAAAAGGTGGGATGGTTCAAAAGAAACAGGAAAGGTGCTGTTTCTCTAGACACCGTTTGTGTAAGAAATACTTGTCTTTGCTTGGAACAAGCAAGCAGAGCATCACTTCAGCAGAGTTTTCTTTTGCTTGCATGTTCCTTTGCTTATTAACTTATAATTTCAATTTTCGTTTACTCAAGAAAGACTGTATATGGCAGACAGGAGAAGTGACATTAGGGATCCAACAACAGAAGGATAACTTTCTGTCCTGCAGGCAGTTTAGAAAACTGGGGCTGTAGATGAGTAATGATGAGGAACACAGTGGAGTGTAGAAAAGACCCGATGGGTGTGTTTTATGGCCACAAAATGATTGACGGAATCCGTGTGCTTATCACTTATGAATTCCCTAGGAACCCAATAGCATTCTTCACGGATCTCATTCTGTCAGTAATAGATAACAAGATGATTAGGAAGTTTGGCCACCATACATACATTTTCTCCGCTGAGACTTGCAATATGATTTATTGAGTCTACTTAGAAAGTCCATTGTGTAAAACCTAAGAGTAACTTGTTCAAGGCCACAAGGAACCTAGAGAAGAGTAAGGGTATGATCCAGGGAGCCTCCTTTAAAGTTCATCTTCGCAAAACCACATAGCACCTAACAGCCATCCTTTCAGCATATACTTGGGGAAAGGGTCTGAGAGGCTTACCTAGTGCATTAGTGTCGTTTGATTCAACAACCTACAGACGCCAGGCACCCCATATGACTTCTAGAGGCTGCTAATAAACCACTAGTGTCGGTGGGGGATGGGAAATGGGGTACAGCAGAGCAGTTTGCTATGGAGATTCTAAGGCAGTGGCTCTCAACCTTCTAATACTGTAACACCATAATATGGTTTCTTGTGTTGTGGTGATCCCCAACCATAAAATTACTTCATTGCTACTTCAAAACTGTGATTTTGCTATGAATCATAATGTAAACATCAAATATGCAGGATATCTAATATTCAACCCTTGTGGGCGGGGGGAGGTCTAGAACCACAGGTTGAGAAACGCTGCTCAAAGAACATCTGACACCTTTAGGGAAGTAACCCATTTGATTCAGTAACAGGAAAGCAAGGGGACTAGTTCCTTTTGGTCAATAGGATGAAATCTCTCGCCTGGGTAGAGACCCAACATTCCAACCTTCCCTAAACATAAATGAATTAATCCAATAGAGTTGGTCAGCCACCCGGAGAAGGGACCACCCTTCAGGAATGTGGGACCACCCTAGGAATGTGAGCTCATCTTAAGTCTAACTAAAAGAGATAGGTAGAATAATTATTTCTTTAGTATGATACTGTACTTTTGTTTCCAGAATTTTCACCCCCTAGCTCAATTTCATGATCACCATGATGTTGGTTGGGTCTGTTCAACTTCCTGAGTCCAGACAGTTTCTTCTATCCTGACTCTTTTAGATGCTGGTTGAACCTAAGTTTTGTTGTTGTTGGTTGGTTGGTTTGGTTTATTTGTTTGTACTTTGGGCTTTTTTATTCTTTGTCCAAAGCTCCTATCCCTACCATGTGGTTCCTTGTCTGCCATGTGTCTGTCTTTCACAACTACTTAACTCTAGCTGCACCCCACACCCCCAAACACACATATACTTATGCTTGAGCTTGTGTGTGTGGGTATACACAGACACACACACACACACACACACACACACGCTGCTTTTTCTCTTCCATTGTCCTTCTCTTGGACACATGCTGAAACGTACAGCTTACATGTTCTGGGGTTTTTTATTTTAAACTCTGATAACATTATCCTCTTTGACTAAACTTTGGCTGTGCTTGACTTTCAAACTTTTCCAGCTTTTTAAAAATTCAGGAATTAGTGGAGAAAATAAACCCACTCCTACACACCAAGATGGTATCAAATTCTCCTCCCAGAAGACCCTACAACTCCACTTAGCTTCTTAGTGGCCATGTTTGCTCTTTTCACATCATAAGAAAGCCAGCTTTTTAGGCCATTTCCAAAAGTCCCTCCAGGTTGGTGGCACTAGAGGGCTCAAGAGCTAGAGATCACTTACTTGAGTTGGGGACCCTACAAACCACATCGAGGTAAGTAAGGGTACAGTGACCTCATTTAGGCCACATGGTGACTGGGGCAGGGCAAAGCTAAAAGAGAAATTTCTAAGGCTGAGTTCAGGTACAACCCAGAGTGCTAGAAATAGGATCCAAGTGTTCTGATGCCTCTATGAGCATCTGTCCCTGGAACCTTCAGCAAGGTTGGCTTGGGGGCGAACAGAGCAAATTAGATGACATTTTTCTTAAAGATTTCTTTTTCTTTGTCTGCAAGAATCTAAAGGCACTTGACTGAGAATCAGTCTTTTCACAGGGAAGAGGCTCTTTGTGGCTAAATTTAGTTCCTTCAGCCAAGATAGTCCCTTGATCTGACCTTGACCTGAATGTTTGGCAAAGTTGTAAGATGAAGGAGAGATAGGAGGAAAAAAAAGAGTAAAGAGAATAAGAAAACATTCAGGGCAACACTCTGGGGCTCTCAGGTGTGCAAGCTTCAGAACAGAGGAACAACCTCAGCTGACCTTCTAGAAGGCAATCTGAATGTCACATTATCATCATTACTGGTATTAAGATAGTATCTTCCTATGTAGCTGGGGCTGGCCTAGAAGTCACAACCATCTTCCTGCCATAGCTTCCAAAGTGGTGATATAACAGGTATGCACCACCAAAACCTTGTTTTAATATTGTTACTGGAGTAAGATATGTGAATACTGATTCTAGTAGGGCCCAGAGGGTGCTCATCCTACAGGGCTGGGTCAGGTTTTGAAGGATGGAAGGAGGAAGGAAAGAAAGAAAGAAAGGAAGGAAGGAAGGAAGGAAGGAAGGAAGGAAGAAGAAGAAGAAGAAGAAAAGAAAATATAAGCAAAGATCCCATTTCTGTGACGTTTTGAAAAAGACAGCATCTTTCTATTGTCCATCCTGGAATCATTGAGTAACCAAAGAAATTAAGTAAGAGTATATTTATTCTTTATTAATTTACTGAAAGGCAATGAAGGGCTGTGGTACTTTGTGGTATGGGCAAATAAGCCACAAGCACACAGGCTCTCTGGGAGTTTATCATGCCTATGGGAGAGTAAAAAGAAAATGGACATGAACTTGAGATTCAGTTATACTGGGAGCTTCATCCAGTCAGGACTCTAGGTGGCTGACTGAGCCACTTTGGTTGGTGGGAAGTGAGTCAGAAAAGATGAGATTTGTGCTCAGTACCTACAATGAGCTCACCATAAGTGAGTTGTCTGGAGGCCCAACTGTTGAAGCTTGGCAGAATGTGTGCCCCAAATCTCACACTTCAACATAAAGATTACTTTGAGCAAAAGATACTTGAGAAACAGCAGATGCAAGCAGAGCCCTTCTAATCTTCCCGCCTTTGCTTCCAGAAAACAAGAGATAAGACGCTCATGGGAAAGATGCCCTCCCTGTACCAGGACAAAAAGAAACATTCTTTGATGGGGAGTTGGAGCCAAGAGAATTCTGTACAAACAGACCTTGTTAAAATAGTTCTTATCTTCTTTTAGTTTCCAAAAATAATTGAGTTATTTTGCCAGGCTAGCTTCTTTCTATTAAACCTCTCACAAAACCATGTAGAGTCTGCATTTCTTTAGTGTCATTTCCTTATGAGTGCTCTTGAGCCATACAAAACATATTGAATTGGTATGCTTTTGTTGCATTAGTCTATGTGTGTCAATTTAATTCTTAGAACTCAACTAGGATCTCTGAGAGAGTAGAGTTGAAACCTCCCTTGCACATGACTGTCCTCAAGGCCCTCCCACTGACTGGGCATGTGACTTCTGGAGAGATGGCTTTCCAGCTGCTAGCAGGTAGAGACTAGAGCGCTACTGTGCATGGCCTTAGTGAAGGCATGTGGGAGCTCTTCTCACATCACTGTGATGCGAAACCTGAATTGCCTTCATCTCCCCATCATCCCCTGGGTGCTAAACCTTAGGTCATGGCTTCAGCATCCTTCATGAAACCAGGTACCAGTAATAGAGATAGAGGTAAGAAGTTTAAGAAAAAAAATGTCTAAAATGGTCTGTAATACTCAGTCCCAGAGAGATACTGTCCTTTGAGACATTAGGCTTATAGCTGATAATGGGAGGGGGAGGGGGAGGGGAGGCGTATTGATAGATGAGCAACTTTTGATACTGGTAGGGGCTGTAACTCCCCCACCATGACACACACAGGCATTGTACAGTATATTCAATGTTCCTAATAATGAACAAAAGTTTTAAAAGTCTTAAAAAAATTACAATTTACAACAATTGAGTTATAAGTTTATATTTCAGCCATTTTTGAGTATTGACTAAACACCTAATCATTCCAACCTTCCACTCCACAAACAAACTTGGAGGAGGAGGAGGAGAAAAAGGAGGAGTAGAAAGAGGAGTAGAAGGAGGAGGAGGAGGAAGAGGAGGAAGAGGAGGAGGAGGAGGGGAAGGGGAAGGGGAGGGAGAGGGAGAGAAAGAAGAAGAAGAAAAAGAGGAAGAAGAAGAAGAAGAAGAAGAAGAAGAAGAAGAAGAAGAAGAAGAAGAAGAAGAAGAAGAAGAAGAAGGTCCTTTATCACATTCCAGTGCTCTCAGGCTTCAGTTAAGTTGTGTCTTATAAAAATGAAAGCTTTATCCCAGTGTTCATCAGACTTACCCACCCTTGGGACCCTGGCATTGTGAGTCCTTTTTTAACTTCACACTGGACACGGATGAACATGGATGTGTTGAAAATAGCCTCTGAAAGGGCTATCACATGCTATGCATTACCCCTAAAGTAGGAGAGGGCAAAGGCCGTGCATTGTATGTCTTGTTTTGTTTTCGATACATCCTGACTGAAATTTCCTCTCCCTCCATTTCTCCTATTCCTCCAGAGCTCCCCTTGGCCCCAGATCCACTCCTCCTCCATTTCTCTTAATAAAGGAGCAGGCCTCCCAAGAATATCCACTGAACACAGCATAGCAAGATGCAGTAAGACTAGGCAAAAGCCCTCATATCAATGCTGGATGAGGCAACCCAGTAGGAGGAAAAGGGTTCCAAGAGCAGACAAAAGGGTCAGAGGCATCTTCACTCCCACTGTTAGGAGCCCCACAGAAACACCAAGGAACAAGCATATCATATGTACAGAAGTCCTAGCACAGACCCACGCCTACTCTGTGATTGCTGCTTCAGTCCCTAGGGGCCCCCTATGAGCCCTGCTTAGTTAGACCATGTTTTCCTGGGATCCTCACTCTGTACTCTGCTTATAGACTCTAACCTCTGTAGAATATAATAATAAATAAGCACTCACAAATAATTAGCAGAATGATTAGCCTTGATAATAATAAATAGAGTTCAGCATTAAATTCTATTGCTAGAACGATATACCTTACTTTTGATAAAGCTTCCATTTGAACAATAAAGTTATCATTTAAATTGAATATCAATTTAAGAAATGAGTTTACCACAAAGGAACTTATCCAGTGGGACTAAAGAAAATGAATGATAGAATTAAGGGCCCTGTGCTCAATCATTAGTTTTCTGCCTATTCAGAGTCTTGAAGGAGAAAGAGAGTGATACAAACCTGGTGAGCACACAATCACACAAACACACACATTTCACTAATGTGCAGTGCATCCTGTTTCTCCATCTTCACATAATAGTATCTGCCTTTACATTACTCAAGTAACCCGGATGTCCACCGATGAGTAAATAGACAAAATGTGATATGTACACAGAATGCGATAATTGTTGTAATTATCATTATTCTTCAACCTTAGGGGAAAAAAGGAAGTTCTGAGTCATGTTGTAATGCGGATGAAATTTGAGGACATTGTATTAGGTGGAATAAGCCATCCACAAAGAGATGGACACTAGATGCTTCTGTATTAGAGGGTACTTATGGTGGTCAAATTTGAAGAGACAAAAAGAAATTGTAATCACTAGGAGTGGCAAATTAAATATTTATTTTCTTGTTTGTTTTTTTAAGAGTTATTGTTTAATAGAGAGAATTTCTGTTTTATTAGAAGTGAAGTCATAAATGTTGTCCAGCCACGTGACTGTATTTACTGTTACTGAAGCGAGCGTGTAAAGGGTTAATATGAGCTAAGGCCATAACTCAGTGGGACAGTGAGTGCTTAGCATGTGCAAGACCCCTGGCTCAATCCTCAGTGTTCCCTGAAAATGATTACAATAACAAAGCTTGTCACTCATATTTTGCCTAACTTAAAAAGCCACACTCCTCCATCGCTGGTGGGATTGTAAACTGGTACAACCACTCTGGAAATCAATCCGGAGGTTCCTCAGAAAACTGAAAAGAGATTTATCTGAAGACCCAACTATATCACTCTTGGGCATATACCCAAAAGATGCCCCACCATACCACAGGGACACATGCTCCACTAGGTTCATAGCCAGAAGCTGGAAACAACCCAGATGTTCCACTACAGAAGAATGGATACAGAAAATGTGGTTCATTTATACAATGAAGTACTACTCAGCTATTAAGAATGAGGACATAATGAGTTTTTGCAGGCAAATGGATGAAACTAGAAAATATTATCCTGAGTGAGGTAACTCAGACCCAAAAGGACATGCATGGTATGTACTCACTAAGAAGTGGGTATTAGCCAAAAAAGTACAGAAAACCCAAATTATAATCCACAGAACTCAAGGTTAACAGATGAAGGGCCCAAATGAGGATGCCTCAATTTCACTTGGGAGGGAGAAGAAAGCAATCACAAGAAAGGACTCAGAGGGAGTGAGGGACCTGGGTGGACAGAGGGAGAGGGGGACAGGAGAGAAGCCCTGAGGGCCAGCAGAATGAAGGGACATATGCAATCTCAGGGGTGGGAGGTGAGGGGACCCTGTAGAATGTATCAGAGACCTGGGAGGTGAGAGACTCTCAAGACCCAAAGGGAGGGACCCAGATGACATGTCCTACAGTGGGGGAGGGAACTTGTAGAGTCCACTTCCAGTAGAAAGATAGGGCATCAAATGGAGGGATGGGGTTGCCATCCCACAGTCAAAAACTCTGACCCAGAGTTGTTCCTGTCAAAAAGAAGTGCAGGGACAAAAATGGAGAAGAGCCTGAGGGAAAGGAGGTCCAGCGACAGGCCCAAATTGAGATCCATCTCAAGGGGAGTCTCCAAGGCATGACACTATTACTGATGCTATGGTGTGTTTACAGACAGGAGCCTGGCATGGCTGCCCTCGGTGAGGCCCAACAAGCAGCTGACTGAGACAGAAGTAGATACTTATACCCAACCAATGGACTGAAGTTGGAGACTGCTGTGGTTGAATTAGGGAAAGGCTGGAAGAAGCTGAGGAGGAGGGCAACCCCATAGGAAAACCATTAGTCTCAACTAACCTGGGCCCCTGAGATCTCTCAGACACTGAGCCACCAACCAGGCAGCATACACCAGCTGGTCTGAGGTCCTCTGACACGTACACAGCAGAGGACTACCTGGTCTGGCCTCAGTGAGAGAAGATGCAGAAGAAGAGAGGCTTGAGGCCCCAGGGAGTGGGGAGGCCAGGAGGTGGGGGGGAGATGAATGGGAGTATCCTCTTGGAGGCTTGGAGATGTGGGGGGGACTGGGAGTAGGGGGAGCATGGGGGTGGGGGCGAGGAATGGGATGAGGAACTGTGAGAGTGTGGACCAGGAGAGGATAATGACTAGACTGCTGAAAATGTATAAATAAAAATAAATTAAAAAGTAAAAGAAAAAATGAATACCCAAGACTATGTGCCAGTAAATTGTATTCATAGAAACAAGTAGAGGTTAAGACTTAGCCACAAAGTTCCAAAGCAGGTATCCGTCAATGAAACCTATTGTGTATTTCTCTGAGGGAGTTCACATCACCAGAATGCATGTAAATGCCAGTGTATGTAACAAGCCATCTGTACTTCCAGCCTCGGAAGAGACAGACAGGGACCTGGACAGACCCTGCCTAGGCAGGCTGCCTGTATGGCTGAGTTCTGGGTTTGACTGAGAGACCCTGACTCAAAGGATAAGGTAAAAGAGCAATCAATAAAGATTCTAAACATCAACTGTGGACCTAGACACTCAAGCTGTATCACACATGTGCAAACACTCCCCCAATACATGTATGCTTCCACAGTGTATGAAAATACGCATTCACGCAGGCAGATAGCACGCACACACACACACACACACACACACACACGCACGCACACATGCACTCACGCACTCACACACACACACACATGTAAAGAAGAAGTGGGGTGGGAAGCAGAGACCTGTGCAAGCCAAGCATGGCCCTCCTTTTGTCTTGGGGACTAATCTGTAAAACTGACTCCAAGACAGAAAGTAAGTTTCCAGAGCATTGATGGCAAAAGTGCAGACATCAAATTGAAACAGGACACTTTCTAGATGTCTCAGAACTCTCTGACCCTCCTATGCTGCCAGACAAGTAGTCTTCAGAATGAAGAAGCATAGAGAGATGCTAACCATGCATTAAGAGGGATGCTCAGGCCAAAAGGGAGAGCTTACAACACCGAGAACGATGCACCAAGGCTGGGCACACAGTCCCTGTCACCCCCAGCACATGCTATACTATTAAAGCTGAAATATGTAGGGGCATAAATGTCTTCTGTCTAAAGTTTCCAGGTAACGTTTGATGTTAATGCTGTAAATCCACTCTCCCCTGGCATTATGTTTCAATCTTAGTTTGTCTTAACAAACTGTACAGAGATGGAAAGCCCCCCAACTCCAAAGTCAAACAAGTGTCCCCCAGCACAATGAAGTCAGCTTTCATGGGAGAATTACAAACTCGATCCTGTTACTCTTCTTTATGTTAAGCTACCATTCTGAATTTGTGGAATTTGAGGGGCTGCACATGAAACAGAATAATGTACCATATGCTACTAAATTGTTCATTTAAAATAGTTAAGATGCTAAATTTTGCATTACATTTATTCTATCACAATTTTAAAAAGGAGTCCATATAAATTTAGAAGTGTCATGGCTATAAAAGAAAGTGAACCCTAAATATACTTCATTTAAATGTTTTTGAATATTTAATTACTTGAAATAAAAGGAGCATGTGTATATCTATGTGTATACATAACATAATACACTACTGTGGTAGTTGGTGATGCTTTGATTGCTTGTTCGTTTTGTTATAAGACAGGATCTTATGTATCCCAGGCTGGCTTGAAAATAAACACGTAACTGAGGATGATCCTGAAGTTCTAATCTACCTCCCGAATGGTGGAATCCCAGATGTGAGCCACCATGCCTGGGTCTGTATAGTATCTAGGGTTTTCTACATGCTGGGCAAGCACTCTTGGTTGAGGTGCATTTCATTTCCTTGCCACAACACACACACACACACACACACACACACACACACACACACACACACACATCTTTCTTTCCTTTGAGTTTCTCCTAAGCTTCAGATGGTAAAACACGTTTGCTGTTTCTGTAATTCCCTGTGAAGGTAATAGTGTTTCCTTCTTTCCTCTCCAGTGGTAGAGAGCACTGGTAGTCAGTAGCATCCCACATGTCCTCTACTTGGGTTTCTATTAGATATTTCTTCTGGATTCCTATGCACTAGGGAAGGCCATGAGATCAATTCTCATTTCAGTGCTAATGTATTACCTACAAGTTTTGTGGCCTTTCCCATATGCTCCCACCCCCTCCCCTTTTGCTGGCTAAGATTTTGCTGGATTCTAAAGACATAGAAGAAGATGGAGCAAAAAGATGGAACCAGGCTTGATGCTCAAATGACTGGATGGTACCGAGTCCTTCTGAGCCTGTATGGGAATGTGACATAATAAGAAATAAACTTACATCACTGGAGTTTGGTCTTGTTAAGCATTTAGCTGCTCTGACTGAGACAACCATGAAAGATACTAGAGAAACACAGGATGTGTACTGATGGCCCTGGAAGCTGGAGGGTCAGGTAGGCAAGCAAGTGGACATTGCATGACTCCCAAGTGCAAGTGCTTCACGTTGCTTAGATGCGTGTAGCAAATACATTTACATAAACACAGGCAATCCTAGTCAACAAATATCTTAAGGGTACGGAGCTTTATTGGGGCTTGGACGAGGATGTTAATGACTCCTTTGGCCCCAATACAGCAGATGTAGCTGGAATCAAGGTGAAAGGCTTTCCAGGGGAGATCAAAGGAAACTCAAGAAGAGACACTCAGGCTCCTATTCTCTTTTCTTTCTTTCTTTTTCTCTTTTGTTTGTTTTTGGTTTTATTGTTTTTGTTTGTTTGTTTGTTTGTTTTTGTTTTTGTTTTCAAGACATTGTTTCTCTATGTGACTCTGTCTGTCTTGGAACCTGTGGACCAGGCTGGCCTCAAACCTCACAGAGATCCTCCTGTCTCTGCCTCCAAGTACTGGGATTAAAGGCATGTGCCACCACTGCCTGGCACTTTTAGAGTTCTTATTCTACAAGTCTCAAGGTTTAAAAATTATTATTATCAAGCAATGATTAGTGTTAACACAGATGGTTCTTAGCAGTTCCCCCAAATAGTGTCTATGCTATCCTAATGCAGGTCTCTTCCCAACCCTGGGATCTAGGTCTGTGATACAGTCTGGACTCCCATTTGTTGACTCCACACAGCAGGCTAGAGGCCTGAGCTTGGCAACCCCAAATTAATGATATGTCTTGCCTTGACTTGAAGGCAAGAAGCTCTGGCTCCTGCCCCAGAAGACCTTTGACCAACGATGCTGTTGCTCATTTGTCCTCTCCTGTGTAGAAAAATCTCCCAGATTTATACTAATGAGTCTTTCATCTCTGTGGCTTTGATGACTCCTGGCCAAAGCCTGGAGTGCACGTGTTTTATGACTCATCGATAAGTTCATATTAAAATGTAATATTATACAGCTACCCATGGTTCTGCACACTCTGGCACTGACCCTCTCATGATAACATAGGGCACTACTCACACCTTCCTCCTTACCACGTCTCCCCTTCTCAGTTCTGAAGTAAGTCTAGTTCTTTCTTGGCACTTTGAATGCGTTCTTCTGTTTATGTCACACTCTGTACCTTCCCTTCCCTGTGGCTCAGTCTTCTCTGATCCACCCACCTAAAGCAGACCTCCACATTGGTCACCTCTTATATCCTCTCCACACTCTGAGCCTGCCCCTTCCTCCAGCCACTCCAGTAACAACGACCTTGTCTGGGTGTCTCATGAGAGCTCCGGGCCTGGTGTGCTACAGTTCCTGGTTCAGACTGTCTCTGATGATACAGAGGAGCTGTGCCTGCAAGCCCTGGGAAAGGGAAGTTAACCCACAGGCCAGCGGGAGCTAATGGATTGATGTGCATTTATATCATCCATTGCGCGGGGCATTTTAGAGGTGTATTCTACATGGATTCTTCGTGTCCAAGCAGAAATATCCCTATGACCCACAGCATTGTCCTTAAGTGACATACTGAGTCTTAAATGATTCTTACTATTAGCATTTCTTCTTTATATGCTTGCCTTTTCCTGAGTGTTGTCTTTTGGATCAGCTTACAAAGTAAACTACCTACATGCAATCCATTGCCAAGCTCCCATGAGAATTTAGGCTCAAAGCACCTCCCTCCTTCATTTAATGTCACAAGATCTCTATTTCTATGTTATCGTTTGCTGAAGCTTATAGTAATTCTATTTATTTCTAGGATTCTATTATATTTGTATTCCATCTAGACTGGAATGTAAATATCAGGGGCAGGAATCTCATCTATTTTCAACTGCATGTTCAACACCTAGGGTGCAGTTTTGACAGGCATGCTATTACTAAATATATAATAATGGATGAATAAATTTTAAAAACATGTTTTAAGAATAGCGCTTGCATCTTAGACACTGAGAAGCCTCATACTAGTTCAAAGCAAATGATTTGGATTCAGCCTTTCTTCTCAATTACCAATTTTACCACTTACAGTACCCACTCCCTGTACACAGATTTCCACACCAGACCGGCTGCCTACCTGCCATCTATGAAGTGAGACTAATAAAAGCATCTGGAACATGGGACTATAACTATTCTTTAGAAAGCTACCTATGAAGCACTTGGGACAGTGTCTGGATTGTGATGACCACCCAGTGCTTTTTTCAGTTTTCCCCTTTCTGGGGCCATTTAACTAAATTTAGATTTGGGTAGATATATTTTAATACAACATTTAACATTCATTTTAGATCTTCCAAACATGCCATCTCTGTCAACATCCCTTCCAGGAATCCCTGGGTTAAGTAGCATTGGGAAAATGATACAGATGGCTTAAGTGTGTGCTACTTTCAACATCTGGCATGATTTCATTTCCAAGAAGTTTTGTGGGAATGTATTTGAATTAATCAAAAAGAAGGCACAACCAATATTAATGAACAGTGTATTAATCTTCTTCTGCTTCTTTCTCCTCCTCTTCCTCCTCCTTCTCCTCTTCTTCCTCCTCTTCCTTCTCTTCCTCCTCCTTTTCTTATGGTGTCTTTTCAGGGCTCTATTACTCCCATGCATTGTGTTTTAAGGTTGTAAACTAGGTGCACCATTTCATGCTCTGAACAGCTTTTGGAGGGCTTTTTAATAACTACTGAGTCGACGGCCGAATGCTGTTTTAGGAAATGTTGCTGGGGAGCTGGAGAGATAGCTCAGTGGTTAAGAGTACTAGCTGCTCTTTCAGAAGACCTGGTTTGATTCCCAGAACCCACATGGCAGCTCAGAACCACCCATAACTTCCAGTTCCTGAGGGGATCTGATTTCCTCTTCTGTCTTCCAAGGGCACCAGGCACACATGTGGTACACAGACATTAATGCAGGTGAAACACCCATGCATATAAATTGTTTTTAAAACAATTACTTTGAGTAAATATAAGTTTATTTAAAAGAAATGCTGCTGGGGGGGTGTGGCAAAGAGATGGCTTAGTTGGTAACGCACTTGCAGTACAGAGGGTTTAAGTTCAGATCCCAGTACTCACCTAGAAATCTGGTCATGGTAGCATCTGTAATTCTAAGCCCAAGAAAGCAGAAACAGAAGGATCCTTGGGGCTTGCTGCCCAGCCAATTGAACCCAACCAGTGAGCTCCAGGTTCAGTGAGATATGCTGCCTGAAAAGAACCTGGCCAGAGATTGAGGACACCTGACTTTGAGCCAGCTCATATGCATGCAAAACCCTTGCACACACACACACACACACACACACACACACACACACACACACGAAGAAATGCTGTTGGAGTGAAGGTTGAGAATAGACACCATTAATATCGTAAATGAACTTCAAAGACTGGACTGCCTTTCCCTTGCCCAAGCAGGACAAGGACTCTCCAGGTATGAGGACCTAGTGCCTGATCAGTTCTAGCTTGTCAGAGTGTCAGTACATCACTCTGATAAGGGACTCTGTGCCTGTTTCAGTTCTGAGGAGTGCTTGTACCTTAGGTCCATCAAAGTTCCTCTCCTGTAGAGACATCCCAGAAGAACCCAGTGAGAGTCTTTGCTCTTGGTTCACAGGCTAACCTGGCGACTTTTAGAAACAGTTCTGCAAGTGAGGGAAAAAACAGAATGTGGGTTTTGTCCTGTCAAAGGTTCAATAAAAGACAAAGGAGATAATGTTGGCCCGTGGGAGGCAGCAATGCGATGCCTGGATGTTATTCTTGGGCTGCGGAAGAGGAGAGAGGCAGTTCTGGGATTCTCTGTCTTTGTTTCTTAGCTCCCCATTTGCACAATTGCTCACCCACTCCTCTCCTGACTCCCTCTTCACTTTCCCTTCTGACTAATCCCCATACTATCAGAGACAAGGCAGGTGACCAGGTCTGTGGGTCAGGCCTGGGTAAGGCAGGGAGCTGGGAGCATGACTCTGGGAAGCAGGTGCCGAGGACCAAGAGGTTGAAAGTCCTAGGAGTTTCCTTCTAATATAGAGCTGTAGTGCATTAGGACGAAGCAAGAATTCTAACCCAGGGGAAGTGTGGAGAGGTGAAGACAGGAGATGCTGTAGATCCTGTGAGCTCCTCGTTGAGTAGATTTCTTTGAGTGTGGACAAATAGTTTCAATAGTTTTCATTTCCCTTCGGAAGCTGGTGAGTGTACAGGAGCTGATTAAGGCCTTTTCTTTACGTAATGTAGTTCTACCAACATCTTAGCATCATATGGTCCAAATACACACACACACACACACACACACACACACACACACACACACACACAGAGTCAGCAAGCAAGCTGTATGGTGGCATTAGCTATTTTTGTGCTATTATTTTTCAAGCATACTATAGTGATATTTGATTCTACTCTGTCTTGCTTTGTTCCTTCAGGCTGGACTTAGCCTAACTTCTGCTCACAAGAAGAGGATCTGTAAATGACAGTGAGAATTTTTTTTGAATCCTGTGTGCATGCATAAATGCAAGAACAATATTGTGCTTAAATAACACGATATTCTTCAAAAGCTCCTCTAAATGACCCTCTGGCCATTTTGTTTAGTTACGTCCTCTGGTTTCTTGCCTCATTACCATGCCTGTCCCTGTTGTAGCTCGAAACAAAATTTTAAGAACACCTCAAGGTGTTTTCAGATGAAGCCAGTAAACAGCTTTAGCCGACACCTCCAGTGAGTCGCAGGGACACAAGCCAACACAAACAGGGAGTGGGACGCTTTGCTGATAGCTCTGGGCACTGAGACCTCACGACTGGTTGGATGAGGCAGACTTCAGATCAAGCAGTGACATGCTGAGGGGCCAGGGAGGATTCAATCATGTTCCTTCTTGTAGGAGCTCCCTTCACAAGGAAAGCAAACACTAGAAGAGGTTGAGCCTTCTTTTTGTCAAAGCCAGAGAAGAACTTGCCATGACCAAGGTAGGCTGGGGTCCAGAGATGCTGACTCAGCACCTCTGGGCTCCAGTCTCAGACTGAGTAGCAGAGTTGGGTGTGCACTTACATCTTGGCTGTGTTTGGTGTCAGGAGCTCTAACAGGCACTCCAGCATGATCCAGTGTGATCATTCTTATATGGATTGGACCACCAGAATCAGATTCTACAGTGTCTTCAATAAGAGTGTTTGTCAGTACTTTATACTGTTGAGTATATGGTGCCTGGTTCTAACCAATACTCTTCCGTTAAATGAGAAACGAGATTCTTCTGCAGCTACCTGGTAATCCTTTAAAAGTTACAGATGATGTACTTAAACAGTGCCAGATCCACATTGGAACACAATAACAGAGGCTAGGTCCAGCCACATCCCTTACTATCCCACAATTCTGTAGACTCCTGATAACTTTCTAAGGGAAGAAATCTGCTTTTGTGCTGGTCTGGCCTCCTAGAGAAACACTTTGCATGCAGGGCTGGTCACACATTAATAGACAACAAACAATCCTTAGCTAGAACAAGATTTGACATACAAATGCCTCATCTGTCTTGTCTCTTGGGTGGGACACTCAGACACATGTTCCAATATCCCCCCTTTGGAGTCCTCATCTTCCATGGTTCCTTTCTCTCACTCTCCTGATAGTCTGAAATTCCCATCCCAACTACGGATGTATATTTAGGATCAGGTTCTGGTAAGTCTGAGCTAAGACACTGTGGCCCTTGCTGTACACTTCTTTGACCATAATGACATTAACGTGTCTTCTGAATGCTCCTGCCTGCTCCGACCCTTCCTTTTCCATGCACTAATTCTTTTCAATGCCTTATCCCACCTCCACAAACACATGCATGGGGATAGATCACATATGTCTGTGCCCTTCATAACTGTCCTGTGAACATGTACACACACACACACACACACACACACACACACACTATATGTACAGAGACCCAAGAAAACCAAGCCACAAAGACGTGGGATGTTATAGAAAGAATCTCTGATGCACGTGAGACTTGCTCTCTGTCTGACTTCCTTCAGACTTGTTCTGGTTCCCTGTGGGGACTACACATATGGCATAATGCTTAGAGGTTCTGACTGCTCGTAAAATGAGAGATAAGCTGTGAGACCCAGGCACAGAGCTCTGTATCCTGTTGTGTGGGATCAGGATCCTCTTTCCACTTCCTCCCCAGGCAGCAAGAGGATGGAAGTGGTTTTCATGAAGACAGGAAATATCTTCCCTACTGCTCTGTGAACTAGGTGGAGTTATCCTAAAAGAGCAAGGCCATTGGGTGAGGAGAGATGCGTGGGCTGGATTTTCAATGAGCAATTAACAACAGTATTCTGTGACCACACCCTGCAATTTCACACAAGGGAAAAAAACAACTTGGCGAAGTAAATCTGCGCTGCCTTCTTTAAATGTGCACTCCACTGTTGCCTTCTGTAATGTGTGCTGTCGTTTCACTGTTGTAGTCGCTCAGGATTATGTGCCAAGAAGCAGAAAGCCCTTCCTTGGCTGGCTTTCAGCGTGCACCAATTTCAGTCATGACAGTTGAGTTATTAAACAGAAGCAACACGGTTCGAATGTCAATCAGCGTGGGCTTGGAACTGTGAGTTACTTGTAAGAAACATGAACTTGAGACTGCTAGCTCTTCAGTACATAAATTACTTCGTATGTGTGTTGGTGAGCAAACACGTCGCTTCTTGCAAAGTCTCTCGGTGGCAGGTCACCTTGTGTCTGTCAATGCATTCATACCCAGACTGCAAAGTATGTCACTTTGAGCCTCCTTGTCTCCTAGTGATAACTCATGGGATGTTCTACACTGCGAATCATCAGAGGAGGGAACTGGCCATCGAAATTAAAGTGAATAGAAATGAGAACACAGGAAGTGACATTCCAATCAAACGCCAGTGGAGCTTACAAACACAGCATGTTGACCCTGGGCCATTCTCAGCCTCCCCTATGCATGCACAGGAACCCAGTGAAGGTGAATGAACCATCATCGTAGATGTGGAAGATAATGGAAAGGGATGGCCCAGACCCTCCACTTTCCATTACCACATTAATGGAGCCCTTAGTGTAATCCAGGGCACTGAAGGTTAAAAGCCTAGTAGTGAATCAAAATTTAGACAAGAGATTGGTGATTTATCAGCATGAAGTTTGCCTGTCCTGTATTGTGAGTTATTTGACAAAATGGAAGTGCTATCTGCTTTTTTCCCCCCTACACATGGTAATGTTTTGACATCCTCAAAACATTTTTAGGTCAGAGAAGATGGATTTTTCAAATTTTAAAATCTGTTCATTCATTTGTTTGCCATGTTGGGACCAAGCCCAAACCTCCTGTATACGAGGCAAGGCTCCATCACTCTGCTAACCCCTGGTCCTAGCAAACTCTTACTGCAAGCAGAGCATCCAAGAGAGTGTCTATAATAAGAAAAACCAGTTCAGAAAAGGGGCACCTCTGACCCATGTAACTTCAGCAGACAATATTCCCATGACTAAGTTATCCTAAAGCAAAGGTACTGGGCAGCTAGGGACTACCTGGAGCAGATAGAGCCTGTGGCCACCATTCAGTGTTAATTCCTAAATTTAACCATTATGTTCTGCCTCTTTTTCCCCAGAAATAAATTTTGGCCTAAATCTTCTCTTCAATCCTGTCGTAAACCTCCAAACTGCTGAGGCTTCCTTCCCCGTGAGGGATACTTCTTATCTCACAGTCCTGTGACTACAACACTTCACTTCCCAGAGCCAATTCCTGCCTGTTAACTCTGTGGCTACACATGCAGACACAAACACCTACAATAAGAAAACACAGACCATAATACTCAAACTATTTCATTGCCAAGGAATGAAACATTCCAATTCTAACTATTATTTCTACTGAGCTAAATTGCAACATGCTAATGTGGCAAAGCTAAGCATTTGCTCTTTCTCTTCTTCATGTTTTTATACATTTATGGTCTGCAGAGGCTCTTCATACTGGAACAGGCATCTCTAACAATCGTGAAATGATGGTAATCCTCCCCCCACCCCTGCCCCCCGTGACCATTAGGATCGCTTTGTGAGGTTTCTGCATATAGTCCCTTTTGTGGTTCCATATAACAAAGTGACTGCCCAAGACTGTGTCAGTGGAGATTCTAGTTCACCCATTGGGACAGAGAGAGATGTGGATGGAGGCTTAGGAAAATGGCTGTCTGGGTTCCTATCCTGACCTCAGGACAGAGCTGTGGCTGCCAGCTCCCAGTTAAGATAACTGGTCCACCTGATGCTCTTTGTTCTTATCTGAAGAAATAGTAGTACTTACTACAGAGAGTTCACAGGCAATGTGCTGAATTCAGGAAGAAGGCATCGTAAAGATGGTCTTCCCTTCTTTTACTTCCTTCCAATGCCCAGCACTGAAAACAAAGGCTGAAGGGAGTGTCTGTTACTCAGCGACTGTTTAGTGCAGGAAAGAACAGCCATATGGAGCATCCAACAGAGGTCAAAGGTCTCACACTCTTCCATCTCTCTCCATTTCCAGATGTCCTACATCTTTAGAACAGTTCAAGAAGTCAGCAGGCTGGCTCTACTGTAGTCACTTATTTTGGTCTTGTTTGTACTTGCCCATTAAAGTGGTAGGGTCTCTTGGCAAGCTTACCATTTTCCATACAAATAATGAATTCCTACAAATCTATAGAAATTTTAGCAGGGCCTCAAAAATGAAGGGGGAGAAAAGAAAAACAAATCCTACAGTTTCACTGCCATATATAGCATCCTGGTAGGCTGGTTATTTTAAAGTCTTTGAAGGTCAGCACCTGCTAGCTGCAGGTTTATCTTGGCACTTGCCTAAAAACCAAACCTGTTGCCAAAGAGAACACAATGGCCTCCCATTGCCTCCCTGAAGTTGCGTTGCTTATGGCCGTAAAGAAGAGAGGACTTGTAACTGTGTGCAGTTGGTCTTGAGTACCAAAGGGAATTCAAGCTATAAGCTATAGGCTAATTGTATCCGTCTTCTCCAAATCACTTTCTACCCCTCCAAGTTACCTATCTATGTTCCCACCAATGAAGAAACACACTGTTGGACCCATGCTCCCTGGGCTTTCCTCTCTGCAGCTTACCATCATCTGCAGGCTTTTTCTCCTGGTAACCTACCTTTGCTGGTTCGTTCATCTTCAGAGTGAGAAGACATCTTCTTCCCTTAGCCACCAGGATTTTCTCTCTAATCTCACAGAAGCCTGGTGGTAGATATTATCGTTTGATTTCATGGACAAGAAAGTGAGATCTAGGTCCAGATATTTTGCTTAAATACCTGTTCCTGGTGAAGAACTATATCCATGACTAGATGCACCTTCATGTCAATCAAACAGGCTTTGCCCTGTTTGATTGAGGCTCAGCTTCCTAGTTCTGGGATGGTAAGAGAGTTTCTAAATCTTTCTAAGTTTCTATGATTTTGAAATATTTAGTGAAAAGGCAAATAATAATCACTAGCATGGCCAACAGGACAAGCCCATAACTCCAACCAGATGTTTAGTCACCCTAAGCTTCACTTGCTGTGAAGTGAACAGCACTTAGCCCTGCTCATTTCTAAAGCAAGTGTGTCAAAGCTCAAGTAAGAGAGCAGATAGCATGCATTAAACCCTTCTTAGCTAAATGAGGTGGTGGGGGGAGTATTCAAATTTTAATTACTCCTTTTCCAACTTCTTGAGTCAAAACATTTACTCACTTCTACTAATCCTGAATTAGTATAGCTACCTTAAATATTTGGAGTTGAAAACCTTCTCTAAAACCAATACTTCCTCCCTCCCAGAAGTTAATGTCTGCCTTAGTTAAAGCTCAGAGGTGGAAAAGTCATTGTTTTGCAGGTTGATATGGAAAACCTAGCCCACTTCCAGCATTCTTGGGAAAGGAAAAGGGAGGCTCTCCTGTCAGATGTTTTGGAAGGAAGGTGACTATGGAGCGAGCTCAAAGTTCTAGATGGGAACTTTCCAAAAGCACTTTTATTGACTTGCATTGAATATTCATGAAGCTGAAACTTTCTGTCTCTAATTGCCCAGACTCCCAGGCTGGCACACTGCAGCCAATAGTTTTCTGGTTGTTTTTCCTGAGGGTTCGGTGGTGGTGTTTTTGTTGCGCTTGGCATTGTGTGTGTACCGAGAGCCCCTCCGGAGCCTGGGCATTTAAGGAGCATTGCCTCCAGGGCTGTTTACTCTGGACTCTGTCCAGGATGCCAGGCTCCTCCGACATGCCGTCTCCTGACAAAAGCAGAAAGACAGCTCACCCACACAGATTGTCCCATTCAGAATGCACCTCTCTGGTTGGGATGGGTTTTGACCCTGGGATGATCTAGAAGACCCCAGAAAAACTTAAAGAGACACGGCCATCTACCTCTCTTGGCCTCAAAGAAAAATGCCTAACAGTTTCTAAAGCCAGTAGAAGTGTTTTCTGGGGCAGCTGAGTCCTGAGGTTCCCACAGAGTTCACAAGGTTATTTGGTCAGTGTTAAATTACCTGATCTTGTGAAGCCAGAACTTAACTACAGGAGTGCTGCCACCCAGAGAGTACAAAGGAAGGTACTGCCCAGTCCTCCTGGAGAACTTTCTAAAAGCAAGGGGTTGGACGGGGCACTCTCCTTTAAGAGAAGAGAATGTGGCTATGAGTCAAAACATCAATTAAATGTACAATCGGCTCTGTTTACAAGACCAACAGGGTCCTGCATTATTTACAGAATAATAGTTATCCGCACAGCACCAATACCAGACTCGGAGGCCCCCACACTGACCCCTGGAACTCAGTTCAGGGTCCTTCTCCTTCAGCTGTAATAATATTCACTGTGATGATGTGAGTTCCACCAGCATGTTTTAGCCAGAGAGGAAGTTTGGTTTGGCTGATAGTATCCAAAAATGGGGAAAGTAAAGCTCTTTTTCTTGTTCTTCCTCTGGATTAGGCTTCAGTTTTGAATTAGATATCACAATTACCTCTACTTAGTTATGTGTGGGAAATGTAGCTTCACATGTTTTAACCATAACAGATGGTTCTTGGAGGTGATCATAAGTCATTTCCAGGCTTGGATCATATATGTTCTTTTGTACTGTTTCTTTGTGTGTAACACTTATGCAGGAATCTATATATATATAACATGTGTTAAAAACTGACCTTAAAAACATGTCTGGAGAGGCTGGGAGAATGATCTCCAATACTAAAGGCAACCGTTGTATTCAAGAGAGGCGCATGTGTGCAAACATTTCGCATGAGGCCCGATAACATGGATTTAAGCTTGTGTGCCATTTATTCTCACCAAATTTCCTCATCCTTGTCACTTTCCCCCCCAAAGCAGCCATGGACAACCTAAAGCAGCAAGTAACGTTGTGTTCCGATAAGATGTTATTTACAAAATGGGTAGCTATTCATAGACTTACAGTCTGGCAACTTTTGAGTTATAGTTTAATTCGTCTGATGCACGCATGCTTTGATGTTGCCTTTACCTGGAAGTGATGAGAGCTGAGATAGAAACCAGTCAGGCAGTTCAGCACAAGAACATTGAGAGATTCTCGTACCTGGACAGAAGCCAAAACTGTCTGTGGTTCTCACCTGGCCAGAGGCCAAGAGTGCCAAGAGGGAGGTCTGACATTATTATTATTATTATCATTATCATTATCATTATCACTATGCCCCCAAATGAGCACCCCTGCCCTAGAGGTTATATGTGAGGGTATGACCAAACCTCCAATCCCTTCTGATCAACAGCTTTGGAACTGGAAGTCTGGATTTGCATGGTGGAAGTGGATTGTATCTGGTCCTCAATTTCTTAAACGATGTTAGGTGGCCAGACAGGGATGAAGTGACTTGGAGGTCATTGAGAATGGACCCTTTCTTCATGTTGGTGCTAGAGCCCACCTACTGTTTTCCTGGTAACACTAGAAAGGTAATCACCATAGGCTCTCTGCTCAAAAGGATGAAATGCCTTTGACCCTAGGTGGAGGCATTGCAATCTGCTACAAAGATTGCCCCTGGCCAGCTGACCCACAGAGATACCAGTGATGGCATGAGGAGGGGGAAGCTAAAGAACTGTCCCTGTCCCTCCCTGGTCACCCCAGTTAATGACTTTCCTCAGTTAGTGGCTTCCAGCATGGATGTAGGCAGAGAAAGACTCATCGTCCCTTGGGGGAAGAGGTGGCCTCTTAGAATTTGACCACACTCCAGTGAGTATAAGGGCAACACAAATGGACTTGCTTTTTTCTTTTTGCTGAGGGAAGGAGGGCATGGGGGAGGGAGGAAGGGCGTGAGAAGATTGGCAGGTGAGCATGATAGGAATGCATGATGTGAGATTCCCAAATAACCAATTAAAAGATAAATTTAAAATACCTCCCTTAATTTAGATGGAATTGTCAATCACCTGGCCAAGAGAGATTCCTTCAAAAAAGATGATTTAACCAAGCTGTTCTAAACAGATTGGAGGAATAATTACTCCTTTAAGGCACTGGTTCTCAACCTTTCTAATGCTATGACCCTTTAACACAGTTCCTCGTGTTGTGGTGACGCCCCCAACCATAACATCATTTTCATTGTTACTTCATAACTGTAATCTTGCTACCGTGATGAATCATAATATAAATATCTATGCCTTGTGATGGTCTTAGCGAAGCCCTGTGAATGAGTCCTTTGACCCCAAAGGGGTCATGACTTACAAGTTGAGAATCGTCGTCTTAAGGAGACAATGTTCTTATACTTCTAAGCAACCCCTTCCAGTGCAGCCACGTACAGGAATTTAGCCATGACCCCTACCCATTTTCTGAGTAACTTTTCCTTATGTCTGTGTCTTGTTCTTTTGAGTAATAGCCAAAAGCCTCATTGTGCTCTCCCAGAAACTCTGGCTTGCTCCCTCGTCCTCTGGAACGTTCTCTGCCTCTCCTGCCATGCAGCTGCTTTCTGACCTTCATCGTAGGACCTGCCTGCTTTCTTGGACTCTAACTTAAAAGGCATGTTCTTCTCTATCTTCCTGTCCCATCCTCTACACACACACACACACACACACACACACACACACATACACACAGGCACACACACACTAGCTAACACCAAGACTTAAAGCTTGCTCACTCTGTTGTTTTCACTAGAATAAGGTTGTCATTGAACTGATTAATGAGACTAGAAATCTGTCTTAGGGCTTCTATTGCTATGGTAAAACACCATGCTCAGAAGCAGGTTTAATCAAGGAGGAAGGGGTATTTCTTTTTACCGCTCTAAGGTCTAAGGCCATACTCTATCATTAAAGGAAGTCAGGACAGAAACTCAGCCAAGGCAGGAACCTAGAGACAGGCACTGGAGCCCCTGAAACCTTGAGCCAAAATAAACCTTAATTCCCCTTGTTTTTCTCAGATACAGTGTACAAACACACTAAAAAAGATTGCAAGGACTTTTCCCCTTTGCCTAAGTTCACCATCAAAGGCTAGAATCTGAGAGGGTCTAGAAAATTCTTATGGGGAAGAACTTGGTTCTGTTTTCTTTTGCGGTGGCCATCTTTAGGGATTGTGTTATGTCTTGCATCAGCACCCAGTCTCATGCCTTCCACAGTGTGTGATATCCATAAACCTTAACTACAGATAAATAAAAGAGTGGAAGAACCCGTGGACTGAAGAGAGAAAGGAGGAGAGAGGAAGACGGATAACATCACCTCCTGATGAAATTAAAAGCTTAAGAGACATGAGTAGGATTAATCTGTGCAACTAATCTGTCTTTATATAAATAAAATATATAATATATGTATAATACTTTAGAACAATAGTGCTCAGCCTGCGGGTGGCAACCCCTTTCTGGGGCTCAAACAACCCTTCCACGGGGATTGTATATCATATATTCTTGCATATCAAATATTTACATTATATTACAATTCATAACAGTAGCAAAACTACAGTTATGAAGTAGCAATAAAAATAATTTTATGGCCGAGGTTACTACAACATGAGGAACTGTATTAAAGGGTCAGAGCATTAGGAAGGTTGAGAACCACTGTTCCAAATAGTCTATTAAAGGTTCACTTTGGCTGCAGATTTTTTTTCCAGCAATTCCTTCCAGGTACGAAGGAAGGTGGCCTGTCTGAGATTCTGAGAAAGGGGCTCTGTGAACTGTGAAGTGGAACAGAAACAAAGATTAACTGAGCCTCTAGGTGCATCAGCAGTTCCCCTGGGGCAGTCCCAGAAGAAACCTCCTTTGCCTTCCTTTTGTCCTCTTAGGTTTCAAACTCACCCCCAGTTTAGACCAAGCAAACCTTAGATGGTCAGTGGTTAAACCACTGTGAAAATCTGAACGGAGCAGGAATGGTAGGAACCAGAGCATCTGGAGATCATTTGTAAGTAACGCTTGCCTTTCCAATGGGCTCCAATCTCCCAGAGATCCTCTGTCCTGTCTGTGGGAGCACTGCCAAGGTGCAGATCTCCAAACTGGGCCAGAGACACTGAGTTTGCTGGTGGCAGCCTCTTATCTTTGACTCTTCTAAGAATTTGGGACGCTTCATCAAAACATTTGTTTCTCCTCATCAGGAGTAAACTGAAAGTTATTGCCCATTTTTTGGTTGGGGAAAGATCTCTAGGTTTTAAGCTTCTACATTAGGCTCCTTCAGCTTCTACATTGTCTTACTAACTAATAAAAATAACTGAAGATTGAGTCAAGTATTAAATATTATCCAACTTGGACTATGCATATGCATTAAGGTTTTGGGAGGGGCATTTAAACATGGCTGCCCCTTCTTCACTGAGTCTTGTTAACTAGAAATGAGCCAAAGATGCCCTCTCATCCTTGTGCCTTTTCTTCAGATCAGTCCTGTCAGCACAGCCATGGTCACAGTAGTGGCCTCTGTTTCTCTAGAAAGTTCCAGAAGCTGCCTTCCTTACATAAAAAAATATACATCCAAACTGGCCCGGTAATTCATGCCTATAATTGAAGAAGTTTGAAGCCTGAAGCAAGAGGATGGCAAGTTCAAGACCAGCCACAAACCTGTGCTACCTGGTGAGAACACATCTCAAAGGGGGAAAGAAAAGGGGAAGAGTACATCTACACAAATCTTTTCTTTCCCTGATCTAGGCTGATATAGGTTGAGTTTTGGAGTTAGTGGACTGGAGATTTCCATATAACTTCTCATATTACAAACAGCAAATGATAAAGTTGACCTATTGGTAGTGGAAGAGTCATAGTAAAGTCATTGCATGAGGAACAAGGAAGCCACAAAAAGCAGAACGTCTCCATGTGAGTAAGGTAAGAAACTTCTCATTTAGGAAATGGCTATCTTAATGTAGCCATTGCTGTGTAAAATGACAGTGCAGGCTCTATGTGGAGATAGGACCCATGCCTCTTTCTGACAGCTAGTGTGGACTTAAAAAGCGCGTGTAAGTTCCACAGTGGGACTCTGTATCTCTATGGGGAGCCTACGACTCTTCACAAGGTCTCTACACCTTCCCTTTGACTATGCTGATGTCTTACACGATTGGTTTTCTGACTAGAGAAGAAAAGTTCCTAAGAATTCATATCAGCATGAATTCCTTTAAAAAATATATTTTGTATTATAACAGAACTTTATATTTTGGAAGCCCGAAGAGTCCGTTGCTTCTCTCATGATGCGAACCATGAAGTAGGTTACCAGGAAATAGTAGCATCCGCACTAGTGGGGCCTCAGAGAGGACACTTGTTAGAGTTGAGTCTCATGTCCATAGCTGGCTTAGGTTAAGAAAGCAGAATGAATAATGTTTACAAAACAGAAGCACTCATGGGGCTAAGTGGGTGGAGTCACTTGCAACCAATCCTGACCACCTGAGTTGAATCCCCAGGGCCCATATGATATGGTGAAAGGAAAGAACTAGAAAGTTATACTCTGCTCCACACCCACTCAAAACAAACAAACAAAAACAAACAAATGTAACAAAGCTATTAGAGAAATAATTCAGGTGTAAAGTGACTGTTACTCAAGCACGAAGAAATGAAGTTTGGTCTCCAGGACCCATGTAAAAGACAGGCTGTAGCCATAGTCCTGGGTGGCAGGGAAGGGGACAAGCAGATCCCCAAGCTCCATGACATGCCGGTCTAGCCATTCAGTGAATGCTGGGTTCAGTGAGACAGAGACCCTGTCTCAAAACAACGAGGTGGAGAATGAGAGAAAGACACAGAATGTCAGCCTCTAGCTTTTACAAACATAACATCCAACCCCATACACCCCCATCCCCTGCACGCTCACACACACACACACACACACACACACACACACACACAGAGAGAGAGAGAGAGAGAGAGAGAGAGAGACAGAGAGAGACAGAGAGACAGAGACAGAGAGACAGAGAGAGCAAGCCAGCAACATGTTGTCTTACAGAGCTGAAAGCCAGCAACCTGAGATCAAATTGTTGGTAGTGTTGAAACCTTATGGAAGCTGCAAGAGAGAGTTTACCTCTGCCCCAGATTTTAGCACCTGTAAGAAATCCTTGGATTTCCTCAGCTTGTAACTGAGTGGCTCCAGCCTCTGCTTCCCATCCTGTACATCTCTGTCTTGAGTCGCCCATTGCTGTTATCCTAGAAAGACACATGCCATTGGACTCAAGCTGCCCCTAACCCCAGGTTATCTCAGGGTCCTTGACCACACCCACAGAGATCTGTTAGTTAAATACGGCCACAGTGAAAATATTGGGAGCTAGGACTTAGGTATATATTTTTGGAGGCCGCAGTTCAATCTGGTATCAAAAGTACTAGCATGGTACTAGAGCTGGTAGACAAAGCTTTTCTCCATCCCCAAGCTGCAGGTGAACTCAACAAACCAACTCCACATTGTAGGAAGGACGTTTTTCCTCATGGAGTTTAATGGACACTTCCCACCCTGACAGTCCCCCATAACTTGTGATTATGGACTATAAAATTAGGTATACATACAGAACAGCCATGCCTTGTCCCAGCCAAACCAACTCAGAGATAAGGCGACCCTAACACATGTGTTTAAAATTTAGTACTACCCTGCAACTGTGAGGTCAAGGAGAACACCCTACCAGGGCTTTCTGTGAGTGAGACAGTGCTCAGCAGCCGAACAGTGCAGTCTTTCTGGAAAGGGACCCATGCCACTTATTGTCCCTGAGGCCTTGGGAAAATCTGATGCTGCGATCGGGTTTCTCTCTGTGTAAAGGAAACGTTACAATGCCTTGCTACCTTACCAGGGTGCTGTGTGAATTTGCTGACAGCCGTGAAGCTCCAGGAGAGTGAAGAGGCTTACATAAGTGCCTGGTATCATTCACACAGCAAACGTGTCCCCCTGAGAATAGAGTCATAAACAGTGCCATTGTGTGGCTGGTGGAACGCGTTCAAAAGTTTCCGTTCACAACTAGTAGATCAAGTTGTGGGTGGCTGTATGGACTGTCTGTGCTCCTGCCAACTTGCATCCCAAACAGCAGCACAACGGGCTGTCTGGTAATGAAAAGCCCTACTGTAAGAGACAGCCTAACCTCTGCATCTGTCACCACGATAGTCCTGTAGGGCAGGCAACCCAGCATGCACCTTTTCTTACAGCAGGAAAGTAACAAAGGCAGAAGCTGTGGTCACGTGGGAATCCAACATGGCAGTGCCTGAGACACAACTCGTTCTAGCACAGTGAATCCCCAGGGTGAATGGTTGAGGACTATTATAATTTCCTCCCTCCCTTCCCCCTTCCCTCCTTCTTTCCTCCTTCTTCTTTCTCTCCCTTCTTCCTTCTCTTCCTCTCTCCCTCTCAGAAAAACCCAGAGTTATAAACCAGATAGTAGGTTAGGGTTAGGGTTAAGTATCCATATTTTCTGGGTACAATTCAGTCACTTGGGTGTGTGGGAATTGTCTAGATAGAACACTACTGGCCCACACAGCAGACAGGAAAAGATTGCTTCTCCACCATTGCTAGCCCTGGAAATTTTCCAAGATGGAGGAAGGGGAGATACATTCTTTTAGGAAGGGCTAGGACTCCCCTTTGGGTATCATGTCAGAATCAGGTATTTTCAATCAAATACTGGAAGATTAACTACTTAATTTTCTCATTTTTGTGCCAAAATACCTGATGAAAGCAACTCAAGGAGAATAGGGTTTTGTTTGTTTGCTTTGTTTTGTTTTGGCTCACGAGGAATGGTCTATTATGGTGAAGTTATAGCTTGTCATGGCAAAGGAGTCATAGGTGCAGAAGTACAAATTCAGATAATCATACTGTCTCTGCAGTCAGGATGCATGGAGTGATGGACGAATGCTAGTGTTTTCCTTCCGTTTTCCCCTTCATTGAGTTGGTGCTCCATGCTATGGAATGGTGCCATCCACACTTAGGATGGGTATTTCCACCCTAATTAACACAGTCTAGAGACTCCCTAACAGATCTGCTAATTAGTCTCCTGGGCAACGGATGATTAACCATCATTGCTATTAAAGGTAGTATCTTTGTATGTTTGTTTTGAAGCAAGGTCTCACATTATCACTCATATCAATAGCTTTAAAACCATGATCCTCCTGCCTCAGCCTCCCGAGTATCTGAGATTACAGATCTATATCACCACCACAGCTGGCTCCATGCATCATGGGATAATTGAACTGCAAGTGACATAGCTGTTCAACTATTGGTTAATTTTATAAATTACATGGACAACATGACATTTTTTTTTTGTCTTTCCTTATAGAAATAACAATTGGCTAGAATCTTGAAAACAGTTAAAGAGCTTAGGACAAGAAAATCAAAAAAGAGGATCTGCCTTGGTAGTTTCTGACTGACACTGGGCAAAATTTTTCAATTTCACTAAAAAGGTTATAAGGGAGAATTTTTGTAACACTAAAGATACTTGGTTTTCCGCAGGCCTTACTCCTGTATCCATGCTTGGTTTTTCTTTTAGGAAATCATTCATTCATTTATTCAGTGAACATTTCGTTAGCAACTGCTGTGTACTGGGCAGTGTGCTAAGTGCTAGAGCTACAGAAAAATTAGTGATGTACTCAGTGCCCTCGTGAATCCCTGAACTAATGAAGGCACGAGTATTGCCAAGTATCATGGTAGAACCAAGGTCTGAGCTGGAATAATTGAGGGGAACTTCATCATGGCCCCTGACCTCAGGCTCATGTTGGAAGTCAACACTGGGGAGATCCTTCATCCAGGCTACAGCCAACTTCAGGAAGATGCCATGCAGAAGTAACAGACAGGACAGAGAAGAGTTCTGGACCCCCACTGTGGCATTGGGCCAGAGCTCATAGAGCTTGAGGACATTGAGGGAACATGTCTGCATGTCTGAATCCTTCTACAGGCAGTGCGTAGTTGCTGATTTTTCTCCATTAGCGAGTAGTCTTGAGAACTACAGGCTGGGGAGCCCTGGCCCATGGTGGTCAAGTTCAGAGGAGCTTTTGCCTAACAAGGCTGAGCATGGGTGTGCATCTGACTGACTCAATGACTTGAACACTGTTGACACTGGCCTTTCTGTTAGCTTTAAAGGGGTAGACACTATTACCCCCTCCCCACCCCTGCTGCATTCCCAGAGCCTCAGGATGCAGCTGCTCCCCTTCCATGTTGACTCCATGTGAAGTAATGGGAGCCACGGGAGTGATTGGAGGAGAGGATGGTGCACTTCTCCTTTATGTAGTTTCCCAGAGGACTGTTAGTCACTAACCTCCGTGGGCATCACCGCTTCTTCCTACTTCTGCTCATTGGTTTCTCTAGCTTCTCTCCATGGTGACGGCTGATAATAAAACCCAAGCCAAGAAGCCGTGAACTCAAGTCGGCTCAGGATTTTGAAGGAAGATCGGTAGATGAGTGGATGGATGGATGGAAGGGCCGATGGAAGAACAGACAAATAGATTAGATCAGTTAGATAGATGATAGAATATTAAATGTTTGAGCCTTTCCCCTTCCTTTTCGTGTATTGAGGCCAGAACCCTAATGTGCTGCTGTGTGGAGGAAGACTCTTTAGGAGGTGACTAGATTTGGATGTAGGTCAGGCTATGACGGGATAAGCATCTCATGGAAGAGATGGACTTTTTTTCTCAGCGGCAGAAGAGAGGTAGAGGGAGGAGGAAGGGAGGGAGGGAAGGAGGAGGGAAGGAGGGAAGAGAAGAGGGAAGGAGGGAAGGAGGGAGGGAAGGGGGAGGGAGGGAGGAAGGGAAGGAGGGAGAATTTACTCAGAAGAGAGCTCTTGTGATGTGGCTAGCTATGATTTTGGTAAGAAGAGTTATCTGCCGTTGAATGTGAGGCCTAAGCAGCCACTTGTGCAGAAACAGTTTATACCGAGGGGATGCCAATGAGACAAGCAGAGCAAAGATTGCCACACTTCTCAGATACTTCCGGACTGGCTGCTCCGAAGCAACGGTACTCTCTTAGTTAAAAATGATTCAGAGTGCTACGGCACTGCCTTTTGCCTTTTCTGTTAGAGGGGACCTTGGTTTGTGTAAGCCAGATGCAGCCACCCAGAGCCTGTGTGAGAAAGCATCAAAAGGAGGCAGGGGTCTGTGCTCCTGAGTGTGGAAGGCAGAGCATCAGACCAGTGGGGACTCTTGGTTCAGGATATTTCAGCCTTAGTTCCAATGTCGTTTCCCTTGCTAAGGTGTGGAATTACTCTAGACTTATCTCAGATTTTTTCCCTTCTAATTCTCCACTTTAAAATGAGATTCCTGATCGTAGGCCTTCCTAATAATTGTGTTTGGAAAGCATATAACTTCTGGTTTCATTGCCTCACAGCTGGAGATCTCTGCTGTGAGTTAATGACACCTTGAATTTCAATCACATCCAATCAAGATAATATTTAGATGCAGCTGACTTTAGACTTAGTGTTGAGAATGAGTTAAGACTTTTGAATCAGTGGGATGAATGGGTGTGTTCCCATACAGGAAGGACAGGAATGAGGTGGGTGGATGCCAGAGGTGGAACGTTATGAACTGAATGATTGGGTCTCCCTACTGTTCAAACATGTGATGCAGTCCTACGAACCTTACCATGTTACTTAGCGTAGATGAGATGGCAAAGGTGGGGCTTTCATGGTGTAATTAGTGCCCTTATAAGAAGAGAAAAGAAGACTGTTCTCTCTCTCTCTCTCTCTCTCTCTCTCTCTCTCTCTCTCTCTCTCTCTCTCTCTCTCTCTC
>NW_021604578.1:7095589-7115119 GCF_004785775.1 Grammomys surdaster | reverse complement strand
CTCTCTCTCTCTCTCTCTCTCTCTCTCTCTCTCTCTCTCTCTCTCTCCTACAATTCAAGGAGACAGTAAGAGGGGGCTGCCATCTTCAATTGAGGAGAAATCCCTCACCAGTAACTAATTCCATCAGCATCCAGGTCTTGGATTTCCTGACGTCCAGAATGCCTGTAGTCCTTCCATCAGAAGCATTCTGGTCTGACAGCACAAGCGATGTCCATTAATAGTCTACTGTTCTTCAGAGGTGCAAGGGTAACTTTGTAGGATTGCCCAACCTTTCTACATTGCAACAGACATTTGTCATCTGCAAAGTTAAGGCTAGGGAACAGTTACAAAAAGAAATCACAAGAGGAATCTCTTCATGTTTTAAGTAAGCTCATGGCTTTGTGTTAGCTTGCATTCATATCTTTCCTGAGGCACATGTGACCTCACATGTGGGCTGCAGGTTGGGCATACCCCCAGTGAGCCCAGGGATTTAAAAAAGACTTGGGCAATGAGATTTATAATGGCATGACTTGTAACAGTGAAAAAAAACTAAAAACAATCCAAGGTTTTATGACTAGAGAATAAACACATTCGGTCTGTGAAAAACTGTGCTTCCTCAAAAACAGGTGAACCCAATCAACATTTTTTGATGTCAAAACATGTTCTGCATACATTGGTAAAATAGATAAGCAATTTTTGTATTAAACAACACCTTTTACCAACAAATACATACCTTTCTGTATGTGGAAATATAAATACATATAAACATATATACTTTACATACTCATACACAAGTTACACATATACACCTAAGAATGTATATACTTAAGGATAGTGTAAAATGATGCACAGTCAATGGGCAACAAGATTACTCAGAATGGAACAGTGTAGGATTGGGGAATAGGGTGAGTTTCTCCTACCTGTACTGTTTCAATTACCAGCAAGAATCTATTAACTTGTGTAATTAAAAACATTACAAAGGGTTGTGAGAAGGACTGTGGTTGAAACAAAAGGAAGGAAAAATTCCATCAGGATTTGCTTTTCTCTTTAAGTCTTCTCTTTTACTCAGATTCATTAGACATGGAGACTTAGAAATGAAGATGGAAAAGGTTCTTGCCTGTCTCCTGTCGCGAAGTGGGCGTGCTGGAAGGACATGATGTGTCTGGGGTGCATTTCAGAGCTTACACTAATGCTCATTCATGCTGAGGCGCTGGCTTTTGCCCATAAAAGGAGGAATTACAACATCAGAGCCAGATTGTTCCCATTTCCAAACAGCCACAAAATGTCAACATTGACTGTCAATCACTCGTTCTCCATTCTCTTGCAAACACTCCCTGGAAGCCAGGCCAGTCACAGAAAACAGATGCGGGCAGGCAGTGTTTTGACAACACTGGATACGCCTGTGATTAGGAGTCAGGACAGCGTAAAAATGATTAATATGCTCCAGAAAGAACAGGGAGGTACACCTCCAGAAGGGATAAGTGGATGGGCGTCCCTGATGTGTTCACCTCCTACCCAGACACTGCCACACTTTTTGGCACAGGTTTCTCCCCCCCCACACACACCCCCAACCCCTGGCTGAGAGTTTGCTGTAACTCCTATTTCTTTTTGTGACAAGGTCTTTCTCTATAGTACAGGCTAACCCTCAAAATGGCAGTCTTCCTCAGTCTCCCAAGTACTGAAATTACAGGTATTTGTCACCACACTCTGCTTGCACCACACCCCTTCGTTTCCACACACTAGAGTCCAAACTCAGGAAGGACCCTCATCCTTGCTAGACAAGCACTAGATCATGGAAGTCCATCTCTAATATCCTCCTGCTCTCCTTTTTGGAGCCCTAGTCTTAAGTATCTCTGCAGGTCTTGAACTCATTAGGTAGATATGATCATCCTTGAACCTGGTGCAGGCCACCAGGAGTGGGTTATGTATTTAGTGCTAGGGAGTGAACCTAAGACTCCCTGCATGCATGGCAAATGGTCTACTTATGGGCGTGTGCTTTTTATCATGGTTACGTAAGAGGTAAGAAGGTTCTTAGAAAATGGGCAGAAAGGTCGAAAGATGTCAAAAGAATGTTAAAATCCACTTCTACCACCTAATACATAATCCTTAAATTAGCAATAAAGCCATCTTAGTAATATTTGTTAAGCCAATGGTTCAGCATTCTCTCTGTGTAGCAGCACGCCGCAGGATGTCCCAGCTAACAATGCGCCTGCTATACTCTCAATGTATGAAGTGGAAAGTCATCACTGAGCTCACCACACATGAATTAAGGTGTCCTGGAGTAACTTTAATTACACAACCATCTAATTACCAAGCAGCTGTCTTTTTCCTAGAAATGTTTTCTCACTTCTGAGCAGGCTCAGTCCCAGGCTACAACGTCTTATCAGGTGACAAGGGAACAAGCTCCAGGACTGAGAATCAGAAGCACTGACTCATTTCCTGGGTCTCCCTGGATATCAGAGAGGTTCCAAGAATATGGATTCCATGAGTAGGCTTCAAGTTGCAGGCAGGCCTTGTAGCAGCCACACCTACACTTCCAAATCTCAGCCAGTTTCTCTTCTTTTATCTATGTGACATTGAGCTTTTTGAAGAAATAAAAAGGAAAATTATTCAACTATCTCTTTTTCAATAAATATCCACTGCACACCTACTATGTGACAAACTGTTTGGGGTCCAGAGGATCCTGCAGTGATGACATCTCCTTTCCTGGTGATGCTTAACTGCACCATCCCTGTGAACCTGGCAATCGCCAAGGCTGCATAACAGAAACGGCATTCTGTATCTCCAAGACACATGGAGCAGGTGTCCTGAGCATGCTCAGAGAACTTTTTGTCCATAGAGTGAATTGTCCAGTTGTAACTGCAACAGAGCAGGGTGACCCTCAGAGAGCTTCCAAGGGGTGTGTTTTATGGGTGAATTCAGAGTTTGTATTTTGATCTGGTCACTTCCTACTCAGTGAGCAGCTAAATCTAACTCCATATTCTATGTCTGATTTTTGTTTGATTGATCTGGGGATGTAGCTCAGTGGCTGTCTCGGCCTTATATGTGTGAGGCCTTGAGTTCTGTTTCATTATGACATAAGAGGAAAAGGAACAGAAAAAAGAGCTGATGTTGGACAACTTGTAAAGAAAAGTGAGGTGCTTCCTGTAGCTCTTAGATCTGGCAAGCCCATGGTGAAGAAGTCTACATCTGGTGAGGGCCTTTTGGCTGTGTCGTCCAGTGGTAGGAGGCAGAAAAGAATAGAACACATCCTGGAGAGAGGGAAGGAGGAAGTGATGGAGGGAGAGAAAAACAAAGAGAGGGGATGAAGATAGATAGATAGATGATAGATAGATAGATAGATAGATAGATAGATAGATAGACCACTCAGTCTCAAAGACTAAAGCTTTTCAATAGTTGCCACTAAACCATCCATGGTGGTGAAACCTTTGTGAACAAGTTTTCTCCTGTTCCCTCCCCAACAACTCTGTTTCACTGGGTGTTACATTTCTAACATGCACTTTGGGGAAACCCATTCAAACCACAGCAGTGAAACCACTTGTTTTTCATCTATAAGATGGGATACTACCCAGCTCATGCATGGTTGTGGTCAGGATCAAAGCATATAATGTACTCAACGTCTTAGAGTTCTACCTAAAGCCCTGCAAAGCTGAATTATGCGTTATTGGTTTTTTCAATGTATTCTTCCCACCTTATGTTAGGATAAACATATTTGGAAGGTCCTAGCAAATGACCAAGAGTAGAATTCATTATAAAGTGTACCATTAGTCTGGACCTCCAAGGACTTCCTCAGTCATTGGAACCATAGAGCAAAGTTCAACTAATGTTTTATGTGAATCTGCCACAGCACTTACTGTATATAGACAATCAGTAAATAATTAGTCAGTGAACCTGTTCTAATGATGCTGAAGGTCCAGCATCATGCTGTGCTTATTTAGGCTTTAATTAGATAAATCACTGCTCAGATGCAAGCTTTTCCTAAACTGTTTTCAGAGATGAGATATTTCAAACGTACAAACAACAACAGACACTTAAGCATTCATTATTGAAAGGACAAAACACTGCCTTAATATATTGTCCAACTTGTTCCAAATACTCTTGTAAAAAAATGCAATGATTCAAAGACAAACTATATTCACATTCTTTTTACTCTTCTAAGATAATCCTTATCTTAAAATAGATGTGTGGCTTTTGTATGGATGGTCTTAGGCCCACACACAGTCCACTCTCATGTGTTACATATATTGGTTATATTTTAGTAGACTTTGGCATTGCCCCAGGATTGACAATCATAGACAGCGTGGTAATTATACATGTCCATGAGCTTGTCTCCCTGTGAACATTTGAGAGACAGATAGTATGTACATCTTGAGCTTTGCTGATGTTGTCAAATGTTTTCCTACATAGTGGTTCCAACATATGCTCCCAACCCACAATGCACCAGTATTTCTGCTTCCTCACAGATATTTCCAACCCATAATGTATCAGTGTTCCAGCTTCCTCACAGATCTTCCCAACCCACAATGCATCATTGTCCTGCTTCCCCACAACTCCGCCATCTTTGTTCCTGATTACAACCCTCTCAGGATGTAGAACTGTAGCATTCTTTGTATGTTAATTAAGCAACCACTTTGCATCTTCTGTAAGGTGTTAATACCAATTTCAATTAGAGTTGCCACCTTTTTCTTGTGAATTTTTAAGATTTACAGTATGCAAGCACCTTTTCCTAAAATGTGTCTTTTTTTTCCTTTTATCTTGGTTTGTTATATCTTTTTTCCACACAATTTAAAAAAAATAAACTTCAACTTATCAGTCTTTTCCTTTATGTTTTATGATTTTTTTTATTGTGTCGAGTATAAGAAATGTTCCTTGCCCAGCTGGGGCCAGGACTGGGTCACCTATGAGCTGAATCAGCCTCTCCTGAGTCCCAGGCCCCTGCAGTTCCCCGGTCTCTGTCCTGCAGCCTCTTGCCCTCTGGTTCCACTTTATATCCACCTTTTCCTTTTGTTCAATTTTTATTTTTATTTTTTTATTATTAAATGATGTGGTCTATGGAGAAAAATAAAAATCTGACTTAGTTTTTAAAAAAAAAAAAAAGAAAAAAAAGAAATGTTCCTTGCCTACGTCATAACCATATTCTCCTGTACTTTCTTTATAAAGTTCTAAATTTTTTTCTCTCACTTTTAGATTCTACCAAGTCTGGGTTTATTTTGTCTATGGAGTAAAGGGCAAATCTGACCTCATCTTTCTGTTCTTTTCTCTTTAAATTTTCTTTTGTCGTAGTTTAACCTTTATATTCTTAGCCATCAAATTATTAGTAATAGCCAAATTAGGAACCAGAAGCTTAAGTTACTAGGTCCTAACTTTGCTTTTATGTGTAATTTTATTTCTTTAAGGAATGTTTATAATTTTAGACCAAGTTTGCCTTTAATAGGACTTTATTTGTGGGTCTTAAAGAGACTTGTCGGTTGAAATGTCTTCATTTCTGTTGGGTACATCATAGTCCCAAGAACAACCTTTAATCGAATTTTTCAGTTCAGGTTTCTAAGACTACCGATGCATGAAAGTAGTCAACCTGAAACTCATGGAAGGGAAGCCTGTAAACATAAAATTTTAGGGAATTTTTAGTTTCTATTGAGAACTCTGAGAGACAGAGACTGACATTTCAGGCTGGGCCTTTTTCTTGCTTTATTGTTCCCACCAAAGTTCCGGTGCTTTAGAGTGCCAAGCTGGCAGAATAGTTTCAGGTTCCATTTTCCTGGACCATAATAAAGCCCTCTACACTGCTGTTTCTTCATAGGCATTAACATCCAAGCTCCAAGATTATTATGAACCAAAACTGTTCATCCCAGTCTCCTCACTGCACCCCAACCCATCAGCCAATGAACCACAAAAACTCTAAGAGATTCTGACCTGGCTTTCAGTTCCCTTCATCCATGAGGCACTTAGGAATTTCCCTGTATTTCTTAAAAGCTGTGCTATGCATTTAGAAAGATCGGTGCTATAATTTAGATCTTGGTATTTGCAGTGTCAGGATAAGAAGTCTAAATTCAGACAAGATAAACATTTTCCAGAACCATATTGTCTTAGTTGGGGGTTCTATTGCTGTGAAGAGACACTATAACCATGGTAACCCTTACTAAGGAAAACATTTAACTGAAGGCTGGCTTACAGTTGAGAGGTTTAGTCCATTACTGTTATGGTGAGAAGCATGGTGGCATGTAGGCAGGCGTAGTGTTGGAGAAATAGCTGAGAGTTCTACATTCTGGGTCCACAGGCAACAACTAAAGTGATTAAGATACTTCCTCTAATGAGGCCACACCCACTCCAACAAGGCCACACCTTCTAATAGTGCCATTCCCTATGGGTCTATGGGGGCCATTTTTATTCAAACCACCATGCATTTTGTGATTCAATTTGTCTTTCATTTTTGTGTATGTGCACTCTAAAGTAAAGTTCACACATCTTGCATTTGAGACCTTATAGTTTCCTAAAACTGTATCAAGACAGGCTAATCTCCTTTGTGTCTTGAGAGATGAGAGATGCTGACGAGTGGGGGTGGGGAGTTAAGCATGAGTGGCTGCTTGGGTGAAAGGTCAGGAATAAGGACACTGACTGCATTTATTTTCAAATATATGTAATTCTGTTCTGCTCCATTTTGGTAGGAACATCTAGGACAACTTCTTCTCCTCCCATGAAAGTCTACATTAGCATACAGAGGAAGTTTCTTGGGATGAGACCAATGAGAAGATCCAGGATATGACCAAAGTTGAACAATCAGTGCTGTGACAGGGGGCCTCCTATTGAGCCTCGAGATTGACTGTGGCTGGCTCTGGCCTTTAGTTCTCAGTTTTGTTTTTGTTTTTGATTCTAGTTTCTGCTGGGTGGTGGTGGCTATACAGAGAAACCCTGCCTCGAAACCCCCCCCCAAAAAAAATTGATTCTGGTTTCCATTTATTGGTAAAATGTAGGAACCTTAAAATGTTCATACCATGTCTGATTCATGACAGGAGTTGATCCCTGAAAATGTTACTCATAGCTGGAAGCTGGATTGAGAGAGTATTTGAGAAATGCAGCAATGTGGTTTACGTAAGTATTCCACATTACAAGTCTACTGGAGACCCTAAAGTGCTTTTGTGGAGTTTGCAACAAAAAAGCAAGCAGCAAAAGCCATTGAGGTACCTACTTCTGTGGGACCCTGAAATGTAAAGAAACAAGACACTAAAGGGATAACTGAATTTTGCAATCATTTCAGTTTCTGAACAACCCACCAGAAGAAGCACCTAGAAAGCCAGTATATTCCCCAAGACAGTGAAAAACAAGCCCATCCTTTCCCTAGGAGTAGCTGGTGAGTGCTTATTTAGATTGTCCAAGTAAATAATAAACTATGACATTATTACAGAAGAGATAAAAAAGGGGAAAAAGGAAAAAAAAGGCAGAAAAAAGATGGAAGAGAGTGTGCAGGCCAAAGAGTTAGCTGTGGACAGTAAACTCTGTGGGTGTGTGTAAAGCCTCGAAGAGACCAAGGACTGCCTCTGAGGGCTCTGAAGCAGAACCTCCCCCCCAACCCCACCAAGATACAAAGCAATCTGCAAAGAAAAAGACAAAGCACAACAAGCTTACCTGAAATCAGGGCAGGAAAGAGGGAGAGAAGACTGCCTCCCACCAAGGCCAAAATCAAAGAAAGGGACTCAGAAGATGGCATCGGCCAAGCCTCTTCTGAGGTCTCCAAGGAGAGCAGAGTACCATGGCAGTAGGGTTAAATGAATGTTTTAGCTACTTCACAAAAAACGATCTTATGGAAATCTTTTTTCCTTGACTTAGAATTCTGCTCTACCAAAGAGGAGGAGACGGGAGATAGAAAAGGTGACTCACTCAAGAGGAAGCATAGGACGAGACATAAGGAGAGACATAAAATGGGTGAGGAGGTTATACCATTGAGAGTGCTGTCCAAGTAAGTTCCCTTCTCTATGGCCACTGACCCAGCTCCACAGTTCTCAGCTCTGCCTACCACAATGTGGGAAGTGGTGAATCCCATTCGCTGGAAGCCATTTTACCTTCACGTCAGCCATTTTGATTTTTAGTTAAAAACTGCATAGAAACATTTAATTTATACTGATTTCGGCTCCAATTAGTTGAGTAGAACAGGACATTCCTGCTTGAGTGTCTTCCAATTTCTAAGGAGTAAGATCCGAATTACTGAAGTTTTGGAACAGCTGCTGGATGGCTGATGCTGACCTAAATGTCCCCATGACTTGTGTTGTTGAGAATTTGTCGTTCACACTGACTGTGCAGTCAGTGGTAGAATTATGGGGTATTGATTTTTTTTGTTTTTTTTTTAATAAGTCAGATTTCTAGGAGCCACATGTGATATTTGCCCTTGTGAGCTTCAAAGGATGAGTCTCTTTTCCAGCTCTTTGTGTTTCTGAGGCCTTCGTCTGCATTTTCTCCCAAGTCCTTAGGGCTCAGTCAAGGAATGAGGTGTCTGCCATTTCACTATGAGCTGACAGAAAGACTGTTGGATTTGATAATGAATTATTAACAAAGACAATAAAGGGAGCTCTACCTTTTGAGGTATAATTGGTCATAATTGGAGATAGTAGAAAGTGAAATATTTCAGTTCCATCCAACATTCCCATTCAAGGTCATGTTAGTCCTAGCTGTGCCCATGTCCCTCCTTCTCCCTGGGAGGCTCAAAAGCACCTTGTTCTCTTCCATTCCCTGTTGGAAATCCTGTTCGTGGGAGATGGCCTCATCCTTGCTAGGAGAGCATCATATTCTTGCTGAATGCAAGAAGTAGCAGTGAGCTTGACAAAACCCTATCATGGGAGCTACAGTGAGACTCACCTAGCATCTGCCTTTGCTCCTCATCTTACAAAGAGAAAGGCCCAGCACTCCTGATCTCAACTTTTACCACGAGCTACGATGGTCACCTGTTTCAGAACTCTGACATCCCTGCCTTTGGCAAATGAAAGAGGACCAGTCCGTTAGTTGGGTTGGACTTGTGAAATCCAATTCATGAACATGAGAAACAGACAGAGATGGCTGTATTCAGGTGAATGGAGAGGGTGAATGGTGAAGATGTTGCTATTCGGTCATTTGCATTTGACAACTAAACGCAGCAAAATCAAGGGACATAAAGAGAGGACAAGTGGCTTGATGGAGTCAGCTAAGGGAAAGCAAAATAAACAAATATTTTTAAAATCTTACTTTATGCTGAAATTTATTCAAAGTGGTAACATTATCACCAGATTCTGCAGTGCAAATTGATCATATGATGTTTTCGACAGAGAATAAATAGAGTTGCAGCCACTAAATTTCCTGATTGTTTCTAAAGGTTGTTTTTATAATTGACTCTGGAGCAGCTTGGTTTTTCTTGAATTGGCCTCTGTTCAAAATGTGTGTTCAAGGACAACCTGCGTGTACTTGTTAAACGAACCAGAACTGTCCAAGGACGGAGTTCTTCTCACCAGGCTGTGCTAGAGACGATGGGGGAGGCATTCTAAGTACTGGTGGCCTTTATTAATTTTCACAAAGGCACCTCAGCACCCACCCGTTACTATCCTCTAGGCTGCCATGAAAGTGGCTGGCTACTATAGGCAAACAGAAAACATAGCCATGCCCTAGTGATTTTGAGAAATCATCAAAGGAAACATATTTCCCTGTCATTCCCAACATCACACACTCAAAACTTTGGATATGGGATTTTGAGAAATCATCAAAGGAAACATATTTCCCTGTCATTCCCAACATCACACACTCAAAACTTTGGATATGGGCACATCTGTGTCTGTGTGACTCGCTCAGATCCTTCCCTGGGATTCAGAGACCATGTGACCCTGAGAAAAGGCAAGCAACTTACCTGCCCTCAAACAATGTGGGTCTGGTCCTGGGGCCTTATTTGAACAGACAGTAAGCTTAAGGGTTAAATAGGAAAAGGATGGGTGAGTCATGGGAGTTAGCCTGGGTTTATGATTTAATCCACTTACCTTTAATGTTTCCTGAGCAATTACAGAGAGAAGGTAGACTCCCTCTTATTCAGCCTGATGATTGATGAAAATGATTACCCTATTTTAATCTAAATTAAGTGGGGTTGAGGTCTTAGAGTGACAGCAAAGTGACAGTTGCCCTTTCAGACCCTGGTTTTTAAGTGCTTTCCTGGCTTTCAGAGATACCCAGGGAGCATGTTAGGAAAGGGTAGTCTTATGATAACAACATCAGGGCCTCAAAAGGAGGTGGGATATGCTCATGGGATTTGAAGAAACTAACATGTCAGATCAAGGCTGAGAGGAACAGAGGCATCTTTCATGATGCTAAAGGAGCCTGGGTTCTAGGCAAGGTGCCTTGATGATTGCTTCCTGGGATGGCTGATGGGGCATAGGACATGTACAGGTGGGCCTTCATGCACAAAGGGCATCTTGTGGGTATTCTTGACATGTCGACACGTCATCGTTTAGTACTGCTCTCTAAACCCTTCACAGCCTCATCCAGGTCCACTGTCTGAAGATGTTTCTACCTAGAGCACTTGTGCTCAGACTCAGTGGACACACTTGTGATGGACATCCTATAAACTGATGACATGATTGCTCCATGGTCTGGTTAAGGGAAGACATTCATTGTAGATATGAGGGAGAGAACAGCCAGAGCATCTGGAGGAGTCCAGAGCAGAGAGAGAGAGGAAGTAGTAGACTGAACATGACTAGCAGGATGGACCTGGTTATGAGAGAAGAAAGAACAGAGTAGAGAGAGAGAGAGGGATAGAGAGAGGGAAAGAGCTAGAGATGAAGACAGGGAAAGCAGGCAACAGAGAGGGAAAAAAAGAAAAAGAGTAAAGCCCAAACTACAGAGGTATAAGGAGAATGAGGAGGATGGATGCTCACGAGCTGAGAAGTTTAGGGGTGGAGGGAGATGAGAAGAGTTTAAAGGCTAGCATAAACTCTGAACCCTGTAATGGGTACTTGTGGCAGTGCGGGAGCCTGGGGGCCCGTATGTGCTTTGGTATGCTAATAGGCACTACAGGTATCGATTCCTCCCTTCTGTCAGTAATAAGGGGAATGTCTCCTTGGTAGAAGGGAACCAGGTTCCCAAGATTCTGAGGAATGCTGGCTTTTGTGTAACCACCAGAATTTGGGGAGATATAGTTTCCTTTGAACCTGATAAAAGTGACCTACTCCCTCTTGTCTGGAGCCTTAAGATGTGCCTTGTGACCACAGAATCAAAGCATTGTGGAGCTGGAAGGAACTTACCACTTTATAAGTGAGGAAGGGAGGCCCAGAAAGCTAAGATAACTTTCTTGGGATCTAGAAGGAACCCAGCTTCCAGAGTAGCTGCCTTCTTAATTTTGTCTTGCACTCCCTGTCTCCCACTATCTAAAGGGGAGAGTCTCCTGGGCTGGGGAGACATCAGACAGGAAAAGGACAAGTTCTAATCTTCCTTCAGTACTTCACAACCTCAAGCCTTTCCCCCTGAAACCCCTTAAAGCCACTTCCAAACTACTGGAGAAGTCCACTGACTTGGAATACCACATAGAAAGAAACAGGGGAAACTCCTCTGCAATGAAAACTTCCTGAGTATGGAAAAAGCAAAATGGCTTTTGGACCCAGCCATTGGGATGGCAAGGTTCCACCTCAGTTCAGATACAGTTCTCTTGGTGATTATTAAATAAGGAGTTAAGAGTCAGCTCTCCTTCTTGCCTGCTGCCCCCTAGACAGAGTTTAAGACAGGTAAAACCCCTGACTGCACTGTAACAAGATGCATGCTTTTTTAGCATTCCCACTGGGGAGGAGGGAATCTGCGAGCACAGAGAAACATCTTAGCGCTGGGTTGGAATAGTTTGTTTCTTGGTCAAATCATGGTCCTCATTGTGTTTTTCTCAGATTTTAATGTGTTTCAGCTTTAAAAAAAATGTGCACAAGCCCTTGGGGACTTGGGAAGCATTGTTTACGTTCCTTTTAAAAAGCAGATCTATGAAAGATAGGCTTTCTTTTCATTAGATCCAGAAAGAAAGCTGAGTAAGAAGGGCTGTAAGAGTCGTGCCTGAGGTGGGCTGTCCTCCATCCCTTCTGGAATCCCTCCCTGTCTCCTTTCAGAAGTGTGGGATGGTTTATCAGCTTGTGTAATAGTGTGTCTTGTAGCAATGAAATCATTGATAGGTTTTATTTTATTTTACTTATTCTATTTTAATGTTTATTTTAAAATTGTACCTCTGCATCCAAGAAAAAGTCTTGACATTTTGGTTCATAAAGAGGCAGAGCAGCTGCCAACTGAGGAAAGTCAGATAACTTTTCATAAGTAATTGAATTAGAAATGTTTTCACAGGCCGTATTTACACATACCATTTTATTTCCCACCAATCCCCAGCATAAGTCCTTGTGCTGACCTCCTGTGTGACTCTACACTGTGCTGGGGTCTTCTTGTGACAGCCCTTCTGAGCTTCTTGCTGTCTGGTATGAGTACCCTATTCTTCCATCCCTTTTTTGCCATTAGCCAGCCATGACTTGTCTCAGCCTGAGCCCCGCTTTCTCAGTCATTCTCCCAACTGGAAGCCATCTTAATTAACTCTGCCTACATTTCCATTTACCACTCCTCACCATAGCTACTGCCTTCTGATAATTTCACCGATTTCTCCTTGCAGGAACTGTCAATCACCCCTTCTGTGAGGTTTCCTCAATACACAATCCATGAACCTCATTTGTAACACACACTTTTCAGTAGCTTACCCAAGACACTGTCAACAGGGGTTCAGGGCTGTGACTTCCCTGTCCACATTGCTAACTGGACATGGTGGGGACTCTAGGGATGCTTTTAAAGGGGAAAGGATAATCCAAGGCCACATGTCTTCACTAGCCAAAGATAGAATGCCATTATTCAAATAACAAGTAAGATTTTGCTTTTGCACAGGTAGTTCTCAATGTCGATCTCATCCACATGTGTTGAATTATTTCATTTTGGCTCCAATGATGAGTTCAGAAAGAGTTTAGACTGAACTCTTTGTGGACCGGAAGTTCTAGGAAGCAGCCAGAGTGCCAGATTGATTCCCTGAGGAACAAAGGAGATGCCGGGAAGTTAAGGGTGCAGACAATAAGGGAGCAGCCAGGGCAGTGGGAGTGTGATAGAGGACATGGTTGCTCTAGAACTGAAGTCTTTGGCCAGTTAGAGATGCTAGCCAGCACTTCTGGCCACTGGGAAACATCGCTCCACCCTGCTGCTCCCTTGACTAATTTTTGTTTACAATTTTTCACAATTAGCAATTCTACTTTGGGGTCTGGAATGCAGAGGGCTTCTCTTATGTTCTTGCTTCCCTGCGGGGTTATTCAAGAGAGCTATAAATAGCAGGACGGGATCTCTCCTGACCCACGACGATTTGATTTCCATACTGGAGAGGCCAATTGGATCTCTGAACTCCCATCTCCTCTGGGATGGTGTCCCAGCTTTCCATAAGCCTTTTTTGGGGGAAATATTTTAAAGGAAAATGAAAGCACGGCAAGCTAAAGACGAAAGGGCTGGATAAAGCACATGGTTTCTTCCCACCAGCTCCAAGCTGATGTTGAGTTAAAATGTGACTCACCCATGTGTGTGTTCCCTAAGTCCTTTCTGGGACCATCTCCCTGTCCAGCCCAATGGAAACTCCTTTTTTTTTTTTTCCAAATTCAAGCAGTTAGATAAAAGATAGCATTCCTTGGGAACTTGTGAAGCCAGTTCCCTTCTACCACAAGAAGCTGTATGAACAGAAAGGACAGATGACCACCTGTGGCACCTATTAGCATACCAAAGAACACGATGGCCTCGGGGCTCCCTCAGTACCTTTGCACCTGTTACACTTTTCAGAGTCTACCTTAACCCTCAAGGTCTTCTGAGCTGTTCTCACTCCACACCCACCTCATCCCCCACTGAGCTCAAGAGATTCCCTCTCCAGCTACACTCTTCTCCTTAGGAACCTGCCACTTCAGCTACTGTTGGTTTACAAACAATTCCTCTTGACTCTTCCCAGTGATCTAGCAAGAGTTACCCACCACCTGCCCTGCCGCAGTGTGCAAGAGGACTGACCGCTGGCTACCCCAGCCCCAACCCCCCTTCTCTCTCTGTTTTCACGTGTTCCCAGCCGGCTTCTCCTTCTGTTCTTTTTTCGGTCCTGTCCTTCTCTATCTCCACTTTTTCTGCCCTTGTGTCTCTGTCTCTGCCCCTTCTCCAGGTCCTCATTCCCCTCCCTTTCCAAATAAACTTCTCTTATACCAGGTCTGTCGCATGGTGTGATTTCTCAGGGGGACACCTTGGCTTGGGGCTGCCAGGTACCCACTTACCTGCCTGCCAACACAATATATTTCAAACAGCTATCTTCTCTCCTCTTCTGTCTTTCTCTCTAGATCTTCTCTTTGTTATCACCATGCCGCCCCACCCCTACCCCCACCACTGCTCAAATGATCAAGTCCAACCATGTTTGGTCTATTTTTTTTCTTTCTCTGCTCCAGAATCTTCCAGATGTCTCTGGCTGTTCTCTCATATCTACAATACAAACCTTCCCCTTAACTATACCTGGTAATGGTCCAGTCATCGTTCATACACTCACCATTTCCAATTTCACACAGCTTTCTTCAGATCCCTAATTCTCCATTTAAATAATTCAGAGTGGAGGAGAAAAGAAAAGAAAAAACAAAACAACAACAAACAGTGTTGCTGCTCTTTGGGGCACTTTGGAATATTTCAAGAGACAAACGCTTAAGCCAAAGAATTAAATCTCTAGCTGTGGAATTCAGACACTCAAGAGGTGCCTAGCTCAGGAACATCCCTAGTTGTTTGGAGGGAGGATCCTATACTGTCCAGGCTGCCCTCAAACTCAAGATGAACCCAAGGAAAGCTTTGAACGTCTTGTCTTCCTGTCTCCATTATCTGAGTTCTGGGATTATATGAAGGTATCACCATACCTGGCTTATTCAGGGTGTGGGAACTGAACTTGGGGCTTCACGCTGAACTCCATCTCCAGCCCCAGATTCCAAGCCAAAATCTGATTCATAAGTAACCCAAGAACGTTAAATCATTGAAGAAAACCTGATATATATATATGAAACAAAAGAACCTTCCCTAACCATAAAAACCAAAGAGGCTTCTAACATGGAATGAGAGCTGGGGTGAGCTGAGGGCTCAGCTAGGGACCACCTATGGCCAGGGTTCTTGTCAGAAAAGAGAGAAACGGAGTTCCAGAGTACAGCAGGGATAGATGCTGGAGTACTTACATCACACTGGGTGTGGTGACTCAAGCCTGTTATCTCAGCACTTCAAAGACTGAGACAGAAGGATTGCTCTGAATTCAACATTAGCTCAGGATCCAGGACAGCCTACTGTTCGCTAAAGTCTACTTAAACCAAACCAAGCAGCTTAAAAGGAGCCATACTGAATACAGCAGAGGTCAGAGTAACAGGAAGGGCTGGCTCTCTGCTGGTACAGGGTCAATTGGATGTAGAGAAATAGAGATTTAGCATGAGGATGTTTGGCCTATGGGTTATAAAAATCATTCTAGGCTTGAATACCTTTTTGAGTTGTTTTCTGTGCTGGGCAATAAATTTCCCCTAGTGGGCCCAGGCCATCAGCATTATCTATCAGGAACTGAGATAGCCCAAGGAAAGCCAGAATTTCCAGTGAGTCAGAGGGTAGAATGCCTGAAGTCACTAATGAGCCAGGGCAGGATCTAGAGTGTCGCTGTCAGGTGGAAATGCAGAAGGCATAGCCAGAGGTAACTGCATGTGATAGTTGACTCCAAATGGACTTTCTGATGTATTTATTTTGTTTCCTTTTGATTACGGATGATAGTTGAAGAAGAACTAGAAGACATTGAGTGGTAACATTTTTGTTTCTTTGATTCTGTGACTTAATTTTTGATATTTGCTGGAGGATGTAGTTTGGGGCTGTGGAGTACATTCGTGGTCTTTTCTCATTCACATAAAAGAACATGACTAAGTCCCCCATAAGAGAAGGATTCCTGGAGTAATAAGGTCATATGGGGTCATTATTCTGAGACAGGGGGAGGTTAACAAGCCCTCTGGATACCCTTCCCCTATTAGGGCACTAACAGGTACCCTTTACACCGCATCAGTCACAATATTTCCAGAGCCAGCCAGTGAGTAAAGGATGCCAGGGAGAAGCATGAAATTTGGGAGTGCTGGCATTGGATGGAACCTTGGGGGCATGAGATCCTTGGGCATTACCTCCTCCCTAGCAGCTGAGGCCAATAAAGTGGAGCTATATGACTGAATGAAGGTAGGGACCAGCCTGTGAAGGGGCAGGGACAACACCCAGTCTGTGAGTCTCTGTCCCCATTCCTTCTACAGACACAGTTCATATTAAGAAGCCAGACAAGGTCTGGGAAGCCTTCACCCCAAGTCCCAACACAGACCTCCTCCTTCCTGCAGTCTCATAAAATGCAGGGCTTCAGCAGCTTCCTATCCCCTTCTAAGTATGATAATGAGGAAAACAAAAGGTTAAATGAATCTGTGACAGCCTGGAGAAAGAAGTGACAAATAAGAACTAGGGGTGGGTGGAGGTGTCAGTAAACTGAGGTAAAACAGGCACTACCTTAGTCTTCCTCCCTACAGTTTTCCAACAGTTTGGTATTATTATATTTGCTCCGTTAACTCCAGTTTTGTGAGGTTTCCTGATTCTTATGAAGCCACTTTGAGTATTTGGACACAGGGAAAGAAGAATTAGAGACTAGAAATATGATGCTTCTCTAGGTGTATGCTTGGTGCTGACTGGCACAAGAGACATCAGCCTTGTGTTCAAGGACAGATCCTTGGAACCTTCATTTACTTCCTGTCTCCATTTTCCTTTAAAATTCTGCATTTTCCAGTATATTCTGTGTGCTAATTTGTATATGCTTGGCACAGGGAGTGACATTATTAGAAGGTGTGGCCCTGTTGGAGTAGGTGTGTCACCGTGGGTGTGGTCTTTAAGACACTCATCCTAGCTGCCTGGAAGTCAGTGTTCTTCTAGCAGCCTTCAGATGAAGATGTAGAACTCTTGGCTCCTCCTGCACCATGCCTGCCTGGATGCTGCCATGTTCCTGCCTTGATAATGGACTGAACGTCTGAACCTGTAAGCCAGCCCCAATTAAATGTTGTCCTTGTAAGAGTTGCTTTGGCCATGGTATCTGTTCATAGCAGCAAAACCCTAACTAAGACATTCTGTTACCTTTTTATATGCATATGCACAGACAGGCACACGTGTTTATACTATGTACACTTAGAAATGCGGTACTTGGGTTAACAAGATGGATCATTGTATTGAAGCACCTGCTGTGAAAGTCTTGAGATTGCTCCAGCAATCACCTGCTGGAGACTGGTTCTAATGCTTCGATTCAATCAGGAATCTGTGTCTCCAAATGCTAAAGGTCCTTGTCCCCAATTGGTTTTTGATCAATAAATATGCCAATGGCCAATGGCTGGGCACAGGATGGGACCCTTAGAGTTTCGAGGTCAGGGACGCAGAAAGGAGCAAGAGAGAATCGACATGACTCAGGGATGAAGGATGGGACACAGGAGCAGCAGGAGATAAGCTAACCAGCCATGTGAGACTTTGGGTAAGTAGCCACTGGCCACTTCCCTGATTGGGCCTTGGGTAGAAGGGGAAAGCTTAGGAGTGCTCAGCCTTTGAGGTAGCCAAGGCATTTTTAAAATAAGCTAATGTGTTGGTGTCTTTCATTCGAGGATTCAAAGATAGCTCCTGGGTGGGTTCACACTTGTGATCCACCAGGAGCCAAAGCGGTACAGCAAAAACTAGCTGCTACAAGTACCAGAGTTCTGTCTCTGGAACCCACGGTGGAAGGAGAGAGCTCACCCCTCCGTTGTCTTCCAACCTATACAAGTATTCCATGGCACTAATGTGCCCATACTTGTTATACCTCACAACCTACCCCGTTGTGTGTCTCCCACACTTATAATAATGATAAATAAAAGTTTAGAAAAATGGAACTAATTTAAGATAAATAAATTTATGGAGTACAGGGGGAATTAAATTTGGTGGGAATAAAGCAATGTATCTTTGCTGTGACTTTCTCTGGATTCTTTGTTTTTTCATGTTTTTCTACACAGGATAGCCAATGTTTGTCTCTCTTGTGACTTGTGACTTTCTTTAAACACCACCACCAACAAACAACTTGCCTGTTTTTGCCTTGAATTTTCTGACTTCTAGTTTAAAAGTGCTTTCATATAATTCTCCATGTTAAGCCATTGTTGGTTAAGTCGTTACAATAATTTGTTTTAGCACAGCAAAATTTATGTAAATTAAAAAGACATACATGAAGAAATTGCAAACACATAAAAGAAAACATCTAATTTCCGCAAGCATGTCTGTCAGAATGCTAGACCAACAAAAACAGTGGGCAATGCGTCTGACTCCCATGAGGACAAAGGCAGGTGGATCATGGGGGCTTGGCAGGAGCTGATCTAACAAAAGCAGTGAATTTCAAGTTCAGTGGGAGATCCTGTCTCAAAGAATCAGAAGGGTTGATAGAGAGAGACAGGAAATATGAAACATCAGCCTCTGGTCTCATCACAAGGATGCATGGTGAGGTATCTGCACGAGCACATACACACACAGAGACACACACGTGCACTCATACACAAACACAGATACACACACATGTACATCCATGCAAGCAAGTATTCATTCACGCTATATATTTTTTAAAAAATTAAATACACTCAAGTAGAATCAGATGAGGGCCAGCACAGGGAATCAGATGAGGGCCAGCACAGGGAAGGGAATGGGGTGATTCTTAAGAACCTCCTGGACTACTGATGAAAGGACGTGAGCCACCACAGTGTCAGTGATGCTGATGATACATCAGGAAATAAAACTATGGGTGCAGGACGCCCTCCTGTCCTAAGGGACAGCACACGTGTAAAACCCATGAAGGATCCCAATTCTTGCCTTTGAACCTAAGAAGTAAATAAAAGTAAATATTTGACCTTGGGCTCACTGGGAGCCCCTTCCCCCCCTAATTTGCTTGTTTATTGGTAAGAACTTGCAAACTGTCAGATTTGGGAGACACCGAGGCTGTCTTTTCATTTGCCCCATTCGGTGTGAAAATGTCCTTTATTACAGCAGGACACAGCTGCCTGGAATTATGCTGACACTTCAAGAGCCGTGGGACCAAGTTCTTCTCCCTGGGGAATGAGATGAATGAGGTATTCTACTCTAAAACTTACATGTAGAGCGTAAGCTCCTCACTTCCCCTGTCCTGCAGGCTTCTCTGACACTGAGCATGGCCCCAACTGCTGCCAAACACGTGGCTCCTTCCACCGCTCAGCACGAATGTGGTACCTTATTGAACAGAAACTCAAGATTCCAGATTAGATTTAACTCATGAAATTGATATTTGTACAAATCAAATGGCCACATGTCAGCAATTCCATAGGAACTGTTCTACTCTTCGTATAACCTTGCAGATTGTAACTTTTCTTTCTCCTGGGAATATAGAGCCTTAGTCTGGGAGTTTCATCAGAGCACAGATCTCCTTTGTCCAATGAGTTTAGGGTTCTTATAAAACATTTTATAGGT
>NW_021604578.1:7081646-7085589 GCF_004785775.1 Grammomys surdaster | reverse complement strand
GAGAGAGAGAGAGAGAGAGAGATTCTAGTGCTACGAATTGAAAGCCACCAACTTTCCTGTTAATGGTAACTTATTTACTATCTAGATGTGTAAATGAATAATGAGTTCCTGGGGCAAAGATAGTATTGAAGAGAAAATAAATTCCATGGGTTGGATCCACAGAATTAAGAAAAAAAAGTATAAACTCATGCTTTCAGCCAATAATGGTAAGTTTTTTGTTGAAGGCTAAAACCACTGAGCTGAGTTACCCACGTGGGGAAAGAGAAATGCATTCTTTTGTTCAGCTTGAATTTCAGAGAGTTGATTTCTCTATTTTGTTACGGTGGTGTTTTTCCTTTTTTCTACCGTCTAACTTACAAGATTGGAGAATGGTTGTGGGAGAAGGCAGAGTTCTTTCCAAGAGGCTCGTAAAGCCTGCATACAGCTTCTCACCCAAACTCTGAGCTTGGTGGATCACTCTGTGACCTGGGAAAGCATCTCAGGAGGCTTATTAGCAACAGACTAATTAACAGGACCAGGGAATGTGGCACATCCCCTGGGTTCCTGACCTCTTTGACCAACAGCAAGACTCACACTGTGTGTGTGTGTGTGTGCGCGTGTGCATGTGTTTGTGTGAGTGTGTGTGTCCAAAACCATTAAGTACTTATTAGAGGTTCAATTATATGAGATCTGGGACAAGATGTCAAGCCAGGCAAGGAACACTGACTGGGGTACTGTCCCTAAACCTTTAAACTTTTTCGATAAGTACATATGAGTAGCAACTCTGAAAGTGTCAGTCTTGAAGAATTTTGATAGAGACAGATAAAGGACACCCTGAGGACAGTGGACACAGATGTGGGCTGTGTTCACTGTCTGAACTGGAGTAGGGGGACGCAGAGCAGCCTTCAGGTCTCATCTCTAGTTTGTTCTTGCAGCTCTGCACGTGTTTCCTGATTCGCTGGTGTCACATAAACTTAACGTCACCATCTCAGACCCAGAGGGCTCATCCCTAAAATACAACAAAAAAGAGAAGCATGTCATAATGGTTTAGGGCATTACACACGAGCCCCGGTCATGCCATGTTAACATTTTTTGGCATACAATAATGAACCAAAAATGGAAACCATGCAAGCACTATCGTTGTCAGAATATGGTCTGTAACCCAGAATGCCATGATCAACATAGCGTTAAATAAGTCATTTGAAGTGTCTCTATTAATAAAATAGAAACCTGTACCATTAGATTTTGCTGATAGTGGAAGGTGCTACCCACAGCCATCAGTGTACATGATTTTACATTGTTCCCTCAGTCCCCAACTCTGTACTTGTTTTTCTGTGTCCTCTCCCACATGGAAAACAAACCTACCAAAGTTAGATGGCACACAACTGGAAGATGTAATATGATAACAAACATGATATTTTGTTTTGTTTCGGGTGGGAAGGCAGAGGAGTGATTTTATAAAACTATATCTTCCCAGGTACAGAGAACACACCTTTAAGCCTAGTGCTCAGCAGGGGTAGGGGCAGAGGCATAGGCAGAGCAGAGGCATAGGCACAGGCACAGGCACAAGCACAGGCACAGGCACAGGAACAGGCACAGGCACAGGAACAGGCACAGGCACAGGAACAGGCACAGGCACAGGTACAGCACAGTCAAAGGGACGACACAGGCACAGACACAGGCAGAAGCAGAGAAAAAGTAGCCAGAATGACACATAAGGAAGCAAGGAATAGGAAAAGTAGAGAAGAAAAGATTTGTTAGCATGAAGATCTGTCTTACAAGACTTTTCATGGACAACAGGCTGTGGGGATAGCAGGAGACATAGCTATGGGAAGCTCTCACTTCAGGTCAGCCAATGAAACGCAGAGGTGGGCCAGCATTATGGATGGCCTTGTCTTCCCAGCCTGGACTGAGAGTGCCAGCATGTCTGTCTGTGGCCTCTCTTGACATCCCTTAGCTCTTCCAACTGGGTGATTTTAAGGCTTAGGAGGCTCCTGTTGTCGAAAGCATCCCATGTTAACTTTTATCTATTCATGTGTTTATTCATTTTGGATCTTGGGATCAAACCCAGAGCATTGTCCAAGCTGGGCAAGCGCTCCACTGTAAGCTATGTACAAAACCCTTCCTATAATGCTTGAAATATGTTTTCCAATTCCAATGGTTTGCTTTTGAAATGATCCATCAATTAAAAGCCAACTTTGTTTACAAGTGAAGCAAAAGTAAGGGATGTTTTGGAATCCTTGAAACAAGAGAAAATTTAGCTACAAATCACTTTTAAGCGGCAAGTGTTCTCTTGACTTTTAATGAAGTTCAACTGTCATGTCATTTAACTGTATACGACTTTTCTCCAGGTTGTTGTTTATGAGTGCATACAGTCACTTTAGATGTTCTATGTACCTATAGTTAGATCTACTGTCAATTCTGGGTATAGTACCCATGGAAAATTGGCCTCTCTGTGTCTCAGTGCTTGTTACACAAGTATTTGCTAAGCATTTGCTTCATCATTTAAAACACACCAATTCATCAAATTAAAAAAAAAAAAAACAACCAAAAAACCAAAACCTTGAAATGTATAGTTCCTTTCTTTGCTAAAGGCTTGGGAAGGAGGGCGCATTAAAAGGCAGGTGGATGGTGGCCATGGTGGGGTTGCAGCTGTCCTTAGATTTCTGTGGGTCCCATTTGCCAAGAAAAGATATGTCCTAATTTGGCTTTTAATTGCAGGTGTGATTGTCCCCAGAGCTGTGCCAGGGACATTACCATGTTAATAGCAGGAAGTGTACTGGGATCAGAGACCCAAGCTCTGAGTTCCTCCAGCAGCTGACTCCGCAGTCTTTCTCAAAGGCAGGATTCTAAATACACTGAAAGGGGTATGAGTTGTTGGTCTTGGGAAGGGAGTCTCTTTGCGGGTCTTTGAGGGGTGGGGGTGGGTAAGGCAACAGATTAAGCAGTGGATCAAAATATAAGAGAAAGCCTTGCTCCCCAAGTTAAAAAGCAGAAAAGAATCAAACTAAAAATAAAAATAGCTCCAACCCAGAGATCAAGAGGACCATTTTGTGTAAAGGAAGAATAGAAGTGGTCCGCTTACACTCTGCCAAGCCACTAGCTTGAAGTACATCATTGTGCCAATGGCAGAGGGTCTGAAAGGCTCCATTATTAAGAAGTTAGTGCTTGACAGCAGCCGACTCCACAGCAAAATCGCTCCCTTCCAAGAGACAGCATCCTAGGAGTCTTGGGTTAATTACTCAAATCTTCAAATTATCCTTCAGGGAGCAAAACGAAGCATCAGACTCAAAAGCAGATCTGGGGCTGAGATTACGAGAAGAGGTCTTTCCCATTAAAAAACAAAAACAACAAAAAAAAAACAAAACACCGACCATTTCGATTGTAGAAACCACAAGAGGGGGCAGGGAAAGAGGAAAACATACCCGAGTACCAAGCACACACTAAATGGCTGGCAACTGTACAGTCCCACAGGAAAACAAGATCTGCCCATGTCCCTACTCAGGGCAGCGCTGGGTACACTTCTAAAACAAGTTGTTTCCAATCAAATTGCCCGAGGAGAATGGGGGTGCTGAAATGAAGGCACCCGGGCTTTGTTGCAGAACAATAGTTTCTCTCAACACTGGCTCCAGGAAGAGCTAATCTGCCCAACAACTCAGCTCTCATCCACTCAGATAAAAATACTACTTGACCATTATTTCTTCTAGACAAGTACTTATTCCTTAGTTCTACCTTCTGTCAAAGTACACTCGTTTTGTTGCTGTTTCTCTGTGTATGAATGTCTCTGCGTGTGCATGCATGTATTCATGTATACCCATACAAGTGTGTAAGAAAGCATGTGGAGGCCAAAGATTAACTCAGTGCTCTCTCTTCTCTCTCTCTCTCTCTCTCTCTCTCTCTCTCTCTCTCTCTCTCCTCCCACCCTCTTCCTCCCTCCAGGGTTTTCCCTGGGATCCAGGTCTTG
>NW_021604578.1:7077331-7081546 GCF_004785775.1 Grammomys surdaster | reverse complement strand
CCCACCCTCTTCCTCCCTCCAGGGTTTTCCCTGGGATCCAGGTCTTGTCAATCAGTCTAGACAGGCTGTCTAGGAGCCCCAGGAATCCTCCTGACTCCACATCTCTGCCACTCCAGCATATAGATTTCAGGTCCTCTCTGCTACACCAAGCATCTGTACGTGAGTTCAGGGAATGAAAGGCATCCAGCCCCGGACAATCAACATCACCAAAATCTTTAACCTTTCCCACATTTTCTCATAAATCCTGAGCTTACAGAGGCTCCCAGATCTTTCTTCAAGAAACATTTCTCAAGGAAATGATCCTGTGCATATTCCTGTGGTGAGAGAGGGGATCTACCAACTATAAGAACTTTAAAAGAAGTTTAAACCTGGTGCTTTCATTAGGATGATAATTTTACCCATTAGAACGATGGCAGTGCTTCTGGCCACTTACCACAATGGTTTACCATTGTGCAGCCATCTTTATGGAAGGTAGTTTTAGTTTCTCAAACAAGGATTTGCTAGTTTACTTCCAGGCACAGGAGAAAGTATTTTTCTTTCAAGGACTCTTAGGGTTCACAAAGTCTTTGAATATTAGCTACAAAGAGAGTGTTATCTGTTTGCCAACCAGGAAGCGCTCAGATTCATCAATCTACAGCGGCTAATTTGGAAGCAGATTTATCAGGTCCACTGATAAGCACTTCATGCATTACAAAAGAATTCTAAGAATTAGACCAGTAAGTGCTCATTAAGTTTGGATTTGAGATTAAATTATTGTGTAAAATACATGGATATCAATGTTAAGATATTTAGGTTTGTTTGTTTTGTGTTAGGGATTGAATCTAAGGTGTCACAAATGCTACACAACTATGACATCACCTACTTTCTATTTGGAGACAGATTTCTTTAAGTTGCCTGAGTTGGTCTAGAGTTTATGCTGTGGCCCAGGCTGTCCTTGGACTTTAGATCCTATCTCAATCTCTCTAATAAATGAGATTATGAACCTGTGCGCTCAGGCTGAGCTGTCTAGTTCTCCTATCTTTATCCTCCATTCAGGACATACTTGATTCTTTGTGTTTCCACCATCTGAGAGCAACCTCGGTGATGCTGTGGACACAGATACAGGGTTTGTTAGGTGCTGAGAGCAATATTAACCTCTGATCAGTATCACCACGTGCATATGTCCACATTGCTATAGAGCTGGCACCATCATCCAAACTTTTTAATATCTCCAAACTAAAAATGTCACACCCACTAGCCCCCAACCCACCCAATTTCCTCCAGTTTCTGGCAGCCACGTCTCTACTTCTTGTCACTGAATATAACTATCTGTCCTAGTCTTCTTGGGATGATGCTCCGAGCCTTCCCATCAAGGAAAACGAGGAAAGCCATGAGTCTTCTGGTTGACCTTCTATGACATGTGAGTTGCCCAAATCACACTATCTGGGTGTAACTCATTGGCACATATGAAATGTTTCCCATTATTGCTCCCTAAAATCTTTTGTCGAGCCAGCCAGGAGGAACTGCAGTGCCTCAAGGTGACCTACAAAAGAAGTACACTGCATACTGACACAGAATGCATCTCTGTTTCTAGGACTGTGAAGCAGTTATCGCAACACTCTGTCCTCTGCTTACCAACTATTCCTCAGCAAACCTCACGGTGATGGGATAGGAAGAGTAACACACACAAATATTGCTGGGTTAGGAGATTAGTCCTTGCATCTAGAGCTCTGCCCAACTCTCATTCTTCTACTCAGACCAGGGTGTCCTAGAATACATGTCCAACTTCCATCATTAAATGATTTCTCTCTAGCCATTTCTACCTCTACCCAGACCAGATGTGTACCCCTGAGGATAAAAGGCTTCCTGACCAACTGTAGAACCTTATTTCTCTTAGAATGAGATCCTTGGTACTTTGCCCCATCCAATCATTGCCTTGCTAGGCCCTGTAAGATAGGATATTTTGTTTTGCTATTTTGTTACTGTGGTTACTAAAAATAGTGACGATCCTGAGCATCCTGGCCTAAAGTAGAATTCACAAAGGAAGTAGATTCTTACTAAAAGTTTTTCGCCCTGGAGCACACCACTGTATGACCCAGGTGTTTCAGACATGCTTGTTTGGAAAGACCACCTACTTCCAATAGAAAGATACTCTCTGTATCAATTCTGAATATTATGTGTCATAGGGTTCTCTTGCCTGGTTGTATCCTAGAACAAATTACATGTTTCAATCTGGATATTGTTTGACTCTCGCTGGTTTGCATGGAGGATTCTTTGTTCCCAGAGTTACAGAGTGAGAGGGAAGGGAACTGGAAGGGGTGAGGTTTAATGGGAGACAGGCAGTCTTTCGGGACGACATCCTTAGGAAGGAAGGATTAATGCCCATATCATTTGGTGGCATCTGTCACCATGAGAGGTGGTTGTTAGAATGCTCCCTACATTAGATTTCTTCCACAACTGTTCACAAGTCTCACACGCACCCCTGCTGTGTCATCTTGCCCACCATGTGATTATGATCCCACTACCACCACCACAGACAGGGGGCCCTCTGAGCTTGATCTTTTTTGACTTCCAAAAATATCAGGCAAAATACATTTATTTAGTTTATAGTGAATGGACTACAGAGTCACATAGACAATTAAAAAATAGAAATGGCCAATAAATATTAGTGAAAAATTTTAACATCTTTAGCCATCAGGGAAATGCAGATTCAAACTGCTCTGAGGTTCCATCTCATCCTAGTCAGAGTGATTGTCCCCAGGAATACAAATGATAGCAGATGCGGGCTCAGTGTGATAGAAGAGACATTTATTCAGCTCTGAATGGCAATGTTAACTGGTGTAGCCATTGTAAAAATCAACATGGACATTTCTTAGTAAACCCAAAATAGAACTATCATATGAGCCAGCTGTATTATTGCTTATTTTATTACTGTGATGAAACACTATGACCAAGACAATTTATAGAAGAGGTTTATGGTTCCAGAGGCTTAGGGTTCATGATGGGGGTGGAAGCAACAGCTGAGACCTCGCAAATCACAAACAGGATGCAGAAAGAGTGTGTTCAAAATGGTGCCGGTCTTTTAAAACCTCAAAGCCAGCTCCCATTAGAGTAGTCTTCCATCAAGTCCACACCTCCTAACCTTCCCCAAACAGATACCTAATGGGGCTAAGTATTCAGATGCTCCAGATTTAGTGGGGGAGCATCTCATTCAAATCATATCAGCTAATACAATTCCAGGTTATATGTCTAAAGGACTCTAAGTCCTGCCATATAGACATGGTAGATGTCCATCAGTAGATCAGCGAATAAAGAAAAAAAAAAACAAGATGCATATACACAATGGAAGTTTAATGGGCCATAATGAAAAGTGAAATTATAAAATTTGTGTGAAAATAGAATCAGAAATTGTTATGTTACGTGAAATAAGCCAGACTCAGGAAGAAAAATAGTGTGTCTTTTTCTCATGTGTAAATGGGATTTAAAGGTTTGTTTGTTGTGTGTGAGTGTGTGTGTGTGCCTGTGCTTATATGAGTGTATTGTTATGTGTACTTGCATGTGAATATGTGTGAGGGTGCCTGCATCTATGTGCATATTCATGTACATGTGTGTGTGTGTGTGTGTGTGTATGTATGTGTGTGTGGGGGGGGCAAGAAATCAGAAAAGGAACCATGGGAAGTAAGAAAGTATATTATGGGAGGGACTGGAGGAAAGAGGACCATAGAATAGATGTGACCTGAGAGCTGGAATACTGTGGGGAAAGAAGGTGATCAGGAAGAAGGAGACAAGCGTATGGGGGAGGGCAAAGGAGGAGGGGGGCAAGCCAAACCAAGTATTATGAAAACACCACAATTAAGCCCACGATTTTGTATGCTAACTTAAAACAGCAACACTACAGTTTGAATAGACATGTTTTCCCAAAATTCATGAATTTGGAGGGAACGGGTGGACCATGGGAAGGGAGGATGGAAATTGTGTAATTATATTTTAGTCATTAAAATCACAAATAAAAAAGTAAAAAAAAATTTAAAAACACATATCTCAGGTTCCCGGTTTCTAAAGTGGGCATTGGAAAGTGGGCATTTATGTCACAGTTCTATTACTTCATGTGTGGGACAGTACACTTATAAAAGAGGCTTCGGGAGCCTCTTGGCCCCTCCCACTATGTGATGGTACAGCTTTGGGCTGCCATCCACAATACACACAACAGGCTTCCAGCATCCACAATACACACAA
>NW_021604578.1:7052041-7077321 GCF_004785775.1 Grammomys surdaster | reverse complement strand
ATCCACAATACACACAACAGGCTTCCAGCAGACACTGACTCTGTTGGCACCTTGACTTTGGACTATGTATCTTCAAGAACTGTGAGCAATAGATTTGACCTGTTACCAGTTACCGAGCATAGAAGTTGTTTCTGTTGTAACCCAAATAGACTAAGGAAAATATTTTAACATCATGGCAGTAACACTATCACACTCCCATGGTTTTCATCTCCCACTCAAAAATAAAATATAAAATAAAGCCTGGGGAATTTCCTTCATAATAAATTCTTAAGAAACCTCACAGAGAAGCCAGGGAATGAGGCATGCAGTCTTAATATTTCAAGGATCTTGTCACCGAGGCCAGCTTTTACGTTCTGTCATACGCTCCTTCTTGCATGACTCCTTGGTTCAGCTATGGCATGATGATACTCTCAACAGCCAAATAACAATTCCTCCACAATTACTTCATGACTTTGTATTCTATAAAACACATGTACACACCTTCTCTCACATCCCGGTGGCCATCTCTTAGTGCTAGGATGTGGCAGCTGGCTCTGGCTCTGGTCCACCGTGATACAGCTGATGGAATGTAACCAAGTCAGCAAGTTCATGCTACTGACTCGTGATGGAGAGGGTGTGAAGCTGAGATCTGACTGTGGTCTGACTCCTTGCAGAATGGGGGATTTTTAGAGCATCTCTAAATAAGGAAAAGTCTTCCAAGGCCATAGATCTCTGGGGCACGCTTTCCCATTCTTGAAGACTTGCAATGGACACTCTCATGTTTGTTTAATGCAACCATGTGTCTTTTTCTTCAGCCAAGCAGCTCTCAGTATAATTTAATTGTAAGTTTGTCTTGTTTTGAAAGTACTGAATGGAGTTCATTTACATTAGCCTGAAAAACTAAGCAGGAAGTCATATGGAGCAAATGTGGTCATACAAGATTGTGTCATACCCAAGAGGGCTCATCAGTCAAGTGTAGTGTAGACTGGAGTGTAAGATGAGGCCTGCTCGGCTACAGTTTAGATGTTGGGTATGGAGCCCCAGTTCCACATTCCCCTTCTTTTGTTTCCTGACCACAAGGTAAGCAACTTAGCTGGTCCCTATTCTCCTACCATGATGTGAGCACAGACCCAAAGCCACAGAGGCAACTGCTCACAGACTGGCATCACTAAAACTCTGAAATCAAACAAGCCTGTTTTTGTTTATAAGCTAATTGCCTCAGGTACTACATTATAGTGATAGGAACCCAACACAAAATACAGATACACTGCTCAAACAGACTGCAGCTCCTGAAGCTTGCCCACATCTCTCCTCTTCACAGTTACCTCAGACCATATAAACTTGGAGTCATGTTTTGCCAAGATATAGGGTTTGAGAAGGCCAAAGCAAATCTCACGTGCCGATGAAAAAAATCTATGAGTCTGGTGTTTCTCTGTGTCTAAAGCAAAAGGTCCTCCCAGTCTAATCTGAAACTAACAATGCCACTTGACCTGGTCTTCCCTGGGGAGTAGGAAACCACTCTGTTGACTGTTGTCTGCTCTAGAGTTTGGTAAGTACATTTATAAACCCTTGTACAAGACACTCGATGCTATCTTCAGCAGCAGGTGGGTGTTTTAAAGCCAAAGAAATGTCCACCGTGATGGGGAAAGAAAAACACTGGGCCTGAATCTATCAACAAAGCATGGTACATGCCTGGGTACCTGAGGTGACCAGTACTCAGGTTGGCTTAAGTTGTCTATTGATGTCTTAGTACTTTTTCACGTCATTGTCTCACGGTTGACCAGGACTCAACTGTTGACCTAACCTGAGCCTTGCATACTTTCTGAGTTTATGAAGGAAAGACAAATAAGCCTCTGACATTGATTACTGTATGGCTACATTCTATTTGGGAATTTTGGATCTAAAACAAAATGAGGAAAGTGTGCTTGTGTGTAAGTAACTTGTAAGTCTACAACACACTCTCTGTACAAAACTGGATGGAAGAGAGTCTGCTGACAGGGGCCAGGTCACTGGATTGATTCAAGGGGCCAGACGGAGTGTAGTACAAACAGTTCTGGACACATCTTAAAATGAATTCAACATAATGACAGGGTATTAAGTTGTTTAGAAACAAGCAATTGGGATAGGAATAGAAGGGGAAGCTTAGAAAATGTGTCCTTAAACACAGTCTAGAAAGTACAAAAGGCCTTTTTGGTTTCCAAAAGGTAATGATTTCATGGAAATAGTAATGAGAAAAGATCCAAAGCATTATTATAAAAGTTTGTGGAACTTAATAGTTATAATAAGAATGCTTTCCAGTCCTAGGAATGCAGAAACACACTGTTTATTTCAATGAATGTAGCAGTTCAGCTTCACCTCCTCAGGCACAGAGATTGGTGTTTGGGTATCTGGCTCAGACAGGATCCTGAGAAAGCTGCTAAGAGATATGCAGTGGAGTCTGAGGTTCCACGGGAGACTGCTCACTGCAGTGACAGGCAGTGACAGACATCTTCTTGCTTCACTAGTAAAGCCTATTTAATATGTAGGAAGGCCAGAAGGCTGGCGGAAGATCAACCACAAACCTTCAAAAGCAGAAGTAGATAAACAAATAGTCTAACTTCACTAGCAATTATCTTTTGTCTTCTCCTATAAGCTGGTTAGTATCTTTAAGTTATAGTTAGAAATCTATCAATCACCCAGACTAAAACATTGGCATATACATATACACATACACACACACACACACACACACACACGCACGCACGCACGCACGCACGCACGCACGCACGCACGCACGCACGCACACATATATATATGTACACAGAGGAGCTGGAGAGATGACTCATGGAGTGAGGTGCTTGCCAGGTAAGCAAAAGAAGCAGAGATCAAATCCCTAGCACCCATGCAAATGCAGGATGGGTGAGGCAGCCTGCCTGTGATCTCAGAGCATAGACGGTAGAGACAAGGAATCTTCTGAACAAAGTGGCCAGCTAGACTCTCAGTGCCCACTGAGTTCAACTGAGGAAGCCTGTCTCAGCATGGAAGACAGACAGTAACCAAAAAAGACATTGACATCAATCTTAAAGATATGTGCCTAGGTACATGTGTGCACAGGCGAGCAAAGAAGTGGGGGGTGGGGGAGGGTACAAAATAACTGTCATTAAACGTTTTTGTCAGCTTAAAAAATACGTTAGTATTAAAAAAATACGTTAGTATATTACAATATGTGACTTCAGTTACCAAGACTTGGGAGAATGAGTCAACAGATCATTTTCCAAATTTGGACTTTGCCAGGGAAGGGTGGAATGATCCTGAGAACCCTGGATGCTGAGTAATTGAGAAGAAGGAAAAGAGAGCAGCCACCAGTTGTCCTGGGTCAGCCTATGGTATTCTTTGTCTGGTCCAAGAGAGTTAGAGCTTTCATTAGACCCAGTGACATGGGTAGGTGGAACTTACCTGACACAGTCCCTTCCTAGTGCCACTCAGAAGACACCCAGAGGCCCTGGGAGACATCGTGACAAGCAAGTAAGTGGTGGAGAGTGGAAGAAAAAGAGAAGCAGAACAGTATGTGACTCAAGGGAATCCGAGAACCAAGAGTGCTGAGGAATAGCCTAACGTGAGTGGCCTTTGATGCCACCCAAGGCCATGGTGAGACACTGGACTGTGCTGTCGCCAAGAGCCATGTCTAGGTCTGTGTCCCTGCAGCTAGGGGTGGGGTGAGGTGGGGTCTGTATGATGGCAGTGGCCCATGTTACCATCAAAGGACATGGATATCCCTGGTTTGGGTTGCCCCCTGGGACCACTTTGATGTCCAAAGGCTGTGTAGAACTGGCTCTGTCCTTCCCAGCTGCAGCACGCAGGAGAGCTGGCCCTGCCCTTCACTTGTGCATCGTGGGAGAGCTGGCTGAGAAGACATGAGTGATACCCTCAACTCTCTTTTGCTGCCAATGGTGTGTGACAGACCTGGCTCTGCCCATCATCAACGGCATCACTTGGGAGAGTTGGCCCTGGTGGTGTGGGTATGGGAGAGCTGTCAAGCTGACAAACTTAGCTACCACCCAGGCCTAGATCCAGGGCTTTGAGTTGGGCCATCCCAATATCTATCCCATCTATGAACAACTGGAGCACATGAAGTGGGGGCAGTCCTGCAGATCCAAAGTTGCAGGATCTCCATGACACAGGGCAACAGGATCTCCGAGGGGAACTCTGGTAAGAATCCAGTACTAATAGTGTAGCAAAAGCCAGTGGCTTCAAACCAAATCAATAACGCAATGCAATAAACATTTGCAAGAAAAAGCTGTTTGGGCAAAAGGATTGTACTGTCTGACATCCTACAGCTCCCACAGAAAGGTTTGTTTGTTTGTTTGTTTTCTTTTGGGGGAGGTTTCAAGGGCAGAGGGCGGATACAGGAGGATGAGATGATGAGTGGGACTGGGGTGTATGATGTGAAGTCATAAAAATAAATAAAAGGTAGAACAAGAAAAACTTTCATCAGATTCAATCTGTTAAGTTGGCTGTGACTTGGTCCTTTTGCTATTCATGCAGGGAACCTGCAGGTTATCCAGTTGGGGATGTGAACAGAGAGGAGGTGACAATAAAAACTTTATCAACCTTGATCAGACTTGGGGAGTCCGATACTAGGCAGTTCATTGTCAGCATATTTAAAACACAGTGCAACTCGGGAAGAAGTTTCCAGGCATCTATCATTCCCGTTTCAGGTACACAATAAAGCTTAAGGAGTGGTTACCTAGAAATTTTTTTGCAAAGTACACTTGACCACAAGCATGGGTTGTATAGCTACAGGACCTAGAATCTAGTGTGCTCTCTGACTGAAATAGCATGACGGTCATAAAGTAAATATGACATCATATGACACCCCTCCCCCAGAGGATGGGTTCTATACCTGGCAGCTGAAGAGGGAGAGTCTGGGATAAACGTTCTGGGGGGAGCAAGGGCCTGAGAGATGGTCCAGCAGTAAAGAGCCCTGGTTGCTCTCACAGAGGACCCAGGTCCTATTCCCAGAACCCCCCATTACAGTGTACAATATTTGTAACTCAAGTTACAGGGCAATCTGATGTCTTCCAATCTCCACAGGCACCAGGTATATCCATGGTACACAAGCATACATGTGGGCAAATCACCATACCATAAAATTTTAAATTAAAAAAAAACTGACACCAGAGTTCTACATTTGTTTCTTCGGTCTACTTGCAAGGACACACCAGCGTCACTTAAAGCCCATGGTTGGTGTTAAGGTTTTGTATGTTCCGAGGATTTTGAAGCATGTATAAGGACATAGATCACTTTCTATGAAACCCCATGGAACAAAGCCATGTCCTTAAAACTTCTACACCATTCTTCCCTTCCTCGAGCTTCTGGTGACTGTTCACCTTACTGTTTCCTCTGCTTTGCCCTTTCCAGACTGCTGTCCCATTAAAACTGTATGTCTGCTTGTTTTAAGACTATTGTCCCATTACAAGTGTATGTCTCATTTCTTCAGATTTTTTTTCTATTTAGTTATATGAATTTAAGCTTTCCTCACACATGCCTTTATAATCCCATCACTCAAGAGCCTGAGGCAGGAGGCCTTTTGAGTTTGAAACTAACCTGGGCTACACAGGAAGTTCTAGACCAACCTGGGCTACATACAAAGACTTGTCTCAAAAATTTCCACTATATCTTTCAAAGATTAATAATTTGTTTATTTAGTGCTAAATAGTATCCCATTGTTAGGTGTTCTACCAGCTCAGTGAAGCACACAGTGGGCTGGAAACATCATGAATTTCCATCACTCCTGAAATCCACACAAAGTTAACACCACAGACCTACTTGAAGATTCCAGTCCTGGTTCTAGTGGTTTACAAAAGCCAGTGATACCCAGAGTGAAGGTTCCTGTTTATTCTCTAAGTCCTTGGTTGGGAAATCACTGTGCCAATGACATTTGTAAGACTGCTTCAGTGCATTTTGTTTTCTAGCAGCCTATGGTTGAGATGTATTATGATTTCATTCTGTTCCTGTGACAAATACAACCAAAAGAAACTTAAAAGGAGATGGGGTTTATTTCAACTTACAAGCTACAGTCCATCACTGAGGGATGTCAGAGCAAGAATTCAAGCAGAAACTTAAGGGAAAGCCTGCATATTATTCCACACAACATTACCTCTGCCCCCCCCCCCAAAAAAAGCTCCTTTATAGTCAGAGAGGCATAGCAGAAACCATGGAAGATGCTGCCTGCTAGCTGACTCATAGGCAAGTTTATGGTCAATTGGCTTTTCTTATACAGCCTAAGGTCACATCTAATCTATCATCTGTGTGGTAGTCATATATGTCCTCAAAGTACCAAACAATCCATTCAACATAATAATCACCCCTGATATTCTTGGATCAGGTTGTCTTGAGATTGAAATGTATCTGTTCCCTCTGAGCTCTCTATGCGCACTAACACAAACACTTTGAATCTTCTCTGCCAGTCTTTCAATACGATGTTTCCATTCTTCACTGTAGCATTGATGGTGCTGTTTGAAATGACCACCCTTGAAAACAAAACCTTCAGTAAGCTACTTGGCCTGCCCTGGAGCTGACAGGTACTCTGAGCTGTCACCATGCATTCATCTATTGCGAACTGAAAGATATTTCTTTCAGTTGCTCTAGCAGGATCACCTGCTCTCTGTGCCCCATTTTCTATCAGCTAGCTCTATGACCTTCAACAGTCAAATCCAAATGACTAGAGGCCTGGCAGCATTCATGCCAGGGCCTCAGCCTCAGCGGGATTTGTTACCACTTTGGTGAACCAAGGCTCTCAGTTTTTTTTTTCTAAAATGAATTTATACAAACTAATTTTTAGAAACTTTGAAAAGAAAGAGCAATAGATGACCAATTGTCTGCTTTCTTCATCCCACGCAGTCTCTCAAGCAAGAAGCAGGAGACTATAACACACAACTTTTTCAGAAGAATAACTGTGATATCTACACACTTTCATTACGATCACTGTGCTTTATCGTACAGATGCACAGATTTAAGAACACTTTAAACGTAGAGATAGATTGACTAAAGTATCTGTCAGGGATGTCCACAACATCAAATCCCACCTCTCAGCTAGGACCGTCCACAGAGGAAAACTATCATGTGAACACAAAGTGCTGCCCATGCCAATGCGCTGGAAACACAGGAAAGAGGTGTAGGGGATTTGCTGCCAATGAGGCATACCATTCTGCCATGGCAGATGCTTTCCAGTCTACTCTCAGTTATACAGAGAATGGCTGGGTTGTGCTCTGAAGCTGTGTCACTTCTAAGAAACAGTGGGCATAAGAAGTAAGTGCCCAGTGTAAGCTGAGAGGGGGAGAGAAGACCTCAATGCTTCTATCATCGTCATTGATCTGGTCCAGAAGTGACTCCAAGAGACTTCTGAGTGCTGAGCTCTGTGTCAAATGCTGAGGACGCAGCAGAAAACAGCCAGACAAAAATCTCTCCCCTGATGGGTAAAATCAGAGTTGAGAGAGGTCGAAATTAAACACAACAAATAGAATGTATACTAAAATGGATGTTGGAGATCTCCCATTTCAATTAAAGTTGACGAGGTAGATCAGACCAGGAAGGTGGCACTTCAGGAAATCTCCAAGAGAAGAAGGGAGTTGGGTGAACACATAGGGACAAAGTGTTCTAGGAAGAAGAAAATGCAGAGACCCTGAAACAGTCCTTTGAGAATGAACAGAGACCAAAATGGCTAAGGTGGGCCAGGACACCGAGGGGAACCTGGTAGTAGGTAAAGATAGTAATAATGAAGACTCAGTTTGTGTGGACATCAAAAGCTTATGAAGGTGTTTGGCTTATTCTCAGGCAAATAGGAGATACTGGAGGCTTCTAAGTGAAAGGGTATAAAGATATGACATATTTTAATTACATTTTTATCTATTTTGTGTCTGTGTGCTCATGTATATGGATATGTGTCTGCCACAGCATCTGAAGATAGCTCACAAAAGTCAGGTCTGTCCTTCTACCATGGAAAGACTGTGAACTGAACTCCATTGGATTTGGTGGCAAGTGTCCTTACCCACTGAGCCAGCTGGTTCACCCCTGAATTATGTTTTAACCAGAGCACTTTGTCTTTAGGGCCCAGCATTGTCTGAAAGGGACAGAGACTGGAGGACAAATAGCATAAGCAAGAGCTGTGGCATGATGGCAGATGGGACCACAGCAGCTTAGACCGAAGTCAGACATGGTTACAGATTGAGTGGGTCAATGGAATGGAGAAGGGAGGGAAAGGAGGGCGAGGGGCAGCTTGCTGGAAGATGGGTTTTTCTCTTTTCCTTTCCAATGAGAATTTCAGACGGACATTTTCTCGTGAATAGCCTTCTCTACTTTATAGTATGATCCACTGATGAGGAGAGATGGGGAACCAACATTTGCCCTGGAAACTGCGAGGATTCATGTCTGGGATAGAGCTGATAAACACTGGCTGTACATCAAGATCACCTGAGATACTTGCAACCTACCGATGCCCAGTGTTACTTCAGGGATTCTATTTCACCTAGGATAAGGCTGTGATTAGAAATTTTAAATCCTTCTCACCAATGGTTCTAATATTTCTGTAGAATTAAAAATAAATTGCTAACGACAACCCCTAACCTAGCTAAGCCCATCAACCCTTAACCTGCTAAGCACCCCCCATATACAGTTTTACAATGAGACTTGGAGCAATGGAAACACATGAAGTGGTCAGTGGAAAGGCTGGGCGGGAGCATTCTGAGCAAGGGCAATAGCCACTTGAAAGAGATGATAGCCAGAGAAGTACTGGCATTACAAACCCACCAGCAGCCTCTGTGGCTGTTTCCAATAGTAGATGCGGATAAGGCAGTGTTATGTGCTATGCTAATAGTGTGCCCCCTCAGTTCACTTCTTGAAATCCTGACACCTGATGGGATGTCAGGATGTCTCCTCTCCTCTCCTCTCCTCTCCTCTCCTCTCCTCTCCTCTCCTCTCCTCTCCTCTCCTCTCCTTCTGCCATGTTGAGACTTGTGCTAGCAACCTGCAATTCATAAGAAGGCTAGAACTCCCAGTCTCCAGAACTGTGAGAGATCCGCCCAGCCAATGGTCATTTGCTATAGCAGCTTGAGCTGACAGGCACCTGATGCCATATTCACTCACTGCCTTCCTACAGGCCAGGGCCTTTGAAATATTGTTGGGCTGTGTTTTGCGCGTGGGTGTGGGTCTTGTTGTGTTGAGTTGTGGGTCCTGCAACTGCCTCTGCCACTCCAAGGGGGTAGGACCACTGCTCAGAGAGGCAGAGGCATGTGAATTTGACTGAGTTCACTCCCTGCAGATGTCAGGCTGTGGGAAGCCACGGGACTCCATTCTGGGAGTGGAGGGAATACATTCTGGAGTCCCGTAGGGGCCCGGAGCTCTTGGGTTGGGGGTCCCTGGGCCAAGGTGGCCAGGAACCGACTGGTTTTCTGGCCCTTGGCATGGAAGGACTGAGACACTGGGGATGTATGGGCTGGATCGACCCAAAGCCGAAGGAAGTAAGGGAACAAGCTCCAGCTGTGTCCAGTGGGGATGGTACTCTTGGTTACAGCGACTCGCTTGGCTGGATCATGGCTGGCTCAGCTCGCTTGCTTGAGTTGGAGGCCTCCATGGCTGGAAGCGTAGAGAGGTCGTCTGCAGGAGGTTAGAAGGCAGCTTGGTAGTTGAAGACCTTTTCTATGGTTCTCCACAGTGGGTCCCAAAGAAGAGAGATAGTCCATGGTCTTAAGATATTTATTGTCGAGGCAGAAAACAGTTGAAGCTATATCCCTCTATTCTTGAGGTGGGCCTGAGGTTAAATACAACCTTTTTGCAAGGAGGAGGTTCTGGGAAGGAAGGCTTAATTGACTATGCCCTCTGGCCTTTAGGTATCTCATTAGCATGGAGATTGTCTTGAGGTTCTGTGGCCTGTAGTCACGCCCTCTACCTATGCTACATGACAGATGGCCACAAACCTCTCTTTGAGAGGGGCTATAGCTATGTGAAAGGAGTCAGGGGCCCAAGAGCAAGGCTGAATATCTATCATCCCTGAGGGTCTCCTGGGTTCAAAGCCTGTTCTCAACCAGGTACCCAGCTGCTCCTCACAGCCCCACAAAACATCAGCGAAAGGAAAAAGCATCAGCTAGAACTGTCAAGAGATAACTGATGGGAGAATATAGCGCCACACAAGTGGCTCTGGCATCCCCAGGTAGATGTGGTCTTGTGTATGACATGCTGTGATTGAGGCTAGGTTTCTCCACACCTCAGGCTCTTCCCAAAGATTGCTCATGAGTATGATGTCAGTTTTACTACAGAGCAGGATGTTGAAACTGATAAAGAAAAGCATGTTCATCTTTAACACCATCTTCATTTGGTTCCTGTCTTAGTTTAGGGTTATGCTGTGATAAAACACCATGACCAAAAGCAGCTTGGGGAAGAAAGGGTTTATTTAGCTTATACTTCCACATTACTGTTCATCACTGAAGGATGTCAGGACAGGAACTCAAACAAGGCAGATACCTAGCTAGAGACAGGAGCTGGTGCAGAAGCCATGGAGGGTGCTGCTTACTGGTTTCCTCCATGGATCGCTCAGTCTGCTTTCTTCCATATGGAACCCAGGACCACCAGCTCAGGGATGGCACCACTCACAATAGACTAGGTCCTTGCACATAAATTACTAATTAAGACAATGCTCTACATGCTTGTGTACAGACTTATAGTATGAAAGCATTTTCTCAACTGAGGCTCTCTCCTCTCCAAAGATTCCAGCTTGTGTCAAGTTGACATAAAACTAGCCAGCACAGTGAGGAGAAATGTGATGCTAACAAAAAGTCAGGATTAGACCTTCAGATTGTTAATATTATTGATGAAAACCTGAGCTCTGTTATATTTTCTTACATGGTCTATAGAGGAGTGGTGTGGAAACCGTTTTCACTCATAGGTCCTTTGGACAGAGCACTGTTATTTCTGGGGTCCTGTGTGCTCCATGCTTGCACACAGCACAGCTCTGTCTTCTAGTCTTAGAGGTACTCTATTATCCCTGGTTTCCGCCCTTGATTTCTGGTGTTTAACCCGATGAGAACATTAGTGGAGATGGGAATAAACAGATTTTCTTTCTTAGTTAGAGCCACTCCATGTTTTTTTTTTTTTTTTTTTCCTGAAGAACCTCCCCAACCCCACACTGTATTTCTGTTTTCCCTTTCTGCTGCTGACAAAACTGCCTGCCAGGAAGTGTCTGTCTTTTTGCATGCCTCATGGCAAGGCAGCTAGAAATAGAAATTAGAATGACTTTAAATCTCGAACAGTGATATGTTTTCACTTCAACTACATACGGTGCCAGTGGGTAGAGCAGAGGGAATGGGAAGTCGTTAAAATAACACAAATGTGAGATCTCTCTCCAATGCATCCTCATTTGACTTTCTCCTAATCTCTAAATTGGACTATTTGAATTAAAACATCCTATTATAAGACTTTTCCCCCTACCAGGCATGTAGAAGAGATTGATTTTCAAATCAAGACTTAATTTCAGGATCATAGGCAAAGCTTAGAATTGTCCAACACTATTCAGAAAATTGCTGATGTCAGTCCTGTGAACTCTCGCTTGGGTTAATATGATATCTATTGATGAAACTCATTCAGTCAGTGGTATGTGTGTGTGTCACATAGCTGATTTGTGTTGTAGAGTTTGTGTCTACAGCTACACATATGAAGCTATTCACTTCTAAGCCCAGGAGGGTAGGTAGATATGATATTTAACGGGGCTGTTTCCAATGAAAAATTATCTCAAAGTAACTTTTTCTTTTGGAGGTAGTAGAAAGAGAAAGCTTCATCTTTTAATTTGACGAATATGTGAGTGCCTATTATAAAAGAGGGCCAGCACTAGAAACTTAAAACTCAGTCAGTGGAACATGAGTCCTGCCTTGAATAATTGTTATCTGAGCTATCTTTATCTTAGGAGTTAGGGTGACTGACACGGTAGTCCTACCCAACTTCTACCGGGTCAGTGGCCTCTGGGTTCTTGTCTCTCAAATTCAAAGGACAAATCCATGGACAACCAGTGGATGAATTTGGAAAGGAAGGTTTACAGTTTTTAGAACTTACAAGAAAGAAAGCAGAGCTCCTACACAGCAGGAACAAGTCCTGGGAGATGGGGCAGCACTAAACAAGAAAACTGGGGCTTTTTATAGACATATAGTGGAAACTCAATCAGCTCAGCTGATGCAGCCATGGCATGTCCAGGTACCTCCTCTTAGCATTGGCCTTGTGCTTTCGTATTGCTTCCAGGAGAAACAGAGATAAGGAGAAACCAGAAACCTCCCGTCTGGCATCCTGGCTTCCAGCCAGAGGACAACCAAAGACATTTTGGTTGAAATATTTCTGGCATCTCTGGCCTTTGTCAAGGACAGAACTTCCAACAAGCCTCAGGACATTTCTGGCTTTTGGCCTTGTAAAGACTGTTTACTTTCAGGGCTCCTTACCCTGAAACTGCCCAGCCAGTTTCTGTCACCTGTTCCCATCAATAACTATTTGTTTGGAGTTTCCTGTACATGTTAGAATGATCGGTACCTGATAGATACTAAAGGAATCATGTCCCTGACTTAAAGCAGCCAGAAAAAAAGACATTTGCCACCATTAGCCAAAATTTAAGAAACCTGTATTTGAAGTTGGTAGACCTGTGGGATGTTAGTAACATTCTCTTGACATAGAAATAACATGGATCCTCAGACCACAGTCAAGCTCTCAGCTTCAGTGAACAAAAGAGAGTGCCCAAGTCTCAGGCTGTTTCTGCAGAAGGTTCATACTAGAAGAAGCTTTTCAAATCCCAGTTGTATTCTTAGTTTCTCTCTGAAGCTAAAGACAAACAACATGCTCATGGCTTCTCCCCAGTCTAGATGGTCACAATCGCTGAGAGTCTTGAGGTATTATATGTTTTGGTGTCACTTGAAAAGATTATTTAAAAGGCAGACACAAATGACATCTGAGCCTGGGGCCCACAATCAATACTCCCCTGTGTACTTTCATGCGCCAGGCCCTTCCCTGCATATAGTTCATTGAGCTGTATCTTAGAGGAGGTGCCTAAGCATCGTATGGACCTTGTAAATCAAGTGAGCATCCTTTAGAAAACTGCACAGTCTGTCTGGAAACAATCCCTGCAAGCCCTGGCCTTGGGGAGTGATCCATTAGTGAAGGCCAAATGGAGTTCTGCTTATGTCATGTCTGTTAGCTACCCTTGACCATATCTGAGTCTTAACTACATCTAAGCGTGGTTGGCTTGTCTCTCCCCCATCCCCACCTTCAACTCCCCATCACCTCACCCTCCCTTCACCCTCCTGCTCTCTCCCTTCTCTACTCAACCAAAAACTCTTGAAAGACAAAAAAAAAAAAAAAAGAGTACAGCCTGAAACCTAGAGTCACTCACTGTTCGGTCAGCCAATACTATTTAGTCTCCTGCTAAGGTTGAGGGTGACCGACTGTAGGTGCCCACAAAGGTCCCCACCTCCAGCACCACCAACTTTCTAGTGGAAAATTCCTGGGCACGAAAGGGTCAGCTTCCAGACAAGAAATCACCCAGATATGCTCCCCTGGGCACAAAGACCTTGGTGTTCAGCCAACCACTGCTCTTAGAAGCAGGGACTTTTATGTTCTGTCTGTTACCTTTCCATCTCAGGCAGCTCTTTACTACAATGTTGATTATTTTTTCCTCCAAGGCCAGTCCTCTACCCTCCCATTTTTGGAGGAGTGTGTTAATAATTTGCCCTGGGGAGATGAAAGTCTCTTTGATACAAGTAGAATAAACACACGGCACATTGCTCAAAGGTCTTGTTTCTACAATGGGAGCACAGTTTCGGACTGAACCAGAACTGAGTAAAATAGTCTTGTTTCCAAATTACTCTTTGCCAGCATCCCTCATTTGCTCCTGTGGCTTACTTGTGCAGCTGGACAGTGCCCATCATAACTGCAGGAAGCCGAAGCCCATAAGAGTCATCGCCAATAGTTGTGGTAAATACCTTAGTCCTACGTCAGACCTGAAAGTCCCCTCTCATCAGTGAGACTGCATTGTGTGGGATAAGATCATCTAGACATCACATTAGAACATGCTTTGTGTGACAATAACACATCCAGGTGGAAGAGAACCATTTAGTTCCATGATTCATTTCATGGATAAGGATACAGTACAGAAAGTTTGTATAGCTTCCTGGCCATACATCTTCCAACTCCTGGCATAGTCTCTCCCTAAGCTACTATATTCCCTTTATCCCAAAGACCAGAGAAATCAAAGAAATGCCCTTATAATATTTCTTTAGTCTCTTTTTCTGTCACCACCACTACTTTGGAATATGCTTCTTCCCACTCAACACTGAGTAGCATTCCCAGGGCCCTGGGGTTCTTTAGAGATACAAGCAGTGGTTTGGACTACCTGGTCTACCCTGCAGGGTGTTCTCACACCAATATGGAAAGCCTCCATCCTATACCCAAAGACCCTGCTAGCCTGAAGGCATCCAACAGACAGCCAATGGATGTGCTGCCTCTGCCTGAAGGCATCCAACAGACAGCCAATGGGTGTGCTGCCTCTGCCTGAAGGCATCCAACAGACAGCCAATGGATGTGCTGCCTCTCTCAGTGCCATTGCATCGTTCACCAGCACACCTCAAAGGTAGGCTGGAAACACAGGAGCACGTGACAGTTCCATATCTTGCTCTCTTTGCACTTGAGCCTCTTCCAAGTTCCATTTTGACACCCACTTGCTGGTAAAGTTGATTAATCCAAAAGACTTTCTCTTGGACAGTCTGTAGACTGGCAGCAAAGTTCAGGGTCTAGGATCTGTTCTCTGCCTCGTTTAACCTTGTGCTGAGATTCCAGCTCACTCTCCTCTACCTTTCTATACAGGAATAAAGTGAACATGAGGCCAAAGGTCACTGGATCATTTATTTTCCAAAACTTGAAAGATGACATTAGTGTTCTTTCCCTTCAAATTGTATGGCTTTGATGTTCATTATTGTAGAATTTGTAATACAGTTCCCCCTCTATCATCAAAGCCTTAAAACTTATTTTGGTCTAGACACCTCCAGAGACTGAGTTCATTCCTTCAGTTCATCTGTCAGCTTTTTCCTTCAGAGCAATTTGTCTGAGTATCTTGAAGCCCCATTCCTCAGAGACGTGTCTCCCTCCTTCTCTTCCTTCTCTTCTCCTCTTCACGCTCCTGCCTCCATCCTGTGCAGAAAGTTGTTTCTAGAACACTCACTTCAAGGATTTGTGAAAAATCTCACTGAATATCCAATCACCTATTCTCCTAAATTAGGAATTTCAAAGACAGCATCTAATTTGTATTTCTAAACTGACACCCTTTCCAAACTTAAAATACCTCTGAGGAGGAAAAAAAAACCTTAGATTAGATTCATTTTAAATTCCCTGGGTAAGGAGGTATCTTTCCTCATAAGGCTGTATATACTCAACAGTCATGACACTTAGAAACTTCTCTCCTTAAAACTACTAACCAAAGATGGCTCCTTGACCAGTTCAACAAAACGTTAATATCTAGGTTCAGCCCTAAAGTCATACCTTCACTTAATAGCCTTTGGGAAAGTGCAGCCACTAACATGGAAACGCATCATGGCCTATGAGAAGGTGCCATGGAATATGGATTTGGCCACCCAAATCACCGAAAGACTATGACTACTGTTACCCGCACCTGCAAGATTTCCATTCAGGCAACAGAAAATCATTGTTTTGTGCCTCCTCCTGTATATCTGTTTCCTCCAAGCTATCAACCAAATCTATATCTAGTTTGTCAGATACTGAGCTACAAATGAACATAAGATCGGTTCCTGTCCTTCCCCTTGACACAAAACTCAAAAGACCAAAACAAGCTTCAAAGGAACCAAGTGCTCTAAGATGGCAGCAAAGTTTGACACTTGGAGCGTACAATGGTTCACCCAGCACTGTTGTTGCCATTCTGTCTTGTCACCTGTCCAAGCCCTGCCCTTGTCTGGATTCCCCTTGACCTGATACAATCCCGGAACATAAACACAGTGAGACTTATAATGGCTTCTTTGTATTCATATCTTTACTTTCCACCCAAAGATCCTTAAAGGCATAAACACACAAAGCCGGGAGCCCAGGCACTCTCTATCTACCTGCTGACTTCTGGAACGTGGTAACAGGATTCTTAACTCTCAGATTAAACGATAACAGAATTTGTTTCCCACCTATGGCATTGTAAGTGTTAAGTGATTAGTCTGACGCCAGAGAGGGAGTGAACTGGTCAGGATGCAGGCTGTTTCACAATAGGCTTGGTCCGTGGAGTTATCTCCAGACACGCTCTCTGTTAGGGCTAGATAAACAGTTGTTGATACTCACTATTAATTGATAACTGCCTGGGACTTTCCACTAGAAAGAAATGGAAACACAGTAAGCATTCCTGCGAGCTGCTTTTCTTTTGAATCAAGTCAATTCCGGCATTATCTTTTTTTGAGAAAGTCGTAACACCTTCACTGATGCAGCGTTCCTTTGTGGAATGTGCAGACATTTACAAAGTATCTCTTTACTAAAGCACTCTGGAGGAAGTTCATAAAGAATAGACTAGGAGCTGGGATTTCAAGAATAACTCGGACCCACATGGTGATCTGGGGAGGAAGACAGGCATGGATCACAGCCAGAAAGTATTACTATACACAGCACATTTCTGATTCTGAAGGGGTTAAAATCGTGAGGATAATTTGGGTCAAGAGGGGAAAAATAAATATTCTGTAAAGCTGATATCCCAAAACAAAGTCCTTTACTTCTGTAAAAAGCTAACCACGATTAGCATTTAGCTGAAAAGGTCAAAGATTTTTCTAAATGAAAAATTTACTCTACCTGTGTGCATGCTTGCCTCATCCCAAGAGTGTGTGGTACTGATATCTCTTTTCTGGATGGCATATATTTAGAAGGGAATCTAATTTGAAATTTATAAGTCTGAAAGAGAACCCAATTAATTGAGGGAATAGTATCTGGTGACAATTTTATCGAAGAATTTGTACCTAGCGATACCTAAACTAAGGAAGGAGGCAGAGATATGTTTCAAGATCAGAAAATTAAACCAGTTCTGCGGAAACTAATCAGAAGGCGATCATTTCAGAGTGCCTTTGGGTAACACCTGTTCTCAAGTACAAATTCTCAAACTCTGAGAAGTCTTCCTCCTTTCCTTCTGTCCCTGCTGTCTTTCCTCTCATTCTTTTACTCCCTCCTAAACTGGTAAATGGGCATTAGGGAGTAGCTATGACTGCAGTTTGCATGTTTTTGAGACGTAAGTGTTGTCATAGTTTCAGGTGGGGCATGATAGGGGCAGGCACTGGTCTCTGTTCCACCAGCAGTGTATAACTAATGAGCTAGTGCTCTCTCCCTCCCTCCCTCCCTCCCTCCCTCCCTCCCTCCCTCCCTCCCTCCCTCCTTCCCTCCCTCCTTCCCTCCTTCCCTTCCTCCTCTGTCTCATAGGAGAAGGCCCGGTACAGACCTGTGGGTGTTTACAGCCTTTTCCATTCAAACCTGGCCTCTGCTCCCTGAGTCCCTGTGGTTCCCAGGAGTCTCACAGGTACAGGGCCTCAGTGTTCCCTAGCCAGGCTCCCTGCAGAATGGCTTAACAGAAACTAGCTGGTTTTTTTTTCTGGGTGTTCCCTCAAAATGTTCAAAGACATCGAAGGCACAAATATCATTTTACATGATGCTTCTGTGTTCCTTCCTCATACAACACACAAACACATGTCCATGCTGCATGCATGTGCATGCACACACGTATACATACATACATACATACATACATACACACACACACACACACATACACACACACACACAGTGCAGCCTGTTCTGGGGTTTTCCGGTTCCTCTGACTGTGAAAAGACTCTGTAGGGTATATATGGTCTTAACACCTCACTTTTAGAAGAATTTTTTTTCTTGAACATATATTCTCAAGAAAACAGCCTCATTAATAGATCTGATTTTTAACATTAGAAGCAATATTATCTGGGCTTTTATAAATGGATACCTCTAAGTCTTCCCCCACCCGGGCCGTCTGGCTGTGCCTGTATCCCTGCCTACATAAGCACATGCTTACACTTAAGTACACCTGGGGCCAAAGGGGCTGGTCAGAAAGTGAGAGAACAGCACATTCACATATCCAGAAGTTTTAAATAATACCCAAAAAGCATCAATGAATCTTCCTAAATTAACCAAGGCAGCACCATTGAGATTTCTGAGGCCATATGAAACCTGCCTATGGTTAGTCAGGACACCCAGGCTTCATTCACATGAGACACACACAGGAAAGGATGCTAACCATTTGAAAGCATGCATCTCTTCTGCAGCATGGCTCTTTCCAGTTCATCTCTAACTATTAGCTTACCTGCGTTCTCATGCGCCCTTCAGTGTTTGGGGTACAGAAGCCACCAAGACCTAATCTCAGGGAGACTACCACCCCATATTCCAAGAATTCTTTCACTCTGCTCAAAAGGAAGAAAAAACCCAAAATGGCCACAGCCTGGTCTGCTTTGTGTAACCTGTGTTCAAGGACTGTGTACAAGAAAGGCCCCATTCATAGCCTTTCATAATTACTGGTGACCAGATGACCTCCATCCATGGAAAATGAGAATCACTTGTGAACAGCTTTGTGAAATACATGGGCCCCAACCTCAGCCAGTCTTTATAGACTGAGTGGTCCTCCTCAGATTCCCATGTTAAGGCTATAATCGCTGGTGAGAATTTGGAGAACTTTAAGGAGGCAGTAAATGTTAAAGAAGTTGGCAGGATGTGGCTGTAATCCAGAAGCTCAGGCGAAAGGGAAGAGGAGAAAGGAGGGAAAGTGAGGAGAAGGAAGAGGAGACAGAGAGAAAGGTCAGACTCTGCAGGCACATGCTGTAGAAAGGTCATGTGAGGCTTGGAGGAGGTGGCAAGCCATGGAGAGAAGTGTCCAAAGACGCTGACCTTGGCCTTCCGGACTCCAGAACAGTGAAAATCTAATTTCTGTCCAAAGTGTGGTCTTGAATGCCCAAGTAGGGGTGTGTGTGTGTGCGCGTGTGTGTGTGTATATGTGCCTGTGCGTGTGTGTATGTGTGTGTGTTCAAGCACATGTATACATGATACACGTATCTGTGAAGCACACATGGAAGAGATTATATTTTACTCTGAAGCACACTCCTAAGTTTATTGCACATTCAGAGAAAGTAGGTTTTCAGTGGCTTGCGCGGCCTTGTTTTAGTTGGTTGTGAAAGGACAGGTACCAGCACAAGATACCCCAAGACCAAGGTCTCAGAACAAACAAGATGTATTAACCGAAGAAGAACAAAGAGCAGGGAATCAGAGGCAAAGACGGGAGGAGACAGAGGATGAGAGAAGGGGAAAGGAACTAGGGAGAGGGGGCAGGGAGATTTGTCCCTGAGGGACAAAGGACTGCTTCTGGATAGAGAGGAGATAGACCTGGCCCATAGGCAAATGGCAGCTTATAAAGGTAAGAACACAAACCCTGTGTTAGGATGATGTGTTTAATTTTGATTGGGCATGTTAATTACGGCAGCCGAAAAGAGGCTTTTGATTGCTGGACTTCAATACTGTGATAGCTGGACCTTGTAGTCTGCCTTAGAAGGAGGAAGTGTCCAAATAAGGGACTAGACCATGGTGGCCAGCTTTAGGAATGGAATCTAACGGATTTTAGAAATGAAGAAGAGGAGATGGAGGGGGACACAAGGCCATGTTTGTCACGAGTGGGCTGGCTAGAGCCGCTTCAGGCTGAAAAGATGAGCAGAGGTGGTTCTTGAGTAAAATGTGTCCTAGCCCAGAGCTGGGTGCTGCCCACAGCCTTTTCATGAAGATTCTCTATGATTTTGGGTAACTTGGGCTAAAATATAAGGCATACTGTGAATTACTCTCACATAGTGGGTGATGACAGAGACATTTATTTGTTTGAAATAGATATAATTAATGCTTGGGGCAGTTGGAAGGGGAGTTATTTCCTTTTTCCCTTTTATTTTAAAATATATTATATGTTGTTGATTTACTGGGAACCAACCCTTTAGCTTATTTACAGACCTCCTAGCAACTGGAGGAGGGTACTATGCTGTTTCTACTGCCTTCTAATCTCATGACTCTGGACATGTTCTTCTAACTCTGTGTGTCAAGTTCCAAATCTGTAAAATGGGCCCAAGTCTGAGATTGCTGCAGTGGTTAAATGAGACGTAACACTCAAATCCATGAATCAATGTCGAACACAAATTAGAAGCTTAATCAATGACAGGTAGGTGGGCACTATATCGATACTGTTATTTTGATGGTCCTTTTAGGAATCTAAATGCTAAATTTAAGCTTACTCAGAGATGTTGCCTGAAGTTACACTGCTCATCAGTGATAAATTCAGGACTGGACTCCAGATCCATCCACCTGACACCAAAAGTCCAAGATTAGAATCACCCTCCACTTCCTCTGCTTTTCCAGTCAAAGAGACGGGCACACTCTTACAAACAGAGCAGAAAAGCGTTCAACGAGAAGAATTCTTAATTTACTCTAAGGGGATTTGTTCCTTCCAGGCTGACATCTCTGCCCAAGGCAGCGATGGCTGAGCCACTTTCTTTGCGTTTTGCAGAGGCTCCTTTTTCTTCCTCTTTCACTGATGCTAGGAAGGAAGAGCCGGCAACAAAATGAAAAGGGCAAATAAACATGTCCTGTGAGAATCCTATGAAAGGGGATTTTTGTTTTTCAACAGATACTGATAAAAAGATCACAGACAGTCGTTTTGATGTTCCTCTCCCATAGATAGGACTAGATTAAAGTGCATGCATGACTCATAGAAATGACCCAGGCAGGAAAAAGGAGTCTCCTGCCCTTTTTGTATCCCTGGCCGCGGGTTTTCCCCACCCCTGGGATCAACACCAGCAAAAGATGGGCCGGTCCTGCGCCACCTGCTGTCAGCTGGCTGTGAAACAAAGTGGGCTTAGGAACTCTCAGAGCATGGGAGAGTCTGGGAGAATGAGAATCTTTGGCTCAAGGGCTGCCGTGTAACCTTTCCAAAAGTATTTTCTGCTGTTAGTTTTGAAGCTTCTTGCCCATATTTAATCAGCTTTAACTCCCAAGTCTACCCTCACGGCAGGCTAATCAATCCTGAAGAGTGGACACACGCTTCAAAGGTGCCCACTATGATCTTTGCCCCTTAGCTCAAGCCAGCTAGCAAGCTTGGGTTTGTATGTCCAGCAGTGACATCTCTGCTCCGTTATTGTTGTTACTGCTCTGTTGGAATCTGTCCAGTTTGTTTGGTTTGGTTTGTTGCTGTTTATTCTAAGACTGAAGGGCTCCCAGTAAAGCTCCACACGCTGGGACTCAACCTCTGGGAGTCAGAGAGGGGAAGCATCTCTCAGATCACTCGGTCCACTTTGCTCTGAGGCTGCAGAGACTTCCCCTCAGTCAAGAGTCACTGGACGGTCCGAAAAGCCCGTGCTTAACATCTGCTTACTCCCAATGAGTCTATTTCTGTATGTCCTTTCATTATTCACTCTTTATTTTTTTCCCCACTGTGGATTTGACATCTCGGAGGACCAGGTCAATCAGGAGTACACCAGGCTGCAAAGCAAACGGAGACTTCGTGTAGGCTCAGGGGCAGCCTCTACTCGGTTTGGACCATTTGAAGCCAAAAGCAGAAAATATCTGAGACTTCTGAGCTTTTGAGAGAAACCAAAAATAGTAGATCTCCTTCTTTGGTAGTGAAATGATTCGATATTCATAACTTTGGACTAATTTGAACTTTCAAAGCAGTCAGTATTAACCAAAAGGGAACCCATGTGGGTTAGCATGCAGCTTGCCTGTTACTAATGTGAATTTCATGTAAATTATACAGCAGAGTCTAGTTCTTCCAACTTTTGTCCTCTTCTCATTGAACAGACAGCTGGATGCTATTTCTCAGGCTAACTTGTTAGACCTAGGGATTATAGATAGAAGCCATAGACCCCACAGCCAGACTCCTCCTCCACTTCCCCCCACCTCCCTCCTCTCTGGCAGCCCAGGGATCAGAAGCTGTAAGGATTTGGAGAAGAATCCCCAACACACACCCACAGAACCTCCAATCGCAGAGAAGCAGAAATCCTCTGGGATTTGGAGAACATTTATTTACACCTATTAGCTGAACTGGATTCATGTAGCTTGTTGGGGACTTCCTTCTCCTTGCATATAAATAATGTTTGTAAATCCATTTGATCTTTCAGTAGCGAAACTTCAAAAATAAGGAAAAAGCATGTTTCCCTCAGGCAGATAAGGTTAAAAAGGAAATAATAGTGATATCTTCAAATCCAAAATGTTTTCAATAAGCAATTCTACTGCGAAAGAAGACAAGCGTTGCATGGTATAAAAGCACTCTGGCCACAAGGACAGGACAAGCTAGAGATGCTTGGGCACCAGCCACACACTCGGGTGTGTCTCCATCAGCAGTCTTTCCGGTTGGGGGTTGACCCAAAAGTCCCATCACTTCTTCGAAGCTCAAACGCCAGGATGTTGGATAGAAATCATAGTTTCCTCCACCTCTTTTGAAATCTACCTCTATAAATTTTAAAGTCTTTAAAACTCCCATTCATATTATTATTCCTCCCAATGGAACACTGCATTAAAACATTTTAAATATTCCATCTAAAATAATTTCCTCTCTTAGAAACTTAAATAATCTCTAAATGAGTAAGACATGCATGGAGAGTAAATCAGGAGAATACTGCAGAATGCAGTTTTACGACCCCTTGACTTATAGTCAAGAGGACAGAGTCTGTTCTAGACAACGGGCAAGTCCACTAGAACACAGGGAAATTGCTGAAAATAGTAGAATGGCTTCTATATGAATGTCATTTTTCACATGAATTAATATGCTAGCCATGATGCGTGCACCTAAAATTTACTTGTAGAATCAGAAGATAAAGTGAAACTCGATAGCAATTTGTAATTTGACTGGCCACCAAATAAGTTGCAAAAAGAGTAGCACGTTTATTTTTCTTGTTGCTGGGTTAAAATTCCCAGACAAAAGCAACCTAAGGACAGGTTTCTTTTGACTTACAGTTCAAGGTCACAGCCCACTGTGGTCAGGAAGTCATGGTGTCAGGAGGGTGAAGCAGCTGGCTGGCCATATCGTATGCTGGGCATATTGCATGCACAGTCAAGAAACAGAGAGTGCTGAGCACTGATGTTCAGCTGCCTTTGTCCTTATTATACAATACATGTGTGGTGGTCTAAATATGTCTCCATAGGCTCAGACATTTGAATATTGGGTTCCCAGTCCATGGTGCTGTTTGAGGAGGTATGTGAAGTATGGCTTTACTGGAGGAAATGTGTCATTGGGGGTGGTTTTGGGGGTTTCAAAGCCTCCCACCACCCCCAGTTTGCTCTAGAGCCCATTTGTGGTTTAAGATGTGAACTCAAAGCTTGCCCCTCTAGCTGCCAAGCCTGTCTCCTGCTGTATCTCTCAACCACGGTGATGGACTCTTATCTCTCTGGAATTGAAAGGCCACACATGAATCCTTATGTTTATAAGTTGACCCAGTCATGGTGTTTTATCACAGCCATTAAAAAGTAATTAATACACCAAGAATTTCCCAGGCCTAGGGAATGATGCCACCCACTTTGAGAGAAAGTCTTCCGATATCAATTAATCTATCAATATAACCCCTTGCAGGCATGGCCAGAGGGGCCTTTTCTAGGTAATTCTAGTTCCCGTTGAGTTCACAATCAGTATAAACCAAAGCAAGCAGTAAATGATTCTTGTCACTATCTCTGTAAGTCCACTGATTGCTATGGTGTCACATCTACTGTGGTTCATAGAGCAGAATAAAATGCAGTATTCATAGGGCAGAAAAGCACATGTTTTATTAAAGGGATGATAACAAGATCCTGTTAGTAAAGAAAATCTGTAAAATACCCAAGACACAATTTCCAAGTGGCATATATTAAAGGGCTTAGTGTCCCTTTTTGTGGGGAAGAGGTAGGGGCAGAAAGGGGTCAAGAAGAAAAGACAAAATATGTACTCTATGGAGACATGACCTACACATTTGGGTTAAAGAGTACCAGGAAGCATTTCTGAAGTATCTTTCCGGTCTCTAAAGAGAACAGCTTTATTTGTGTGATCACACTGCTCTCTGCTTGTCAAGGTGGCCACTGTCTTATTTTGAGGACTCTCTACTTCTTCCAGGAAACGCCTCTCCCTAGAGAGTTGAGTGTTGCTGGAAGGGAATTTCTTCTCACCTATTCAATGTTAACTAAGAACTGGGCAGAAAGTCTTAGTCCTGGAAAGAATGTACAACAGCTGGGAGAATGATGGACATTCCTTGGTTGATACCTGTATTTTGTTTCTCCTTCTGGAAGATACTCAGGATGACCCTATAAGGAAGAGTAAGATGAGTGTGGTTTTGACTGTCATTTTGTTGCTGAGATAGCTAAGGTCATGGAGAATTTAAGCATTAGGAATAAGGTTGTGAAGCTGGCAAAGGTGAAGCCAGGCTGACTGACTGCAGAGCTATTTCATCTTAACTGCCGTACCATACTGACAAGGCCAGGTGGGGTGGAACATGGCAGCCGCCATTGGGCTTGATGTCACACATGACCAGGCTTGTCTCTTCAATCGGTTCCTGAGAGAAGTCCTTAGGGTATCTTGAGACTGAATTATGAAGAAGGTTTGTTTTTAAGGATTGTCACTGGGTGACAATCCTTAGAGTAGGTGGAATGGGGTCATTTATGTGGGTGAAGCATCCTGGGATGGAACTAGATGTGAGAGGAATGAGGAAAGGAAGGGGCTTGGAATTAGCCACACCTGACCCCTAACAGGGAAGGAGAAACAGTGGAATTGGCACGATTGTAGCAGAGCTAGTGAATGTAGAAGAATCCCAGTGGGAGGGAGATGCTCAATCCAGGGACAGTGTGCCCCACACAGCCCACACAGCTTTACTCTTTTGAGATCTAATCTGCAGAGACCTCAGGGGGAACTGGGAAAGGAAGGCAATGTGTTCCCTTTTACATCTACACACACACTTCATCAGAACACTGCATCATGAGAGCTAAGGACTAAAAACACCCCTGCCGCTCCCTGCCCACACTCACCAAAGAGTTAGTTGAATCATCTAAGCAGGTTCTTCTGCAAAGGAGAGAAACAAGACTCAAAGTTTAGAAAAGATAACAACCAAGTGACAGGACCAAGTAGTCTAGGTTAACTCTAAAAACCACATGGAGAAGCTCTAGGGCTGTTTTTCTCCAACATTATAAATGATTCCAGGTCTTCTGCATTTCCACATGTGTTGGGAGCCGACTCTTAGCCGAAAGTGGCTATCATCTTTACAGCC
>NW_021604578.1:6964234-7052031 GCF_004785775.1 Grammomys surdaster | reverse complement strand
ACCGGCCGGCCTTTACAAAGTAACAGAACCTGACGGCCGTTACAAAAGAAACGGCCGTTACACACATGAATTTAGACTCTACTCAGTTTCTACACACACACACACACACACACTCACAACCAAATGGATATTGACTGAGATTGTGTTAACAGATAAGTCTGAAGTTGGGAAAGATATTTTTCTAAAGGGTCAGGAGTTTAAGGGCAGATCACCATAGGCAATAGGCAAATGAATGGTGTAGGTGTGTTTGATAAACATTTATTCACAAAAGCAGGCAGTAGGCTGGATTTGTCTCAGGCTATAAATTTTGGCTTCTGTTACAGATCATCTTGCTCTTACACTGTATTGACTCTTCCAATATACAAATAACATACAAACTCTTCCAATATACACCCCTCTATTGACTTAACATTTTCCCCTTTTGGACTCAGCAATAGTTTGATGTTTTTAGTGTGTGAGCATTGCACTTTCTGTTAAATATGTATGGCTTTTATGTTACTATAAATGGAGTCAAACATATTAGTGAAGTTTTTGTGAAATGTATTTTAAGAAGTAAGTATGGGAATTTACAATTTACTTTTTATTATAAAGAATATAATATTTTGGCCACTAAGTAACACTAACACAGAGGTAGACTAGCATTTAAAAATCAGTCTTGGGTAAGAGAGATGGCCTAGTGGTTAAGAGCCCTTGACTGCTCATCCAGAGGTCCCAAGTTCAATTCCCGTCAACAACATGGTGGCTCACAACCATCTATAATGGGATCCGGTGCCCTCTTCTAGTGTGTCTGAAGAGAACTATAGTGTATTCACATATATAAAATAAATAAATAAATCTAAAAATAAATTGGTCTTGGCCATTTTGTGTTAAAATTAACTTGATTTTTACCTCTTCAGTTTGCTGCTTCCATGTGACCCTCAAGGAAAAGCAAGTCTGAGAACAGAAACTACAGAACTAGAATCACGACTTCTCAGCTCTCCACATGTCATAGGGAGGGTGAAATGACTATTTAATTTGTTTTGAATGGCTTACTTGAAATAATCAAGAGAACTGCTGTGTAATATATTCTGTTTAGACATCCTTAAGAAGGGTTTATAAGACATGTACATGCTTCTAGGTGGTCATCAAATTAGCTCAGAGATTAAAATATTGCCACCAAACTTTCCTAGGTAAAAAAGTATAAAACAAATAGTAGCACATGCCTATAATCTCTGCACTGAAGAGACAGAGGCGGGAGGATCGTACGTTCCAAGCCAGCCTGGACTTTGTAGCAGGAATAAAACAGAAGAGCAGGAGCATTTAAGAGCCCTTGGTCTTGACTCTGGCTGACAACACAGTGGAGAACAAACACGGAGCCATCTTTCCACTTGTATTCTGTGAGAGACATGCATGTCATTTTAGCTTCTTAAGGTCCAGCCTTCTTATATGCAAGATGAAAAATGTGGTGTACATTGAACAAGATGTCCCTGAAATTCTTTAGAAACTATCAAGAACTCTGTAGTCAATAAAAGATGTTAAAATATTAAAATGTTCCCCATTGTAATTACTACTATGGCAGTGAAGTAGGTAATGACTAAGACCTCTGCTGTGAAGCTTACTCACATGGCAAGTATCTTCTGACTCCTCCTACCAAAGTCCTTAACACAAGAGTAAGAAAGAAAATACCAAATGTGAGAAATGTCCTTACTTGGAGAAGAACAGAGTGGTTAGAAGTGGCAGATGTTGGCAGCAAGCAAACCCTCCTCACTGGGCCTCGGCCTGAGGAAAATGGGCCCAGGAAAGAACAGATAAGTCTCAGGGGCCTTTCTATTGCATTACTACAGGAACCTGGAGAAATCCATTAAAGGGCTCTGCTTCTGATCTTCAGAACACAGATACACTATTCTCTGCTTCATGGCAAGGCCTAAAATGAAGACACCAAGAGTTTTCCTAAAATGTGTGGCACAGTGGGTTTTCCAGGAGCTAAGATCAACCTGGTTGGAAGTAGTTCACCTTAACATGGGACTAGTAGTAGTCTGGCTACAAATACCAGTGTCCAACACACAGATAACTAGAGGTCACACCCAAAAGAACCAAAAGAAGACAAAGTACCCCGAATAGTTGTGACTCCCCGGAAACGGTGAATAGGATCATGTTTTATGTGGATAAATTTAGCCCCCTTCACCATGAAAAATGGCCTGCCAAGCAATATAAACAAGTTATGTACAGCTATGTCAAATAAGCATATCTATTTCTCTTTCATCGTGCTTGATAACAGCTACATTTTGTTATAAACTTTATAAACATAATCTTAGTGGTGAGAGGTAGTGAGTGATGCTGACAAAGTTCTCTCTCTTTCTCTCACTCCCTTTTCTCCTTTCCTCCCTTTTCCTCCCCTTTCATGTGTGTGTGCACACGTGTGTATGTGTGTGTGTGCGTGTGCATGTGTGTGTACAGACTGACATCTTTCCATGCCTGTCTTTGCGTTATGTTTTTTCATTTATGGATTTCCCTGTGCCAAATTTCAGTTAAAATGACTTGTTGCTCTTTGGGGACTCAGCATTCTCTCCTCGTTATGTCGGTGCTGTGCCAAGCAAAGGCCTGCTACACATTTAACTAAATGGTCGTTAGTTAAAATGACTTGCAGGGCTGGAGAGATGACTTAGGCCTTAAGAGCACTGGCTGCATTTCCAGAGGATGGGGTTCAGTTCCCAGCACCCATATTAGACAGCTCATAAGCTCCTGTGGCTCCAGCTCCTAGGGATCCAATGGCCTCTTCTGTCCCCCATGGGCATCCCACACATGTGGCATACGCACACACACACAGAGATACACACACACACACACACACACACACGAACACACACACTAGTCAGTTAACTAATTTTAAATGTAAATAGAATAGATAGACAAACATCAGTCTAAAAACACACTTTTGTATTCAATCATTCCATCTCAGGTACAAGTCAACATGAATCTGTCCTTCTGCCTCCCACCCAACTTCCAAAGAATCTCAGTAACAACTGGTAACCTATCTGAGTCTCTTTGTGGCAGGAATAACCCTTCACAGTTAGGTGATGGGGTCTTTAGGCATGCTCTGTTTGTGTGGGTCTATGGAGCTTCAACCTCGATTGCTTTCTGCTACCTCCACACTGTGTATCCTACATGTCCTATGTGTGAGCGTCTCACCAGCTTTCTGGGAATTCTTTCTCTCTTCTAGCAACTTGGAGTTTTCTTAGAAAAATCCTGAAGTATCTGCTTCTAATCTATTTCATATTCCCACCACCCGTGGAACACATTATGCTCCGTACCAAAGACACCATAAAACACATTCCCTCCTCTCCAATATCACAGAATAGCAGGATGTATACATAAAATCAAAGGCCAAAATGCAATTATGTTTTTATAGCACAGCAGTAGAGTTCTAATGCTGACTGGCAAGGAAGACTTAGAGGGACAGGTTACTTCAAAGGCGATGGTGAAGTTTGACAGACATTTTCAAAAGCTAAATAAAAATTAGCCAGAGAGGGGAGAGAAAGAAGGAAGGAAGACATTACAGGCAAAGAGATTAGCATGTTCAGAAGCTTGGAGAAAACCAACCTGGGTTTTGTTTGAGAAGCTGGAGAAACTTTATGACTGAAGAAAGAAAAATTTTAATTTTTTGTAATATATAATGTTATCTATTACATCAAAATAAGACAAATTAAATATAAAGGTAAAAGAATTTTTTTAAAAAAAAGAATGCAATTTTAAAAGAACCCACATTGTCACTGGGTTGTTTATAGGACATCCACAAGATGAGCAACAGCAACTTTATTCTTCGTTATTTATGGCTCTTCCAAGTTTTATTGAGCAAGGCAATGTTCCCTAGTTTGTGAAAGACAGAAGTAAAATAAATAAATAAATAAATAAATAAATAAATAAATAAATGTTATATCTTTTCTCATTGCAAACAAAAGACAATCAAAACCCAAACCCCACAGAAGCTCCCAATGGCAGCCTCTTCAGAAAGATCCTCCAACATCCTCTCAGAGCTTCTAACATTCCTGGGAAGCTGGGTTCTTCTCTACTCTCTCCATGCTGAGGTCTGCTGAAGTCTCCATGACAGCTGTCCACATCTGGAGACACCAGTGTGATTATTGACTTTTGACTTCAGCTCTTCCTGCTTCCTCCCCCTCCCCATTTGCTACTTATTGTTTCTGCTCAGCCAGAATTAAAGGGGCTACAGGAGACAGGAAAAGTAAAAGATAAGAGGTTATCCTAGAGAGTCCAGGTAGCATCTGCACTGTTGGACGGAGTATCCTAGGATATTTGCAAGTGGGGTAGGGAGTATTAGCAACATACCCCGTTGGGATTCTTCTCTGTTTTAATTCAGACAGATGTTTCATCATTCTGATGCTCATTTACAATCCTTTGTGATACCCACAAGAAATGCAGCCTTCAGCTTTAGCTTCTTACCAGTAGAGTCCCTGTGTCCTATAGGCAACCATGTTGAATTGAATGCCACTCAGTACCCACTAGCTGGTCCATGGAGCCCTCACACAAACCTGATTCTTTCTCTCTCAGTGAACACAGCTCTGACCTACAGCGGCTATCTCTGACTAGTCCACTAGTCTCCTTTAATTTTCCCTGGCATGAGCAGCCAGCAGCTGCTTTGGTCTTACAGGTACAAAGTTAGTTTTCTCATTACTAAGACAAAATAGCTGGCAAAAACAACTTAAATAAGGAAAGGTTTCCCTTGATTCACAGTCTGAGGATGTACAGTCCATCAGAAATGAGGAGGCAAGGGTGCAGGAACAGGAAACAGCTGCTCAGAGTGTGTCTGCAGTTAGAAAGCAAAGCAGAGAAATGAAGAGGGGTGGGGGAGGGGAAGGGGAGGGAAGGGGTGGGAGGTGAAGGCATGGAGAGGTGGGGGTGAGAGAGTGCCAGTTCTCAGCTTTCCTTCTCTTTTTCATTCATCCCAGGACCCCAGACCACAGAATAGTGCCACTCACATGCAGAGTCTGAGGGGTCTTCCCTCCTCAGTTAAAACTTTCTGGAAACACCCTAACAAGTGTACCAGAGACAATGGTTCTGTGGTGATTCGAAGTCCCATCAGGTTGATCACAGGTGTCAACTCTCTGGAATATCATTTGGAAGTCAAATCATCTTTCTCTCAAACAATCTGCTACAATTGAACCAATAATGCTTCAAGTATGACCTTGTTTGGAAATGGGGTCCTTGCAAATGCCACCGGTAAAAATGAAATTACACTGGACACTTCTTCCAACGTAACTGGTGATAGAGGAACATTGGGAAGGACAATGCCACATGACAACACTGAAACCACAGGGAAGGCCGTGAGCACATACACTGAGGGAGTGTTGGAGAATTGATGGCCATCACCAGAAGCCAGAGGGGTGGGATGGGGATTCTTCTTCAGGACCCTCAGGGAGGCACACTTGAGGCTTCCAGAAGTTTGATAGAGCAGATTTGTGTTGTATAAATTGAATAACTTACAGTATTTTCTGTGACACACCTGGGAAACCAATAATGTTTTCTCAGCCTTGAGTTGACAAAGCCTATTGACATCCTCCTGTTAGAGACAAGTCCCAGATCTCTCTATGTTAACTACTTCCCCCAATCCCCTTACCTTCTAACCTTATAAAATACCTTTGGCCAAATCAAAGGGGACCAAGAATGAGAAGTATAATAAGCTCCAGCAAATCTCAGGACAGACCCTGAGACAAAAATTCAAGTGTAGGTATATTTGGGTGATGGAGAAGATACCAGGAGGGAAATGGGAAATCAGACAAGGGGGAAGTCAATCAAAAGGGGAATGTTATCAAGCCAGCTCCCATATGGGATGTCTGCAGCTTGATTCCTCAGGGAAGTTCTTGGAAGCAATATAAAACATACACCAGTCATGCCACTAGATGGTAAAGAAGCTGGGATATTTATACATGGAGCCCTGCCAGTCACTAGTGGAGGACAACTACCTGGGAACACAGGCCAAGAATCTGTTAGTAAATGTACAGCCAAATTTCCAGGGACAGGGAGGTAAATATCCATTACAAGAATATACATATACATATACATATACATATTAATATAGAGATTATGTGCATGTGTGCATGCACACTCACATGCATGCTGTAGAAGGATCAAGCCTAGGACCTTTATGTAGCAGGAAGGCTTCTTGCTGCTGCTACATTGAGCATTTCCAAATATATAAATATTAGATAATCTTTCATTAACAAGATGCCTACACAATTAGAATTGTAACCCAATACCTAACCTTAGATAAAATTTGTTACCCAGGACTGTTTTTGATGCATCCGTAGTTCTCCATGGCTGCTACATCTCTCCTCCTAGCTCCTCCTCTTCCTTCTCCTTCTCTCCCCGTTCCTCCCACATTAGCTCCTCCTCAATCACCATGCTTACTGCAAATAATGTAGCAGCAGCAGGAAACCATCCTGCTACATAGCACCCTTCTTTTTGACTTCTACCAATGGATTATGGCTATGTAATCAATTCTAGCTATTCCTCCATGTTCCAATAAAACCATCACCTTTTCCAAGAACGACAGCCTAATATTAACCACCTCAGTCCCCAAGCCCAGGGAATTGGGGCACCAACTCTTCATTAACTTCTCCAAGCTGAATATGGGTGTTGAGATACTAAAGAGGGATGGGGGAACAGCAAATTGATAAGCCTCTGATATCTGTGTCTTCACTGCATCCAGCTGGAAGTCCAGGACATCAGGGGTTCAAGCAAATCAGTTCAGCATATATAACAAGGAGATTCATTCACCAAGGCTGTGTATTCTATAATATACAACTCTCAAAACAAATTTTAGTACCAAGGTAATTTTTTGTTTGATTCTCTGGAATCTAGTCTTCTGGAGGTCTGCCTCTGTCATGTCTAATCCATATAAGTCTGGGAGGCATAAATACCTTAATCATCTCTTCTGAAGACACACAGACAAATCTTTTTTCCCAAATCAGAATATCCTTGAGCCAGTAACCAGAAAAACCTTTACACCTTTACACATACAAGCAAGTAATCTACCACTGAACTAGCCAACACTGGCTAAGTGTTTAAAGTCTAACGACATTATCAACAATTGGCAAGGATGTGGGCAACAGAAAAACTCTCTCTTAGGTGACTAAAATAGAGCAATTTAATCTACATAAACTGAAAACTCTACATACCCTGTACACCAGAATGTAAGGCCTTTACAAAAACAAAAGTGATTATACAGTGGATAGGGAACCATGTTTGTTTCCTGGAATGTCACAACAAATCACCCACAAACTCCACAGCTTAAAATTTCAAAAACGAATTTTCTCCCAGCCCAGACATCCTAAGTTAAGGGGTGAAAGGCCACAGGGTGAAAACTATCCCGCCTCTCAACTTCTTGCTACCTAGATCTGTCCCCAACCCCCAAATTACTTTCCCCCTATCCCCTACTTCCTTACATGACCTTCTCTTTTGAAAGTATGTAGTGAGTTATCCCTGCCTGTCCCCTACAAGGAGAGAGTAATTATATTTGGAACCCAAGACAAGTTCTTCCTTTCAAGACATTTAACTCAAAACATGTAGTTTTGCCATATATGATAAAATTCACAAATATCAAGAATTCTGGCATAGACATTCTTTGGAGCCACCATACTATGGGATTGATTAATCACAGCTATTATTAACAGTCAAAATGCAACCAATGTAAGTGGTTCATCTGCAAGATAGAGCATTATTAACCATATAATAGGTTATAATGTGTGACTATGAACTCAATTTTGTATTTGTATTTACAGTATTTATAATAAAGTTACAGAATGGTATTTATATTATGATACCATATGATCTGAATGTATAAAGACATGACTTTGTCACAAATTGGAAAGTATTGCTAGTACAGAACATGGGGAGAAGACCAAAGATGGTTCCAATATGTTTTCTTCTATAAAAGATATATGAAAGAAATAATTTTAATATATAAGAAAAAAATCACAGCAAGGTCTACTTATGTAATGCTGAATGTCTCAAACATGTGATCTGCTGGCCTAGACCTTCCAATACTATGAGTATATGCATGTACCACCACATAGATAGTTCTTTTTTAATTGGCTATTTTATTTATTTACATTTCAGATGTCATCCCCGCTCCCCATTTCCCCTCCCTAGAATCCTCATCCCATCCCCCCTCCTCCTTTTTGCTTTTATACCATTTTAATTATATGCATATATTAAGATCATTTCTAGATTGAGGGTCTAGCAATACAATAGATGCAAATAGTCAAGGAACAAGCAAGACAATAAATTCAAATAGTCAAAGAACAAGCAAGGCATTAAACACAATTCCATGAACACCGCCATGATCACTGTTTCTAAGGGCTTATCAGGATAACCAAAATATATGAGCCAACTTCCCTGTCCTAGCCCAAAGTCATTTTCATGTCTGAATCCTACTTCCTTGTTCTAGCATAAAATTTAGATTCCTGTCTGAAATTACTTCTTTGTTCTAGCCTAATATTTAGATTCCTGCCTGAAAGTACTTCTTTGATCTAGCCTAAAATTTAGATTCCTGTCTGAACTTACTTTTTTGTTCTAGCCTAATATTTAGATTCCTGCTTGACATTACTTCTTTGTTCTCACCTAAGATTTAGATTCCTACCTGAAATTACTTCTTTGTTCTAGCCTAATATCAGATTCCTGCCTGAAGCCTACTTCCTTGTCCTTGGCCAATGTCATATTCCTGTCAAGCAACCTATTTCCTTGTCCTTGGCCCATGTCAGATTCTTGCCAAACACCCCCAAAGGCTCTATGCCTCCCCCCCTTTTTTATTTCTTTAACAAGACTGACCCTGTCTTAGGTTGTTCTGACAAGAATGCCTTCCTTGCCCATCATGTAATATGCATTATCAAAAGCAATGCACTTCTGTCTTAGGTTGGTAAGGCTCTGTGCAGAATCTTACCTATCCTTGGCTTGCCAGCCTGTTAATTTAATAACTCTGTCTGGGGGTCCATTTTCAGGATCAAGCAATGTACTTTGGCTGCCAACATGTTGATGTTGTTAAAGACAAGCTTTAACATGATGGATAGGAACAAAAGTATTCCCAGGACAAAATAGCTAGCATGATCAAGCTTATATGCCATTCTTAAAGCTTGATATGGATAGTTCTTAATTCTGGGAGATGGACATCTAAGTGTTTATAATTGTGCATAGCCTTAACATATTTTCTATTGCTGATTTTTTTATGTTAGAAGAGTTGCTAGTTAGTAGATACACTGACAGAAAAATGGGGGATAAATAAAACAGGCAAGAAATAGAGGAAAGGAGGAAGTAGGGGGCTTGAGAGAGGGAGGGGGAGAGAGAGGTGCATTAGGAGAGATAAGATGTACAGTTCTTGGCCTTGAGTCAGTGTGGAGAGAAAAGCAGAGCAGGAAAGACCATGTAGGGTGGCACTGAGCTGCTGGCCCAGGGCACTGGTGAGCATGGGTGAGGTAACACGGGCAGCCACTGATCTATACTCTGTTACTACAGGTATATTTTCTAGAACTCTGCATAAACAGAATTTAGCATCTTTTTGAATGCTTCCTTCTCTCCACATAATCATTTTAATATTCCTTCTTGCTCAGTGTGTTTCAGCAGTTCTGCTCCTCATGCTTCCTAGAGTTGTGAGCTTCTATGGCGCAGCTGGATGACTCAGCTGATAAAGACACATTCCTCACAAATCTGATGCCCTGAACTTGAGCCTCCAAACCCACATAAAAGAGAAAAGACAGAGCCAGTACCACTACAGTTGTTCTCTGCTCTCCATATGTGCACTGTGGCTTTCACACTTGTACACACACACCATGCATGTGTATACTTACACACACAGCAATATCAGAAAACTTTGAACAAGACAGTAACTTTTATTGCCTGCCCATCACCCTGGAGTGTCCCTCCTGGTAAGCCTCTCCCTGGCATGGCACCACAGAACAGTTATTGCCCACTGTCTTCCCACTTCTGGCCCTGCAGCTGTTTGCCTATCTCAAATCCCTCTCTTCTGGGCAGTTATACTGCCAGAGCCTCTTCTGGGCAGTTATAATGCCAGAGCATATTCTGGTGGACTTCATAGTGTTACATTCATAAAGCATTAAGTAAACAATACTCCTCGAAGGAGTTGGATGACATCAGCCCCAAAGCCACACCCCCCCAGAGCCTCTGACTGCTCTGCATTTCCACTAATGGACTTCCTGATATAGATGGTCAGTCCCAGCAAGGCAAGACTAGTGAATGAACACTTCCTTGTCATGCTTGGAGCTAGCCTCAAATTCATCTTTAGATTGCTCAGCACACATGACAAATAGCATCCAAGTAAGTAGGCAAAGAAGTAATCAAGTAAATATTCACCACTTAAGAGCTACATCACTAATATTTTGTGATTTTTCACGGATCAGATTTAAGTGATGTCCCCAAAAGTCTCCAGTGTTGCCTCAGGAAAAAAATGGTTACTCTGACATACCAATATTTTAACACGTGGCTGGAGACTGAGTTCAAGAAACAGGCAGTCTGACAGTCATCAGCCTGAATGACCAAGGGATGGGGAATTCCTGCAAGTTGTTTTAAGCAGTTGCTTAGCAACTGGCTCTACAAGATGCTTTCGCTTTGCAGAGTGAAATTACTCGACCTAGAGATGACGGGGTGGCCTGAGGCGTTGACAGGCTGTAACAAGGGCTTTGTTGTCTTTAAGGGTATTTTAGTGCTTGTTAGACTCTCTGAAACACATCTCTATTTATTATTTAAACCTCATGAAGAAAAGAAAAACTGTTCAATAGAAAAAAAGAAAGAGAAGAAGGTGGAAGAAAGGAGGAGAGTGAAGGAGGATCCAGAGCCTGAGGTGCCTGTCTAAAAGCTGATGGCAGTTGGTATCTTGGCGTGAGCCAGGCTTGGTGCCGAGTGCTTCAGACAATGCTGGTTCTCTTCAGAACCTTCAGAGCAACGCTTCACCTTCACAGAAACTATTGGAAGCATCACGTATAAGTTCCCTCCTGCTATTAATGAAGATCCAAAGACTTGCTTAAGTTTGGTTATCAGATCAGAATTCACCCTCAGAGTCTAGTTGCAGTGGCTAGACCTCAACTACTCTGTACCACCTCCTTTACCTAGCCTGGACTCTGATTGCACAAACACCACCAGTGACTCACAGGCCTAGGGCCTGGGTGTGGATATAGAGAAAGTCACCAGGGCCAGCAGATCTGAGTTTCTTATCCATCCCGTGGGAATAAAAGAGCCCCAAATGGGCCTGCCTTTGTTCAATAACAAAACATCTACAAGTTGGATGAAAAGTCAAAACAGCAAGGAAGAAAATTGATGTCTGACAGCTGAGTCCTTCTCTAGATTCTAATGGTTAAGCCAGGTTCGGGACCTTGACTTTGTCAGGGGACCTCGCCGAACCTCCTTCCTTCCTAAAAAGGAGGGTAGCCTAGAAAACATCTATCCTTCTTGTGTACACATTGAGGAGCTTTAACAAAAAGCCAGTACCAAAGCCTTACCCCAGTCTTGCCTAGGATCATGGAATGTCATGAAAGGTCAGGGTTTATTGTAGGAAATAAAGCATCTTTTACCCTCCTGCATAGAGCTAACAATTCCGTGGGACAGAAGAAAAAACTGCAAAGAGAAACTCTAACCAATACATATAAAAAACTACCCACCCTTATACCATGGCTTCTATACCAGAAGAAACCATTTGTTAAAAATTGACAGGGAGAAATTGAGGCTACAATGAACACCCATAGACATTCTTTCTTACCATTGTTCTCCAAACAGTATAAGACCTATTTACATAGCATTTAGATGGTAGAGGTAGTATAATTATACTATAAATGCTTACATGAATATATGAATCTAGAAATGATTGTGTATAAAAGAAGATATGGCTGGCTGTATACAAACACTACACCATATAACAGACAGGCTTGAGAATCTGAGGATTTGTATTCACCTGACACAACACCTGAGAGATCCAAGGGAAGGCTGTGTATGTAGCTTGTGGTAAGTGATACTGAGGGAAGGAAGAGTTACGAAACAATGAAAGGAACATGGCAGTCAGTTTTCATACATGTCCATTGCATTTGCTTGGATGAGAAATGTCTCCACGGGCTTGGGCTTTTGAATACTTAATCCTCGGCTGGTTTTACTGTCTCGGGGAGGTCTATCGTGGCTGGAGGAAGTTTGACACTGGGCGCTGACTGGTAGAGCTGAAGACCTCTCCTTGCCAAGTTCAAGCTCTTCCTCTTGTGTGCACTTCCAGGTGTGCGTTTTCAGCTTCCTGTTCCTGCAGCCACACCTACTGCTTGTTGTCACACCTCTGCTTCCCCATCATAGATTCTTATCTCTCTGGAACCAGAAGCCAAAATAAACTCTCTCTTTTACCACAGCAACAGAAAAAGTAACCAATGTGTCCATATGCATGTGTGCTTTATACATATACATATATGCATACATATACACATATATACATATAGGCATGCTTTTATAATATATATGCTTACATATTAAATTACTTCTCTGAGGACCCCAAGCTGGAAAAGAAGGATGGAGATGAGACACAGAAAACCTGGGAAATGTTTCTGCCTTCGAGGAGGTTAGCAGAACCCAGAGCAAGTGACAGGTCAAGCTGAAGGGTTTAGGTTTTATCTAAAGACAACAGTAGTCATTAAAGAGCTCGTTCATGGGACTCAAAAATTTATGTTTTAAAATTGAAGGGGAAAACCATTGTATTTAAATGTAGAGAGTGATTTGAATGGGCCATAAAAGGAAAGAGAACAATTACAAAGCTGTTATAAGGATCTGAGTGAAGGTTCTGTTTCTTGATGATGCAAAATCCTTTCCCAATTCTGCACGTCTGTGGGAGCTAAATGGTGCTGAGGAATGGGAGAGAGGAAACGTGGTAGGAGCCAACTGTCACGATTGAATGAAAGTCGAGAGGTGGCTTTACGCAGAGCTTAGATGACTGGGTACCTTTTGCTTGAATAGATGCTTCTCTCTTCCTTGTGGGTTTGTTCTGCTCATCACAAAAGCACAGAGATTTCCTCCCTGTTTTTAGTTTTTCTGCCACTGCACCCCTCTGGGATGGAGTGGTTTATATCTCTGCTCCAAGGTTTGAGGTGACACTCAACCTTGGGCCGCCCTTCCCCATCCTTGAAAGGCCCCTACTGTGCATTGGGGCATGGTTGGAGAAGCACACTAATTGTGCAGGAGTTGGCCAGGCATTGAATTTTTAGCGTTTTGTGCCCTGGTTAAGTGGCTGGTCCACTGGCCTCAGTCCATTTCCTAATGGATAGGGTCAACGTCACAAAGCCTCCCTCTGACTGGCACTAATTGCTGCCTTTGAGAGTTTTCATTACCCTAGGCACAGGACTGAAAGGGCAGCAAGAAAACAACCTCCTGCTTGCACGCCTCAGGGATGCTCCCCAGTTTCTGATCATGCCTGCACCGGGGGCTAATGGGAAGCAGACCTGTTTGTCTTTCTGCTCCTAGACCAGATGTTTCTTGAAGGAGTCAGCCTTGGAATCCCAATCCACAGCTCAGGACATGACCGAGGTCACAGCAGAGTTCAGTGTGAGTAACTTCTCTCCCAATCATACTTGCTCGCTGTACGCCACACTTCACCATCGACACTGACAGACTCTGAAGGAGGTAGCTCCCCAAGTGTGTGTCTGTGGCATCCAAGCCCTCAGCTAGACAGTGAGTTAGCTCCCCTCAAAGATAAGTAAGAAAAAGAGCTCAGGTTCAAAGGCAAGTTTTCAGCAGAGAAAGTCCAGTGTAGAGTACAGTCAGTGTAGAAAGAGCAGGCCAGGCCTGATATAGGCCTTTAACTCCAGCACTCACTTCAGGTAGATCTCTGTGAGTTCCAGAATAGTAGACTAGTTTCAGGACAGCCAGAACTATGTAGAGAAAGGGAAAAAAGAAAGAGGAAGGGAAGGGGAGAGAAAACAAAGAAGTATGAAAAGTATGGTACGCAAAATGCAATCACTCACAGGGGTCGGGGGCGGCACGGGTCTCCATTTGATCCTTACAATCCCGTGATAGATGACAAAGGGCAGACAATCGCCTCATTTTGTAGATAAGGAAATAAAGCCCAGAGAGGTTAGTGATTCGATTCTACAGGGTCATTTCTTGGTAGATGTAGATCTCCAAATAAACTATTTGAGGGAGTTAATGTAGCCCGTCTGAAAACTGAAAAGTGCTGTTTAGATAGATTTGTATTAGCTTCTTGATGTTGAAGTAGAAAACACCACGAACTGGGTGGCTTAGAAAAATCATAGGTTTAATGTCAGGCAGTGGTGACACATGCCTTTGATCTCACACTTAGGAGGCTGAGGCAGGTGGATCCCTGTGAGTTCAAGGCTGGCCTAGTATACAGAGCAAGCTCCAGCACAGCTAGAGCTACACAGAAAAACTCGGTCTCAAAGAACAAGAGGGGAGGGAGGGGAGGAGAGAGGGAGGGAGGGAGGGAGAGAGGGAGGTATGAAGGGAGGGAGGGATGGAGGGAGACAGAGAGAGAAAGAGAGAGAGAAACAGGTGTAGTTCTCCCAAAGTTCTTGAGCCACAGAGTCTCCAGGATCCTCACATCTGAAAAATGAAGGGTGAATGTGTCCTTTGCCTCTTCCAGAAGGAAGTGTCTGTCCCCATGTCTTGATGGGTGCCCTTCTGTGTCACATTGCCCCTTGCTCGTCTCTGTGTCTTCTTTTACGTTTCTAGTATCTATCCACCTTTCTATTAGGACATCTCTAATTGAGTTTGTATTCTAATCTCAAGGTTGCCAGTTATATCTTTTCTACAAATAAGGCCACCCTCAAAGGTTCCAAAGCTGAAGCATAGACAGTGTTTTAGGGACGGGCACCACCTTGCCCACTACAGCCTTTAAGGCTTTTGCTGTTGATGCTGGTGATGCTGGTGATGCTGGTATAGATGGCAGTGCCTTGGCATCATCTCTTCCTCCACATCAACCCATTCTTCCAACCTAGTGATCCATTGGAGACAATGGTCCAGTAGTTAAGGACACAGATGTTAAAGCCAGCCTGCCTAAGAGTTCAATACCTGTCTTGATGACTTTGTGACATGGAGCATCATTGAACAACATCCTTAACCTCTTGATGACCTCCCTGTAACACGATGCTAGCAATGCCCTGTCAGGTAGGCTGTTGCAAGGATCGGATGGACCAAGTTATAAACCAGTTGCATCGAGTAGCATCTACACTATGGAAATGCTAGTTACAATTTGTCTTACTCTGTTCTCTCTCACTGTGATAAACACCATGACTAAAAGCAACTTGGGGAGAAAAAGGCTTTGTTGGGTTTACATGTCCTACCATAAGCCATCCCTGAGGGAAGCAAAGACAGGAAGTCAACAGAACAGTGACCAGGAGGCAGGCACTGAGGCAGTGACCACGAAGGAATGCTGCTCGCTCCCCATAGCTTCCTCAGCCCTCCTCCTTATGCCACCCAGGAGAGGCACCACCCTTGGTGTCCCGGTCTCTCCCACATCAGTCATTAGCCAAGACAATCTCCCACAGACTTACCTTCAGGCAATGGGATGGAGGCATTTTCTCAGTTGAGGTTCTTCTTCCCAGATGACTCAAGCTTTTGTCAAGTTGACAGAATACTACCCGGGACACAATTCTTCCTTGACACTATGACTAATCTCAAGTGTTTTTTCATTTCACTTGTGTATCATTAAATAATGAGATTTGGATGAAGAGAGAATGGAGTATCTCTTCTGGAAGAGACACTTGAATCATGCGCTCATTGCTAGTAATTTTCCTGAAATAAGCAATTTATTCTGTGTATAGCCAAGAGATTAAACTCTATGAAATTGAAGAGAACATTATTTACATATCTTTCTTTAGGGCTGGTGACACAGCTCAATGGGCTTAGGAACTTGCTGACAACCTGAGTTCAATCCCCAGAACCCACATGGTAGAAGGATAGATCAAACTTCTGCAAATTGTCCTCTGACTTCCACATGTGTGTTCTCCGCACACACACCCCCCACCTCACACACACGCAGACAGCATTGGGATATCATTTAAAAATAAATCCTTGGAGTTTCTGAAGGTTCTGAAGTGAACCTGTTCACTCTAAAAGTTGGGTTTCTCTTATAAGTATATGAAATACTCATGCAAACTAAGGGATGCTTTGAATTTTAAGAGAGGAGCTTTTTATAGAAAGCAAGACTCTCAAAGGGACAGGTGTTGGAGCCAACCATCACCAAGTAGGATGACCAAGTCACTGAGCTGTGTACCTGTGGCTCCAGCAGGCAACATTGCTAGGGCTGAGTTCCAGTTCTTTTTATCTTTTCACCTGAGGTAAACTCTGCCTTCCTGAGAACTTCTCCACCTTTTTCTCCTTTCATCTCAGCTGAGGAAACAGATATCCATCCAAGAGACAAAAGCCCAATGTCAGAAAGTTGGTGGTTTCACACCTGAAATAAGTTCATTACCAACACAAGCATTGCGCCAAGGGGAAACCACAGCTCAGCCTTGGACTCTGTGCCTTTAATCACTGTGTGAGAAGAGCTGTTGAAAGATGGACAGACTGGTGGATGCTGATGCTGCAGAATATTCTAGTGCTTGAGACAAACTGGCAGAGGCTCCAAACCTGAACTATGATACTTAGGCGTCTGTCTTCTCTTTGAGTGTGAGATAAAATCATATTTAGAGAAAATGAGTCAGTTGACTCTTGAAAAGCAATGTATATGCACCTACACCCATACACATATAGATATGCACACACACACATACACACACACCTACATAACTAATTAACTAGCTAATTAATTGTTTAAAGAAAGAAGGTTCTAGCTGGATGTGGTAGCTCAGGCATGTAAATTCCATCACTCAAGAGGCAAAGACAGGATGATGAATTTGAGCCTGGGCTACAGAGGTATACTCTGTCTCAAAATATAGATAGATAGATAGATAGATAGATAGATAGATAGATAGATAGATAGATAGATGAGAGAGAGAGAGAGGTTATACATTCTAGCTTTGTGAATGCAAAAGTGATGAATATGGCCAGAGCAAGATAAAAACGGAGTGAAGAAGCTGGGTGCCCCCTCCCCTCCCTGCTGCTACTCCAGACAAGGGTGGGAGGCTGGAGCAAGCTGGCCTTCTAAAGCCAACTGGAGCCAGATAAAAGGACACCAAAGAGAGAAAGGGAATCACTCCCAAGTGCCGGACTAGCCAGCTCCTTTCAAAGCCTCTGGACCTTCCCAGGCTCACTCTAGTGTCTGGTTTACACTCTCTGTCTCCCTTGGGAATACAGATGAATGCAGAGGAGTCAGAACCAGGACGGAGCTGCACTGTAAAACCACTGCAGGTCTGAGATCGGGTGCCAACAGGCTGTGGTGAGGCTGAGAATAAAGGCATCCCAACCCCCACAGCCATTTGGAGGTTCCAAAGAGCCTCTCCAAAAAAGAAACTCACTGTTGCTTCCAATACTGCTAAGAAACTGATTCCAGCGTCCTAGAGGATGCATACCACTTATAGACTCCACAGTACTACCAGCCACGAGGGCCTAATGAGTCTCCAGCCTCCGAATAGCTTTAGGAGGCAAAATGAACCTAGCCCCTGCCTGACAGAAGCAAAGGACAGTAAAGTAATAGGACTTTCCCTGTAGTGTGAAACTTTAAAATGTGGCTTGCTGGGGGTGGTGGGGTGAAAATTGGGCTGGCTTCTAAGGATCTCTCACGGGGGTAGGGATAACCCCCATCTGGCCCCACCCCCACCCCCGTCCCGCCAGCACCTCCCTGTGATTCAAATTGTTTAGAGTTCATCTAAACTTTAGATGAAGTAAGGAAGGGTAGAGAGGGACCACATCCATGACTCGGAAAGCCAAGAAAGCCCCTGCAATAGAAGCACACTGAGGGGATTGTAAGACAGACAGGACAGAGAGGAGAACAATAGCATAGGCCCACGAGGCCGTGGCATGGCCTTGTGAGTGAATCTGAGGCGGCGTCACCTGATTCAGACGAGGCTCGGTGGAGAACTTAGCGTCCCAGCAGGCCAGGCCAGGGCACAGGCCACACTCTTCAGACCCCGGCTGTATACTCCCCTGGAGACATGAGTGGTTAGAGTCTTGACCTCCAGGGCATCATTGCGCTGCCAGAGGGATCCGCTTCCATGTTGTTATAAGAGTGGGATGAGGGTAATATATCCTAAAGCTGGAATTTCTGTGTCTAGGTGGCATAGAAATTAGATTCATCCAACGGAACGGGAAGACTTGGAGGCCATACACGGAATCTGGGCTCTGTGGTCAGACAGATGTGAGAATTCTGTTCTGTCTGTGTGTCCTGCAACAAGCACCTGAAAGTTTCTCACCTGATATTATCTTCAAGTGTGTAACGATGGGACCTCTCGCAGGGAGAGATAAAGGAATCTCACTCTTGGTAACACAGAGGGATCGTGCTGAGTTACCGGGAAATGGTTTCTACACTCACAAGGGAGGAAAGGAGTTAGTAAGTCAAGGACAGAACCTGAATATTCCCAGAGCTCTGATGCTGCATGAATTTAAGCAAGAACCAGTGTTTCCGGGTTCTAAAGCATCTTTAAGATTTTTGGTGCAATTTTGGACTCTCCATAAGAGGTCTTCAGTTGTTCACAAGGACAGTCTCTGTTTCAGTTTTTCTCCACACCCTTCCCCCAACCCCCTTCAACTCTCTTCTGTGGATTCTATTTCCCTGGCTTCATTACATCTTTATATTTAAATATCCATGTAGCTATCATTCCTTTGGTGCCTTGGTCAAATACTCCCTACTTTAGACATGAGAACTTCCTTCTCTGAAACACGTCACTGAGGTGAAGGATCTGAAGCAGTGCCGCTCACGGTGGTGGCGGAAGGGACGTCAGGAATCTTTGTGACAAGCTTTACTAGGCCTGAGTCCAAGATGAAGCTGAGAGAAATGAAAGGGCCTTTGGCTGACAGGGCGGGTGACGGACAGAGAGAGTGTTGTGAAAGGAGACTGGCCAGTGGCAAAGAAGGGCCTGGTAAAGAATTGGCAAGACTTTGTGAAGTCCCTTGGTGGAAAACCCTGAGATTCAGCTTGTCCGTCTGTCGCGCTGTCCTAGGAGGCAAATCATTTTTGCCTGGGGAAGCTGTCTGCCAGGAAGCTGCCCATCTGTGGGGGCCTTTGGAAAAGTGGATATGTCTGGACTCCTGCCCAACCCTGTGGATGAGGAGGAGAAGAAAAGGCCCACAGCGAGGGATCAGGCTGAGAGATGGGGAGCACCCCGGTGGCTGACACTCATGAGTCAGAGCGATGGGAAGGAGTTGAGAAACAGAGGAAAAGGATGTGGGGGCGGGAGGAGGTGGAAGGCAGCTTTGTTTCTTCAGTCTGGGTCTGTCAGGGCCTGTCTCCTTCCTTGACAGATCCCCCATTTGGCATTATTCACCCATCCTTTGAAAACTCAAGTCTGACTTCTTCCAGGTGAAAAATCTACTCTTGGTCTCTCAAAGGAGGACTCACCGTGTGAAAAATGTTTCAGAAGTTAAAAAAAAAAATCTACGGTTTTGTGTGCTATGCTGACAGGGGCTCAGTGGGCACCTCAGTGTCCTCTATCTCTCTAGTGTCCTTGTCATGGGGTTTTGCCTTTTTCTCCAGGTCACCGAAAAGCTTCCCTCTGACCTCTGCAACACCAGCTTTACCGTTCTATCTTCCCGTTCTAAGTGGACCGGCTTGTACCCATATTCCCACCAACTCCCTTCCCAAGATTGGCCAGACAAATGTCCTTCCCATAGATAATTGGCAGGAGCAAAACTCATTTGAAACAATTCTTGTTGAAATGATAAAGACTGGTAATAATTTCAGGTGATGACCTCCAACAGAAGATGATGTCCTAACCTGGTACACGCTAGCATTTTTCCATGCTTGGCACACATAGAAAATGATGATTTTAGTACATAATGTGACAACCTAAAGCAGGAAGCAATGAACCCTGGGAATCACAATTTTGATTAACACTATTAAAAAGCTGAGAGAGAGAGAGAGAGAGAGAGAGAGAGAAATCCAAATTTTCCAGCTTCTGAAATCTATTATCTTGATCTTAACCCAATAGCTCCTCGCACACACACACACACACACACACGCACATGCACACACACATAGACACTCATGCACGCACACCAGTTACTCTTTAAATGCCTTTGGTAACTCGATGACTGAACACTGCTAAACCTCTCCTGCCACCCCAGGCATAACCGGAGAGAGTGACCATTGGCCACTCAAAACCGAAAACTCACATGGCTGGTTGGTGTTATCTCCTGCAGCTACTCTTCCTTCTTCTCCCCTGCTTTCCCATATTTGCCTGTGTCTTCCCATGCAACTCTAAATGTCCCGCCCTATCCCCGGTCATTGGTCACTAGTGTCTTTATTTATGGATCAAGAATCAATTGAGGAATAGGATCTTAGCATCAGCACCAAACCCTACATAAGTTGAACACCCACATTCATTTCTTTGTGCTTCTGTTGTAGATGACATGGTCTCAGACGCTCCATACTCTGCCTCCGTGCCTTTTCCCCTAAGCTGAGCTGAACCCTTAAACTGTGAGCCAGAGTAAACCCTTCCTTCCTTCCTTAAATTTATTCACATGTCAGTAACCTGCCACAGCTTTAAGAAAATTAACTAACATCCTGGGCTTCCTACATGTTTGAAAAAAAGAAAAGCAGTGAATGCAAGATCTCATGTCAAAGTTAAGGTTACTTGGCGTTTGCTTGGGTGACATTATTTCAAACCTTTCAGGGTGAAATATGAAAAAGTGTCAAGATGTTGATTATCCGGTCTTAATTTTAAACTTTCTGTTAAAAGTAAGTTCCATAAACATTGAAGGGGGCAGGGCTGGGGAGCCGCTCAGTGGCTGAATGCTGACACTGCTCTGGCAGAGGATCTGAGTTCAGCATCCAGGTCGGGTGCCTCCCAACCGCTTGTAACTCCAGCTCTAGGTAAACCACATCCTCTTCTGGGCTCTAGGGCACCTGCACTTAAGGGCAACCCCCACCCCTCCTACACAAACACACATCCTAAACTAAAAAGATAATAAATCTTTTTAAAAAGACGAAAAAATTAAGTATCCATGGGAATTATACAAGTGTGTGTTTCTGTGTAATTTATATCCTACATCATTCCCCAAAGGTTCTAGGATATTGGATGTTTGAGTTTTTCGGGTTAAATAACATCTCTAAGCTGCAGGTAGACTCTTACCTTTCAGTACAGCTCACTATCTGTCATTTTCTGACAGAGGGATTTTGGTGACACCTGTGGCCTACTCCCTCACCTTAGATAGTACATTAATTACAGATGTCTTGTTTTGTTTAATGCCTTGCAGTGGCAACATGGGAGACCAGAGATGTGAAAGTGGAGGTAAGAACAGACTTGCTTCTCTGGCCCCTGCCTCAGTCCCTCTTTAAAAGTCCTAAAAGATCTTATAACTGTTGTCTGATTTATTCCAGCCACCTTTGAGCCAGCGATTTTCTATGTCTCCAAAAAGAAAAAAGAAAGAAAGAAAGAAAAAGAGAAAAAACAGAAAAAGAAACAGTTCAGTCATTTTTTTTTCTTGTAACATCAATCCATCCCAGGAAAGAGGACCTGCCCTTGTGTGGGGGGGATCCAGCATCTGCTGAAGCAAGATGCATGTTCTTGAAAACAAGGCAGAAATCAGCTCATCAAAACAGGCTCTTGCTTTCAGCTCTGTCTTGCTTTCTGCAGCCTCTGACTGTTCCCTGTGATGTGTATCTGTGATACTTTATTTAACCTTGTCAATAGGAACAGTGTACTCTTGGGCTGCACACAGGTTAACTCAGTCCTCTAAGGGTAGTTAGCCAGCACTTAAAATATCCTCTTTGGGAGGACCTATCCTCCAGAAATGGTTAACAATCTCAAGTGCCTAATCAGAATGGACATTTTTAAGACAACATATTGTATATTTTTATTTTAGATTTTTCATTTTTATGTGTATGAGTTCTTTCCTTGCATGTGTGTATGGATACCATATGCATACAGTGCCTGTGGAGGTCAGGAGAGGATGTCAGGCTTCCAGGAGCTGGAGATACGGATGGTTGTGAGCTACCATGTAGGAGCTGGGAAACAAACTCTTCCTCTAGAAGAGCAGCAAGTGCTCTCAACTGCTAAGCCCTCTCCCTATTTGGAGACCTGCTAATCAACGTGAGAAATACTAGAGATAGTTTCTAGTTAGCAAATGATTATTATTAAAAACCAGATATGTCAGTAGCATTCTAACAGACTCTGCCCTTACCTGAATGACTGCAAGTCATACTTTCGTAATCGGAACAGTGCAACCTTACAGTCTAGACCTCCACGCTGCCTCTACTCTCCTCTATAGGGTACTCTGCATCTGAGCCAAAAAAACTCCAAATTCATGCTTCAGTATTGGGAGGGGGGAGGAAGGTTACTTATAAATATTGAAGATTTAATGCAAGATTCTTAGCTTAAGGTTTGTTTGCAATTTTCTTAGAATTTTAGAACGGTGAGGTGCATCCCATAAATATTTCTTATGTGATTAAGAAAACTTTGATGGGCCTTCTGCTCATCTCCAAACATCCGTCCCGCTAGTTACTTTACTTACTGCAGTGACAAAATACGTGACAACCCCAGGAAAGAGGGCTTTCTTTTGGTTCACATGGAGGGAGTAGAGTCCATCATGAGCAGGGAAGGCTTGGTGGGAGAGGAATGAGGCAGTAGCTGGTCATGTTGCATGCCAGGCAGTAAGGCCAGGATCAGCTTTCTCTGTTTTCTTCAGTCTGGTACCCTAGCTGTCTGCTGCAGGGTGTGTCTTCCCTGCTTAGTTAAGCCTCCCTGGAAGCATCCTTTTAGACACACCTAAAGATGTGCTTCTATTGTGATTCTAAATCCCATCAATCACGATCCCAACTTAATTAAATCCAGCAGCCGAGATTCCATCCTGTGACTGTAGCTTCTGGGATATTTTTTGAACTTCAAGTTCTTAGAGCCTGATTTTAGCCTAGTTGGAAATTAGCCATGCTCTTCTGTGGTACACTTTATAAGATGAAAGTTTCAGAATTGGTTTCAGTCGAAACCCAGAGTTCCTGAGGGAGGACTGACAACTCAGGTGAAGTGTTCCCTCACCCCACGTTGGCTTCGACAGGTAAACTCTGCCGAAGAGTTGGCAGAGAGCCAGGGAGGAACCCTTAGACTTCATGCCTGCAAGATTTCTTCTGGGAAATCACATGCCTCTCACATCCACGTCCAAAGAACAAAATGTCTTCTTGGTCGATTATGATAATTATTTAAATAAGAGTCAGCCACTAAGTAATTATGTCTAGGATATGTCAGTCCAAAGCCTGCCTTACAGCAAGAAACTAGACAAGATAATTGGGACCCAGAGGGACAACTGGGAGTCCTCCTCCCTCTTGTGGATGCATCAGGGGCACAGAAGGCATCAAAATCCAAACCAAATGATGTTTTCTTATTCTTCTCTCAGAAATAGTTTAAACACTGAGTGCCTTGAAGGAGCCCATTGGCCTAGATTGGCTAGGTATCTTCTCTACAGCTATAGAACAGCACAACAGAGAATCCCTAAGGGACAGGACTCAGAGAGATTCCCAGTGACAGCCTTTGCAGGCACCCCGGGGCACTGGTTTTTGTTTTTTCCACATAAAATAGTACACACACGAAGACACAGAACATGTTCCAAGGAGCAATGGGGTCTTAGACTCATGAGAGCAGACAAGTTAGCTTGAAAAGAGGAGAGACTGGCATGTTCAAAGGATGGGTTTCAGCACGGCCACAAACAAGCTAGAAGCTTATACCTGCACCCCAGAATTCAGGACGCATATAATATCAAACTTACAGTCTTATCTTCATTCCAGGGACTCAGTCATTCTCTGCCATTTTGTCATTTTATGGAACCTGAAATTTCCTAATCATCTCATGTTCTTTAGCTCACTTCCCAAGTAAAGGTGGATGTGTTGTGGTGCGAGCTAAGTAAGGTGTGCACAGGGCGAGTGTGTGTGTGTGTGTGTGTGTGTGTGTGTGTGTCCTTCCTACCAATTTTAACTCTAGGTTAAGAAGTAAGTGAGTAATCACTTTAAATATTTTATAATTGTTTTTACTAACATAAATCAGTCTGAGGAGATGGCCCAGCTGGTAACACACTTAAACAAACATTTCTCCACTCTCCCCAGAACCCATGTAAAAAGCTGGGCAGTGTGTACCCATAACCCCAGTGGCATGAAAGTAGAGACAGAGCATCCCCAGGACTTACTAACCAGCCAGTTCAGCCAAATTGATGAGCTCCAGGTTCAGTGTGAGACTATGTCTCAAAAATGAAGGTGGCAAGCCACTGAGGGAGACACCCAAAGTCAACCCTTGGTCTCCACATGCATATGCATACACATATGAACATATATATGAAATGTTCCTACAAAAACACAAGCAGAGAATGCAGATCTTCACATTGATGGCCTCTGGACTGTTCAATACTAGGCTATTTCTGGCATCAGGTAGAGCTCCTTGCTCTAATTCCTGGAAAGCGCCCTAGAATCCGGCAGGGTTTCACCCTCTACCAAAGTCAGTGACTCAGCTGTGAAGTGGTGCATGTGCTATCTCAGACATCTGGGTGAATCCACAGACTCCGGCCCTATTGCATATCCCAGGCCCTGCCCTGGATGTCTGACAGTTCTCAAGAGGCTTACTCATGGTTCCTTCTGTCTCTGACCTCTGACCTTGACTAGCTCTGTATTAGCCTTTCTCAACCTGAGTGTCATCCTCAGCCCTTTCCTATCTTACAAAACATTGACTCAAGTGTTTCATGACTAATATATCATTTTAAAGGTTGCAATGCAATAATGCACTATATTAAAGCATCTGCAGGGGTGGATCATACAATTTAGTTCAAGGTGTCTCAAGACCTTCTCGGCTGTCTCTTTTCTACCCCTCCTTTCCATACTGTCCATGGGAACTCTAAGGTCTTCCCCTCTGTTAGTCTAAGTAGCCCAGTTCTCCTGAGTCCCTATGTGACAGGTCCCTGAAGGACCTCAACAAGACTACATCACAAAATCTCTGTACCTTAGATGATTCCTAGCAATGTAATAAAAAAATGTCAGGCACATCTATTTATTGGTTGATTGAGAAGAAACGCAAGTCTGCCTCCCCTGAAAGGCGGTACATTGCTTTCTTAAAGCAAACAAATTAGGAGACAGCATGCTGGAGGTGAACCCCTACACCATCCCTGATGTACCTCGTGAATAAGTTAGAAGTCTCCGCTTATCACCTGCAGAGTGACGATGTTCAGACATTCTGAATCATTATGCTGATTTAAATAAATAAAATATACAGGCTCTCTGACATACAGCGGAGTGTTTCCTCAAGACAAAGTTTAGCTTTACAATGACTAAGGAGTGTTGTTGGCATTTGCAGGGAGGTGCCAGGGATGTCAGATAGCTAGCACAGTGTAGAAATTCTGCAAGGACTGCCAACTTGCAAGTATATCCTCAATATAAAACACTGCATTTGAGCACAGTATAAATGCAAGGCTTGTCACCTCTGACCTTTTGCCTGGCATTCAACACACAGATGAACTTAAATATGGTGCAGCTAATTCTTTTTTTAAAAAATAGATTCTCTTCGTTCTGGATTATTTTAGCCCAATCTTTGTTTCAAGGCGATAGTTTCTCTGACATCCCATAATACTGCCAACATTTTAATTACACTCTTGAATTTCTTCCTGTAAGAACTGCTTCCATTTAGGGTGCCTGTGTTTAATCTTTTGGTTGAAACTATTTTTTTTCTCTCCAGAAACCAAGAAGAAGGAGGATGAATTATGAGATAAAGTCTGGGGAAATCTTTCAGTAGGAGAGTACAGGTGACCTGGGTCCAGGTGACCCCTGTCTGTCTGAGGAGCTACTCAGGCCTCAGAAGTCGTATCTCTCATCTATAAATAGCACTGGATCCAAAAATAGGCTTCAAGTATTGTCTTCACATTGCCTTCACCTTGCAATAAGTGAAAGCCCTAAAGAGCCACAAGGTCTCCAGGAACAACAGGGTTCTCTGAGTCTTGTGGTTTGAATGTGAAATATCCCCAGTGAGCTTGTGTGATAGAACACTCACTCTCTACCCAGTGATGCTACTTTACAACAGTGGTTCTCAACCTGTGGGTCATGACCCCTATGGGGATGAGCAAACCTTTCACAGGGTAGAATAATAATAATAATAATAATAATAATAATAATTTTATGGTTGAGGGGATCACCACAACATGACGAACTGTATTAAAGGGTGGCAGCATCAGGAAGGTTGACAGCCATTGCTTTAGAAGGTCTCTAAATTTCTAAAAGGTGAAGTATTTCTGGGAAAGAGGAGTCACTAGCTGGCGAGCATTGTTTGATAGCCTGGCCCCACTGCCTGTCGTCCCTATGCAGAGGGACTGCAGATTTACTAGGATCAGTGCCTCACATTCCTGCTATAATGCCTTCACTGCCATGATGGACCACGTCCCCTCTTAAACTATGAACAAAAAAATCAACCCTTACTCACTGAAATTACTTTCTTGCCAGGCAAACGGTCATAGCAGTAAGAAAAATAACTAATGTACCTCACTGCCCAGGAACTTGCTGAGCTGCCACTGCATGCCAGGCTCCTAACTTGCTCTTCCGGCCAAGGGGAAGGCCATTGCCACCTATGACTCATTCCCTTTCAATAAAGACTTGGCCTGAGTCTCCAGCCTTAGAGGTGGAGTCCATGAGGTGTAGGGGAAGGATTATCATGAGTCATCCTTATGCCAGGAGCCAGGTGAACATTTGGACTCTTCCCATTCACTTTATGTTTCTGTTTTTTACAATGATGTTTTGAATATGCTCAGTGAAGTTAGGGATTCCTTGAGATATTTTACCATTTATATAAGGGGAGAAATGTCTCTGCTTTATAGACTTATGGGAGATAGTGATTCAGATGGGGCTGGAGAGCCCAGCTGGCTGAGAAGATGCTATGAATCCTAGATTGCATCTGTTACTTCAACATCATTTCTTTCCCACAACTTTCAATGACTCTGTATGCTAGTAGAAATTTTCCAGTTAAAGGGCTGGGGGCTGCCACATCTAACATGACTTTAGGGATTGACCTGGGTGGGGAAGGGATGTCTCTAAGAAAAGACAGACACGGGGAAACATGAAAACGCTGGTGTTGTGTGGGCTGGGTTCTGTGATGGAAAAGCTGAAGCCCTCAGGAAGTTCAAGATATCTATTATAAACAGTGTAGCTGGGAGACGGGGTTATTGCACACAGCTGAACAGGAAGGCAGGTGCTAATTTCAATAGGAGAAATCTCCATAGATGAGCGGTCTTCAGGCTGCAAATACTCAGAGAAAGAAAGTGAGGTGGTGGGGGTTGATGGGAGAAGGAAAACTACTGTGAATATTTTCTGCATACACTCTCGGCATCCACAGATAGACCAAAGGAAGACTTTACCATCCCTGTGAGCCTCGCCAGCAGAGACTTTGCTGTGCCCATGGGTCTGAGGCAGTGGAGTTCTTGACATGGCCCAGCCTGTGTCAAACACCATACATCCACTCTGGACTTCACTTGGTCCCTACAGGGTTAAAACTTAGTGTATGGCTAGCATGTACAAAGACCTAGGTTCAACCTCCAGAACCATGAAAAGGAAAGTCTCCTTGCCTTACCTTTCTTCCAATCCTTACATAATTTGGGTCCAAGCTACTTTTCTGAAGTCTTCTCTTTCAGGATTCCCTTCACAAGTCTCCTCCAGGAAAAGAAAAACTAAAGCAAAACCTTTGTTTATGCCTGAAAATAGGCCCTTGGCTAGCCAGTTCTCATCCATGAGCAGGAGATCCTGGCCTGTTATTAACTTGGCCACCTCCCAGCAGAATCTAGCTTCCAGAACCCAGAAGTGAAGCCTGAGCTGATGACTCTTTTAGAAGTTTCCCAAGTGGACCTAAAACATCAACGTTTGTCAACACCAGGACCTACAAATCCCCCCACTTAGCTTTCCACACTTGACCTGTGCCCTGGACTCGTCGGTCTCTCTCTGCTTCCTTATTGTGTGAGTTCCCTTTCCGTTGCTGTAATAAAAAACCATGATCAGAAGCAACTTAAAGAGGAAAGAAGTTACTTGGGCTTAAGGTTCCATCTAGAAGGATAAAAGCCCACCATGATGGAGAGGCAGGGTAGGACGTGACAAGCATGAGACAGGAACAGGAGGCTGAGAGCTCACAGAACAGAGAAAGTAAACCGAAAGTGGCATGCAGTTTCTAATTGAAAGGCCATAACCCAAATGATATACTTCTTAAACTCCCAAACACTGCCACCAACTGGAGACCAAGCGTGCAAAGGGCCCTCCAGGATCAGTCAGTGCCCATCCGGGCCCCGCCAGAAAGTTTCAACAGGGTGTGAGCTCTCTAGCTGCAGACACCCCTACTTTAGCTCTTACCACAGCCAGCCTGAGTTCTTAGGCTTGATTCAATACACCTTCAGCATGTTGTAAACTTAAGGGTCTATATTAATTCTTGTTCACTTGCACTTTCCGTGCTCATGGGATTGGCTTGCGAAAGTTGGTGGAACGAAATTAACTGATTTCACATTAAGTCATCAAGAGTCATCTTGGAGAAGGTAACAGGTTGGAAGCTTTTAGGAAGACTTAGGAGTCGGAGTGGAAGGCGGTGTCTGATTATCTCAGCTCTCTCTCTCTCTCTCTCTCTCTCTCTCTCTCTCTCTCTCTCTCCCTCTCTCTCTCCCTCCCTCCCTCCCTCTCTCTCCATATAACTGGGCATTCAAAATAAGAGGAAAAGTTACATCTGCTTTTTGTCAAAATCAGATGATTTTATATCCGTGATGTTGTAGCTCAGAGCCATGGAGCAGATAGACTTAGTGACTCACCCGACACAGACTCAAGTCTGTCCCTGAGAAACGAGGAGGGGGAACTATTAATCTTTTCTAAAATAAACAGTGTTAGAACAGCTCCTTAATCTGAAGAGTGGAGGTCCTGGGCTGGAGGGCAGTGGCCACAGACTTGCCAAATTCCTTGATGAGTGGGGTAGCCCAATGGTAACTGATTGGGAGATCATTCTCTCTGCCGTTTATGAGGGACATTCACAGTGTCCCCAGTTTGAAGAGGGGCTGTCCCAGGTTCTTATAGAAAAAAAAAAAAAAGAAGAAAGAAATTTGGAGCTTCAAAGGGTTTGCTTTTCTAAATTTGTTTTTGAGAATTTGGGGTGCCTCAGTTCTCATGGTTCTTTCCTTAGTCTGCCCTTGTGGCAAACTCATACTCACCCCAGATATCCACTAATCCACAAGTCCCTGCTTCTCCTCCAAATAGGAGAGTTTCTCCACTACAGTCCCTGTCCTCACGTGTTCCCTGACCCCTGAAGTTTAACTGGTGTCTCCTTTAAGACTAAACTAACCAGCATCCCCTCTCTTCGCTGCTCTCCTGCTCCGCCCTCTGAGGACATGCCATACTGGAGACTCCCTCTTCTCCCTTGGCTTCCAACCCATCTTTCCTGTCTTTAACTTTTTCTGGTGTCCTTAACGGCCACTTAGAGTTTGGCATTTTACTTCTCCTTAAGGCTGCCTCTTCTCCCTTATACATTCTTTCTTGATAATGTTATTTGTTTCTACAGAACCTTGATGCCAAGAGCTGTAATCCTCTTCCAAAGTACAGGCTGTGTTTGTGAGTGTGTGTGTGTGTGTGTGTGTGTGTGCGCGCGCGCGCATGCGCGCATGTGTGTGTGTATACACACATGTGCACAAGTGTACTTACCTCCTAAACACACACACACACACACACACAGAGTCAGAAAATAGCATCATATGTCTTCCTTTATTGTTCTTCACCTTATGTTTGAGACAGGATCCCTCCCTGAACCCGGATTACTGACTGGCTAGGCTGTGAATCAGCTAGCTTCAGAGAGCCATCTGTCTCTCTCTCCCAACATTTGCATTGCAGGTGTATGACACTGTAAAGCTTTCTGCACGGATGCTAGGGATCTGAACTCAGCCATTCATGCTTGTATAGCAAGCTCTTGGCCCACCATACCATGCCTAGATAAAGACTCTGATGCTTAAATGAGCATCATTTGTTCATTTTTCTGGGTACCTTACATTTACCATTTCTAAACCTAATGGATTGTCCCTGCTTCCCATCCCACCTAAGCCCCATTCTAATAGACTCTGGTACTTAGTTTGAACTTTTCAATTCTTATAGTATCAGCATAAGTAATCTACACAGCTTTTCCTTTAAACCTTGGAACAAGCTGTGGCTTCAGCCTCACCTATGCCACTACCAAGTTCCCAGAATTCCACCCTATGCATTCTGCATCTCAATACTTCTCTTCTCTTTTCTGATTTACACCCACAATCATAGGTCAGGTCTTTTCTCTTTTTCTGTCTCATAATAACTTTGTTATTGGTGGTTCTACTTCAAACTTAAATTTATCAAATTCACGTAGAAAATTTGTCATCAACCATAGATTCAAAAGTATTCCATGGCAAAAAAAAACAAAACAAAAACAAACAAACAAACCAGTTCCCAAAAGCCAAGGGTTTCCACAGGGTGTGGATTTCAACAACAACAACAACAATAAAAAAAAGTCTTAAGCCAATACACAAATCTCATTACAAGAGTCAATGACTTAATATCATGTCAATTAATTCAGTTCTACCAGTTTTTTCAAAGGTGGGCAGTGGTGTTGGAGAGTCTTGAAATCTATGAAAGGGAAGCATTCCAGGAAATGACTCTCACATACATTTCCAGTACCTTTTCCCACTAGAGCCAACCACTGTCCCCCGAACATACAGGAGCGTTCATGCTTCAATATGTTGGAATCACGATAAATTAATATCGCACCCTCAACCTGCAGTGTCCCCAAAATATCCCTCTTAATACTACTCAGTTCTTACTTGTCTGGCCCCACTGAGGTCCTAAGCTCATCTCCACTCTCACCCTCTTTCCTGAAAGCCTTCTCAATGTCTGCAGCAGCTGGGAAGAGTACCCCACCCCCATGGAGGGCCACCACATGTCTCTCTTGTGTTTTATGTGTTCTTGTTATGTTCCTTTCAGCAAGTGGGCAGTTACCAACCCTTCCCATCCTCCTGATGGATGGCAACCCCATGCTGTTTACATTCTTGTGTTAGGGTCTCCATGAAAGCTGTAACTCAATCCTATCAAGAAAGGATATCAAAAAGCAAGAGGAGGCAAACCCTAAATCTAGTCTTCTGGTAAAAGGCACAAGTGAAAGAAAGGGTTAACTTGGCAGCCCTTGGTTGTTCAAAGCTTCAACATTTCAAAGAAAAGCTTACTTCCCAGAATGGTCTTTGGCCTAGAAAATAACCTCTGAGCCCTTGGTATATTCTGCCTGGTCATGTTTTTGTATACCTAGGGCCTTACCAATAGAACCAGATAAGCTAATGCTATGAATGTGATTTATGGCAGATGTCTGGTTTTGCTCTGGAGAGCTGGAGACTGAGTGGCTGACATCAGTCACTATGATGCTGGTGTCCACGGAACAGACTTCCAATAAAAACCTTGGATATCAAAGCTGGGGAACTTGCCTGGCTGAGAACATTTCTCATGTACTGTCACACCTCATTCCTGGAGGGTGAAGTGCTGTGTCCCTATGGGACTCCATTGGCAAGGGTCAACTAGGAGCACGGCCCTAGTTTCTGGACTTTGCCACCGTGTGCCCTTTTTCCTTTCTCTCATTTAAAGCCTACCTTTTAGCTTTATTTACGTATTGTATGTATTTGGAGAGGAGGGATAGAACAAAGGTCAACATTTGAGATACTGTTCTCAATCACTCTTGGCCTTGTTGTTTCGTTTTGTTTGCTTTTTGAGGCAAGGCAGGGTCTCTCTCTCCCTGAACCTGGAGTCCCAGGACCCTCTTGTCTCTACTGCTCAGTACTAGGATTACAGGCACATCATACTTTTAATGTGAATTCTAGGGGACCAAACCCAGGTCCTCACGCTTGTATGGTAAGGGCCTTTCTAACTGAGTTGTCTCCCCAGCCCATACCTTCTGTAATCAAGCAGAATCACAACCAACGTTCATTTCACAAGTCCTTCCAGAGCATAACCAAACCTGATCATGGTCTTGAGGATTCTATCCATGGCATTTGATTCATATACTTTAAAATTTTAAGTTTGAAGTTGTTCATGACTGACCTTACCCTTAAAGAGTCTTAACCCAGGGGATGTGTTGCTTTCTCAGCTTTCAATTCTTGGCTTATGTTCTATACAGAGACCAACCCATAATAGGTATCCAGGGAACATTCATCAGTAAAAGTCAGAATCAAGATGCTAAGAAAATATCTTAAAATGTCTCCCTCGTTTTCATATCGTTCACAAGCCTGAAAAGCACTAGGTTCAAGCTATGCGAACAGAGACCCAACTACATAGAGGGTTCAGTAAGACAGATATTTGTTTTCTTCATGAAACAGTTTTTAGGTAAACAGATTTTAGTGTTGGGGTGGTTTTACTTACATGATCCTTGAGGGTCTCAAGTTCCCTCCTTGTGTTCTTTAGCCATCTCTCAAGGTGAGAAGTCAGTAGCCCTCAGCCACAGATGATATTTGTCCAGTAAATGAAGTCTGGTTAAAATTGGGTCACACTTTTTATTTTGGCTTGTCATAGACTGCCTTTCTGCTACAATGACAGAGTCAACAGAGACTCTGTGGCCCATAAAATGAGGTCTAAATTATTTGCTGTCCACTTCTACAGAAAAAGTTTGGTATGCTTCCCAGATGTAGGAAAAAGGAGATTTGAAAAACCTCGTTTTGCCCCATAGGGCTAAGTTACCCACAGACTCATTTCAGTGCTGTTGGCTCCTACTAGGAAATAACTTGAAGTCTTCTCAAAGCCAGTATGCTGAAGTCTCAACCCCAAGTACCTCGGAATGTGACTGGATTTAAAAACTGAACTGTTAAAGGGGCCTTAGGTCAAAATGGAGTCATTTTCATAGATTCAGACCCACGAACTCATGTCCTTATGGAAAGCTATTTGGACACAGATGCTTATAAAAAAAGGTGACAGGAAGACACAGGAAGAAGGCAGCTGTTCACAAGCCAAGGAGAGAGGCCTCTGGGGAAATTCAGTGTGCATGCTCTGCCCTTCACAGCTAGCCTCCAGAATCGTGAGATTTATCAAAAAGTTACCAAATCTTGTTCTTTGCACTACACACTTCATCTAGCTTCGCCATGCCAGACCCTCCAATGGAGAGACGGCAAAATCAGGTCTCCCAGAAGGTTTTGTGAGAGCATCATCAACAGCAGGAAACACAATGGAGACTGTATCTTGCTGTCTATGCTCTAGCACTTGAGGATGAGCTTGAGGTGTCTGGTAAGAATTTGGAGATAAGGGTGGAGTGTGGCTCTTTGGTAGGGCTTTTGCCTAGCATGGAGTCTCTGGATTCAATCCTTGGCATCACATAAATCAATAAATATATTTTTTTAAGATTAATGATCCCCAAGGACTGAAAAGACAGATCATTTGATAAAATGCTTGCTTTGTGTGTACGAGGACCTGAGTTCAAGTCCCTGGACCTACATTTAAAAAGTTGGCCATGGTAGGATGTGTTCATAATCTTAGTACTGAAGACGTTCATAATCCTAGTACTGAAGAGGCAGAGACAGAAAGATCCCTGGGACAGATGACCAGGCTGCCTCACTGAATCAGTGAGATCCTGGCTAGGGAGAGATTCTGTTTCTTTTCTTTCTTTCTTTTTAAAAATAATTTATTTATTTATATCCCAAATACTGCCTCCCTTCTCAGCCCGTCCGTCACAGAGTTCCTCCCCCATACCCCTTCCCCTTCACCTCTGAAAGAATAGCCCATGCTCCCCTCTCCCCATATCCCCGAACCCTGGTGTGTCAAGTCTCTGTAGGATTAGGTGCATTCAGTCCCACTGAGGCCAGACAAGGCAGCCCTCTGCTACATATGTGCTGGAAGACTCAGACCAGCCTGTATATGTTCTCTGGTTGGTGGCTTAGTCTCTGGGAGCCCAGGGATCCTGGTTAGTTGTCACTGTTGGTCTACCTATGGGGTTGCCATTTCCTTGAGGGTGTTCAGTCCTTCCCCTAACTCTTCTATAGCAATCCCCAACTTCCATTCAATGATTGTCTGTGAGTATCTGCATGTTTGTCAGTCAGCTGCTGAGCCTCTCAGAGGGCTGCTATGCTAAGCTGCTGTCTGCAAGTACAACATAGCATCATTAGTAGAGTGAGGGATTGGTGGCTGTCCACAGGATTGGGAGAAACCCTGTTCCAATATTAAAACTCTAATACAAAGAAAGCCCAAGATAGACAGCATCCTGAGGAATGATGTCTACACACACATGAACCAGTAGTTCACACACACACACACACACACACACATACACACGCACACACATACACACGCACACTCACACCATGTGCCTGCACATGCACAAAAAAGAATTTCAGTCATCTCTAAGTCAGAGATGTCTCTTGACAGTTGAATGGGAAAACTTGTGATTACAGTTTTGATTCCCACGAAACTTTTTTTTTTTTGAGGTGGTGGAGGGGGCCAATTCTGAGAGACTGTTTTCCTCTCTATGTAATAGCAGTATATTTCATGTAAATTAATATTTTGACATTCACGAATCTCATGCAAACATGTTTATTTTCACTGGCACAGATAACTCATACTGCTTGGACTCTAGGCACTGCCAGTAACGAGTTTCTGAGCTCTAGGCATGGGCAGATGCTCAGAGACCCACAAGAAGGCCTGTGGTATGTGGCTGAGCCCAGATCATCAGGCTCTTCCCTCTACTATGTCACTGCTATTTCTGTTCCTGTCCATTCTCTCCATCTCTGCCTAACTCATGTCTCTTTCAGAAAGAAGACAGAATCTTGGACCAAGTGATGGGGCTGGGTGGTTCTGCTCTCCCCATTCAAATGGCTCTGAAAGAACTGTGTTTATTTATTTAACAGTTCGGCTTTGCCCCAGATCTCCACAACCAGACAAAGAGACAGATGAGAACTTCTCATGACATTAGGCCTTGACCTTGACCTGGTACTGGAAGCCCGAGATCTTTCTAGCTCCAGCAACTTGGTAGCCAAGTTGGGCCAGGCCTGCAGATCCTAATCTGCATTTGAGGAACTAGGAGATTTTGCTTCAAGTGTATCTTCTGATTCAGTAGCTCTGGGCTGGGACAGGAGACTTAGCATTTTAAAAAGTAGGATGCCAACACTGCTGATAGGTCACTTTGAGCTGCAGGCTCAGAGGAAGGTATAGGAGAAGCAGGTGGCCACCTCTATACTGAGACTGAAGGAGCAGAAATCAAGGCTCTGACCCTCTTGCAAAGTATTGATTATAGGATCCACTATTCCGGGATCCACTATTCCACCACCATGGCTCTATGTCTTCATGGCTCTAGGGAATATGTCTGTTAAAAATGCAAACACTCTTTGAGGGTCGTTTCTGAAGTCCAGCTAACACAATGGGTTCCAAGAGTATCTTAGCAAGGATCCTGTGGTAGCCATTTTGATAAAAAGATGGGGCTACAGAGATGGCTCAAAGGTTTAGAGAGCTTACAGAGGACCCGGGTTCGGTTCCCAGCACCCACATCCAGCAGGTTATAACCTCCTGTAACTCCAGTTCCAGGGGGATCCGATCTTCTTCTGGCCTTTGTGGGCATCTACATGAACATAGTTACTATAAACTCACACAAACACACAACTAAAGCATGAAAATAAATATATATATTTTTTAAAAATCTCCAGATGGAGAGGAGAGAATGGGAGAGAATGGGGATGGGGGGGATAAAGTAGCATGCAAGCCACGCCCATGAGACTTGCCTGTAAAGCAGTATCCCTGGCAGAAGTGTCAGGTAGACTTATTGCATCTAATTGGTTGATAGTGAATCATTTTTTCTTTCTTGAACCAATCACTGGTGGAGTGAGTGAGTTTTTACTGGACTTAGAGTACCAAGATTGATTTCCTTAAGGTTAGGGGAGGTACCTACCCTTCCCAATCACATGGCAAATCCATCTACTACAAAATCCAGGATTGACATGTGAGTAAGTGACTCTGAGCCTGCTCCAAGAAGAAAGTAGTTCATAAAGCATAAAGGAGACAACAGAATGCCAAGGTCCAGCTTCATCCAAGCTACAGCTAAGCTGGCTCCATCCAGACACCTACCACTCTCCGGGATCTCTCCATGATTGATTACTGTGCATTCAGGAAAGCTGTGAGAGGCAGACCATCTAGTGGTGACTTACGAGCAGAGTGAATGGAGATACTGAAGGAAAGACAGAGCCAGGGAGGAACATGGTCAGAGGGAAAAGGTCCAGTTAGTTAAAACAAAGTGTCCAATAGAAGTCTTACTTATTGAAAACCTCAAAGCTATCCTGTGAATTAAAATTGTTTCCACGTTTTACAGATCAGAGACTAAGAACCCTGCTCTTCAAAGTCGCATGGTTTGTAATCAGTAGATTTGGGATTCTAGCATGCTCCATGGCCTCAATGCTCTAAGCTTTCCCACCACTTCTTAAATATTCAGGTGAAGGCCTTGTTCTGGCCTCACCCTTGCCCTGCCTTTGAAAGACCACGCTCTTCAGAGAGCATCCTGTTGTTCCTGTCTTCAGAAGTCCCTTCACGGTAGCTCAGTGGACCACTCCTAGGCAGAAAACAGTTCTGTCACATTATAGCACCACTTCCTGGAACTCGAGGCTCCATGCTGAAGAGATAATTCAGCTGGTAGGAGCGCTTACTGCTCTTACAGAGTTCCGTTCCCAGCAGCTACACTGTCCCCTCACAAACCTCCTGTGACTCCAGCTCCAGGAGATCCAACACCTTCTTCTGGCTTCCATGGGCACCCCACACATGAGCACGTGTCCCCCCATCACACACACACACACACACACACACACACACACACACACACACACAAATAATAAAATAAATAGTTTTTAAAAGGAGACCTAGGTTGCCACCATCAAACATTCGTCTCTGACTCAGAATGCATTTGCATCTCAGCTCATCCTTCTGCCCCATGTTTCCCCCATTAGCCATTCTAGCTTATAAAAATATTTTGCTTTTTTGAGAAAAAAAAATGTAGAATAAAACCAAAAAATTCACTGGAGGGCTACAATAAGAACAACAGCATTGTATTTGCTTTCTTTAATTGCCCAGTAATTTTCCTCCACTCTGGTTATCAAAGGCCTTCCGCTATCTCCTTGGGTATCTTGTCTGATTTGAATCCAACTCAAGCAATTACAGAACTCTGGTGGGGAGCATTTGGGCCAGCTTTTGTGCTAAGTTGTTTCTGCTTCTAGTGACTGAATTCTTTTGGATTTGCCTCCAGCTATTAAACCTTCAGATCTGGAGAGGAGGGCCAGCACTATGAATCCACAAGAAAAATAGACATTCTTTTAACTTGTGCCCTTGGTTCTGCCTGGCAGAGACGTCCCTCAGCCTCCACTAGTGTGGCTGGGCTTCCCCAGTCTGTGTGCTCCTGTATATTCTGACTGCAGCAAGAGTTTAGATAGGACGAGCATTTTCTACTCCTTGGCATATTTCCTATAAACATGATGGTCAAGGTGGGATAGTTATCTAGATTTCAGAGATGCCAGATTCTTCACAGCCTTGTAAGAAGAAATAAAAGGCAGATGAAGGCTTTTCATGTATTAGCACAGAAGGAAGGATGAGAATGTGCAGGCGGAGAGAGGGGAAGGATGCCAACCTCAGTATCTGCCGAATCCTGAGTCACCAGATCAGCGGTACTTTTGTAGATGAGGCTTCTGAGACTCAGAGAGGCTGGGAAATGTGATCAACATAACACAGCTTGTAAATGTAAACTCTAGAAACAAATAATACAGTATGGCATCAAGATACCATACTGGTACACCCCACACTGCCCTTGGGAAAAGCGTGGAAAGTGGGGGCACTCCTGCTATTATTTTTTCTGCAGACTTCCAATTATCTGAGCGTCTTGAGCAGTCACATATATAGACAAAACTCTCAGAAGAAGCGAGGGGGCCAAACATTCTCTGAGGAGCCAAGATCTGCTGTGTTTAATCCTTTAGTTATAGAGATTAAAGGTGAATGACCCGGGCCCAAGATGAATGAGGCGAGCTGAGAAATCCCTTCCCTAATTGGTGATAAAATCCATCTAAACAGACTTCTCAGGCTCCAAGCTTCCCTTTCAGCTTACTTAGTAGTTCAGTCTGTGACCGGGCCAGACTTTTGGCCCAGCTTCAGACTTTCATCTCCCACATGTAAGCTGAGAATTGGAGCTGTACTGGTCTGTGAGTCACTGGGGCAGTCCTGACCTTTCTGCTGGTCCCATGTACTTGGCAACATCCTTCTCTTCTTACCTCCCCTCTTGTTTCATTCCAACTTCTGGTGGGGGCGCCCCCCCCCCCCCCCAGGTGTCACCTTCAATCTAACAGTAGCTAATGTTATTGAGCAGACTCAGCTCTTAAAATGGGTTATTTGGTGCTAAGCACAGGCATGGCAGACTCACGGAGAACCATCATCCTGTGTTGCCCCTCTTTTCTTTTTTGCCATCCTATTACCTGGACTTGCTAAGAGCAGGTTGTGTCTGCACTGCATTTCTGTGAATGTTCAACACCCTGAAGAAGTCTCCGTGGGTAGAATGAGACTGAAGGTGGAGGAAGCTGGAGGGATCAAGCACAGAGGGGAGAAGAGATTCATGCTGGGCATCAGATAGGCAGTCCAGTGCTCCAGAGGAAGCAGTGGGTTCTAGATGCAGAAGGACTGGTTTTTAAGTTGAAGAGAACAGAGTTCAAACCTAAGTCATCACTTGCATTTGTGTGGCTGTGGAAAGCCCCTTGATCTCTCTGAGATATAGAGCTCTTGCTTTTTAAGATAGCCATAGTAGCATACACCTGTAAGCCCAGCACTGGGGTGGTTGAGGGAGGATCTCAACTTTGAGGCCAGCCTGGGCTACATAGCAAAACACTGTCTCAACAACAACGAACAACCCCTGTCAATCTTTAAATGCTTCTGGTAGCCCTGCCTCTCTTCTAGGGTGGGGATTTAAAAAGAATGATCATGTGTGACAGCCAGGGTCATCGTGATGATGAAGCACAAGTCAGAGTCCATCATGAGGGGTTCCAGTCCACCACTGTTGCATACTTATGGCTCTTTTCCATTTTCTCTATAAAACACCTGAAAACACAAATTTCCCCATGTCCCACAACCGTTTGCGCACTTTCCTTTAGGGGAGCTTAGCCCTTCCTGCTTGGTTGTTTGTCAGAGTCTAAAACAAGATGGCTCCTGAAACAGAGCATGTGGACATCCAGTGACTCGACCCCGTTCACTGTTTGCGTTTTCCTTTCTCTGCCGTCTCTGTATCCTCAACTAAATGGCCATCAGATGAGGTACAACTCAATGGACCAGTACTAATGAACTTGTAGCAGGAGCTGAACATGAGACACCATCTGGACTCCTTGAAGTTGGTCCAGACTTCTTGATCTGGGGAGAGGCATCCATACTGGGGTAGGTCTTTGGCCACTTCCATATATGCTCCTCCGGGCTGCCTTAATTGGCTAAGAGGCTAAAAGCAAGCTCCTCCATGACGTAAGTACACAACCATAGTAAGTATCAGGGATAAACACGGGCCAGCTGCCTTGGCTAGGTGGGTGTGTGTGAGGCCAGAGAGCAGATGCAGAAACAGATGGTACTGCTGGAAAAGCCATGCGGGCCCCAGGTGCCTCCTGTCTCGTGATCTGCAAAGCTCTCATGTTCCAGGTAGAAGCTAGTTACTCGAGAAGGAGAGATGGAAACACATGGACCCCAACTCCTTCTTGTTCCACAACTGTGGACTGGAAAACACTGCTGCTGTCTGTGCAACAGGAAAGCATCTCTATGGTAACCATACCTATGGATGAGACTAAATGGTACATCCTTCAGACCATGCAGAAGCTCCCGAAAGTAAGCTTTAGGCTTACTCCTCCTGGGGATACAGAAGATGAAGACAGATGCCACTCTGAGATCAAAGATCAAGACAAACATCCAATAGGGACATTGGAATTAAGTGTCCTTTATCTCAGGAGATGCTCACTGAAATGCTCAAAGGTGAGGTGCTACAATGTCTGCAACACCCTTGTAAACTCTCCATGGCTCAGACCAATGATGATAGTGACGGTGATGGAGGTGACAATTCTGATGGTACACCATCCCTGGCACTCACACACAGAGCAGCTGGGTGAAGTGTGAAGGTAAATGATGTTTGCTCCATGAAGCTTTTCTTGAAATCTGTGATATTTTTTCTAAATAAGATGACAAGCAGAAGAAAAGGAATGTATTGTTGATTTAAAATAACTTACGGGCATATCAAGCCAAGATAATATGTGAAACATTACTGAATCTCAGTTGGACAAACCAACTATTAAAAGGGGTGTGCCCAAGGAAAATCCGTGAAAATTGAGTGAGCATTAGGTGCTGGATGGTATTTAGGAGCCATTGGTTCTGCTGGTGTGCTAATGGTCTTCATGGGTTAGAGAGGCACAGAAGTTTATGAAGAAACTGATATGATATTTAGGACTTGCTGTTGCATAGGCTGGAAGGTAAAATAAGTAAGTAAGTAAGTAAATACATACATACATACATACATACATACATAGTAAATGTGAGTGAGATGAAAACAAGAGTGTGAACAGCGACAGCCAGTGAAGCTCTGTAATGCAAATAAGATGCTTTCACATTAGCATTTCAGTGTTGTGCCTGAAAGTCACAATAAAGTTTTATTGAGCCCTAAGGAAGAACAAAAAGGTAGGATAATGGGTAGAACTAGCTTGGATATCTCATTTTGTCTCTCATTTGCAGAATTTGTGGGAGGGACATGCAAGTAAAGCACAGACCATCAGGAGGTAAAAAGGAAGGCGAAGGAGGAGGTCAAAGGGCAACAGAAAGGGTGAATATGACTAACACACATTCCATGCATGAAACCCATTATATATATATATATATATATATATATATATATATATATATATATATGAAGAGAGAAACTAGTAAATAAATTCTTCTTGGGGATAGGGACAAACCACTCATGAATTAATCATTTGTTAATTGCAACCTTTCTCTATCACCTTTAGGAACCTAAGGTTTGATATGTGTGCATGCGTATACACATGTTAAAAAGAAAACACTCCATGCCAGGATTGCCCAAGTCTCAGCCCCAGAGGCAACACTGTGGTGAGTGCTTGCTGGCCTTTGCCAACTAACTGGTTTCTTAGCAGGTCATCAACAGCCTTCCAAGTTCATTTGTTTTTAATTGACTTTGTTTTCAAATCACTCTCCCTTCATCTCTAACCCTTCCTTCTCACTCAGCACCAATAACAAAACAAATAAATATCACTCTCCTGAAGGCTCCAGCATATATATTTTCATTCCTAGCTAGTGACAGAACTGTTGCATTGAGGTGCACTGTGGACAGGTTCACAGTGACTCTGGGTTGGGCTGAGATCGGGACCTTGGACCTTAGACCTTTGCTCTAGCCGTTAGCGAGCTTGTCGTCTCTTGACCATCCAGAATGAAGGCAGCTCTAGTCTCTATAGCAACCAATCTGCCTAAAATAGGAATTATGTGGAGGAACAAAACGTTTAAAGCCAATTGGATCCATTCATCCCCGAACAATGTCAATTTAAGGGCTGTTACCCAAGTTGTTGGCTTATTGAATGGTCTCCCACCATGTGCTCCACTAAGGGAAGTGGGGGAGGGCAGCTGTACCAAACATCCCATCCCATACAGAATCACGCCTGTCTTATTCCCTTCCCCCCTCCTCAAACATTTCTTTCTGTCCCAGAGTCATAAGCTTTTAAAACAAACTTTCAGTCAAGGCAGCTTTATGGCTACAAGATTGAGACAAAAGTAGATAATCTAAAAGTCCCTGAGAGGCAAAAGCAAGCTTCCCAGGAAGCAAGAGGATGGAGCCCAAATCCTGTGCAGAAACCTGGCAGTTAGAGGTAGGTTTTCTGACAGATGCCTCCACAGCCCGTCCTTGGGAAGGAGGTAGAATGTTGGAGCTAACATGGTCCTGAAATGGGAAGTGAAATTTCCGTCTCATGACAGAGGTCACTTGATCTACAGGGTCCCAGGACGATTTAATGGGTGTGACTGTAGGGTACGATGGCAGACATGCACAATAGTTTATTTTCGTTCACTCTGTTGTCTGATGTCTTGTGTCTGTCTGTCCACTGTCCTTGAGTCTGTCTGCTACACCTAACTTTCAGCTCCACTCTGCTCTCACTTCCTCCAATCCTTACCTTTGAAGAGTTCTTGACTTCCAAAACATCCCTAGCCATCAGGGATGGGATTCCTGGGTCCTGTTAAAATAGTCCAGCTTTCTTATTTATTTATTTATTTTTTAAGTTTTTCCAAATGAGACAATTTAAGCAGCAGAATTCATTCTTTTCTCTGTCACCATTCCTCTCTCCATGAAACATGAACTCAACAGGAACTTGACATTAGTCCCGAAGCCAAGTTGGATGTTTTTAAGAAGAGTCTCTGAGTCTTTTCCAGTGACACGTAACCAACACGTCAACATCTGAGCCTCAGCATGGCCAGGCTTGCATGCAGGTTTAGCAAGCAGAAACCAGGATGATCAGCTCCATTGGACAATTAGGTAAGTGATTTATTTTAGTTTGAAAAAGTTTCAAATATTGTGTGAGATCTGTGTATAATAATAATAATAGTAATAATAATAAAAACATGTACATTAGTTCTTAGAAAATCAGATTTCGCTAAATACCTTTTATTGTGTCTGGCAGCCCTCAGTTACACAATGATACTGTCCCTGGATGTGCACAGAATATTATTCCTAAATGCAAAGGCCTGAACTGAAGAGAGTGGGGCATGAAGAAGGACTCAACGCAAGGAGTGGTACATGCTGGTAGCCAAAGACGAGAGCTTACTTACCAGTGGCCTGAGGAAGGAACCAGGTCAGGGGATACAAGAAACTGCACACATGTACCGAAGGTTGGAATATACAGCACTCTATGTAAAACAATGGCTTAAGGTTGGCTAAGGAGAGACTGGTGTGTCAGTCAGTAGTAAAATATTTATCTAACAAGTATTGGATTCAGTCCTCAGCACTATATATGCATTTTTAAAAAAAGTCAGCTAAGGAGGTTGGATATTATTCAGTAGACTATGAGTCCTCGGAAGCTTTCACAAGAGGGAGTAACAAGATCACACTCATTTTTAGAAAACTCTCCCATCAGAGAGGAACTAGTAGAGTGGTTCTCAACCTGTGGGTCACGACCCCTTTGGGGATTAAACAACCCTCTCACAGAGATTGCCTTAGGGCATTGGAAAAGACTGAGGTTTACATTACAGTTCCTAGCAGTAGCAAAATTGCAGTTATGAATTAGCAGTGAAAGTAATTTTATGGTTGGGGATCATCACAAAGGAAGGAACTGTGTTAAAGGGTTACAATATCAGGAGGATTGAAAACCACTGAACTAGTACAGAAAAGGTTACAAAGAGTCTTGGGAAGGCTGTGACAGCATCCCAGGGGAGTTCCTGATAAGAACTGAACCTGAGCCAGGGCTTTTGGAGATAAGAGAACAAGCCGAATCTGAGCGATGACTACTCCTGCTTGTCAGAACTGTTGACTCTCGAGGCGCTTGGCAGTGAGAAGCACAATGCTAAGGTTTCTAGCTTGGAACACTGGGAGAAAAATACTGATGGGCTTGGCTGTGAACAGAGTCCATCTGTGTATGAGTTAACTTTAGTCTAGAATTTAGTAGTCAGTCAACATGTCCTCATTAGAAGTCTTACCCTTTAAGTATACTTAATTACCAATGGGGAACCCCAATCAGGAGTCTATAGTCTTCAAATGATTCCTTGGCCCTTCAAATGGTTTCTCTGTGTCTGTCCTAGAGGCTTTGCTGCTTGGTATCTGATGGATACAGGTCATAATAAGTTAGGAGGATTGTGTAGCCCCAAAGCCTGGCATGAGGAAGCTAGCATGTCCATCAATTTATCACCAACTTCAGAACTCAGACCCATTGGTTCCGTCTCCATAAACCTCTGATGAACTTGATCTACTGGGGCAGAAATATAGTCATAGTCTACCTTTTAAATATCCTTGCATTCATTTTTTTATGCCTATGAACAAATATTCACATGTCTGTCTAAATCTGAATCAAGCCACCCTTTCATTGTGGTTACTTTGTCCTTTTATTTATTTGTTAGTCTGTGTTTGGTTTGAAACATGACTTCTATCTTAGTTAGGGCTTTACTGCTATGAATAGACACCATGACCTAGGCAACTCTTATAAGGACAACATTTAATTGGGGTTTGCTTACAGGTTCAGAGGTTCAGTCTATTATCATCAAGGCAGGAACATGACAGCATCCAGGCAGAATGAGTTCAGGAGGAGCTGAGAGTTCAACGTCTTCATCTGAATACTCACTTCCAGGCAGCTAAGACTAGGGTAGTAAACCCAAGCCCACAGTGACACACCCACTCCAACAAGGCCACACCTTGAATAGTGCTACTCCTTAGCCCAAGCATATACAAACCATCACAATTTCATTATACCCAGAGCGGCCTTGAAGTCTTCATCTTCTTGATTCAGCCACTGGGGTCACAGGTGCTCCCTGAGCCAAGCTCCCTTTAACACACTTTGTAGCACTGGTGCTGTAACTAAGAGGATGAGAAGTCTTCCCCACAGTTACCTCCAGATGCCAGGGGCTGTTGTATCTTAGCAGTATCCAAAAGACATCAGCTATTTTCTAGATGACCAAATTAGCTTAAGTCCTTCCAAATAAAAGACCAAGGGAACTGGATGGCAGGCCAAAAAAAAAGTGCATCCTTTAAAATTCAACTTGCTGGCTGCCCCATCAGTCCCCAGATCACCCAAACATGCTATTTACATCCTCCCTCCCTTGTAGTGTCTCCTTCCCCAGCCCCCTGTGAGCCAGATTTAATCAATGACGTTCAGCTGAAGAAACATGATCACACATGACAACTTTCTAAAAAGCCTGGAAAGATCTGAAAAATAGAGCAAAATAAACTCAAGCATCCCTCCACAAATGTGGGCTCCAAATAGAAGGTTTTATTGTAAACCTTCCAGACGTCCAGGCTCCACTGTTGTTTTTGAAAGACATTCCAATAACAGATGCCCCTTCAATTGGGGCATGGTTTGATAGAAAGCAGCAGGCACAATTCAAAAAAACTCACTTGAGACACGTCAAACCAAATTAGCTGTGAGACTGAAACCATTTCCCATTGGGTTTAATGAAGTTAAGAAGTTAACATGGTAAGCAAACATGAACATCAGGAAGAAGGGGACCGTGCTCCCCTACCACCAAATGGGGCTCTTTCAGACGTTGATAGTAAGTGTGAACTTTCATTTGACTGTTTTAAAATACCACAATGCCCTCTCTCTATGTCTGTCTATTTCTCCTTCTAAACCTTCTGTAAGATGAACTGCCTGAGCTCTGTTTACCTACCTAGAAGTCAGTGTCGCCATGTTCTGTATGCTGTTCCCACATGGAGTATGTACACTAACAAAGAAGGAAGTGGAAAACAAAGGAAATATTGAAGATATTCTTCAAATGCCATCTGAAGATTACATGTACCTCTTATTCTCCATGTTCCATTGGTCTGATTAGCATAAATACTTGACTTTACCTCAAGTTAGAGAGATGGTTCCTCCCCCTGACAACATACAATTTAAAAATAAAACTCTACCATGACAAGCAAAGCTTGCTTGCTTGCTTGCTTCCTTGCTTGCTTGTTTGCTTGCTTGTTTGCTTGCTTGCTTGCTTTTTTGTTATTGTTGCTTTACCTCTTTGTGATTACTATTTTCTTAGCTTATGGATATACTGTAAGGCATACAGAACTTGACTTTGGCTGGTTTTTAGGCCCAATTCTGTCACTTTTATTACCTGGTCACTTTATCTCTCTGATACTTAGTCTGAACAAAAATGAGCAAAATCTTTAACTATATAAATCTCTTTGAGTATTCCATAAATAGTAGGAGCCCTGTTAGGAATATTCTAATTAATGCTGGAAGTAATCTGTTTAAGCATTTCTTTACTGTATAGTCATAGGATTTAGGAACAGAGAAGATAAGAAACTTTCCAAAGGCTACTTAGCAAGCAAGTGTGACTCAGGTGTCAAAGTCACAACTACTACTATCCTTTGTGGTGGTTTGAATGAGAATGTCCCTCATAGGCTCATATTTTTGCATGTTTAGGCTCCAGCTGATGAACTGTTTAGAAGGATTAAGATGTGTGGGGTGTGGCCTTGTGGGATAGGTGTGTCATTGTTGGGAAGCCCATGCCAGACCCAGCCCTCCCCCCACCTCTCTTCTTCCCTTTCTCCCTCCCTCTTTCTGCTGTCTGCAGATCAAGATGTAGCTATCTACTACTTCTCCACCACCATGTCTGCCTGCATGTTGCCATGTTTCTTGATGATAATGGACTAACCCTCTGAAAGTATAAACAAGTTCCCAATTAAATTCTATCTTTTATAAGAGTTGCCTTGGTCATGGTGTCTCTTCACAGCAATAGAACAGTGACTAAGATAGCCACATTGCTTGCTCCTAAGGGATGTCAATCTGGCATAGAGTCTTGATCAAGTTTCCAAAGTCTCTGAATTTGAGAAAGAAGAAATATTCCTGGTGATAGGGAGAATGGTGGTTCAGTGGGCAGAATTATAGAACAGAATGAGATAAATTTGCCAATACTGAGCTTGATGTGCTAGCAGGGAAGTCCACCAAGTACTGGAAAGTTACACTGAAGGAAGGGAGGAAAGTCAGAAATGAAGATACAAAACTAAATCCCTTGTAAGGAAGTAATGATTGACACTGTGCAACTGAACAAAGAAAGGGAGGAAAAACCTAAGAGAAGACCCTTGGGGTCCACTCCACACATGTTCAAGAGCCAGTGAAGGACTTACTGGGTAAACAGAGAAACTCAAGAGAGCACTTCTAAAGCTAGAATGTCCACATTCCAGTGCTGCATCTCAAGTCAAGACTATGAGAGGATATGGAACATTCAGGGATCCCTGGTAGTCCTCCAGAGCAGAAGTTGCATTCTGGGGATGCAAACCTAGCACAGTGATTAAGATGAGGGGTACAGAAGAATTGATCTGGATCATGAAAGTCTGTGCTTTCCCTTTTGAGGAATATGGTGTCATCAGAGAATCAGGGTCATAAAAGCATGGAAGGGAAGGAAATATCAAGAGAAGAATATGTTTAAGTATGGCTCAGGTTGACACCTTTCACTCTGTAGAGGCAGTCACAGACAAAAAGGGACACTTGAAGGGAAGGAGTTTTAGAATACATCTTGTAGGGCAGAGTTCAGATGCAAATGCAGGCCTAGTTTTGAAGCTTAGTCATACATAACATCAACTTCCAGTCACCAAGAATCATCATCCCTCCTCAGGTTGGTTCCTAGGACCCATGACCTGTCAGGCTCTGTTTCTGGTCCTTACCAAGCACTGTGTCTCTACGAAACATTAAAATGCTATGGTTTTAAAATCAGAATTAACTTTAGACACCAAAAATTCCCAGTGTTTTAACTGAGACAATGGCAGCCAGAGTGGTCAACCTGTCCAATAATGTGACTAGCAAGTGCCAGATTCAGAGCCAGCTTCTGTTTACTTGATGGTGCTAAAGCTCAGAATTAGGGCTTCAGGCACATGAGACAAGCTCTCAACTACTGAGCTGTACCCTGGCCCTCTTACTGCATATTAAATTAATTAACTTTGAAGTCAGAATTTCTTCCTACAACCATAATACCTTCACAAGTACAAAACTCTTTTTCACAGTTTACTCTCATGAAGAGTGTTTTGATGAAACTGAGCAAGCTTAGAAAGGAAAAATACAAAATGTACGACTCAAGGATTAAAGGGTCACCAGGAAGTGGAATGGAGCTAAATCCTGTGTTCAAGGCTATTAAATGGAATTACAGAAGTGGTAACCTTAGGGCAAGATCCCACCCAGCTAAGATTTCATCATGTTAAAAGAAATTTTAATAAAAGCTTAGGTCCAGGGTTGGTGGTACTTGCCTATAATCCCAGCACCCTGGAGACAGAGACATGCAGATCTCTGTGTTCAAGGCCAGCCTGATCTGCAGAACAAGTTCCCAAAAAGCCAAGCTTAGGTAGTACAGGAAACCATGGAAAACAGAAAGCTGTTGGAGATGTTATTGAAAAAGGGGGCCATGTTCCAGCCACAGCAAGCAACAGAACTTGGCAGCTTCAGCCAGCTGATTCTTGCTTTGTAGTCAAGGATAAAAGAAAAGGGTTATGGAATCTCCCTCAGTGACTAAAGAAAGCTGCTGAGGCCAGGTGTGTATCAGTAGTGTCCTTGTATAGAGGCCTAGAAGGTCACTGTGTGAAGCTGTGAAGTCTGAGTTATCTTGGAGACCCCAAGAGGCTAGAGATCCCAGAAACATGGGATACCTGCAGAGGAAAGCTGATAACAGAAGGTGGAACTAGCCCAAAAGAAAGAAGTGTGTTGCAGTCAACAAATCTAAAAGGAGTTGGAGATCTGAAGAACATTTTGACATCAGATACGGAGATGCAGAGTTTGGAGTTTTTTCAGCTGGTTTCCTGTCTTGCTTTGGTCCAGTATTTCCTCACTATGCTTCACCTCTGGAGCTTTGGAATGGTAAAGTATATCCTATGCCATAGTATGTTGTAAGTATGTGATCTGCTTTTTGACTTTGATTTTATAGAGGATTACAGTTAAGTGATTGCATGAATCTCAGAAGAGACTTTGAACTTTGGACTTTTAAACATTGTTGAGACTGTGATAGCCTGTGGGGACTTTTGAAGTTGAGCTAAATGCATTTTGCATTATGTTATGGCTACAAGCCTATGGGAGCCAGGAAGTGTAATGTGGTGGTTTGAATAGGTATGACCCCCCCAAAGACTCATGTGTTTGAATGCTTGACCCATACATAATGACATTTTTAGGAGGTGTAGCCTTGTTGGAGGAAGTGTGTCACTATGGGGGCAGGTTTTGAGGTCTCCTATGCTCAAGCTCTGCCTAGTGTGAACTTTGTATTCTGCTCTTCCTTCTGCTGCCTTTGGATCAAGATGTAGAACTTTACCACGCTTCACACTATGATGATAATGGACTAAACCTCTGAAACTGTAAGCCAGCCCCAATTAAATGTTTTCCTTTATTAGAGTTGCCATGATCATCATGTCTCTTAATAGTAATAAAACCCTAAGACAATGTCCTACTTCATTCTTTCCAAGTGCCAGCTTTTGTCCCTCGGTTGGCCTCTGTATTTAGTCTCTTGGTTTTCTAGTGTTGTGATAAAACACTCTGATCAAGGCAGTGTATAGTAAAATAATTTACTTGGGCTTATAGTTCTAGAGAGTTAGACTTCATGATAGCAGAGTCAAAGCATGGAGGTTGTAGCTACAGCTGAGAGCTCACACCTTGAACAACAAGCAAGAAGCTGAGTACTGAGGATGATATGTGTCACTTAAATCCCAAAGCCTACACCCAGTAACATACTTCCTCCACCAAGGCCACACCTCCTAAACTTACCTAACAGCACCACCAACTGGAAACAAGTGTTAAAACACCTGAGACTGTGGGGGACATTCTTACTCAAACCACCACAGCCTCCTAATGCATAAAGAAAACTCAAATCGATCTGGAAGGACTCCAATTTCCTGCTCCCTTTGCCACAAATACATTCACATCACCACTCATCCATTCAGCCTTTACCAATCACCAAGGCTAAAACAGACCTTCCTCTCCTTTTTCAGAGTCAGTTTGTGCCTCGAACCACAACCCCTTCTTTCCACCTTCCTCTGCTGCACTCCAGACTTCTCTCTCAAGTCATCTACTGGGTTTGGAGTTACTCCAGACTCCTCTGGCCTGAAATATCTGCCTTTGATCATATGGTCCTAAGCTCTTGTAAATCTTTCTTTCTTTCTTTCTTTCTTTCTTTCTTTCTTTCTTTCTTTCTCTCTCTCTCTCTTTCTTCCTTTCTTTCTTTCTTCAGCAACTCTTACAAAAATACAACTTCATTTATCATTTCTCCTTCCTTGTTATCCTTCCCTTAATTTCCTGCAGTCTGGCTTCCATGTCTTTCTCTAGCCATAAGTGATCCCCATCTGTCCCACTCCCACATATTATAACCCCAGAATCGAAGCTGTCCTCCACTGTTGTCTGTATGGATGATCTGCTCCAAACTCCCAAGACTCCCATGAGCCTGCATTTCCATGATTCTCTTCCCTACTTTCATTCATTCATTCATTCATTCATTCATTCATTCAAGGTAATATGGGGCTGGAGAAATGGCTCAAAAGTTAAGAGCACTGGCTGCTCTTCCAGAGTACTCAGGTTCAACTCCCAGCAACCACATGGTGCCTCATAAATGTATCTAACTTCAGTTCCAGGAGATCTAACCTAATGTCCTTCCTTAGCCTCTATAGGTACCGTGCACACAGTTGGTACACAAATAAACATACTAGCAAAGCAACTATACACATAGATAGATAGATAGATAGATAGATAGATAGATAGATAGATAGATAGATAGATAGGATATTCTGGTGCCTACCATAAGTAGGGACAGCAAGGAGATCTAGGGGTGAAGAAAACTGAGTCAATGATTATTCTCACAAAGAATACATCTTAATTGAAGATGTACTGCCAGACAGTTAAGCAGAAAGTGTATGATCGAATATTGGTTGATAGGGCAGCAATGTGAACACTGAATTAATAAATAATGAGCCATGGGGAATAAGGCAGGGCCAAGTTCCTGTAAGTCTACCTAGTCACTATCTGCTCTTGTTTCATGTGTTTCCATTTAATATACATTTTATAGGTAATTAATTATGTGCAGGATTTCTTTATTAAAAAGGACAAACTAAAGAAGTTTAATATTTTCCTGATCCTAAAACAAGATCCCTCCTACCTGAGTCTCTCTTTTCACTGAAATTGTCTTCCAGGTCTTGTCCCAGCTTGCCTGAATATTCAGGACCAGCAACCTTGAACTGTTTCCTTGTTTCTGTAGTTCTCCCTCAAGCCAAGCCACACATAAAGCACAGAGTTTCATAGCATCTTTCAACCCTAGTCACACTGTCAGCACCTGAGTCCCATCAGCACCATGCAAATTATCCTGACACTTCAATTATGTTTCTTCAACCAAAATGTATGGGCCATTGCAATTAACATTTAGCTCAACACACCAGATTTTACTAAGAACCAAGATGGAACTGGCTTAGCCAGGGGTGAGTGATGGCAGTAGAGTCTTCAGTGGGCAGAGAGGAGAAGCCAGAAGCCAGAGTGCAGAGGAGAGTGGGACCCAGAGTCAAACAGACCCAGGACACAGTGCTGTCAGATGCCAACAGACCTCAAGCTTAGCCATTTGTCTTCTCTGGGCTTCAACTAACTCATCCATTAAATGGGAGAAATATCTTAGAAGAATCCATGAAAGGTTAAACACATGTTGCCTATAAATTTGCTATCTCATAGTTGAGTTAGTACCACTAATTAGTGGTCCTAGCTTCAGTTAGCTCCATTTCATTCAGATTGCCTCAATTTTCAGGACTATGGCCCTGTCCACTTTCCTGGTTGACTCTGCATCACTGTACGATAAGCTGGTATCAAGAGCCTCTGTGGCACCACAGGAGAGGAAACTCTCATGGTATAACCTAAGTGAGAGACTCAGAAGAAGAAGCAAAAACATTGGGAAGGAAGATAGACAGGAGGTGAGACAGAGGCCATTGTTACCATGGCAGAGGGTACAAGAAGCACAATAAGGCTCTATGATAGAGGAAAGAGGACTGGGAGGGAAAGAAAGCAGAAATCTGTGCAGGGACAGCAAATGAATGTCACAACATAAGATGCAACCTCTTGATTCACAGGATGAGTCAGGTTCTCCTTAATCAAATTCAGTTCACAGGAAGCAGGGAAGGCCTCAGCAGGGCAGAAAGAAGTGCTTCTGTGAAGCTGTGGCCAAGCTGTCGAAGCCCTAGTGTGGAGACATGGGGTAAAAATGTGCCTGGAAAGTTAGGAGATGCAGTTCTTGTTCCTGGTTGTCATTTGGGTCTAAATTCTAACTAATCTAAACATAAGAACCCAAATTTAACCCAAAGTTTAGTCATGATATTGCTGTGTCTAATGAAGACACGGGTTTTAGATGTGCTTCCAGTTTGATGGTCCCTAGTGATGACAAATTTTGAGGCCTCTTTTCCTGAGGTGACTGCACTGCAGAGACCCAGAGACCATTTATGAGCTTGGAATGCCCAGTTCAATTTAAAATACAATTCCACACAACGACGACATTCTTGCCTTCTCTGGGCTTTATTCCCGTTCATTCCCCACTCACTCCCCCCCCTCCATTCTTCCAAATTCCTCTTCTCCATGAGTCAAGGATTGAAAATGCTTGGCATCCTTGTTAAATAAATAGTATTTGTCCATAGTGATACTGGTCTGTGACAAACTTCCATTGCTCCGTGACAAAATGGTTTGAGTATACAACCCACATGTCTGCCAGCGACCCTGGTCCTATATGGGTGTCAGATCATTGGGCTATAGGCTTTGCTTGTCTTCTCTTCCAGCTAGCTGGGCTGACATACACAGAAAGGAAGAGGTAAAGGAAGAAAAGAGGAAGGGATCTGTGGGGGTAGGGGAAGAAGGAGTGCTGGTCTGATACAAAACTACCTGTCCATACCTAGAGTGTAGGTAGAATCCATCCAATTTCGTTGTACAGATCTTCAAGCACTACGAAAGCTAGAATTTTGATTCTCACATTCTGAGTGAGATCCTGGCATTCCTTGTACCACATCAAACCACTAGTGTAGGTGGACAAGCAACTGATTGAAACCCACCGCTATTATGCTTCCTGGGGGCCTCAGGGAATGCTCTGCCCCAGGGGAACATAAGGCTCTGCCTTCTTCTTTTCTCCTTCAGCCCACCCCACTGGGAGAGCTATATGTTTTGGAAAGCTCTGGAAGACACATGTTCTGAGGATCCATGGGCACAGAAGTGTCAATATCCCCTCAAAATCCCGAAGGCTGTAGCACCCACACAGGAATCACTCACCTGCCTTAACAGGCTCTGCCCAGCACCAGGGCCCACATTAGTCTGGGAGCTGGAGAGTTCCCTTTGCCATGCAGGATTTTTTTTTATTTTGCCTCCATTTCCATAGCTTCAGAACCTCCACTAATGCTTTATGCTTAGTGTAATTAACTGTCCAACTTAATAGGATGCACTGAGGCACTTGCATACAGGCATGTGTCTTGCCTTGATTTGTCACTTTCTCTTCTTGTCCTCCCCTCCCCCATCCCCTCTCCCTTCCTTCCTCCTGCATGGTCCCACTTCTATTTCCAGACACAGATATCTGTTTGAATGCTTGTAAAGGCAAGGGGTTCAAGGGTCACTCACTCCCAGAGTCTACATGTGATCGAACCAGACTTTTTACAGAGAGTGTGGCCAAGGCCTAGGAAACATGGACTTCCTTCCTTGAGGTCACAGAGCCAGAGAGTAAGAGTCTGAGATGCAGTCATTCATTCGCTCACCCTGCTCACCAAGTGCTCAGCCGCCACTAGGCACGGCTCTGCTCCCTAGAAGCTCGATGTTCTTAGAGGCGCGCTTGGCTGCTCCTGCTGCTTCTTTACTGTGCCCCTCTTCTGGATGCTTTCCATTCCCAGCCCCGCAGTCTAACCCCGAGACCTCCAAGGCCACTCACAGCATTCCTGAAGACTTAGAAGAGGGCCTTTTGTGTGCAGCTTTTTTTTTCCTCCGGGACCCTGGAATGCATCTTCACGGGGCTTGCTGATTTACAGCCCTGCTGTCTTTCAAAGAATTCCCTGGTCTGTGTTGAGTCAACAGATGTAAGAAAGGGCTTGTTAAAGGTTCTGTCACGGGAGCCAGTTGTTTCTTGCACTAGCAGGATGCTTTCTTTAACCCTGGGCCTGGCTCAGCCCTCTGAAGATGGACCATGGTGCACAGCATCAGTGTTGGAGACTTCAAAGCTCCTTGGGATGCAAGCTGTAAACATATCCTGCACCCTAGCCAGCCTTGCTCCCAAGCTGCTGTAAGGTCCTTTATCAAGTTTTGGCCCTTACTCACCATGCTGAGCTGACTCGGTTTATTTTGAGGGTCACGTTGGCCCATTTTCTAACCCCACAGTAGTTATTCTGTTTGCCCACTGACAACAGTTGTTACATCCTGTCTGTGTCTACCAACCATTCTGAAAAGATTCCATTCACCTATTTGTTCATTCACCCATTTTCTCAATGATCGGCACCGTGTTCTAGAGTTAAGAACCCACTAATAGGTGAGTAAAACTGGCTGGTGCCTCAGGGACACTACCCTCACCCCTGCTCTGGGCCAAGCTACTCTCTCCCCAGCTGACAAGAATGCTGGTGACTCATGACTGAGTCCTCTCTGGGAATTGTTTTGGCCAAAGGGAACTCTGTCCCTCAGGGAAATGTCTCTTCTTGGGACAGCCAGCCTCCAAGGACTCATTGATGTAGAATACAGAGACCTGGGCCTCTCTCTCTCTCAATAAACTCATGCTGTCCTCTGAAGCATTGCTTAAACTCTTAGGATCTGACATCAACTGAGCCCCCAGCACTGCTACATCAAAATCCAGCTCCCGTCTCTGCCGTGCCCTGCCGCCCCGACTCTCTTGGCTGCAATCCCCAGGAACGACCCTGCTCCAAGTAAGCCTTCTGCACACCAATCCCTAGCTCGGAATTCTGGTCCCAGGGGACTTGTTCTAAGACACCTACCGTCATGAAGTGTACATACTAGAGGAGAGAAAAAAATAAACAAAATGAATAATCACAGTGTGTGGAAAGTGATATGTTGTGGGAGAAACAAGAGCTCTCTCTCTCTCTCTCTCTCTCTCTCTCTGTGTGTGTGTGTGTGTGTGTGTGTGTGTGTGTGTGTGCAAACCTGAACGTCATCAACCTGAAACTGGAGTTACCACAGTCCTCGGACAGACTTTTTCCTTCTCAGAGAAAATCAGTCCTTGCTTGTTGAGCTTCAGTTGCTGAAATAACCACACTGTGGAGACAAATCTGTTTTATTTAAAGTCTACTAATTGTGGGTGTTCATCACGTTCGATAAGAGCAACATCTGGGGTAGCATTAGATCAAATCACTGGGTACACTGGTCTCGCCAATCTCACTAGAAAACTAACCCTCGCAGCTGCTCTGTTCCTTAGCCAAGTCCTGCCACTTTCCACATTCGCCATCTTCCTGGTCCATCGGCTCCCCTGCCTCCCTTACAGTCTGTCCTCCACATCACTAGACAGTGCCTGACACCGAGGCAGGAAGATTTTCTGTTCTCCATTGCCTCTTGAATGCCTGGAATATGGTGATTCATATGAGGTTCCCAGTGATAATTTACAAGCAAATAGTGAATGAATTTTAACCTCCTGTATAACAACAACAACAAAAATAAAAAATTAAAAAAAGCTTTCCAAAATGTATGACTTGGAAGGTTTCTCAAACTTGGAAAGGGATTCAGACTCCAGGTCTGTCTCCAAGGTGCTACTGGAAAGGGAAGCAGGAAGTGGATTTTCTGACCAGGCAATATAGAACATGAAGATAATCCTAAATTCAGATTAGCTGGTGATACAGGAACTGGGGAGGGCAAGATTAGATGGAGAAGCAACAGCAGATGGTACGAGATGAGCCCAGAGGATACAAGATCTCTCACTTGAACCTGAAGCTCACAGAGTGGGCTAGCCTGTAAGTCCCCACCTCCCTGGTGCTAGACTTACAAACCTGATCCACTGAAGCCAGATTCCAGTCCCTCCATGAGTACTGAGCATCAAATTCAGGTCTAGGTGCTTCTGCAACAAGCACCTCACTGACTAGCTACCTTTATAGGCCCCAGATTAACTTTTGATATAGAATGTAGATTATCGGTTTTCATAGACTCCTTTGCTCATGTGATAACTGCTTATTTTCCTCAATATATACAAAGTGGTTCCTTTCTAGTTTGAGTACCTCAGAGAGAAAATAATCATAGAAATTAAAACACGAAGAGATGAGATGGTAGCTAATGCCAAAGAGGAGAATTGCCCTAGGTAGGTAACATGAGAAGTGCCAAAATAGCCTTAAACATTGTACCACAGTAAATATTGTCAGAGATTTAAAAACAAAACAACAAAAGAACCCCACAAATAAAAAAACAAGAAGAGACAAAATATTTGCAAGCTATACTTCTGCCAAGAGCTTAGCGTGAAGAATACACAAGGAACTTTTAAAAAAGAATCAAGAGCAGGAAAAATAAAAACAAGCAACCCAATGAAAATAGAGGGTAAGGGTAGGCATTTCTTAAAAGAATGTACACAAATTATAAACAGATGAGTGAAAAAGTTCACTATCGCTCATCAGCAGAAAATATCAAACAAACCAGCGATATCAGCAAAAATAGCCCTTATCAAAATGATAAATATAGCAATATTACAGAGGTGTGGAGGAAAGAGAAGTTGTGTATACTGTGGGTGAGAATGCCAATATGACATCATGCAAAGCCATAGCCCATCCAGAAGCCAGAAAGAGACTTACAAAATGGTCCTCCAACCGTACTTCTATGTGGATAACCAGAGGAAACGAAAGCAGTCTGTTAAGAGGCATGCATCTTCATGCCAATGCTCACCGCAGCACAGACATCTGAATAAATGTGCTCTATGAAATAAATTCGGCCATAAGAATAATGTAATCTTGTCATTTGCAAGGATATAGATGAAACCAGAGATCATTGTGCTAAGTGGGAAAAAAAATCAGACACAGACAGATAAATACCTCAGTTAGCTTAGGATGGCAGGTGCAAGGAAGGAAGTAGACCGAACTTTTCTGTTTGCTGCACTTCCTGTGGGGGGAGTAGTAGTAGTAATTGCAGCAGCAGCAGCAGCAGCAGCAGCAGTTGACTCCAGCTTTCAGAGACCCCAGAACCAGCTTTCTTGTGCCCCTCTGAGGAGCCAAAAGCAGACTGATTATTCCAGAAAGCTTCACTCAGCCCTGGGTTATCATCAGAGCAACAACATCACCTCTTGACCTCTGCTTCTCCAGGCCTTCACTGGTAGTTGATGTCTTTGTTAATTCTTTTTCTAAAGCTAACTTCAAGTCTTATAGATCAATCTGAAGTACACAGCTCAGCAGACAGGCCTTAATCCCAGCACTCAGGAGGTAGATGCGGTGGATCTCTAAGTTAGAGGACAGCCAAGTCTACACAGTGAGTTCCAGGCCAGTCAGGGCTACATAAAGAGACCCAGTGAGTTGCCATCTGTATTTGGCTATCTTCCCTAAATATCCAGAACACCACCAGGACCATAATCTCTTTCATATCCCTTAATTACAATAATAAAAATGTAGATTAAAATGTTTCCGTGCATAAAATGCTCTAAACATTACACTCCAGCAGACTCTTTGACCGTGTCTCCCAGCAACTTTGAAGGACCGGCAAGGACGTTCATCTATCTATGCCTGTGAAACTGTCTTCCCTAAGCAAAGCTGATTTTATGGGTTTAAATTCTTGAGGTTTACAATTATGTGACATGAGCAAACATACATTGTTCAGTGATTCCTAATGTGACACAAAAGAGGAAGATAGCCACTGTTTCCTTCTGATGGTACCCCCTCGACTTCACCTCTCACTTTGTAGAAACAATAATGCTTCTTTCTAAAGAAGAATGAGATTTTTCTCAAGGCCTACTATTAGAAAGGGAAGGAGGCGGTCACGTGACTTTGTGGGCCATTTAGCACCATCACCTAACCATTAAAAATTCTATAGGAAATTTTGACTTAATGTCTTCTTTGCCCTTGACAGGAAAATCACGCTTTGGGAATTCTTGACTGTAGTTTCTAGACTGATTTATACTGGAAGATCTTCTTGGTTCTCAGAAACCACCCCTTCTTCTTTCACAGATGCATTCTGGCCTGAGCAGCTAATGAATGTAATTATCAATGTGCACATAGATATTTTGCAACCAGCTTTCAAGAGTAAAACTATGGTTTACATCTGGAATTTCTCCCAAAAACCTATATACTAAAGATTTAATCAACTTGGCATTACTGGGAAGTGACAGAATTTTTTAAGAGGCCTAATAGGAGTTTGTGTAGTCCTTGGGGATACACCCTCAAAGGAGATAGCGAGACCCTGGTCTCTGACTCTTCCTTTTCTAGAACATTCTGGCCATGTGATCAACAGTTTGCTTAATCACAGCACCATGATGTGTTTCTACCTTGCCTTGTTGTACAAGGTCACATGCAATAGGACCAACCAGCACCTCCAACACCATGGGCCAAAGTAAACCTTTCCTCTTTGTAAATTTGAATGTCTTAGGTATTTTGTTGTAGTAACAGAAAGCTGGTTAACACAGGAAAAATGTCCTGACTTTCTGCCCATTTTTATGGCCCTAATGGTCCTAAGAATGGCTCCTGACCAACTATCCACGTGATATCACCTAAGTAGGCTGCAGAAAGAGATATATACAGTTGGTTATCACAAGCTGCTTCTGACGTGGGTGCTTATAAACATCTATGATCCAATTATACCCACCAATATCACTTAGGCAATGTGTTCAGAGTACCACTGACTGAACAAGGAAGTGATACCACAGAGATAGGATTCAGTAAGTTAGGCTAGAGTCCTCAATTCCAGATATTTGCATGCTTAAGTCAAGGAGATGACTTTCCTGTGTCCATGACTGCTCCATGTCCAAGAGAGCCCTGTATTTACAATCTACACAGTCTGCAGAGCTACGTGGAATAAGATGAGCAGAAGTGGACGAACACACGAAACTCTCAGTGTTTTCAAGTCAAAACCAATCTCATTGCTAAGGACCATGAGATCAGATGCTTCTTTCTTCCCAAGCAACTGCTCTACCTGGTAAGAAATGTGAACTCCAAAAGAGTTTACATTGGCTCTCTGTCTGTAGGATTTGCAGGTTTGAGAAATTAAAGACACAAAACTAGCTATAGGCAAGGCCCGGATGCTCTCTGAGATGAAGCACCTCTGACCCCAACTGGCTACTGAAGTACACTGCATCTCTAGATGACCAAGTCTCAGTGTGTAACCTGAAAGGCTGGATCTAGCTGGTGTACTCCTTGACTTTGTTTTGTTGTTGTTATTCATGATGACGATATTGTTGTTGCTGTTACTGTTGCTGTTGTTATTGTTGTTGTTGTACTTCTTCTTGGGGTGGTAAACAGTTAATTCTACTGCACTACACAGTGGATAGAAATAATTTGAACAGAAAACATGCCAAGAGAAAGTTTGAAGTTTCTACATGTATGCTTGGTTTTCATTTCTCACTCTCTGGTCCTTTTGTGGCCAAAACACCAGATCCTTCTTTGTTTAAGTCTTTCCTGAAGATTTCAGTGCTGAACATGGAATTTTGCCCACCAAGTTATTGGTTAGAGGGGCCCCAGAGTCACCCAGAACAGTGTAGGCTGTTGTTTGATTTTGGTTACCAACATAACTAAATGTGGGGGGAGGGGCAAAAGCTCTTTTGCTGAACACACCATATGCTTTAGTTGCAAGACAACAAGAAATCAATCTCAAACTTATCAGGAAATTCTCTCCCTGCTGGCTAGCTTTCATAGTGATGGAGGGTGTTGGGCAGGTAGCTCAGGGAGAGAAAACGAACCAGTAGTCTTACCCACATATTACAATAACAAGCTGCCAGCACATTGTGCCCACTGGTACAATACTGGCATAACAGTTGTAGTGGTAACCAATCACATTCTGATTGGATTTGAGACCTATCTCACTGGAGGGACTCCATGTCTGGCACTGTAAACTGAATCGAAAGACTGTAACTAGAGAGATCTAGTTCCAGTTCTAGACAGGAACTTAATGGTGCATCCTGAAATGGTCGTGTGTCAAGCTGTCCTCTCAGTGTTTATATTTATACTCATAGATTTGGGCTGCTCTCAATCTAGGTCAGAGAAGTTTCTTTTTACCTTGAGTAGCAATTGATGCAAAGACTCAAATCTTATAGAAGTGCTGTGAACAAGCGACTGTGAGAATTCAGCAGTAGATGGTTCTTCTATATCACTCCTACTCACTCCCATCCAAGGCTCAAGGAAGACATGGCAGACGAAGGTGTAGGAAGAATGTAAGAGCTGTAGAATGAGGAGGGCGCTGTGTTCTGTGACACGCTGCGTTTCATACATAACAGAGTTGCTGCACACATATTAACTCTTGCATCTCTGGTTGGCTACACGAGACCTGTATAAGATCAAGCCAGTCAAAGTTCCAGCATGGATGAGGAGGGATTTAGATGACAGACCCATTCCTAATGGATAGGAGCTAATGACAGTTGATGGCTGTTGAGAGACAGAATCACTTTTGTTGGGAAATGTAGCCAATAGTAGATTGCCTATGTCTCACTTTATTTCCCAATGCTTAGGCACTAATTGAAGTTAGGGAGTTATTAGTAACATTAGTATTATAATAAAAGACATGAAATTAGGAGGAGGGTATGTTGGTGGTGAACTGAGGGAGTTTGAGAGAGGTAGCGAGGAGTGGATATGATTAGAGTACATGGAATACATGTACACATTTTCCAAAGATTAAGTAACATATCTCCTTCCACCACCTAGTCTGTGACATTGTCATCCAAGGCTTTCTTCTGATGTCCATGGTGAAACTAAAACAGTAAACACAGGAACTAAACAGTCTTGGTCCAGGCACTGACTCTCCAGAGGGAGTGAAAACAGTCATTGAAGTCTGAGGCCACAGTATGGAGTTAGGCTGCTCTATCTACAGAGTTAGGATGCTGCTCCATCTATGGGTGTGCTTAGCATCTGACGCACTCATCCAGTCTGGTGTTTCTATGGTGTTTCGTCTCTCACCCTGGTGCTTACAGTGCTGTTAATCTCAGTTCTCTTACCTCTGCCTCTCCCAAGTGCTGGGATCACAGGCCTCCAACCTCACAATTCCCGTATGACTGACTCCTCTTTGTTGGACAAGAGTCCTCTTGCTTCTTTAGGTGTCAGTTTTCAGCCACAAGATCCAGGCTCTCTTCTGAAGAACTGCTTTCTGCTCCTGTTTCTCAGAGGCCAGCTGGGAACCCCAGGGCACTGCTCAAAGTGTGGGATTAGGCTATTCCCTGTGGTGAAAGATGGCATTGCTTTCTTAGAGGAGTAACTTTTAACCCTCAGGATTCCCAGTGCACATACAGAAGGCTTGAGAAATTCAGCTAGCCTCTAGGGACCACAGGTGCCCTCATCTTCATTTGGAGTTAGAAGATATCTTTGCAACTACATCCACCTTTGACGGAAAAACAGAAAGCAGTTGTGACCCTTTGAGAATATAGAAAACTGAAGGAAAAAAAGAGAAGAAACAGAATGCTGGCTCTAGGCAATTATCCAGTGTTAGCATCTGTGATGGTTATTTTTATGTTTAACTTGATTGGATCAAGAAAAACCTAGGTGGGTAGAGAAGCACACCTCAGAGTGTGTCTGTGATGGTGTTGCCAGACACTTAGAATCTAAGGATTCTGCTCTAGCCAGTAGATGAATCCCTTGAAGGACTCATTATCCAGCAGCATTATTGAGAGCGAGTGAAAGCTAGGCCGTAGGGCTTACTCAAAGGAAGTAGGTCACTTAGGGCATGTCCTCTGGAACTGTATTTGCCCCAGTCTCCTCCCCTCTTCCTTTCTCCTTTCTTGTCCACAGTGAAGAAGGACTTCTGCCCTCATGAGATTTAACCCAAGTATACAAGGCCAAGTAGCCATAGACAAAGCCCCCTGAAGCCAGGAGCTTACTCCTTTCTCATTCTGTAGTTAAAACTTCCACCGTTTAAGTTGCTTACACCACACAAAAGCTCACAACTATGACAGTGTGCCCAGGGTGGGTGCTGGAGGAGATGGAGGAACTCGGGACCAACCCATGTTTAGCATAATCTCTCAGGACTTTAAAAATGTCCTAGGTTTTTAAATCAGTATTATTTTCTCTTTTGTGTATTCCTCTGCTTGTTTTGTGGCTTCCTGGCCTAGTAATATCCAAAGTGTAGAAAATAAACTCGTTGTCTCAATAAATATCTAATAACACGGACACACTACTTTATTTTGAGTGGAATGTTATCTAATGAGTAGTATTGAGTAAACAACTTTATCATTTCTTGGCACATGGCTGTGAGACTCTCAGCCAGCTTCTAGGTAGATTTGTTATTAAAAAAAGTTAAATCCTGAAGGTGAACTTAATACTAGGAAAAAAATGGTTAATAGGTTTCTTAAAAACATGTTGGTGTGCCTATCATATTTAGACTACACAAGGCAGTGGAAAGATTACCAAACATCATTAAGTGTGAGCTCTGAATACAAGAAGCTGACTAGCTACTCAGAAAGAGAAGGCATAAACAAAAGCAATAAAAAGTATCATATGTTTAATGTGAACATTAGCTGCTGCGTCCTGGAAGCTTTCATGGTTCTATTCTCTGTACTAAGCGTTTTCTATAATCTTATCTCTTTAAACCCCTAGAGCATCCTTATGAGGTTGACACTATTATTACTCTCATCGAAGGAATATGAAAACTTAGGCAAAGTTTAAACAACTTGTCAAGACTTTATTCTAAAGTGAAACCAGATCCTGCCCTTAAACATCAGGGGATCTGCCTTGCGAGGAAGCTCGCAGCATGGGTTAGCAGAACGTGAATAGAACTGGAGAATAGACCTGGCTCCTGGCTGGAGAAAGGAGAAGTCTTTTCGGGAAAGAGAGTGAGAACATGTGTAGCTGGCAAATGAGAATTGTGGGTCACCTGGGTCCCAAGAGTGAACCTGCTGCCTGCTGCAAGACCCTTCATGCAGAGAAACTAGCTGACAGATAACAGTGGTCATTAATAAAAGTGGGTTGAAGTCAAGTTATGGGGTGGCTGCCCTGAAAAGAAAACACCCCTAGGGACTGGTATCACATAATGTAAAACATAGCTGGTTCTTTCAATAATTCTCTGTAAGAGGTTGCAAGACACGAAATTAAGCTGTGGGCAAGAAGTTCCAATAATGACTAAGAAAGCTTCCTGGGATGCAGCTAAACTCCAGCCCTGCACATCTTGTAATTATCAAACACTAAGATATTTTTCAACTTTGGCCCAGTCATCTAAAATAATCTTCTCGGGCAAATCCTGCTCCAAGTCCTCTCAAAGGCCATGCCTTCATTCTCCCAAGTGCTCCCAGGAGCCAACATCACCATCGTCAAGCATGGCTGGGTTGCAGTTGAGGACACAGAGGCTCAGGGATGCTAGGTACTGGAGCTAGGGCTTTACACAAACTAGACGTGTGTACTCCATCCTGGAGTCGTGCTCCCAGCACTCCACACCCAAATGGCTTTATAGAAGCTTCTCAAATAAGTTCAAGTTAGTTGAATTTTGGGTTTGGAGTGTTTTTTGGTTTTTGATTTTTCAAGTCAGAGTTTCTCTGTGTGGCCCTGGCTGTCTTGAACTCAGAGATCCACCTGCCTCTGCCTCCTGAGATTAAAGGTGTGCACCACTACTGCCTGGCAAACCCATAGTATCTTATTCTGGTGTTCAGCATTGTATTCTGCAAACATCAGCTGCACAGCCACATATACTAAGCTGCCAGGTGATAGCAACTCAGAAATACATGATGTATACTCAACACTGGGGGATTCATGGATAAACTTAGTAGAGGTGATAACTGTAACCATTTGCTGTCTCGACATTCGTAGTGGGGTGAATGTGTTTAAAATACCCAAGAACAGTTTTCAAGAGTAAAAAGTCAATTCAAATGCAGTTTATTTCATTAGTCACTTTTTGAATGAGGGTAACTGAACAAGGCCAGCTGCCAGTCCTTTAAAGAGGACTCAAAAGTGGTGAGTAGTGATTTCCTTTTACCTTTTTATTAATTCTTTGTGAGCTTCGTATCATGCACTCCATTCCTGCACATTTCCCTGTCTCCTCATATCTATCCTTTGCCCCTGCAACCTCCCCCCGAAAAAAACACACGCACACACACACACGCACAAAACAAAAACAAAATATACCATGATGATTTCTATAGTTTGCCATTAAAATCGTTCCTTGTTCTTTGTAGGCATGGAGTGCTGACTGATACAAGCCTGCCACCTGCTGGAGCCAAGCAGAACTAACAGTAGATTCTTGGGAACGCGAAGAGCCGTGAGCAGAGCAGGGTATCTAACACTCCTTAAACTTTAAGACTTTAAACCTTTAAACTTTTAACTTTTAAGACTTTAGGAAAATAAGTTACAAAGGGTGTGCAGTCAGTAGAGTTGAGGAGACTTAAGCGGAAGTCATAACTGGGCCGCTCACTGTCCGTGTCACTTTGAACGCATTACTACAGCTCTCCAAATCTTAGGTTCCTTGTCTGTGGCAAGAGCCTGCATATATGCCCAGTGATTGAAGGACCAGGCTACATGGATGCATTTTTGTGGGTAGGCTTGTGCGCTGGTGGTGGTGTACACCTTTAATCCCAGCACTCAGGAGGCAGAGGCAGGGGAATCTCTTGGTTTATAGTACAGAATGAGTTCCACAACTACACAGAGAAACCTTGTCTCAAGAAACCAAAACCAACCATCCAACCAAAACAAAACAAAAAATCAAAACCATGCTAAGTATTTACTGTAGTGCACAATATGAAATCACTATAATCAAGTGTGACAATCTAGCATTTCTCTTCGTAAAGCTATTTTGGAGAAAATGAAATAAAACTTCACAATCCCCTTTCTCAGATTTATACAAGCTGGGAACCAGTCCATCTTCTACTCACCAGAGATCTGAGACAGAATAAATAAATAAACGTAACGTGCCTGTCATCAACACAGAAGAGACCATTCTGTACATCTGGCCACAGCGGAGGGACCAGCTGCCCACATGTACATATGTTGAGGCTCTCTGGCCTTTTAGAAACAGTTCTGAAGTCATTTTCTTTAATCAGATCCTGATGGTCTTCAGGAGCATAATCTAAGGACAGCTGTGTCAGCAGTGAGCATTGTGTCACTCAATAGTCAGGGATTGCTGCATCTCCTTTCTGACTGCCATGCAGGTCAGCGGCCATGCAGGTCGGCTGCCATGCTGGGTAGCAGCCATGTGAGTTAAACATTACTACCACTGTGCTTGTGGATAAGAAAAGTGTGACTCAACAAACTTGAATATAGCGGAAACCTGGTGATGGTGTGCCCGATCCCCTCCTTTCTTCTTCTAATCACCTGCCCATCCTATCACAAGTAGGCTTACATACAGATTTGGAAACTCAGAAAGGAGCTCAGTTCTCCTTGGCTTGGGTGGAGGCAAATGGCCTTGTGTCCAGTTGTTCTTAATGGTAGTCTTCTGGGTAGGGCAGGGTGCACTCTGGAAAAGGGCCACCAGCTCAAGAAAGGAGAGGCATAGGAAGAATTGTTTTCCCTCTCATCAGACCTTCTATCTGGACGTGACTCAGGGAGCTGAGAAGCTAATGATGATGGGAAGACATTGAAGAAGACAGAGCAGAAAAAGATGGTCAGGACCTGGGATCTCGATGTTCTGGAACTATTGGGTTGTCAGCCTTGGAGAACTTCTGCCTTTGGCTTTGAAGTAAATGAAGCTTACTCTTCTAGAAGCTATGGTTTACGATACCTGTGTTCAAATCTTCTTAGTGGAAATTCAGTGAGGACCACACACTTAGGAAATGGCAAACTCAGACATTAGTCTCCATGTCTACCCTCCACACTTCCACCCCCAGCCCTGAAAATACAAGACACTTAAGCAGTTCCCCTGGACCCTCAGTTGCTCAGGAGGGTCACCAACTGAACGGGGAAGAGGTCAGAAGTCAGACAGACTATCTTCAGGTGGCCCTGTTTCCTCTGCCAAGGCTCTTCCAAGCTGAAGATCACTTCTGCATGGATTTTCTTCCCAGTCTTTCTCCTCCTCCTCCTTCCTACACTGTCAATCATTTTCCTGTTGTGCCTCTGAGTTCTCAAGGGTTTGGAGTCTTACGTTGCTTTGTTTCAGAGCTTTACGACATGGTTGCATATACTTTTTCTTTATGCCAGTGTTGAGTGGTAGCAGTTTATCACCATGACAGAATATCTGATGGAGACAGCGTAAGGGGGAGGGGCCTAATTTGTTCATAGTGTCAGGGGTTTCCGTTTCTCATGATGGGCAGGGCATGGTGGAGCAGTTTAAATCATCACAGAGAGAAGGCCCCAAGGGCGTGTCTCTAGTGACCTACTTCTTCCAACCTGACCTCACCTTCCATTGTCCCACCAGCTCCCAACAGTCTATTGAAAGTCTAGATACACAAAGGGTTAAACCACTCATTAAAGAAAGAAGATTCAGATCCTTCACAGTTATAAGATTCTATAATTTTGTCATTTTACTCTTTGTGTTTTAGGAGTCTAGTGTTTGAACTCCAGTGAGGCCAGCCATCAACCCTCCCTCTGAGCCAAGGATGTACTCAAACGCAACCATCCTCTAAGCTGATTCAAGGAACGCTGAATGAATATGGCCTGACCCCAAAATGTTGCCACAGCTATCTTCCTGTGATCTGGAAGCTGACATTGTTGATTCATTCTATTTTGGCAAAATAATTGTATCTTAATGTGATCTGAAAGCCAAACTTACAAATGACCCACACAGTCCAGGACAATACTATCAACAAGTCTTGTTGTAGCGAATACAACATGGCTCACTCATCGTGGGACAACCATCTTGCCCTTTTTTTTTAAGACTCCCTCAATCCTTTCTTCACTGAGTTAGTCTTTCACCCTTGGGCAATCAGCAAAATGCTCCACACTGAGGCATGGTAGCTGCTCCCTGAGTACCTGAGGAAGATCCAGGTGGCATTTCCCCAAACTGTAAGGATTTAGCTTTTCTGGGCTTAAACTTGACTACTGTGAAACAGAAGATGAGAAAGAAGAGAACGCCCACATCCCTCCTTTCTTCTATCTATGATATTTCTCCTTGAAACCCTCCAGAGAAGTCGCATGTGTCAAAATCGGATGTATGGCACCACTTCTTTCTTCAGGGTTGCTAAGGTCAGAAATGTCTCTCACAGGCTCATGTGTTTGACTACTTCATCCCAACCTAGTGACATTGCTTTGAGAAACTGTGAACCTTTGAGATAGAAGCTGGTAAAGATGGGTTACAGGCTACATTCTAGCCCCACCAACTTTTGGTTCCATTCTCTGTTTTCTGGTCAACTGAGATGTGAAGACATACTGCAAACACCAAGTCACCCCAGCCTTGGGTGACTATACACCAGTAGTTTCCCTGCCATAGACTGTACTCTGAAACCACAAGGATAATGGACTGTTCTTCCCTTAAGTTGCAAGGTTTTCACCTTCATCCTGGTAGGCTTTGCCATGTGGTATGGACCTGCTCAAATAAGACTAACACCAGTAGGGGAGGGAGAATTTATGTTCTCCTACTGGCAATGTAAAGACAGTTGATTCAAATATATGGCAATAATCTCCCCAAATGCCATAGCTTGGTAAGTCATCCTACTGTGAGTTATGGGACCAAGAGAGGCCCAGAGTTATGGTAGTAATCTCCTTCCAGATGCACTAGAGGTAGGAAAGAATTCCCACTGCATAGCTGATTTGCTCTCAGGAGACCTAATGGCATCACAGAAGTCTATGCTTCTCAGTGAATAAGAGCTGCCGAGGGCAAAATAAGCTGTCCTTGTATCCGGTGAAGGGCGCATGCGTCATCTACAAGGAAGACAACAGTGTCACGAAGCCTTCAGAATAGTTCCTGAAAATGGAGGAACTATTCTCTGTTAAGTGGAGGAAAGCTGCACATTGAGAACTGGCTACTGGCGGGCATATGGAGATTTGGGTCTTTGGACGGAACACAGCTTCCAGAAGCCAGGTGAATTGTACCACACTTGCAGTAAAGCTGCTTCCCTCAAGACATTGAGAACAGTGCTTCTCAACCTTCCTAAGGTGGCAACCCCTTCCTAAGGTGGCAACTGTGGCCCACAGTACCCCATGTTGTCGTGGGCCCCAAACAAAGTCATTTTGTGGCTACTTCATAACTTTACCTTTGCTGATGTTGTGAATCATTATATATATACATATATATGTATATATATAAAATGTATGTTATGTGTGTGTGTGTTTCGAAGGTCTTTGGCCACCTCTGTAAAAGGGTCATTTGACTCCAAACGGAGGTTATGACCCAAAGGTTGAAAACCACTGATGTTGAGCATTCCCAGGCACAAAATGATGCGTGCAGACCTCAACAGAACCTTAAAAGGCCCAGCTGACCACCACAGAGAAGATTCATTGCAGCGACCTGAAGAATTCACGGGAGAACTGGATATCATGTGGGATGTGAACTCGTGTGCCAAGACCGCTCACCCAAGGCAGATCTCAGGTCAGAAAGTACAAAACTGGGGCACAGAGAGTGGCAGTGGCGGGACCACACTGGCAGCCAAGCTAGGTGGGGAGAAGGCTGCAGAGAAGAGGGTGTGGGCAAGTCTGCAGAGAGCAAAGAAGGCTGTGTGTGTAAGGAAACTGAAGCTTTTACCAAAACGATGTGGCTACCGAGAAGCCGAGAATGGAAAAGAAACCATCAAAACTATGTTTTCCTTCATAAAGATCAAATAATTTGAGACAGCTTATTTGAATAAAAATCAGTCAAAGATCCAATAAGTGGGGGAGGCGGGAGAAAGAAAAAACCTAATTCTTGGGTTTTGAACATGGATATTCACAATTCCCGAAGTCCCTCGGATTCTCCTCTGTCTAACAAACACTCTTTTTCTCAACTGTGCATGCTGGCTCAGGTCTGCAGTCTCAGTAATGACAGAATCTCCCTCTAGGGGGAGCCATGCCCTTGTCGGCTTATTTAGAGTTAATCCCGCTGGGAAGGTCAGGGACCGGCCTAAGGGATCACTAGAAAGGCAGGTTGACCTTAAGATAATGTTCTTTTCTGTACAGGATTCTTATGCCTCTAGAGCAGACCCTACCAGCTGCCCTGAGGTTAGCCGGGGAAGGCTCACAAAAGTTTCTGAGTTCTCTAACGACTGACTCCCTTTGTCTTTTCTTCTGTCGTTTTCTCTCAGAAGTCGGCCACAGCTACATAGACTTTCAGACTCCCTAGTTTGGGACTTCTTCACTCTTTTTCGTCCCATCACATGGCTGACCTCCAAGCCAGCTTGTCTCAAAACATCAGCTGTGAGATTTCCAGCTTGCCTGCCCCGGGGTTTTTCTGTTAAACTTATAAACTGTCCTTGAGCTTCTGTTTGAGTTTGTTCTTGATATTATGTGTGCGAAGGAAATGTAACCACCACCCTAGGGTGCTGGGGGATGCGGCGCTCTAAGAGGAGACAGAGTTTGCTCTCCTCTGCCTCTCAACCACTTGAGGCCATCCAAGGAAGGCTGTCACTATCATACACTACATGGAGTGTCTTGATCTGGGACTTTCAGCCTCCAGAGCTCTGAAAAATAAATTTCTGTTCTTTATAAGTTACTCTTACTGGGTATTGTATTATATCAGCACAAAATAGACGAAGACACTAAGGATGGAACCGTTAGCTCTATGCTTCTCAAAAAGTTGCTCTAAGAATTAAGAGGAGGGGTGGTTAGGATGGCTATTAAGAGCCTAACATAGTTTCTGTTCTGTTGTAGACCCTAGATGTTATGTTAATTATTAATATGTTCATGAGAGCTTTGAATGAAACACTAGGGACAGGATAGCATGTAGGACCACAGAAGTAGAAGACAATATGGGAGAAGGTGACTTTTTCAGGGAGCATTCAGCTCTGAGGGACCAGACTGAGCTGTGAGGTCCCCAGGGCTGATGCACTTTCTAGTAGAAGATGTATGTAGGTGTTGAAAGGCATAATTGATGGTGCCCAATCTCTGCCATTGCGTAACTCTCTAACTTGCAGATGCTGGGCTGAGAAATCTTCCCCAGAGATCCTTATGGTAATAATCCAATAGTAAGTTCCAAGCACCCAGCTAGATGGGGCTTGGAGCAGAGACAGAGACAGCTTTGAATTCAGGCCAAGTACTCTGTGTGCCTTTGTTCTCCTTTGTATAGACGAGGTCACTGACTCTGAGCTTCTAAGATTTTCTGACAGTCTCAGCTTATGTGGAAGAGGTTTTCCATGTGACCATCACATATAAATTATCATTTTTGTTGCTTTGGTAGTTACCAACCTTACTTAGAATAGCATAGGTCTTTATTGGTAGATTCTTTATTTAACAGTAACTAACCGTGTCAATGATCAGTTTATAACCTTTATCCTTGGATATTCTGTGACAATAGGCAGAATTCTTGTAAGCATTTCTCCTTCTAAAATAGCCACTACATGGGGCTTCAAAGATAATTTAGCAGCTAAATGAACTGCACTAGCTGCTCTTCCTGAGGACCCAGGTTCAATTCCCAGCACCTACATGATCGCTTATAATCATCTGTAAATCCTGTCCTGGGGAACCTGAGGCCTTCTTCTGGCTTCCATGAATATTGTGTGCACACGGTACACAGACATACATGTTGACAACACACCTTCACACGTAAAATAAAAATAAATCTTTTAAGTAGGTTCTACAGGGACATTGCAGAGCAACGACGGCTATGCCAAGACTCCTAGCTGTGGCCTGGGAGTCCGCTTTGGCAGTGAAGCATGTATGAGCCTCAGCTTCAACCATGGACCCAGAAAACCTGAAAAGCCCAGGCTTTTTTATGACCTCAGCTTGTAAATGACTTTTCTCTGGCCCTCTGAATATGGAAACCATCATTGTAGAATTCCTGGATGCTGACCCAGTCAGGCCCCTGTACCTCACACCTGAGGCTAATCTAAGGGCTCTCCTATCCCTAGGGTCACACCGTTGCTTCTGTCATTGCCTCTCCCATGCTCTTCCTGCTGTCTCCAGTTTGTCTAGTGACTGCTGACTAGAACCGGATTAGACAAACTAGCAAACGTCTCTGTTGTACAGTGTGATAAGCTTTCTCCACTGAGTGCTTGCCTTTAGCACTAGGAAAATTGTCAAGATTTTCCATGCAGCTTATAGATTCTTATACATTATAGATTCTTTTACATTAGCTTCTCTATTTCTATCATTTAATTTCTATCTCTTCTAGACTGACATACTAGTTTGATGGGAAAAATATTATTTTCGTTAAAAATCTTACTTTTACCATTAATTCTCTATTAATTAACTCTTTCATTTATTTGATATTTATTCAATAATTACTTTAGGATAGACTAAAGTAAATAGAGAAATGTGAATCTTATAGTTTAATAATTGGTATTCTTTTTTCTTTCTTTACAATGTTTTATTTGTACCTGTTTTTCTGTTAGAATTGATAACTTTTCTAATTATAATAAGTTGTCTTTAAATATTAAAATGCTAACTAACTCTTTGGCATATTTGTGGGAATATATTTCCAGTAACAGAGTTAACGTCATGATTATTGTGTTACTTTAAAATAACTCATTGTTGAAGAGGCACTAGCCATGTCAGTTGAGTACTGGATTTCGTAAAATGAGAATCTGCCATAGTCAGCTGTTTCTGACAAGGAAAGAAGGAGTTTCTGTCAACTGGTGCTTTGTGCCAAAAGGTTTGGGTGCTGGTTTGGGGCATGACGGATGAACTAGACCAGAAAGAAGGCATAAATAACCGGTTACTAAACATGTTGAGCATTTAACATCTGGTGGGTGCTGCCCAACAAGCAACCGGCATATACCTTTGACCAATAGGTGATGAGATCTAATACACAATCTTAATGCAGCACTGTGTTTTTTCCCTGAGAGGAAAAAACGCAGCTTCTGGTTTAGATTTTTATTTGTGTCTGAAACCATAAGATTTAATATAGAGGAGTCTGTCTCATTCAAGTGGAATAACATGATACTTCTTCAAGCTGGTTTTGCCATATACGCTCTCTCCCTGTCAAAAGAGAACACACCATAATGTTCCTAGATTCCCAAAAAAATATTAAAACTAGCTTGATACTGAAAATCATATCTCAGCTTATCAACCAAGTATATTCTTTATACCTCAAATATTAGATTATATTTTATGTATCATAAGAATATTATAGTCAATGAAGTATCCTCACAGGCTATAGAATTTTATTTTGTTTTCTTATTTGACTAATTAGATAAAGGAAAGTTTGAATCTGTCATTTGAAGACTCAGAGATTCATTTAGACTTAGCTACTGAAAAAAATCACTTCTCTGTTTTGCTAAGCCTGACTGCTGAAATTTTCATCCTGTATATTGAGATCTCATTTTCCCTTGTGCTGGCTAGTTTTGTATGTCAGCTTGACACAGCTTGAGTCATCAGAGACATTTTCTCACTTAGCAATAATGGCAGAGGCCCCAGCCCACTGTGAGTAGGCCATCCCTGGACTGTTCTATCAGAAAGCAGGCTGAGCAAGCCATGTGAAGCAAAGCACTAAGCAGCACTCCTCCATGGCCTCTGCATCACCTCCTGCCTCAAAGGTTCCAGCTCTGCTTGAGTTCCTGTTCTGATTTCCAGGGATGGACTGTGGATCTGAAAGTGTAAACTTAATAAACCCTTTCCTCTCCAACATGCTTTTTGGTCATGGTATTTTCATCGCAGCAATAGAAACCCTAACTAAGACACCCCTCAGTGTCTCAATTTGAATTCAATAATGGAATTTCCTTCCCTGAGGAAAAGAAGAAAACATGTCAGAATATGAATTCCTGAACACTGAGTGGCTGTACCTGCATGACATGGCCCATCAAGCTAACTTGTCTAATTTCACCACCAGATGTAGACATCAAACAGGATCTAGTGGGCTAAAGCAGTAATTAGTGTGGCTGCCATCTTGAGCAGTCAATCAAACAAGCTACTCTGCATAACATAGACCAATCCACACTCTGGTTCGGCCGATTTTTTTTCTGTGCTGTAAACTCCATGGGATTCTGTTGGCTGTGTTTCCAGGGAGAAGAAAATAGAGTTTTAAAAAACCTGTCTTTAAAAAAGAACTTGGGAAAATAAGTAGACAGAGTTCTCTCAGCACGTTGAAACTGTATCCCTGGCAGCACCACCTGTGAAAGCAATCTTCTTTGTCACTGTGTGAAGGAAACTCCAAGTCCCCTGACATTATTAAATTGTCGCTGCCACACTGATACAGTGGCAGCATCTCTTCAAACAGCTAAACAATAACCTTGTTTTTCATTCTACAGATAAAATTGTTTTCTCTCAATGGTTATGGCTTTAATTATCTATTCTCCTCTGGATCTGCTTGTGAAATGAAGGGTGAGTAAGATGTCTCTCTCGGCGTAGCTCAGAGTTCTGAGAATGTTGGGGGCTTTTTCAAGACATTCGAGTACAGGAATTCAGCACTTAAGTGTCTCCTGAGAGGAAAAGAGAGCCTGGGGCAGAGCTGGAGGGAGACGGGATAAATAGATAATACTGAGAAATACAAGACTAGCTTCAAGACAGCTAAGGTTTACGGTTCATACAGAACCTCGTTTTTCCGACTAAAGGGTCAGGTGTGAGTCCAGCAGTGTTTCATTAACTCCTTACTTCCCTGCCTTAGTCTTTCTGCAGACAGAAATCCTTCCCAGACTTTTCTATATAAGACATATTGGTTAAATATCCAGACACCTAGCCTGTTCAGGCTCTGCCAGCATCAAACCCAACTAAGAGAGCTTCTGTAGTTCCATAAATAGAGGACGATGGGAGTCCTGAGTGAGTTTAGGAGCAAGTAAACTCATCCTGATGGAGCATTTCCCATATGCAGAGCAGTACAGAGACTTGAAGACTTGAGGTCGGGTTTATAAGGCTGGATTCACTCTTTTTTCCATCACACTATGCTGTATAGGCTATACTGCTGCCCCACATCCACTGCCCCAAACCACTGAAACCACACATGGGGAAAGCCTCTGACTTTGTAGAAAATACTATCTGGGCCTGCCTGGCTTTCATAACCACACTATTACAATTAAACACCTGTGAAACTGGTCCATCGGATTGGTTGTCTGGCAGTGTCTGGCAGTAAACCCTCCTTCCATCAGCCAGGGAAACAAGATCAGATTGCAGTGAATCAAAAGGGAACTCGGTGTTGCCAGAAGACAGCGACTTACTTACTTTTCTGAAGGTGTGTGAAGAAAGCAGAGATGGATGGGTTATCTTGGTGTTACCTTGGTGTTTTTAAGGCTGAAAGACGTGAGTAAAAGTTTAAGCTAAAGAAAAGTTTCTCAAGGAAGAAATGTAGTAGAATAAGTGGTGGAAATCGCAGTAGTAAATATATGTTAGAAATTACTCTAGAAAACATTTCTCTGAGAACTTGACATACTTAATCAATTTACTTCACTCAAGAATTTTATGCACTGGGCATGATGGTGTTTGGCTGTCATCCCAGCACTTGGGAGGAGGAAGCAGGAAGATCACAAGGTTGGAGCCAGTTTGCTCTATGCAGGAGTCCGTGTTGGGTAATAGCCTCATGTCTTGTCATAAGGAATTGAGTCAGGCTATACTGAGCAATAGCCCCTAGCTATAAAGAAGTGCTTGGCCCCAATGACCATTCCACTCTGCCTGCAGAAACAATACCCAGGTATTCAAATCAACTCATGCTGCTTCCAGTAAACCACAAAAGACTAACTGCAACTTCCTAGTAGCTATCTATACATGTGTATGCATATATACATGCTCCCATCCCCACTAAGTGGATTCAATTTTCAACCTTTCCCATGGAAAGGCTGAGGCGGCTCACTGCTCAATAAAGCAACTTTAGCTTGTTGAGATCAAATTCGCCTGCTTCTCTGCCTCTGTTTCTTTATAGACCCTTCCCATTCCAAATAATAATAATAATAAAAATAAAAAATCAACTTCTTGAGAAGGCCTTAATACTCTTCTGATTATACAGATTAGGAAAGTAAGGAAGAGGTCACACAATGTCAAAGCCCCACATTGAAGATAGGACCCAGATAGTTCAGAACCCAGATTCTCAACATTGATAAAAACTGGCCTCTCCAGAGAAAGCTTCCGTGTAGAATGGGGTACACAAATAATGCAAGAGGTTCTGAGGGACAAAGGACGCACATTTCTCTTCAGCAGAAGGCACTGAAGAAATCCAAGGGAAATAACAGAGAACTGCAGAGGAACAAGGGAGAGGGGCTGAGGTCATGCGTCTTGGATAGTGAGGCTTGCATAAACTGATGATGCGACCACTCCGTGTTACAGTTAGGGGGAAGGTTTTTATTGTAGATAAGAGAGGGAAAGACTATCCAGAGGCAACTGTAAGAGTCTAGAGCAGAGAGCGAATGTAAATGACTGAACATGGCCGGCAGACTGGACCTGGCCATGACAGAAGCGCCGGGGGGTGGGGGGGATTGAGATACCAAGAGAGAAAGACAAAAATGGTGGGTTTAGCAGGGTTATAAGGAAAATGCTTAGTTTAGTTTAGCAGGGTTATAAGTAAAATGTAGAGGTGGGGGGAGGGAGGCCCACTAGCTGAAGAAGTTTAGGGTAAGGGAGGAGGTGAGAAGACCTAGGAGGACCATGGACTCTGAAATGTGTAACAGGTACTCGTGGTAGTGAAGCAGGCTGAAGGCCAGTATTTGCTTTGGTTTGCTAATAGGCACCTCAAGTGGCCATCTGTCCCTTCTGACAGTGATAAAAAACAAAACATCGTTTCCTTTCAGTAGAGACGAACCAGCTTCACAGGTTCATAATGAATGCTGGCTTTTGTTTAACTGCCAGAAGTTTCCTTGGACATGACAAGACTATCTTAAGGTCCCTTAAGAGCAGGAGAGTAAACCCTGTTCTAAGTACAGACACTCAGAAGGGAACTACCTCTCTACTTGCTAGAGCAGCTGGTGTCTTCCAATTAATGTACCAGTTACAATTATGTAGGCAGATGTGTGAAGGGCCCAGAACAATTTAGCAGTAACTGTGAGTATTTAGTTCCTCTCCTTGCAGATTCTGGCGTGTGTTATGGTGTGAACTTTTGAAGAAAATGGCCCCAGCTTTGTTTTGATATGTCTCTGAGGCTGAACGGTGTGAACATACGGTTAAGCTAAGGAGAACTGGGATCTCCCCTGAGACTGAGCAGCTTTGAATTTGGAGGTTGGAAGTGGCAGGGGGTGGGGTTGGGGTGTTAAGGGAAGCACTGTTCAAAGTCAGTGAAGCAATGAACTACAAAGATCCACAGTTGTGCTTAGTGTTTTCCTCGGAGAAGTGAAAGCGCAAATCACTGACTGGTCCTAGACTGGGTGTGTCAGTTGGAGTTCTCTAGAAGAATAGAATGTATAGAATGAATCTACATATTTAAGTTTATCTATATTGATATAGACATTGTTTTAGTTAGAGTTTTACTGCTGTGAAAAGAAAAGACAGCATGACCAAGGCAGCTCCTATAAAGACAGCATTTACTAGGGACAGATTCAGAGGTTCAGTCCATTATCATCAAGGCAAGAGCACGGCAGTGTCCAGGCAGGCATGGTGCAGGAGGAGCTGAGAGTTCTACATCTTTATCTGAAGGCTAATAAGGGGAGAAGGGCTCCCACATGGTTAGGAGGAGGGTCTCACTGCTCACTCCCACAATGACACACTTCCTTCAACAAGGCCAGATCTAAGAGTACTACTCCCTGGGCCAAGCACATTCAAACCACCACAGACATAGATATAGACATATAGATATGGATATAGATATAGATGATACAGATATATAGATAATAACGGGTTTCTTATTAGAATGGTTTATAGGCACTGGCCCAGCTAGTCCAACAATGGCTATCTATTAACTGAAGGTCCAAAAATCCAGTAGTTGTTCCGGTTCACAAGGCTGGATATCTCTGTTGGTCTTCAGTAGATGCTGGAATCTTGAAGAAGCAGGCTCTAATGTCAGTGAAGGAATGGACTTGTCAGTGAAAATGAGAGCAAACAGGCAAAAAGATAGCTTCCTTTTTCCATGTCCTTTATGCTGGAAGCATGAGCAGTCCAGATTAAAGGAATATCTTCCCACCTCAAAGATCCTGTTTAGAAGTGAGTCTACATACTTCAAATCATTAAATTAAGAAAAAAGATCCTTCACAGGTGTGCCCAGCCATTTGGGTTCTAGTTAATTCCAGATGTGGTCAAGTTGGCAACCAAGAATATAGATATAGTCAAGATACCTGGATTCAGCAAATGCTCATACTTCATGCAGTCTCCATTTTGGACCCCCAACACATGTACTGTTCCTTAGATATCGTATATTTCAGACCATAAATAGTGGAAGATCTTGGAGAAGAGAATTGTGTTAGAGTTTCCATCACTATCACAAACATTGAAGAAAACTTTTTTTTTTCCTTTGCTCTTTGAGACAAGATTTCTTTGTGTAGCCCTGGCTATCCTAGAACTCACTTTGTAGACCGGGCTGGCCTCGAACTCAAAGATCCACCTGCCTCTGCCTCCAGAGTGCTAGGATTAAAGGCATACAAGACTACTGCTTGGCTAAAGAAAACTCTTAAGAAGAAAAAGCTTTATTGGTTCATCAGGTTCTGATACCTAATGAGTCAGTGTTGGTTTTATGCTTATGAATGATGAGTGAATCACAAGAGCCAAACCATTTGCCTCATGGAAAGAGGGAGGCAAATCCCCTTCAAGGGCACACTCCCAATGACCTAAAAACCTCCAACTGAGCTCCTTATCTCAAAGCCAGCACCTTCCCATGGCCACACCTTGAGGACCACTTATTAACACATGGGCTTTTGGGAAGGCTTCAGATCCAAACCAGAGCAGTAGCTGAGGCTATGGTGACTAACATCTATTTTGAGCTCTTTAAGGCACCAAATTATTTTGTGCATATAAAATGTGAGGTGAGTGACATAGTAAGTTCTGGGCCAGCATGGATGAAAAAAGTAGGACTCTACTGTGGGGATGCGGTACTGAATCCATGTTCCTGCACAGACCTATTAACTCAAAGTGTTCATTTAAGTTGACCCAAGGTGATGTGTGCTCATTAAATGTTTAGAATCACTGCTTTAGCCCATAATGATCAACTTGGGGCTTTTTTTATACCAAGAATGTGCTGTGTTTTAAGTCGTTTGTGAGTTGGCAGGGACTGAGACATACCCAACAGCACCTTTGATGTTTTCATGCCCCCTTTGTAGCATGTATGGTCTGTAACTACAAGACATAGCACTCTACGTAGAATCTAATTCTACAGAGGCAGGCCTTTGCTTCTTTAGCAAGTACTTCAATCAGCAAATGTTCTTTCATTAACCTTGGCAACCTCAGAATTCACTTCCCTAACTCTACAAGAATCTTTGGCGTGCCAAATTCAATTCCGTTCTTCTCAAAAATGAATGAATAAATAAGTAAAATTTAGGCAAAGAAAAAATATTGTTCTAGATAGTTCAGAGTTGCCAAGAAGAGATCAAATAGGGGCTTGACATTGCTGAAGATAGACCTCTACAAAATACTAACTTAATTCATGCCATAAGACTTCATTTGAACTTGACCAATCAATACTGAGCTTAAAGTAGAAGTAGAGAATGTTTGGTTCAAGTTGGCATATTTTCAAAAGGCTTTTGGGAATATCCAGCAAATTCACCATCCACATAGGTATCTGAATATGCTGTGGGTTGGGTTTTTATTATATTTGTTTTCTGTGTTCCTGCAAATCTATTGGCTTGATGAGGAAGTGGCTATAGTCCAGACATAACTAAATGCAGATTCCCCAAGGCTTCCATAGACTTTCAATGACGAAACAAATGCACTCAGAGAAGAAGAAGAAAAAAATCAACAGCATCTATTTGAGATTTTAAAATAAAGCCCACAGTTTTTCTGAGCCATGGGTATTATGGGAACAGGAACATCCACCAGCCAGTATGAGCCTAATTACATCCAACTATCATAACCTCTGTTCCATATTTCATCCAGGCAGAGCCAAAAAAAAAAATTCACACATTGAAGAGTTAATCATCAGCTCGATGTGCTCCTGGAAGGTAGTGAAATAGTGGAGTTCTTAGGATATGGAGCCTGATGGTTGGAAGTTATATCACTGATGCATGTCCTGAAAGGGACGTTGGGGTTCTGGCTCCTTCCTCCCTCTTTGTTTCCTGATCTCCATGAGATGAGTTGTGTGTGTTCTGTTACACTCTTCCCTATGTCACCATAAGCCCCAAACCAAGGCACCAACTGAGTGTGGACTGAAAACTGTAAAAATCTGAGACAAAATAAACTTGTCCTCTTTATTTTTGCTGCCTACAGGCATTTTTTTTTCAGTTTCAGAAACTGACTAATACAGTCAATATTTACTAGAAATAAAACTGAAATTACATTTCTTGAACCTCAATGATGAGTTTTAAATAAAAAAAAATTGACCAAAATGTTGACCGGATGTTTGCCAAAGTGCTAGGTAGCCATTACCTTTTGTTTGCATTAAGTTTAAAATTAAAAATTTTAGCCCAAACAATATGTACCTGTTACCATAAAATTAAATTTTAATTTATTCTTATCTGTTATCTGTGCTTTATGAAGTTATGTCTACTTATTAAGGAAGAATATACTGATATGTTATAAAACATATGATATTAAGGATATCATACTGAAATGTTTGCATTGATAGGTCCAAAGTCTTTTCATTCAGTCTCAGAATTTATAGACTTTGAGATGTTTACAGAAGAGAACATTATCTTTTCATTTAAGTTGCAGCTGTATTTGTTAGAAGAGATGGATCTTTCTGGGTAGTTTTATGAATAATTAACCTACCAACTAAGTTCACTTGAGTCTACCTTTAATTAACTCAACAAAGATAGATGATCAGCATATCCTTCTAAAACCAGTAACAAATCCATAGGGTTTTTTAATCAAATAAATAGAGTCACAAAGTTTTTTTAAAACAATGTAAACTCTGCTTTTATTGATAGCACTTTATAGGCGTTCTACCAGGCCCATGGAACGACTATTTTATTTCTCACTTATAACTAAAGTGCAGCTCCCATGTGCACGGCCCCCAAGCTCAAGCACTGTGTACACTCGCCCAGCACAGCTCACATCTCCTCTCCTTGAGCACATTGCTCAGAATCTCTGGTTCCATCAGAGTAAAATATAGGACTTCCTAAAAACTGTGTCAGTTTGTCTTTGGTGGTCAACCAGTCAGAATACACTTCAAACACACCAGAACATCTGAACCCCTTGATGTTCATCCTCTTGTTCCCACTGGAAGACTGCAAGGATGTCAGAACGCCCTCTTTGTGGATTATCCCAATGGCCAAGTGGCTAATGTCACTTTGTCGATGAACAAGTGTGAAAACATCTTGGTGTGAAAAGTCCTTCAGAGACATTTCATCGTTCACTGAATCCGCTCTGGTTCCCTCTCTGTGCTGTACTATAGAGACATGGAATAAACACAGACGACAAAGCCTGGGTGGAGTTTATGCTCTAGTGGAGAAGCCATATTTGGGTTTTTGTTTGTTCTACTTTTATAGAGTCTGAGGTAGCTGAGAGTGATCTGGAATCACTATGTATCCAAGAACGACCCTGAATTCCTGAACCTCCTGCTTCCAACTCCTGAGTGATGAGATTACATGCAGAGTGTCATTTGCTTATCTTCAGAATCGGTTCTTAAAACAAGGACACAGTTTAGACACAGTTATAGCAATAAAGCGTGTAGCAACACCTAAACCTGCAGCAACAGGCTTACCTCAATGCACATGGAACTGACGAACTGAGGCAAGGTCAAACTGGTGTGAAAAGCCATAGACCAGGACAGCTGTAACCATTGTAAAGTTAGTTTGCCAACTATAAACATATCCTATAGTCTATAAACATCTGACTAAAATCATTTGCTCATTTAAAAAACCTATTCATTCCGATTATTTCTACTTTTAACAAACTTGCTTTGAAAGTTAGGTTGACATTATGAGTTAAGCTACAGAAGGTTATATTGTTTATTTTCTCCGGTCTATTAAAGTGTAATTTTTGTACATCCACCCTTTGAAGTGATGGGTCCTGTGAGCAAATGAATAAAAGGTGTGTTCCCCTCACCACAGTCTCGATGACTGTTGACTGATTCTAGCACCACAAACCCTCAGCATGCCCCGTGTAGCTTATCCCTCTCTCTGGAAGATACTCATGAAATCTCTGACTGTATTTTATTTTAATTTTTTAAATTTATTTTTATTTATTTATTTATTTATTTATTTATTTATCAAGAGTGCCTTAATGAAGTAAAGCCGGAATTTCTGATTTCTTTGGAGACTCAGTTGTGTCATATGATGCTTTTCTGAAAACTGTCTTATGAGAAGATGTTTTGCTGAGAACACACATGTGGTCGTTTTCTGGAAACTGTCTGGTGAAAGGGCATGTGATATTTTGCTGTAGCAGACAACTGAGAGGACACATGATGTTTGGAAAGAGTATAAGTATGACCAATCAGACAGTGGAAGACACTTGCATTGGTTCGCCTTGCTTTCTTTGCTGATCATTGTTTGTCATGACTGAATAGAGAGAAAAAGACCAGAGAAATTTTTTTTTTTTTGGTATCCTGGCTGCTCCCTGCCACTTCCAAGGACTTATGCTGACTGGTAGAGCCTCATAGTTTCTTCTGGATGGAGCCACTGTTGATTCATGTTTGGCATTTGCTAGTGGACTGGACTGTTGACAACAAAGATTGGAATAGTGCCAAAAAACTATTTCTAAATAGGTCCATAACCTCCATTTCCTATTAACCTTTCTTTTCCCTCATCTCTTGCTGGGTGGTGGGCTAGAAGGGAAGTTGAAGCGTTAAAGAACCATAACTAAAGTAGATTTTGAAAAATCTAAGTCTACAAAGAAGAGATCTCAGTATGTAGTGTTTTCTGTCTGATTTCTTTAACTCAGCACCATGTACTAAAATCCATCTATTACAGAAGGTGCTTGAGATCAATGAAATAAGACTGAGAAAGACAAACACCACCTTTCTTCCTCTCATCTGTAGGGTGCGTGTGCATGTATGTATGCATGTATGTATGTGTGCATGTGTGTATATCTGTGCATTTGTATATGTCTCTGTGCTTGTGTGTGTATGAGAGAGAGAGAGAGAGAGAGAGAGAGAGAGAGAAGAAGGAGGAAGGGGAGGAGGAAGAGGAGGAGGAGGAGGAGGAGAAAGAAAGAGAAAGAGAAATCAAGTGAGAAGAGGAGGAGCAAGAGAAAGAATAAGAGTGAATATAATCAAAGTACATGATATACATAAATTAAAGTGTTAGTATAAAATATATTATATGTTATAATAAAGATATACTACAAAAAAGTACAAAGCAAAATGTACAAAAATTTTAAATGTCCTTTAGAACATATGTTGTTTTTCTGCTATTAAGTGTTATGTTGCTTGGCTGTCCACTGGCTTTATTTCTCCCTTAGGTTGTGAGTATTTGCTTGCCAGAAGAGGGGCTAGGAGCCCCAGAGGAGCCCTGCAAGGAGCACCAGAGAACTTTAAAAGTGATAGAAATATTCTGTATCTTGACTGCAGTAGGATATTGCATCCTTACTAAAAATGAACTAGAAAACACAATTTTTAAAAATCTAACCTTTTTAGAAAAGCCACTGAATGATAACTGTGAATTCTCACAAGAAATTAGCTCCCATGAAACAGATTAAAATGCAGAGCTCCAAAAAATCATGAAGTTTGTCCAAGCCACACTTACATAACACACTGAAACCCACATGCCTTTCAGTCTGCCTACCTGCCTTTCTTCAGAATGAGTCCCTTACAAACAAACAACCATACATACTGCTTTTGTTTGGGTCATGATAAATGCTTTCATAGAAATCTATTAACCGGGGAGATTTTATTTTGAGAGTCCTTCTCTGCATTAATTTCTGGAAGCTGCTGTAAAATAAATGAACACAAACTTGGTGCCTTCGAACAACCAACCAAAACTTACTATTTCAGAGTCTAGAAACTCAAAGTTGAAAATGAACTTGACAGAACCCAGCTCCTCCTCTAGGTTTTAGGAGACAATGGATTCCTAACTTCTTCCAGCTCTTGGTGGCTACAAGTAACGGATGGCTAGAGGTTGTGTTGTTCCATGTTCTCCCCCTCTTCCCTCTGAGTGTTCCTCTGAATGATACAAACCACTGAGATGCATTTCAAATAGAGTTCCTTTACTTCATTATAGCTGAAAAGACTTCGTTTGCCAACAAGGTCATGTTCCCGGGTTCTGGAGATTAGAACATGTATATCTTTTCATGTGGCATTCTACAAACCACTGAGCCCACACCCACTCCATACAGCAGTCTGGGAAACTCTCCAGGCAACCGGCTGGAGGATCAGACAGCTGACTTCAGCTGTTGTTCTTCTCTCAGGACCACTATCCTGCATCACCTAGCTCATCTGCCAACAATGGGTTGTATTTCTCCTCTGTATGCATATAAGTGTGTGTTTGCTTGTGGGGGTATATGTATGTGTGGGTGACCGTTTCTGCGTGCATGTGTAGGGACCAGAGTGGACATGAGTGTCTTTCTTGATTGTTCACCACTTTATTTGTTGAGGCACAGTCTCTCACTTGGAACCAGAGCTCACTGATAGACTGGCCAACCAGCTTGCTCCTGAAATCCTGTCTCCACCTCCCCAGCACTGAGATTACAGTCAAACTGCCGTGGTATCCTGGACTCTGAAAATGCTAAAACAAGAACTTGATCCACTGAGTTCTCTCTCCAGCCTCTGCTTGTATTTTTAAGTCAGATAATGCAAAGTATTTTGAAGGAAGGAGCCCATGTGGGAAAGGGTAGTGATGAATAACCTTGTTGGGTAAATAATAGTACTGCTGAGTCATAGTAACAATACTGCTGAGTCATAGTAACAGTACTGCTGAGTCATAGTAGCAGTACTGCTGAGTCATAGTTCTGTGAAGTGAATAATAGCGCTGGTGAGTGAGAGCTAGCTTCATTGAGTGACTGTGATGTGACCAGCGAGTAAGTGGTTGCATTGTCACTGGGATGTGAGGCCCTTCCATTTTTTCCATGAAAAACAAATGACAGGCACATAGAAAATATGAGTAAAAAGAACACAGAAAATAGATTAGATCATCCCGTATCAAAACAAATGTAAAAGCTAAGAGTATGGTTCAGTGGTTGACCACTAGTATATAAAGTTTGGGTTTAATCCCTGTATCACAAAAAAGAATAGTATCAATACAGCCATACGGAGAGAAAAAAAATATTTCCTACATTTATTTCCAAAATCAATTATCTGTTAGTTAAAAAGAAAAGGGAGTTGCCATTACCAGTGAGATACAAAAAGCCAGATGATATCACTCACCATCCAGGCACTTGGAAGACAGAAACCTGGGCCAGCCAGCCTAGGCACCTGAACAAGGCCTGGTGTCAGGGAGAGACTCTCTAGAAAAACAAGGAAGGTGCATCTGAAAAGAGATTCCTGATGTTGACCTCTGGTCTATACACTCACAGGGGCACACACATATGTGCACACTCACAGGGGCACACACATATGTGCACACACATAGATACAAAGCCAAAACCACAAATGAAATGTCATTTTATAAAAACACAAACAAATGAACTCTAGAGAAGTTTTCCCCAGCAATAGATAGTGCCATTTTATGCAAATGAGAGCAACGTTTCCCCCTCAGGTTTTTGACCCTAGCAGATGAATTTGCTTGGCTGCGTCTCAAAGCCGTACATCTGGTGACTTATCAGGTTTCATGCAGAATGCAGTAACACACAGAGCCTTGTGACTGTTTTGTGCAGGCTGTTTTGATTTAGTTGGCACAGATATTTGAACCGACCTACAACCTTTCAAATGCCACTCCCCACCCCCAAAGTCTCTCTGACCGGAGGAGGCCACTGCAGGGAGCCTGAAAAAAAATGCAGCAGCAGTGCATAACGCTCAGCAGGGCACGTGGCCCGCAGCCTCCTTCTACAATATTTACATCCTATTCCATTGAGATGGCCCGGTTTCTGCTCACATGACCCAAATGCTGTTCTCACTCCACCAAGAACAAACAGCCCGTACGCAGTCTGCGCTGGCAGCTTTGCACATGCTCCGTCTGGCCCTGTGAATCTCACTCATTGAGATTTCTATTGGTTTAAAGGGACCTTTCAGCCGCCGCTGCGGCCGAAGCTCTGGGGTCTGCAGCATTTTCCTGGCCCAGATCCAAGGCAGGCACCCCCATGAAGCCTGTCTTATTTTAGGGTTTGGGATGTTTGGTCTGTCTGTTTCTGGGAAGGATATATAATACTCACACATGAGTATAGATGATGAATGGGGCTCTGAGAGTAACTCTTCCTCCCCTGCAGTTTTTATAGGAAGAGTGTTTTTTATGTCTTTTCAAAGCTGGCCTTGAAGGCACCGACCTGCAGAGCAATCAATCTCACACTTAATTCTACAACCGGAGCATCAGCCAACGATGCTGAAGCTGACTGGCGTGTTGGCTGCAGTGTGTGAAATGGTGTTTTCTCCTCTCCAGAGCCCTGAGTGTTTTTTGCCGTTCTGATGGTAAACGATGAGACAGGCTACCATGGATTTCAGCACCTCGTCTGTGTTTGATCAGCACAAAGGTAACGTGATGCTTTACTGCGTCCTTTGGTGACTGGAATTCCAGTTTGTAAGGAAAGATGGAAAGGGGTGTGTGTGTGTGTGTGTGTGTGTGTGTGTGAGAGAGAGAGAGAGAGAGAGAGAGAGAGAGAGAGAGAGAGAGAGAGGGAGGGGTGGGGGTGGGGGAAGGGAGAAAGAGAAAACAAACCTATAAGAACTTGATAAGCTTTTAGGAAGAGGAAAAAAAACAAGCTTACAGGCTTTCTATTTTGTGGATGTATTCTTAGTTCCATTTTTTTTTTTTTAGCTTAGGTTTAAGGCATATCAGCCACTTCAGATAGTATCATCTTTATGCCATGCCATAAACTACATTAGAGAAAGTGGTATCAGAATACATCCCAGGCCTCTTTCAGCCGGTAAATCTTGTATTTCGTCACTTTGGCCATCACAAACCACTGTGGATTCCCCTCACAAGAGAGACATGACCCACAGACAGGTCATGCTGACGCCACACCTCATTCAAGACTGTGCAGTGACTTAATGTTGTATTACTTAATTGCAATGACAGAGTGGTGTTTTTCCTTATCCTTCATTTGCATAAAGGAAGTCATCTTCCACAGGCCAAGTAGGCTGTGAAATTCATTCATCCTTGGCATCATCAGACATCCAGCCTGTCAGTCTGTGTGTATGACTTTTTGTGTGCCGGATGCCTCCACACACGTATTTATCATCCATGTAATTATACTGTTTTTTCTATGTATGGTGGAAGGGAATTCCCACGATTTGAATGTAGCAGACATCTCTAGAGCCTTTTTATGAAACATCTGCATCTCCCCCCACTCGCCACCCTGAGATTCTTCAGCGTCTCAAGAGCCTTGGAGAGTTTCTTTCAGCTACAGCATGAAATGGTGGCTCATGGAAGCCTCATTAGGAAAATCCATTGCTTCATCCTTTTTCCCAACTGTCGGTGCTTCAAGCCAAGGTTACCTCCCCTGGATCTATATCTGGCTTCAAGCGTAAATGATGATTGTTCAATAGATTTCTCAAATAATAACATAGATTTAGATTTCTGAGGCAATTGCTGGAGTCTTCTCCAAGACTTATTTGGAGAGGGAGTAGGGAGGGAGGAGAGAGACAGAGACAGACAGAGACAGACAGAGAGATAGAGAGGGGGGAGGGAGAGAGAGACAGAGACCGAGAGATAGAGAGGGGGGAGGGAGAGAGAGACAGAGACAGACCGAGAGATAGAGAGGGGAAAGGGAGAGAGAGAGAGACAGAGACCGAGAGATAGAGAAGGGGGAGGGAGAGAGAGAGTCCCTTGAGAGCATCTTGGTTCACACTGAGTCTGTAGACAGGCACCACAGGAAGGGGGCTTACTGTAGTTCCCCATCACCACCCCCTCTCTCTTCTCTGTACGTTTTCTTCCACTGATGGCAATTAACACAAATGGAAGCTCTGCTTAAAATCAAACTGCTTGTGCTGGTTGGAAAACAGTGTTGCCAAGCTGTGGAATGACAGAGAAACATGGTGAGCTTATTTCGGGGACTAATTTGAGGGAGCAGGGACTGACTACAGAAGAACAATCCTTCAAAACAAAGGTATCTGTTCTAGCCTGGCATCTTTTATCTGAAGTGAGCTCAGGACATAACTGAAGTGCTGGTTTAGAATATTTTCTTGCAGCATCTTTTGTGGGCGCAATTCAGGGCAATTCTACCTGATTCTTCCCATAATATTAACTCTCTCCTAGCTCTCTCTGCACTTCTCATTCCTTTCTCTCTGATGGAAACAGAGGCTTCCATATTCGTAGTTTTGAACAGTAAATGAGCTTTGTGACCTAGGCATTTTATCTGACCTCTCTGGGCCTTCGTTTCCTTTGCCGTAAAATGATGGGAAAACTGTTCATTGCAAAAAAGGCAAGGTGGTACTGAAGAAGCAGTTACCACGCTGCTGAGGCCCAGGAAGTGTTTCTTAATCATGGCCGCTGCTATTGCTGGTTTCAGTACCACTCCATCTTCCCCTTCCTCTAACTTAAATGTAACCATCTCAGCCAGGAGGTTCCGTCGCTGTTGGGTGGACTAGATTGCATGCCTTCTTCAGTTAAAACAGGGGGCCTCTCAGTAAGTTCTGAGAGATAATTAACAGAAATGATACCCACAAGTTCTATCACCCTCACTAAGCCTTCCCTTACATTAAAAGCATGGGAGAGCCTAGTAAGTTTTAAGAAATGACTAGATTTCAATCATATCATTTAGCAAACAGTGGTTAAATAACAAAAGAGTTGAGAAGTTGAGTGTTGAGCGTAGTCACTTCCCAGCCTTTGAGATAAGATGAAGTGAGAGTGTCTGTCCTTACCAGTCTAATATATGATATGACAGGGGCGTAAAATGAGAGCTTGCTTTGGCCTGGCATTGTAGTAGCTTCATGAATGGTGCAGTGCAAAGGATCTCAAAGAGAGA
>NW_021604578.1:6922030-6964224 GCF_004785775.1 Grammomys surdaster | reverse complement strand
GAGAGAGAGAGAGAGAGAGAGAGAGAGAGAGAGAGAGAGAGAGAGAGGAGTATGGGCTGAGTATGGAACTTGAGGGAAGGGTTCTACTATGAATTGAAGCCAACATCACCAGATTTGCATGCATATATGGACAAGACAGAGCTTCTGGAAGCAGCTTAAATATGTTTTGGAAACTTTCTCTAGAGATAAGTAGACAAATGTTACCTCCTCCTTATAGATCACCAAGGACTGGGGGGACCAATGACTTTACTGGGCTTGCTTACTGAGCAGAGATGAGGAGTTGCTCACAGGATCATGAGTGACCCCCAAGCTGCCATACCTCCAAAAAATCTCACCCCAATAGAGATGATAACTTTTCTAATACTGTATAGGCAGAGTCCCCCTCTCAGTGTAACATCCACAGTCTGTATATCCTAGCACCTCCCAACACCCCAAGGCCACATGCAGTTAAGGTAGAATTGCATACACATGGCTGGGAGGTAAGACTCCAGTGATCCCATGTGCTGTGCATGGTTTTGCATATCCACAAGGTCTCCGTGGGCTTAAGATCAGGTTATCTGACTGGCCCAGACTCTAGCTTGCTTTGTAAACTCCAAAAGGAGAAAACCTGAGTCTGCAAGGCTCCCCATTCCTGTGTCTTGTGCTTTCTGCTCACCATAGCAACAGCTCTGATCCCACGTGCTCCTCCTGGCTGTCTTCCCTCTCAAAGCCCACACGAAAGAAAGCACTGTAGTAAAATTTACTACAGAACACAGAGGTTCCTGCTCAAGTCAACATGCTTCGTAACTGAGGAGATGTTACATTATCTACATTTTCAGCTCTGGCACAACTTGTGCAAAGAAAAGCTTTGCTCTGAGAGAAAACCAGAGACAGGGCTAGTTTCCACAGCCTACTTTGTCCCAGTCATTCCCTGTGTATGTCAGAGTAAGGAGGGTCAGGTCTACTGGAGTGCTGTTGGGAAATGGAGCTGATGAGGTTGACTGAAGCCTGTGCAGCCATCTTGGGACTGCAGACTCCTCACAGCCTGTGTCTCCTGCAGAAGCATTGCTTCAAGGATGAGAGAAAGGTCTTGTCTTCTGCTTGGGTTAGTACCGTTGGCTACTATCCGTGAGCCACTGTATAAAGAACCACCACCAGGGGATGCTTAAAACAACAGAAATCACTCTCTCAGTTCTAGAAGATGAAAGTCTGAAATCAAGATGTCAGCAGGAGTGCACTCCTTCTAGAACTTTCAGAGAAGACTCTTTCCTTGCTTCTTCCAGTTTCAGGCTGTTATGACCTCACAACATCCATTTCTGCCCCCATCTTTGTCTACCAGGTTATGTGTATGCATCTGCTCTGTGTGTGCAGTACATGTACAAGTCGCAAACTCCTTCTGCTTCAGAAAATGTAGGAAAATCTTAAATGCCTTAAAAATGCCTTAAAATGTCTTACAATTTATGACTTAACCTCAGTTTGTCACATCTAAGGCAAGTGTATGTGTGTGTGTGTGTGTGCGTGTGTGTGTCATATAAAGCAATCATCATAGATTTCAGGAATTGGGACATAAACATATCTCTAGGATTACATGATAGAAGTCAACTCTCAGGATCAGATATGCTGGTTAGTTTTTTGTCAGCATAATGCAAGCTGGAGTCATTGGGTAAGAAAGAACCTCAACTAAGAAAATGTATTCTATCAGGTTATAGCTGGTCTGTGGAGGAATTTTCTTCCTTAATGATTGATACGGGATCATCACCCAGCCTACTGTGAGCAGTGCCATCCCTGGGTACATGCCTCTAATCCCAGCACTCAGGAGGCAGAGACAGAGGGATCTCTGTGAATTCAAAGCTAGCCTTGTTTACAGAATGAATTTCAGGACAGCCAAGGCTAAACAGAAAAATCCTGTCTCAAAAAAAGGTGGAGGGAAGGGAAGAAAGTAAGCTGAGCAAGCCACAGAGAACAAGCCAGCACACTCCTCCATGGCCTCTGGTTCAGTTCCCACCTCAAGGTTCCTACCTGGAGCTCCTGCGCTGACTTCCTACATGGTGGACTGTGAGCTGAGAGATGATACAAACCCTCCTGCCTCAAGTTGCTTCCGGTTATGGTGTCCAGTAGAACACTGAAAAACCCAGCTAGGACATAAGGCAAAATTATAACATCTTTTTTGGGGGGTTTGGTAAAAATACATTCTTACTCGAGTTATATGGAAAATTGGCATGTAAGAGATGAGAGAGAACATCTCTTTGCTGCAAACTCTGGACCGGTACTGTGTGTAGATAACACGGTGGGAGAACTGATGTCCCCTGAGCACTGCAGAGCCAGGCTCCTGTGCTAAAGACTACACAGACCAACTCATAGTGTTCTACCATCAGCCTCTTTCTGGTTATTCCTTTTTATCAGAGCAATTCAGAAAGCTCATGACCTGACCCAACATTACCACAAAGTTGGACGGCAAAGCTGGAATCCCAAGTCTGTTTTTCTTCAACCCCCATGTTCTTTTTGCCACAGTGTGTTGTTTTATTGGGCAGCTATAAAATTTAACAAGAAAATTAAGACATCAGTGAAAAAGATAAAATTAATGAGCTACTTTTCACAATCAAGTTACCCCGTGATATTTTAGATCAACACACAAATGTGCTGATTTTAACACTCAGCTTCTCATTTGAAATGAGAACACCAAACAGAGAGACTTACTTTCGTTTTGCTAAAAACGCAAAAGTTAAAACTGCTGGGCCATATCCAGAGGCCTGCAAAGGAAGAATAAGCACATTTGAAAGGTTCCGAGGAAGAGGGCAAGGGGAAGCAGCAAAGGAGGAGGTGAAGAGGGCGCCTTCCCTGGGCTCAGCTGATGGTTCAGGCTGAAAGACTGAATTTGAGGTTGTTTTTTTTGTTTTGTTTTGTTTTTGTTTTTGTTTTTCGAGACAGGGTTTCTCTGTGTAGTCCTGGCTGTCCTGGAACTCACTCTGTAGACCAGGCTGGCCTCAAACTCAGAAATACGCCTGCCTCTGCCTCCCAAGTGCTGGGATTAAAGGTGTGAGACACCACCGCCCGGCTGAGGTTGGTTTTCTGATTGACAGTGCAGACATAATGTAATATTTCAGCCCATTTTATTATTTGTTCTCTCACATCCATTCTCCCTCCATCCCGTGCGTGTGTGTGTGTGTGTGTGTGTGTGTGTGTGTGTGTGTGTGTGTATGTATGTTCAATCTACGCCATGTACCCCAGTGTTATCTACTGACCCAATAATGTCTTTTATACTACTACCTACAGTTCCAGTAAAAGAATCCAGGCTAAGTTAGAAACATTCTGTTTAATTCTCATGTGGCTTTTTCTTTAATTTCTGTAGCCTCTTTTGGTCTCTCTTATGACATTGAGATTTTTGAAATTAGAGTCTTCTTCATTTGTTAAAACTTGAGTTGCACTTTTGTAGTTTGTCAGATTCTTCCTCATAGCTCACGTGAGAGTCTGCATTGCTCTCAAGTGGTGTGTGTGTCTCTAGTTATCACAGTATTGTTCAAATCCTTTATGCTGATCATCTGGGGATGAAGGGTCTCAGTAGTCAGTGTCAGTTGATTCTAACAGGGCCAAATTGTTTTCCTATTTATGAAATTGATGACAACTTTATTCAGAAACAAACAAACAAAACCCGAAGCAGCATAAGAATAAGCAAAGGGCAAAAGGTATATTATTCCCTTATCTAGTGAAATACGTATATTTTTTTTTCATCGCCTCACCATAGCCTGCTCCCACCTCCTCAGCAGCAAGATGGCTCCACAGCACTCAAGGGCATTAGCTTCCAAAGAAAAACAATCCAGCCAAGACTGTTAACCCAGATTAACTGTTACAAGAAGAGGTAGCACCTCAGTTCATGTAGCAGGCATGGTGACAAACTCTGCCCTTCAATCATCTCATTTAATCCTTGCCACCATCTCTGAGACAGACTCCTGTTTTGGTTCACTTGAGGCTGCATGACTGCCGAAGGCAACAAGATAAGAGCAAGGCAGCCATGTTAACTTGGGCAACTTGCCCCCAGTCTCTTCACAAACTATCCTTTGCTCCCAGACACACCTTCTCTGTCCAGCAGTCCATCCCACCAGAACTTTTTTGACATGCGACACTCACTAGTGGTGAGACAGCTGGAGTTCTTGACAGAGCATGATCCTCCCCTTGTCTGCTGTCCCTGGGCTGGGCTTTCCCTGCAGGGAGATGCACCAAGAAACCTGAGCTCATATTGGCAGCCCAACCTCTTCCAGGGTTGGGTGGAACAGTCTCCATAGAAGCTGGCCTGGAGAGCAAAGAATGGCCTCAGCATCTGAACAAGAGAAAGGAGAAGGGGCTCACAGAGTGAGACCGCACTGGAGTGTGACCTGCGGAAGCCCTGTGATGGCCAGAGGCTTTGCAAGGACGGGACTTGGCTTCCATCACAGCCTCTTCTGAGCCTCTTCTCAGTCCCTTTCTTCTGTGTAGCACCAAGTTGACACTTCTCGGAAGGTTTGGAGAGCTGGAGGAGGCGCATGAAACAACTTTTCAACCTGGGCCCCTTGGAGGTTGGTTGTGGTGCCTTCAGTTTCATCACTGAGACCATGTCTTTGGTCTTAGGTTTCCCCACAATGAAATCAGAACGTACAGCTAGTTATTTTTAACATCTTGGCTTTTTAAACCAGTGAGAGGGGCATCTAAATTCACCTGAGTTGATTCTCTTATTCTTTGCTTACTTATATTATGTGAAAACACATTCCTAGGCTTTGGGCCAGAAGCAGGTTGACCCAGTAGGGAACCACTGGGCATCTAGAGAAAAAGATGGTGCATAGGGATCTAATAGTCATAGAAGAACCGACTTAAGGATGCTGTTTTAACACTTGGATACCATCCACGTTTCTGAGCTTTATATTGCTCTGGCAATCACTCCAGTTTTGAGGTAAACCCTTATTATTCTAGTAATTATAGTTTTATAATGTTGGGGTACTCTGTAAAAGAAATTTCCTCTAATATTGATCTGTTTTCATTAAATTAGGTATCCTTACCCACTCTATTATTTCTTCTTTGTGTTTGTTTCTGTTTGGGGGCATGGTAGCACAGTCAGGCCCTTTCTTCAAATAATAACAACACTTTTAGAGTTGAAAGTTAACTTCCATTCTAAATATATAACACCACACCCTCCCTCTTTACATGTGAGATTGAAGGTCAGAGGGATTCCCAGTGATGGAGTGCTTAGGACTCTGTGGCCATTGAAGCCACAGCAAATGCCCGTGTTCCAAGGGGGCCTGATGCTGTGTAATGTCTCAGCTCCCAGCTCTTCCCACTTTGAAAGCCATGCTTGCTGAGGTGAGACTGCGAAGGTGGGACACAAGGGATGAATTAATTAATTAATATACACAAAGTACCTGGATCTGTGCCTGGCCCACGGTAATTGCCTAGTAAGTGCTACCTTGGGCTATAGGAGGCTTATAAAGATAGTTACAACAATCCCCTTAAGATTTTTATCAAGATTTAATGAAGTATTACATGCAAACCCCTTGAAGCCATCCCAACCTATAGCATTGTCTTGGAAAGCACTGGTTGACTTAGACAGACTATTACAAATGACTCCTCTAGGCTCATTTGGCAAGCTGTCTCCCCAGGTTCAAGCTGCCTTCTCCTCTGTGACGGATTCATGACAAAGTACCTCTTTCCTATTGAGGCAGTGGGGATGAGGGGGGGTTTGCGAAACCCACAGTAGAAGAAAGCTGATCCCCCTGGGCAACTCACAGATCTTAGATGCTGCTACATACAATTCTTTTCTCACCCCAGCCCCCTTAGCCTTTGTTAGGGGAGATTTTACTAACGCATATCCACAAATCAAAGTGTCTTCATGTCCTGCTGTTGTATTCTTTTAGTAGCAATAGAATTTATTACTGATTTTTATCCAGTAGAATTTAATTTACAATTTTGTATTTACAAATTTAAATGGTCCATAGATGCCTCCTTCTCCCTCTCCCCCTCTCCTCCTCTCCCTTCCTCTTTCCTTCTTCCCCTTCCCCTCTCTCCCTTTCCCTTCCTCTCTCCCTCCCCTCCCCCCATGTGTGTTCAATTTAGAGTAAGCTTAGAAAATCCAATTTTTAAAGCACGTAAGTCTTTTTTCTATATGAATTTTCTATCTCTTGATTATTTAGCATCTATCTTCCCATTTTTAGGAAATCCTCTCACACATATTGTAGAGCTTCGTACCCCTGCCACCAGCTTTACCACCTTCCCTGGTTGTGTGATCAATATCACTGCTGTGCTTTCAACTTTGGGTTGGCTATGAAACGTATTTTTGCTACTGTGAGTATCAACTCTAACAGAATGATGTTACTGAGCCACAAAGCTTGTACAATGGTAGAGAGTCAGGGATAGGCTGCCATGAGGACAGAATAGATTGTGGGAATGTGGAATGTCCATCCTTAACCAAAAAATGGTCAAAGTTCAATGGATCATATGGGGTCTTCGCATACTGGTAAATGAGCAATGACAAACCACAGTGACAGGATGGTTACAGGTCATGGAGTCTATGGGTCAGAGGGTAGAACTGGGCCTAAGAACCTTCAGCCTAGTTGGGTTTCTCCATTTACTATCTACCTATGCAACTCTTGGTAAGCCTCTTACTCTGAACCTGGTTCCTTCACCCACAAAATGGAAGAAATTGCAGTCCCCACTTCCCAAGGTCAGAATTAAATAATCAGATGAATAGAGTGCTTAGCACAGTACCTGGCCTATTCTAAGCATTATGTAAGGGTTTCTCATAATCGCAAATATTACTAAGACAGCAGCACAGCCCCCAGTGGCCCCGTGAGTCCCGCAGTAGCAATGGGCACCCTTGCTGTGGCTCAGAAGTGTTCCCTGGAAGTACTTGTGAGGTAGTTTTTGCTAACGCTAGCTTTGTGTTCAGATTTCTTCAAAAGTCCCCACAAAAGTTTTAGAATTTGAAACTGTGCAAGAAACGACAACAACAAAACTCCAAGAACCTTTTCTATAGACCTTCCATGAAAGTCTGTGGAATGTGAGTGTGGCAGACACTGGCTGTTACATCTCCAAACTCATGCATGAATCACTGCAGAGACAACAGTTCTGGGAGGTCCCTGCTTCCCACATCATGGTTCCACAGCCAGGGACATACAAGGCTCCTCCTCGAAAATGGTGATGACTTAGTATCTAACTGGGTGGTCATTATAAATTACAAGGGGGAAAGGAATTACCCAATAATTGACTAGTTGGGTAAAGTCAATTGCACAAAAGTAAATTTTTTAAAAAAAAAATCATGTTACTCAAAGTTAAACGTTTACAAATAGGTCAGTAATAAAGTCCAATAAGGAATACCTGTCTGACTGTAAATGCAACATTATAAATTTTAATATAGTGGGCATAGATTTTCAACTATATAAATACTGAAAAACCTGTTCTTAAAACCAAGCAAAACTGACAGAGCCAAGTGAGAACAGAAGTGGCAGAGAGAAGCTGGGAGCGGGAACATCGCTAATGGATGCAGGATTAGTGTCCTTACTGCATAGGAAGGTCGTCTAGACCAGGCAAACTGATGCCTTGAAGTAATACAATGTAACATCATCCTGTTAGAGTTTATACTCACAGTAGCAAAAATACATAGCTAATTCATGAATGGCCACAAAGATGAAAAAACTTTTAGGAACAATAAAGTAAGTGACCATTGAAGATTGCATAGTAGTGTCCTTTTGCAGTAGTAGTAGTTACGGAGAGTGTTACTATACAGCACCCTTAAGGCTGAGGCAAAATGAGTATCTAAATGTCTAATAATATGTAAATTATCAAATTCGCTGTGTTAAGTTCAGCCAGTCACATTTTAGCTATGCTTTAAAAGTGGTATTATGAAACCTCTTGACATGGTAATTTGTTCATGAGCAGATATCATATGGAAAAGGGCAACCCCCGAAACTATTTATATTAACATGGTTATACCTTTATAAATAACATACTATTTCCACATTATGCTCAAAGCTGTTAGCTATTGTTTATTTCAACATTAAAGTAATTCTAGGATCGATGGATGGCTCAGTGGGTAAAATGCTTGCTACAAAAGCCTGACAATGTGAGTCTGGTCCAAGGAGTCACAATTAAAGGACAGACTGAATCCCAAAAGTTGTTCTCTGACCACCACATCCAACTTCCTTACACACACACACACACTTCCTTACACACACGCACTAATAAAAATAAAATAATATAAATTCCTTTCTAAGAATGGCCCTGGTGTTAGCTAATCTCATACAGCAGCTCAGAGAATCTCATTCTGTTTCTCAAATCCTGTCACAGTCTCTCAATCCACAGGAAGTAACACCACTTGAGGGAAACTTGGGATCTCTCATACCAATCTAGTCAATGACCCTGCCTCCGTGGCAGACAGTAGTTCAGACTTCAGCCACAGACAGCAGGGCACTCTTCTCACCTCTGAAAGCCACACCAACTTCAGGAAGTAGCACCTTCTAGAACTTTCTTCTATTTCTTGCCCTGTGTGTTTCACAGCTATCAGGACCTATTAACCCCTTGCTTGTTTCTTGGGAATATCCCTTATCTTTTGTGCTACTACTCAGAATACCTGGAAATAGGACTTCAGTCTTTTTTTATTTGGAGTTCAAGATAGAGAACAAGCAAGAGTTAATGGTCTTGGTGGCAAGGGAAGATAGACCTAACGGATGCTTGTAACCACACACTCCAATACAGCTAGATCTCTGCCCCCAAGCTCATCTCCTGGGAGCACTCCTTCCCTCCTAGGATATCATGCAGTGGGTATAAATAAGGAGTCCTAGGAAGAAGTGGGAATGGATACAACCCCTCCAGCCCTATAAGTAAAACAAGTATCTTTAAGACATCAACTTTTTAAAAAATTGCTTATTTGTTTTTCAGTGTATGAGTATTTTAATCGCATATATGTCTGTGTACCACATGTGTGTAGGGAGCCCTTGGATCCTGGAACGGGGCATCAGATCTCCAAGACTGAGTAACAGACAGTTGTGAGTTGCTATACACACTGGGAATCAAGCTTGGGTCCTTCATTAGAGCAGCCAGTGCTCTTAACCACTGAGCCATCTCTCTAGGCCCCAATATCATCTTATGCTGATTATCTTTTCACAAATATTTTCTTCTTATCTGGATTTTGATATTTTTAAATGAAAAGATAAAATAATATAAAATGACAGTTCAATTAAATCTAAATGTCCTAAAAATAGGACTCAGACATCATGTCTGTCTTTCTCTCTTTCTCTCTTCCTTCCTTCCTTCCTTCCTTCCTTCCTTCCTTCCTTCCTTCCTTCCTTCCTCCCTCCCTCCCTCCCTCCCTCCCTCCCTCCCTCCCTCCTTTCTTTCTTTCTTTCTTTCTTTCTCTCTCTCTCTCTCTCTTTCTTTCTTTCTTTCTTTCTTTTTTTCTTTCTTTCTTCCTTTCTTTGTTGTTTTGTTTTTGTTGCAAATTCCCAGGGCAATCCATATGTTCAGTCAGGGTTGAAATCTAGGATGTCTTAACTCTGGTTTTACCAAATAGACTTCCTGACTCACAATGGTACATAATAATGTGCTAGATTTTTAGAAAGAGATTCAGATTAAGAAATGTAATAATTAATTTAATTAATTTAGTTAAATTAATTACAAATAACAATTAATAATTACAAATTCATTAATAATTAATTTGATTTAGTTTCTAATGTCACCTTTTCAGTATCTTGTAATTGTATGCTGAGAGCTCTGGTGTGAAGTTTGAACCAGCTTTGCTTAAACTATATGTCCCCAGAAAGGGCTGAGGGCAGCTTTAACTCTTAAGATGCCAAGGGCATACCTTCCAAATTTGCTTAAAGGAGGAGCTACCTTCTTCTAGCACTTTAGCTAGCTCTAGCCCGAAAGGTTACGAGCTGTAAGCCTTCACTTTTTATATCTACCCTGTAGCTGACCTTTCCTACTTTGTAGGTTCTTCTTTTTCCCACCCTTTATCTCCCCCCACTTTTCACCCCATCAATAGATAGGAGAGCAAGAAGGATAGAGAGGGGAGGGGTTGAGGGAGGGAGGGAGAGGGAGAGGGCTAGGGAGAGAAAGAGAGAGATCCTTGAATCTAATTTCTTTCTTCTTGGTTTCTCGTTGACCATAACTACTAACAAACCGTGACCAACCCCCTTGAACAACCAACAACCAGACCCATGAGGGCTCTAGTATTTATATACCCTCTGAAATGGTCCCAGAATTCTAAATGCCACGCAATTACAAAAACTATCTGCAGCAGACAAAACCTCTGCTGGAGCACAAGGCAAATTGAAGTCAGATGCTGCAGGGATTAAAGCGAAAATATTTTTGTAGTATTTCTGTGTTTTTTTTAAAGAAACCAAAATTCCAGAATTGTCACTACATTTCACTTCTTCAGCTTGAAGCCATTAATTATGCTGGGTGTAGTAGGTAATTATGTAATTATAAACAGAGACATTTTCAATGAACTAAGTGCTTTTCGGGTCAGAAGCCAAGGTTTCCAGGAGATCTCTCCTGCTCAATTATAATCTCTATAAGTTTTGATGGTAGCCCCAGCTTTTCATTTCCTGTGGAAATATAAACAAATCTGCACTCCCAACACAAAATGTTTGCCAATTTCTACTCTGATGTTAATATATTCTCATAGCATGTATGATCATTTAATTCCAGTGTTTTTTCTATAACCCAGTGCCTCTCGGCTTCTGTTTCAATCACGTTTGTTTGGCCCCAGACCATTAACAACTGTTTGCTAGAACACATGGTTTCCAGTACTTCCAACCTCCCCCCGCCCCCCCCCCCATTCTTTCTACTGGAGTGGCTTTGCTAGGGCAGGAGCCAAACACCCTCGGCTGCTGTGAGAGAGCCCCACACCTGTGATTAAAACAAAGACTGTTCTTATACTATTTCTGTAGTTTGTTTTTTAAAGAAACCAAACCCTCAAATTTTCACTATACCACCCCTCTTCAGTTTGCCAATTTGGAGAGAATATGCAAATAAAATCAGCAAGCACCTAGTCAATATATAACATTGCTCTTACTCATAGTCTCTAAACTTTAGAATTGTTTTACTTCGATAAAAGAAAAGCCATTTAACCCAAACAACTGTGCATTGTTGCATAGGACCTTCCAAAGAGGTCCTATGGAGGACAATTATATACCAGATTAGGTTCTATTCATTGCTTTTATGAAGCAAGTAAGTAGCTTAAGACAAGAGCGTAATAATTATCTCAAAGATTAGAAGCTATTGTATTTCAATTCCTTGTGGGCATCTTTGGCAGCTAATCATCATTGTCAATTTGATTTCATTTTAAATTATCTAAGAGTCACAATTCTGTTCATATTATAATAGGTGACTCAATATTTGGCTCCACAGATGTTAGGTAGACATGTGGAGATCAGTCAGAAAAGGAAACGCAGAGGTCAGCAGTCTACTTGACACCAACATCTCCTCAGAAGGCGTCACAAAGATATGCTCGATCAGAACCTACTGAGATCCAGGCTATGGTTAGAAAGCAGCAGCTCACAGTGTAACTCCATCTCTGCCTCTGAGTCTTTAGAAATCTCTTTTCTGGTGTGTGCCCACCAGAACTCATTCTGGACCTGCAGGAAACAATTCTAAACTCTTTCTCAATGTTTGAAAGCAGCTGTATGTTTACCAGCATCTGCTCCTTTTTAGTAGAACCGAATCTACTTCCTTACACGCTTCTTACCCTCCCAGAGTTCCCACAGAATGGTAAAAGTCTGACTCTCTCACCTTCCGCTCTGAGGAAATGAATAAGGTAAAGATAGTCATATAGTTGTTTCAGAATAATGAAAGGGGAGTGGACATGACATTTACCTATATTTAGTTTTCAGAGCTAGCCATGCTAACACAATTCTTTATAAAGTTAATGTAAAATTTATACTTGCCTAATTAACAAAGGACTAATGCAAGATATTAACATCAAGGGTTCAAAATTCAGTGAGTAAGGAAACCCATCTGCATTTGAAAATACTCCCTAAATTGAGAGATAAATTCAACTATCCCATCTTAAAGGTTCTATATGTTAAAGCAAGCAAGCAAGCAAACAACAACAAAACTCACATCTCATAAAGAATCACTGACAGGGCATATACTGTGAATGCTTCCTGAGTGCATGTAGTCTCAACACGAGGGGGACTGAGGCAGGAGACTCACTAATAGTTCAAAGCCAGGGAGTTCCTGGAAAGCCTGGAGTATTTACCAAGATCTTGTGTCAAACAGAAACAAAACCATCAAAACCTTAAGCATGGTGAAGCATGCCTGCAATCCAGGCATTCAGAAAAGAGGCAGGAAGATTGCTGTACATTTGACTCCTGTCTTCCTAGTGAGTTCCAGGCCAGCCAGGATTACATGATATGCAACCCTCTCTTTTTAAAAGTAAGTAATAATTCAATTAATCAACAAATACCCCAAAAAAATTTTTAAAAAGAAAAAAGCATTTTCTAGAGAGGCATCTTTACTTGTTCCTGTGTGTTTAGAAAGCTCCAAACTGGCTCTGATTTATACTCAAGAACATTGGCATTCCCCTGGCTCAGAACCCAGAGACCATGAAGACTCTTCATCACCAGCGGGTGGCAATGTTGTTACACGGAGCCATTATAGGAGGGACGGCTGGTCCCTCCTGAAAGGTGCAAAGGCCTTATCTCTTTACAAATAGTTAGAGCCTTCTAAGTTGCCCCAACATAATAATTTCTCTACTGTCCCACAATACCCAAGATAACTGTGTGGAAAGAGAGAGGAATCTAAATTAGGAGAACACCCTGTAAAATATCTCTTTAAGTGATTTTACTGTCCAGCTGACAAATGTCTCAATTACCACTTCAACATCTGTCTTCTCACTGGATCACGTTCATTTAAAGGGCAGAGACTACATCTTTGTGGCCTGGAGTTTGCCGTGCAAAGTAGATACAGAATCTATGGATGACTGAGTATATTTAAATTCTCCAGATGCAATCAATTCTATTTGAAAAAAAAAAAAAAGGATAATCTAAGATCTTCAAGTCCCTCTGTAAATGCTCAGAATTAATTCAAATGTCATGGGTGAGTTCAGTTACTCAAGGATCCTCAGAATAGAATATACTAAAGGAACTCCCTCAAATCCTCTGGTTTAGATTCTAGAAGCTAAAGGGCCCTTTACACTGACACAGTCCCTTCCACAAGAGGGTCACAGCTTAAGCAGTGCAGGTGTTAATCTGGCCTCAAAGCAATGCCAATAAAATGGGTCCAGTAATGAATGCAACCAGTGACTTCCCAAAGAAACCTGCAGCTCTAAAAATGGAACCCGTGTACTAGTAAAATCTGAGGAGCTCAGGGCACCCAAAACATTGCCAATAGCCAGCTGAACATCTGAAGCCCTAATGTTACCACTAGGTCCCAGAGATTAAATAGACAGTCTCTAATACAACTGGAAACCAGTTAGGTTTTGGCTATGCAAAATAAAGAAAGAGACACCAAAATTGTCTACTGATCTTTCTGCTGTTTAAGTAAAATTAATCATTTAAAATAGTTATCTGGGGGGGTTGGTTTGGTTTTTTGAGGGATTTTTTTGTTTTTGTTCTGTTTTTCATGTGTGACAGCCACCAGAGTATTTAGAAAGGTCAGATGAGTTCAACCTTTCCTAGAGTCAGCAGTCAGAAGTTACCATGTGAAGATACTATACAGTTTCTAAGCACGCAGCATCCGTTCTGTGTCTCTCACTGCAGACTGGACACGGTTCACAGGCAACTCCAAAAGGCACTACTGCAGCTCAGTTTTTGTTTTCCATCATCATTAAAATCTTTACCTTTATTTTTCTTTTTACAATAACTGTATTGACAAAAGTTACTTGTTGAGCAAATCCAAGATTCTTTTTGAGTAAACCCCAGATCTCAGCCATGGCCCCAGGAGTAACCTATCAGATGGCTTTACCCGTTGCAACCTTTTCAGTCTGTATATAAATCATGAAATATTTTCTTTGTGTTAATTTTCCCATAGAATATATTTAACATTAAAAGATCAGAATTTTAAAAATACAGTTCTTTGGTTTTTAGAATTTCAAGTCTCAACTTTGAACTGTTTCTTTACTTGTATTATTGAAGTATTTGTATAGCTGTGACCAAGTAGTCAAAAAGCAACTTAAAGGAGGAAAGATTTACTTTGGCTCATGTAACAGAAGGTTCGGTCCATTCTGTAGGCAAGGCATGTCAGGCAGAGTGATTCACATCACAGCAGTAAGGAAGCATCATAAAGAATCTGGAAGGGGCTGGGAACAAGAGACACACCCCCCAAGGACTCACCCCCAGCATGACTTCTCCCAGCTAGAACCTACCTCCTAATGATCTCAGACCCTCCCAAACAGCACCACTCACTGGACACCAACCCCCCAACACATGAACGTTTAGGGAAACACATTATATTTAAACCATAACAGCGATCATCATACAAAGTTCTATCTACTTTTTGGGTAATAAAATACTAATGCAAAGTTATTAAGGCACATCTCTCTCAACATTTAAGAGGAGGAAAGCTTGGCTAACTTCAGTGAACGTAAAACAATGTCAATTCCTTATAGACAGTCTGATAAATACAGTAATTTTTTTAGCCTGCTCTTCTGACTCTTTCTGCATTCCATGCATAGAGACACGTAAAACGTTTTAGAATATAGTCAATATTTCTTCCCATGTTTCTTCCTAGTCCTTCATGTCCTCTCCCTCTCGTGTGTGTGTGTGTGTGTGTGTGTGTGTATGTGTGTGTGTGTGTATTCTAGCATCTGTGTGTGTGTGTGTGTATTCTAGCATCTGCATGTGGCTGTGTATAGGTTTATCTGTTTAGGCTTCAGACACAGAGATGAGAAGTATTTAAAACCTGCTTCCTGGGAAGAATAATAGAGATATGATGAATTCATGGTGCTAAACAAGTAGAGGCTAGAAGATAGACACATATATACATACATACATACATACATACATACATACATACATACATACATGGAGGGAAAGGGGGAATGTGTTGTTCAATTATATAGAGCTACTGGATGATGTTAAGTGGGTTTGTGACCTTTTGTTGAAAAGAAACTCTCCTGCCCTCATTTTGGATCCCAAAGGACCACCAGCCATTCTTTTCCTTGTACCTGTGATTCTGCAACATCTTTTCTCATTTCTGCAGAAATTCTTTGTAGCAGCTTCAAGGTTAGGACTGGGGATCCACACTCGCCATGGTTTAGACTAAGCATTTCTTTTTTTTTTTTTTAAAGATTTATATATTTATTATATATGAATACACTGTAGCTGCCTTTTAGACACACCAGAAGAGGGCATCAGATCTCATTACAGATGGTTGTGAGCCACCATGTGGTTGCTGGGATTTGAACTCAGGACCTCTGGAAGTACAGTCAGTGCTCTTAACCACTGAGCCATCTCTCCAGCCCTAGACTAAGCATTTCTAACGTATCCTCTAAAGAAGAGTCTTCTAGCTCCTAATTTCTAGTTTCCTAGCAGATCATAAGCTAAATGAACTCGGAAGTTGATTTTGATCAGCCTTATAGGACCCCCCCTTCTCCCTTCTCCATGCCTCACATTGAGTTCCGTCTCAGTATACTTCCTGGATGCTTTTCTAGCCAAGACTACCTATCTTTAACAGGATGCTTGTTACCTCGTGGTGTGACCTGGAACATGTCTGTCAGGCTCTGGTAACTCAAATGTCTTTCTCTGTCACTCTGTCACTGTTACTTCTGACTGCGTAGGAGTCCAGAACAATTTCATTGTAGCACTGTTTGCATGAAGGCCCTTTGAAAGCAAGACTATTTACAATAGAATAAGAAGAATAAAGCACTTAGAGATAAACTTAACCTAGAAGGCAAAAGACTTGCGTACTCAAAACTACAATGAGGTGCTGAAGTAAACTAAAGATGATGCCAACAAACAAAAAGACATCCAGGGTTTCCTGAGCTACAAGGGCATATTAAGATGTCACTGGTTCTCAAAAAAGTACAATTTCTAACAAAAACTCAATACCATTTTTATAGAAATGAGAAATTTCATTCTAAAAATTCATATGAAATCTCAATGAACTCCCAGACATTTCAGACAGTTTTACGAAAGAAAAACAAAATTAGAGAGAGGCCACACCTTTCTTGGTTGAGAAAAGTCTAGTCTACAGAGAAAATCTCTTTGAGACCAGTCTAGTCTACAGAGAAAATTCCAGAACAGCCTGTGCTACACAGAGAAACCCTGGGTTGAAAAAATGAATAACAATAAAATAAAATTAAGAAGAGCACTAAGATCACTCAACGATGGTCTTCAAAACACAATGCTTAAGACACTAGATAACAAGAGGAAAGATTTTAAATTTTCATCTTACAGCATATCAAAGACCCAATCATAACACATAGAATCATAAAACTTATTTAAAAGGACCCAAGGAAAGAGCACCTAGCAATCAATGGATTTGGCAGGGATTTCCAGGACATGGTGCCAGAAGCCCAGGCAACAAGAGAAATATAGAAAAAGTTTGTGAGATTCTATTAACTGCAAACAGGAAAGTCATAGAGTAGTACTGGTCTGTGCATCCAACATCTGATACAGGCATTAATATCAATAGCAAAGTTCTTCCTACGTCCCTCAAGGCCGAGACCTCAAAACAACAACCTTAAAAAAGGGCTTTAATAATCCTTCTTCCAAAAATGAAGGGACAGCCAATGACACATGAAAAAGATGTTCAACATTGGCAGTCATCAGGGAACTGTAATTCAAAACCACAATTAAATACTCAGCCACTTTATACTCAAAGGGATGGCTGTTATAAAAATAACATACTTTCACACACAGTAATTAAGCGCGATGAGGATGTGGGGAATTAGAACCTGTGAACAGACGTGGTATAAAATGGTATAGCTGCCTTGAAAAACAGTTTCTTAGTAGGGGCTTCTATTGTTGTGATCAAACACCATGACCAAGAGCAACTTGAGGAAAGAGTTATTTTATTTTACAACTGTCAGGTCATAACCCGTCACCGACAGAAGTCAGGGCAAGAATCTGGAGGCAAGAACTGAAAGAAAGACCACATCGGAACACTTCTTAATACACATTCCCCATGGTTTATTCAGCCTGCTTTCTTATACAATGCAGGACAACTTGCACAGGGATGACACCACCCACAGTGGGCTAGACCCTCTGACATCAATCATAAATCAAGAAAATGCTCTATAGACTTGCCTATAAACAAATCTTATGGAGGCATTTTCTCAGTTGAGATTCCGACTTTCCAAATGATTCTAGTTTGGGTCAAGTTGACAAAAAAACAAAACAAAAACAAAAACTAATCAACACAAGCAGTATAGTTGATCATTAAAAACTGAACATAAAAACAGTATAATCACATTACCAAGTGATTCTACTTTTGAGGGTATATCCAAGAGTTGAGAGCAGCCTACCAAAGCAATTTGCGCACACATGTTCACTGAGGCATTACTCATAATAGCCAAAGGGAAGAGAAGAAAAAGAAAAACCAAGTGGCCAGCAAGAGATGAATAGAGAAATAAATATGGTTGGTTCGTATGTAGAAAAGAATATCACTCAATGCAAAAGGAAAATTGGATACACGATCCTCCATGAGTGAGCACACTTTCTACTGTGTGAACTAATCCAGTCCCAAAGAGACAAATAGTGTTGATTCCACACCTATATGAAACCTAGAGTCAGATTCACGGATACAGGAAGTACAGCCCTGCTTTCCAGGGGCTGAGCAGGGGAAATGGAGGTTATGCTGTAATGGGTACAGAGGTTTAGAAGATGAAAACGACTTGGAGATGGGTGGTGGTGGATGTGCAATACCGTGAATGCCTTAAGGCCAGAGAACTGTAGAGTTAAAAATGGTTAAAGCAGTAAAGTTTGATGTTATGTATCAAACTCAACTAACTAGACCACTATCGGGACCTCATGGAATTATCTCCAGAACTAACCAACCTGCTCTCTTAAACCACTCAGGATAAACAAATGAAGTGCATGACACCTCATTCTAGCCCCTCTCCTCTCACTCTTCCCAGCCTCCTCCAGTCACAGTGAACACACAGGTTAGATGTCCCAGTGTCACCCTGACCTGTGCAGAATGGAAGGTCCCTATCACTCCCTTGATGTGGTAATAATCGATTAGAGCTAGCGTTTCCTCCCAGTGCATTAGTTCACTAACCCCTGTGGAGCCAGCATCCATCTAATACCTCATGTTCCTTGCAAGCATGCCACTGCTAGAACTGCCCTTGCTTAGAGCTCTCTCGCAGACTACAAAGAAAACTAAGGCTTAGCCACAAGGTGATACAAAGTGACAAGCCACAAAATAAATAAAGGAATGAATAAGAAGGATATATTGGCACATGCAAGTGTTCCAGAGATATTGTTGGCCTAAGATGTGGTGACTGTGGGTTTACATGGTGTCAGCAGTGCTCAGCTCCTTTCTTCTCCCGGCCCTGCTCTGCTCTGCTCTCCGCTCCATCTTCATTCTTCTCACGGGGCTTTCCATCCAGAAGCTGAGAGCAAGCGTCCCAATTCATGGACAGTGGAGCAAAGACAGAGAGAGAGGGGGAGAGGGGAGGGGGAGGGAGAAGGGGAGGGGAGAGGGGAGAAGGAGAGCAGTGCTCTCCACAATTCCAGCTGGAGTATATTTGCTTTTTACAAACTCTAATCGGTCCACAGCCCTGAATATGTCACCTCAGCCACAATGATGCAAATTCTTAATAGCTTCGTTCCAGGTCACATAGTCTGCCTCTGAGTCAAGATAAAATAGTCCACTGAAGCTGCTGTTTGCCTGAAAGTGGAGCATTGATGACCACCCCAGAGTATTCAAAGTAAAACTAGCATCAGGGAGGGGGGAGATAAGGCAGCAGAAAGGACAGTTAAATTAAATGTGGTATTCAAATCTTTCTGGCAAAATATTTCTGGGATCCTAATTCTAGGAAGCAGTGTAGCTCCACAACGTGGTGAAGGTGCTGTGGTGTCTTATTGTAGCACTCAGTCATGAACGGAACACGAACATGTTATCATGTACCATGCAGCCTAGAAAAACCCACAGTTGAGTCTGGTGTGATGGTCTACACTTTCCGTCTTAACATAGGGGGAAGAGAGGCCTGTAGCTCACCCAGGAATTTGAGACCAGTCTGATCTACATTGTGAATTCCAGGCCATCAAGGGCTACACAGCGATGCCCTATCTCAAATCAAAAAAGGGACAAACAGCTCTGTCCTTTGCTTGTCACCATTAGCAGCTTCCTGACCCAATCAGGCTTCTCCTTCCAAGAGACCACTAGCATCATCTTTAAATGTGCACGTATAACTAGAAAGTAGGTCCATCTTTTAACTGGGGCCCTAGTTCCCATACCCAGAGACACTGGGAATCATGTTAACAAAATGTCCTGTCTTAAGTGAAGATTTGTAATAAAATCTAAGCAATATATGGCTTCTTTAGTAGCATTCATCAACAAGAGCCCCCATTTTAAATATATACCTCAGACATGTAATGCTGTCTAAATAAGCCAAAATTTTTAAGTGGAGCAGTATAAGTAGCAAGTACTAAAAAATGCTTACGAAATGCCAGGCTGCTGATAAGCACACAGGATTAATATTAACACAGCGTCACTGCACCCAAGGGAGATAGTTTCTAAGGGAGACAGTTGTCAGTGTTGTCAAGATCTCTTCTACTTTACAGATAAGGAAACTAAGCCAGGAGAGGGTGGCTGGCCCACACTTCCACACATCTGGTTAGCACATACCTGGCTTGTACTCAAGGTATCTGGCTCTAAAGCCATCAAACCAACCGCACACAAGTGGAATTTGTCCCAGACACCCTTCGACTGTCATTCGAATGAGCAGGGGAGCCTGCTTCAAAATATGAAACACAAAAACAAATATAGACAAGTTAGAAAGCAGTCACTCACTTTACAAAACGATATTGTCTGTCCTTAGTAGTAATGAGCTTGCATTTGACTGGCTAACTAGTTAAAAATCATGAATGGTTTCTCAGAAATACTGGGACAGAGAAACCAAGCCATAACTTTAGGACTCATGCCAGCTAAAGTTCAAAGAACCAAAAGGCCAATGGTCCTAGTGTCCACATGAGAAGAAAAACACAACTTTACAACTATTGAGATATTCTCTCTCTCTGAACATCAGTTACACTTGGAAAAAACAAGTCCAGGAGCCACTCTAATAGAGGGCATAGCCTCCCGCAAGGAATCCCCACAAGAGAGCTTGCTTCTTAGCCTTCTCTGTGCATTCTTGGCGTCACCTGAACCACAGTCTATTGTCACCCTCGGCAGTAAAATCTGTTGGATCAATTCTTCACAAAGGCACTGTAAACACGTGCCTCCCTCATTCAAAGCAGTTTCATTCAACCTTAGTTCTCCTAGAAATAGCATCTACACAAACCCAGGTGGTTGAAAAATGAACAGGCTTTAATGACTGGAAAATATGCAAAACGAGGCACAAGATGCAAATATAAATGCAACAGATGAACACCAACGAAAAGCTACCGCTCGCTCAACTTACAGTTGAAGGACATCAGTGGTGGACAGGTTATGAGGGGGCCACGAAAGAGCTAGTTCTGCGTAAGAAAAGCTCCTGGTGGGAAGGAGGCAGCTACTGCTAGATGCCAAGCAAGGGAAGGATAGCCCCATCTTCTCCTCTCCCAGTCTTCAGTGCTCACCATGAACAGCAACAGGATAAGGGCATCTGGAGATAGTCAGAAAAGATCAAGGAGCAGAGCATCTCTGGAAGAGAGAGAGGGAAAAGCATAATGCTTTTCCCAAAGATGGATGAACTGCAGTACTAAGAAGACAAGTAATGGGTCCATGGATGTAGCTCAGTTGGTAGAGGGCTTACCTAGAAAGCACATGCTTTTAATGCCCAAACAACTGCATTAAAACCAAGCATAGCAGCCCACATCTGCAAATGCCAACACTCAAGGGGTGAGAGTAAGAGAATCAGAAATCCAAGGTCAGCCTCAGCTATATAGAATATTCAAGGGCAACCTGGGCTATACAGGACCTTGACTCTAAACAAGAGAAGACATATAGCACGCTTCAGATCTTGAAGAATAGATTGAAACCAAGAAAATGGCCTTCTTCCCTTGCTGGTCTCTCTAATTTTGGGAAACCTGAGTGCCCAAAGAGTCATATCATCTCAAAGAGTGTCTAATCCTAAGGCTCCTTGCCAACATATGGTGGTGTTGCAAATATCCTAGAGTGGATCACTTTTCCTCAGAAGTGTCCAGAGAGTATGTGACTAAGCTGACTCAGCCTTGCCTGGATTCAGTGGGGAGGGAGGTTTAGTGACTCATTTGTGTGGGTGATGATCTGGTCTGTGGTATCCGTTGAGTGAACTTACTCTGCACACTAACAGAGCGTCTGGTCCGTCCAGGTGACTCATCTGAAGAAGTCGACCTGACCATGGTGTATCAGGCAGCTTCGAATGGAGATGTCAACTCTCTGACTGCCCTGATTCGGGAGGACCCATCCATCTTGGAATGCTGTGACAGTGAAGGTGGGCTGCTTATGTATTTTTTAAACCTAGGATGAAGTGTTTTATCCTTTCAGAGATGGTCTTTTGAGATGGGCAACACTAATGGAACTCTTTCTGGCTGACCACGAGATACTGCAGGCATCTTGCCTGTGGCTCTATAGAATCCCTTGGCGTTTCTCAGCATAATGACATTGGACATGGAACTTCAGCACCTTTCACTCATTATTCACTTATTATATTTCACTTATTATTATGAACTGGGTTGACGCCAGTATTTTTGTAGGAATGGTCAAGTAGGTGTGTGTGTGTGTGTGTGTGTGTGTGTGTGTGTGTGTGTGTGTGTGCATGTGTGTGTGTGTGTGTGTGTGCTTGTGGAAGCCAGAAGTCAACCTCAGGTGTCATTCCTAAGGTATTTTCCATCTCATTTTTTGAGACAGGGTTTCTCACTGGAATTTGGAACTCACCCAGTAAGTTAAACTGGTTGGATCAGTGAGCCCCAAGTATCTGCCTGGCTCCATCTCCTCAGGGCCAGAATTACAAGTACAAAACATTATGCCTGTATTTCTTATGTGTGTTCTGGGACCCTACTCAGTTCCTTGTAATTACACAGCAAGCATTTTGGGGACTGAGCCCTCTCTTTGACCATCAGTAGTTATAACAAGTATCTAGAGCAGAAATGGATTTGGAGAAATGTGTCATGGTCCTTCAAAGAGTCAAGAATTAGGATGACATCATGGTTGTATTTCCACCTCTATTCTTTCTAAACACAACTAAGAACTCTGGATATGATAACTAAAATAACTCTGGAAACCAAGAGAAGGGCCAAGTCCTGAGATCCAAGGACGAGCATGGTGGTGAGTTCTCTAGATTGTCTGTCTGCCTTGTATATCCCAGGGTTGGGGCTGAAGGAGCTGGCAACACAGAATGCCTCACAAGAGGGTCCACTTTCACCATTGGTCCAACACCTCTGTCATCTGTATGAGTTCTCTATTCAGAAGCTTAGAGGAAGAAGAAATACACAGACGGGGAGAGAGGAAACAAGAAAAGATGAAATTGAAAACAAAAGCAATAACAAAAAAGTCAAAGAAACAAGGAACAATCTGGAGCAACGCTGACAAGAAAAACTAACTGAAGGAGATATAAATTTACTCTCTGGAATAAAACCAAGGATATCACTACAGATCCTACAGAAAGACTGCAAATAACTTCACACATGTAAATTTGACAATTTAGATTAAATGGGTTAATTGCTCAAAATAAACTGGGAAGAGGAAAAGACCTTAGATTCCGTTAGTGCCTGCTGTATCTACTGTATCTATATGTGAAAAGATCACAGTGGACGCCATAAATATACATAATTTATGGTTATTAACAGCTCTAGTAGAAAACAAATGGAATATTCCTATAACTAGGAAATTAAATTCATAATTTAAAAATTTCTAAAGGGGACTACCTTCAGCCCTTGATGGTCTTATTTGAGTTCTACTATTTATTTATTTATTTATTGTTTAGAATTGTTTTATGTGTTTGAGTGTTTTGTCTGAATTTTGTCTGTGCACCATGTCCGTGTTTGATGGCCCAGGTCAGACAGAAGAGGGTGTCAGACTTTCTGGAACTAGAGGTACAGATGGTTGTGAGCCACCATCTGGGTGCTGGGAATCAAACCCAGGTCCTTTGGAAGAGTAACAAATGTTCTTAATCACTGAGCCATCTCTCTGACACATTTACAAAAATTTTCAAGAATAATCAGCATTAATTTTATGATTTCTTCAAAAAGAGAAAAGAAGAACATACTTCTTAGCTATATGAACTAAAATTACATTAATATCAATATTTGATAAAATCATAAACTAGTTAAAGAGGGAAATCATATCAGTTGGCACAGAAGTATTTCATAGAATTTAATACACATCTGTAATTTTAAATCTCAAAAATCAGAAATGGAAAGGAGCTTTCTCAATGTGACAGAGAACAAAGCCAGGTACAGTGATATGAGACTATAGTTCTATCCACTTGGGAGGCTAAAGCACAAAAGTCATGAGTTCAAGTCTATGCCAGGCAATTTTCTTTTCTAAGATTATCTACAGTATTACTCAGTTGTTAAAGACTGAATGTTTTGACTCTGAGATAGGGAACACAGATGGAATGTCCACTCTCAGCACTTAATTTCAATGCAATATAAATTCAAAAGGCCAGAAGAAAAGGCAAGAAATGGAAACGCACATATACAAGAGAACAACAGAAACGGCTGCTTTTCACACAACTTAACTATCACTAAAGACAATCCTAAGATGTGAATTTGGAGATCACAGGTACAAGATGAGGGCGTAAACCCAATCCAGATAGATTAGAGACAAAATGTACAGGCAAAATGTAACAATCTGAAAGACAATATGGAAGTCTGCCCCTGTGTGTAGCCAGTTTGTCAGTACATACTTACTAAATATCTTGGCCGTCCCCACCAATGTACAATGTCACCTGAATTATACAGCGAGCTCCATGCAATTCTGAGTATTTCTCGAACTCTCCTTTCTAAACTGTTGAGGAATTTCTTGCTTTAGTTGTCATAACTTTATAATAAACATTGTCTGCTAATAAGGTAATTTTCTGTTCTTTGTTCTCTGAAGAAATCTGTATAGAAAGTACATTCTCAACTAGTCAGAAAGAACATGTAATTTTATACAAATATTATGTAAGATTAATTTGTTTTAGTTGCTGAATATTTCAGATTTACAAATTGTTTCATTTTCTTATTCATTATGTCCTTTCTTTCCCCCTCTTATGATTGTACTTACCTTTTCATTTTTTTAACTTCTAATATTTATTTGTTTATTTTTGGTTTTTCAAGACAAGATTTCTCTGTATAGCCCTGGCTAACCTGGAACTCACTCTGTAAACCAGCCTGGCCTTGAACTTAGGGATCTACCTGCCTCTGTTTTCCTCTGAAGTGCATGCACCATCACAAGGCTTGAAACTACTTGATAGGAAGGGAGATAGGGAGGAAGAATGGGAAGGGAGAAAGGAAGGAAGTAGGGAAGGATGGAAGAAGGAAGAGATTAGGGAAGATAAGGAGGAAAGGAAAAAGAAGGGAGGGGAAGGAAGAATCTACTGTTCTAAGAATCACTTCATTGCTGCTTCAATATTAAAAAGGAGGGATGCTGGCTTACAGCTGCCATGTTCAGGGAGAATGGCAGTCAGAGATCCATCCATTCTCAGGGATCTCTGTGGACCATAGCTGGGTTCACCCAAGCTCAACATGGGTCTCCAGCTCAACAGAATCTAAGCACGTCAGTTCAGCAAGGGGTTGGATCCAAGCTTGGCCTCTTGGTCTGAAGGAATGTGACACTCCTTGCTTGTTCCAACAGCCCTTCAAAGTTAAGCAAAATGTTCCCATTTATCTCTATTGCTATTCAGCAAGAAAACACACTGAAAAACAAAATGTCTTCAATGTTGTTGATTCATAAAGAGCTCAGTGAGGGGGATCCTACTAAGAACTTGTATAACCCAATGCTAGGCTACCACTCACCCAGCATGACCACCCACTACCTCTAAAAGGTGCTGAACCTGGTTACCTGGATGGACCAAGAGCTGGTCCAGGCTCTGCACCTACTTCAGCTTTGTCAGTCCGGGTGAACTTACCTGGGAGATCTGGAGTTATTCATATCCCTGAGGCAACAATAGCCAGTTTTGGTCACCTGCCCAAAGTGCTTTAATTCACCAACTACTACAGAGAACAGAGAGCATGCGGAGAGGGGAGAGTCACAGACAACTGAGGGGAAAGAGCCAAAACACATCGCTTATGTAAACAGAAACCATCATCTTCGGCTCTCCTCAGCCCCACAAAATCCAGCAGCTGGATTTGTGCTACAGGAAATCAGAATGAATGAACAGACCAACAGTTTGCTCATAAATCCCAAAAGCTAAACATTTATAAAGGCTGTTGAAATGTCTCATTCCAGGATGCACGCCCTTGATGCACGCGGTTTCAGGACGTCAAGTGGACACAGTGAAATTGCTGCTGAAGATGGGCGCCAACATTAACACACAGGATGCATGTGGCCGTACCAGTTTATGCCTGGCAACCTATCTGGTACGAACTTCTGTTTGTTAATGGGGCTACAGAACAAGGGAACTAAAGATGTCATGTGGATTCTACACACAGAATGGTGCCTATGGGCCGATACAGTAGGTTAACAAGAATAGGACTTTAGGTTTTATTCATTATCCTTAAGGTTTGTATGGGACATAAGTACATTTATGTATGTGTGTGTGTGTGTGTGTGTGTATGTATGTATGTATGTATGTATGTGTATATATATATGTATGTATATATGTATATATATATGTGTGTATGCATGTATGTATATATGTATGTATATATGTGTGTATGTATGTGTATATATATATGTATGTATATGTGTATGTATATATGTATGCATGTATATATATATATGTATGTATGTATATATGTGTGTATGTATGTATATATGTATGCTTTTCTAGACAAGGTTTCTCCATAAAGCCCTGGCTGTCCTGGAACTCACTCTATAACTGACAAGTCAACATAGAGGTGATGTGACCACCAAGAAATATGTTGTTTTCTATCTCATCATCAAAATTTCACTTGAGACATTTCTGGCCCATGTTGGTATTTCTAACAAGGCTGCCATAAATAACCCCCAGAGGGTGGTAACAATTTGAAGATTCAGTTAAGGCTTGGCTGGGATTAGATGAAACTTAGCTGAGTGGAAGCTCCACGCTGCTGACTGTGAGAAGTGATGAGAACTGGGAAGGGTGAGCGGACGAGGGCATGGAGACACAGACGTCACGGACATGGATGTCAGGGTCGTGGGTGTCAGGGACGTGGGTGTCAGGGAGGAGGGCATCGGGGAGGAAGGCACTAGGGATGTGGGCACCGGGGATGTGAGCACCGGGAAGGAGGGCATCAGAGACTAGAGCATCGAGGATGTACCAGGACCACAGGGGCAACACCAGTGAAGAACTCGCTCAGTTCATAGCTAGTGCTCACATTAGAAACTGTAATGCCATCTCTCATACTAGGGATTTCAGCTCAGCATTGCCCAACATTAAACAAAGCTCAGTTAAGACTCACTGAAAATCCTCTAAGCCCTCTCCCTTCAGATGCTCTCTGTGGTCCTTCTGGAAGCTCCCTGGGCTGGCTTAAACCCATGTTAAACAAGCTGAACCTACCATGTGGGGCACAGTTTATTGCTTTCCTTCTTTTCCAGCAACATGGCCACTACCCTGTCACATCTGTTGCCTCTTGGGGTCACTGCTGCTGCCAGTTGATAGTCACAGATTTCTCCCAACCAGCCCCCCTACGGATTCACCCCTTCAGCCCCACTGAAATAAAACACTTCTCTTCCCCAAACACACCACCCCTTCCTGCCACACAGTTCAGAGTTTGCAATGATGCATTGCTCAATTCCCACAGAGATTTTCTTCAGAGGCTACTTTAATTTTTTTTTCTTTGCAAACTCTGTTTCTGGGACCCACAAATGATTTTTTTTTTTGAAATGTGGTCCACAGGCCTCTTGGATCAATATCACTTAGAGGTCTATATCACTTAAAGGTCTTATTTGAAAGGCAGGTCCTGAAGTACGCTAAGACTTCAATAGTTAGAAACTCCTTAGATAGCTTGGAGGCAGAGGAGGATAGGAGCCTGCAGGTTAAACTAATCTTCCTGGCAAATTTGGTGTCTGCTTAAGTTTAAAGACCACTGCTCTGTATGTGTTAGCTGAGTGAGTCTCTGTAGACATGGGACCTTGAGCAAATCACTTCACCTTTTTGGGCCTCAATCCATATTTTTGAGGTGTAGTTAAAAACAATAACCTAAGCTTATCATACCTGAAGGAAAAGGTAGAGCCAGCTAGCAGGTAGTAGGTAGGTAGGACACTCAGTTGTTGCTTCAGAATGGTGTCATGTGTTTCCAATGTCTTCATTGGTTTTTAAATTTCCTTTCTGAAGAAAAGAAAAAATAATGAAGAAAACCACATACACACATTGAGTTCCAGGAAACATTGCAAAATATTTTAGATATTTCAAAGCTTACTCCACCAAAAGATCTGCTTTTTCAAAAACTAGTGCTTGGGCAATTCTGAAGTTTGCCCAGAGTGCCTTGCTGTTGGATTTTTTTCTTTTAAGCAGAGAACTTGATGACTTTGATATTGGCAACTAGAAACAGATTTAATACATTAGTAAACTGTGAGTCAATACTGACAATGTCTCCAAATATTTGCTTTACTTAGGGCAGATATTGCTGGTCAATTCTACAGAGCTTTACTTGGTATTATAGCCCATGACATTTATTTAGTTTAGATTTTTGTGACAGGGTCTTATGTAGTCTAGGCTGGCCTCCAAATCACTATATAGCAAAGGATGACCCTTGACTCCTGACCCTCTTTGATATTAACCTCCCAAATTCTGGGATGCTAGGTCTGCATATCCATGCCTGCTTTGGTCCAAGAATTTTGATGTGCTCTTGCTTGACAGACATTGTCTAGACTCTTAAAAACCACAAGGTTCTCTTTCTACTCTTATTTTCTTACTTGAACAAGATTATTAACCCTTGGGGGTTGGTGCTTCCAATATTGTCATACTAAGGAAGAGACTCTTCAGTCAACACATCCTACTGGGGCATCTCCAGGCTTGACTACACACTAACAGAGGAAAGGAGAAACTGCTTTTGGATGAAAGGTTATCTATCATATCACTCCCCTCAATGAGAAGTTCGGCTATTCAGTTGTCTGTTTAGGAGACCTTCTGTTTAGGAATGAGAACAAAACTTGGTCATCAACAGTGTTGGATCAGTTAAAGAAGTATAAACTAAGAAAAGCAGTATAAATCTAGGCAGGGCTAGCCTCAGGTTACTTCTGTCCTTTAACATGAGATAGCAGAAAAAATGACCCAGTCAGAAATGCTAGCCAGCAAGGTGATAATATAAGTTTCAGTTGTTACAATGAGGATGCAGGGAATTCACGAAGCTTCCCGAGAAATACACAGGCCTGTAAAACCTTCCAATGGGCCTGCATCCCTCGGAGAACACGAGTTATGCCTTCATGTTAGAAACTCAGGATGTTAGCATTAGAGTCTCAGCTACTGGCAGGGTGTGCGGGTTACATATCTAAGCCTAATGAGGCTGACTCGAGAAAGCCACATGCTCTCCTTCAGGTTATTAGAAAAAAGAACATAAAATAAAGAATGAAGGCCTACACTTTAGACTGTTTCTGGAACACATAGACTGGGACACAGAAGCAGCATTGAAATCTGGTTTTTAGAAGTAGGTTTTACCCGAGTCAGACAGTTGATATGTATGAGCTGGAGTTTAAGCCACACGCTGAGAGGCCCTGGCAGGTGACCACTGCCTGTCACATGCTATCTTTGGCGTGTAGGAACAAGAGCAGCCCGTGCGAGGCAGTTGAATCCAAGTGAGTAATCCTGGACACAGAAGGGAGAACCTGGAGAACAGTGCCTGTGTCTATCTGCATATGAAAGAGCAACAATCATACAGAAAACTTGGGAACGTGAAGCTAGAGCTGGAACTGTTGTCCTTAATGGTTTCAACTTAAACATGCTGTTAGCCAAACCAAAGAAGTGGCCAAATAAATAAATAAATAAAACCCAAACGAACAAAACCAAAACCAAAAATCAAAAATAAAACCAAAAAAAAAAAACCCAGAACAACAACAAAACAAAATGAAATTTTAAAAGACCTATAGAATGGGTTTCCTGTGCATGTTGACCTGTGTTATGTACGGCTGTGCTGTAGAATGATGCCATTGCTATTTCAGGGCTGGCTTGAAGGCTGTGTGAGTCTGCTCAGAAACGGTGCCAAGCACAACATCCCAGATAAAAATGGCCGCCTGCCCCTGCACGCTGCTACTGCAGAGCCTGATGTGAGGTAAGCAGTTCAGTGCACACACCCGATGGAAGAGACATTGCAGGAGAAGGGAGTGGAATCCACCCCTCTGTGGCTGATAAAAATGAGACTTACCCATTTTTTTTTGCAGATAGGACCACACTAAATGTTCCAGAGTAATCTTAAACTCCAACCTTACCTTCTTCCTACTTCAATGAAACCTCTTTCCTCATAGCCTTTTAATTAAGGAGAAAGACTACTTTAAGTCACTGGAATTCATATATTCATTCATTCATTCATTCATTCATTCATTCATTCATTCATTCTAGTAGTCATGGTCAATTATTAAATCAATTAACTATCACCAGACCTTTATTGTGAACCAGGCAGAGTTTTAGTCCTTAACCATGTCACAGTCACCAAGACAGTCACTGATGTCCCAGAGCCAACACTGTCAAAGGAATCAAGTGACTCACTAGTAAACAAAGGAGCAAGATACTTTCCAATAATGACAAGTGCTTTGTAGAAAACCAAACAAGCTAAAGCTGCCGTGACATGTCAGTAAGGTTAATGTCCAAATGGAGTGAGTGGACAGCAAGAGTCTGGGAGTAGAAGAGGCACAGAAGCCTGAGGTGGAAGTCCAAGAAGTTAGAGACAAAACCAGGAGGGTATGTACATGGAGCCCATGTGAAGAGATTTACTTAAAGAAAGTCAGTGCCTGAGGAGGTTGCAATTTGGTGAGATAATGGAGAAATCAAGGGAAAACCTTCTTCCACTCCAACTGAGTTCCTCACTCCCCACTGGTCGAATTGGCCTCTGTCTCCACCATTTTGAAAGCTCCTATAGCAGCTGCTGACAACATTTCCTACTACAAATAGCAGTGCTGCCACTTGGCTCTTCGTTCATACTCTGTTGCCTACAATATGCCTTTAATGGTAGTTCAGCATCTCCCAGTCCCGGGACCTGACCAGCAGCACAGGGGGATACATTGTATACCTAATCCTTAGCACCCGGGGCCAGAATGAAGACCTGAAGCTCTGTGGAGCTGAAGGGGTTAAATCATCCTCTAGGAGGGGTATGAGTGTAGGGGAATAACAGGATTTCTTCAGTCATTTTTATAGAAAGTAAAAGGCTTGGAAATTCCAGGTCTATCCCTGAGGCTTGCCGCTTGTTATCTTGGATCATATCCAGAAATAACAGAATTTACTCAAAGCCTTGAGCAAGCCCAGACCATTCACTCTCAGTAAACATCGGAGGTAAGCAGATGGTCCGCTTAAGAAAAAGGGGAAGGGAGGGAGGAATAAGAAAGGGGGAAGGGAGGGGGAGAGGAAAGAAAGAGAGGAAAAGACTTTATTTTAGACAGCTTGTACACATGTTTTGTCATAAAAGTATACTGTTTCTGCAGGAGTGGTCTTGAGAAAATAAGTTTAAGAACATACCCTGCAAGAATTACTCTGCCTCGATTACTGAACTTAAGTGACTTTATCTGCTTCTCTTGTGTAGTTTTAAAAGCCATGTATTCTGAAAAATAAATGCCCTCTTAAGTTGCAGTAATTATAGTTACTGCAGTAAATAAAACCCAAAGTTGGGGTGCTTCACACTCAAGTTTTACTTCACAGTCCAGATGTCAGTGGTGCTAGGTGGTGCATGGCTCCCCTCCACGTGGTGATTCAGGGACCCACTCACCTCTCCTCTTGTAATGCTGGCATCCTGAAAGATCACAGAATGTCCCTCACTTGACTTAGTGATGGGCAAAGAGGAGCAAAGAGATGCCTTTCTCATTCTTGCAAAACCTCAGGCATATGTCACCAATCACATCTGCTCTTCTTCCATTAAAAAGAACTAGTGTTCTTTGCGCACACTTGAATAGCATGAACCCCAGGAAATACAATCCTGGGTGGGCAATCTCTATGCCTCTGGTGATTCCGATCCATGAATTGGGAACTCAGATTTAGACAAGAAGTTCTCTCTTCCATTTACACCTGAAGTGTCAATTAAGTCTTCTCAATCAAAATCACATTCAGAATCAGTTCAGTCAGCTAGATTCAACCTCTGAAACAATCAGTTGAAAATCCATTCAAGGGTATGTCCTCTTCCATGGATTTGTTTGTTTGCTTTTGGCTTTTTGAAGACAGGTTTTCTCTGTGTCGCTCTGGCTATCCTAGAACTCACTCTATACACCAAGCTGGCCTCCAACTCAGAGGTCCACCTGACTACCCCTCACCACCCCGCCCATACACTGCTAGGGCAACTCTGTGACTTTGTGAGTTTCTGCTTCAAACACCTAATGCAGATGCAACTGTCATAAATTTTCATAGTGCAGATGCACTATGAAAAGTGTGTACCATCAACATCCAGCTCCAAGAACTTAATAGATAGCAATGTCTCTACAAACACTAGGTAGAACTTTGAAAGCAAAGAATTGAGGATTCTTCTTCTCTGGATATTATACCTAACGACCCAGCCTACATCATCTGATGAGTTTAATCCAGAAAAGTAAACCTCTTTCTATGTGCTAAAGATACAAGTTTTCTTTTTATAAATGGAAAGTTGATTCTGAATGGTAAAATCCGGCTTTACAGTGCTACTCAACTAACGAAACCCAAAACTGTGATTGTTTTAAGAGCAATATTTTGTGTTAGTGAGTCTTCTTCAAAATGGATTGGGTCAAACCGTTACCAACCCATAGACAGCAAATAAAGCAGCTGAATTACCTGCAGACACTCTGGGAAGCAGTTTATCCTGAAGGCTTCCTCCTGAGAGTAAACAGGTAATAACGAGATATTTAGTGGTTGTTTTACTGAGAAAATTTGACAGTTGCATCTGCATTAGGTGTTTGAAGCAGAAACTCACAAAGTCCCAGAGTTGGGCTGCAGCCACCTGTTTAAGCATCAGCATACACTGCATACACTGCTTACACTGCATACACTTAGCATTGCTTTCTGAGCAAACAGACCTTGTCTGGCTTTGTAGGCATTTTCCAACATTGCAACTGCACTGGAGAAGCAAAGTCTCTTCTATTAAGGCAAGTGAGCCTAGTATCTTAAATGGACATAACCTTTAGAATAAAAGCATTCATTTATTTACTTTGTGTGTGTATGCATGCATGTGTACACCATGGCTCACATGGTGAGTCAGAGGGTAACTTTCAGAAGTTCTCTCCTTCATCCCTGTGAGTTCCCAGGATCAAACTTAGGTCGTCTGCCTTGGAAAGAAACACCTTTACCCACTTGTATCCTCACTTCACAGATGAGGAACTGTGACAAATGGAAGCTAACGAACTTACACACAAGAGGAAAACCTGCCCAATGGGTCTATTGTCCTCCTGAGAGCCACCATTTCGGGCCTTGCAGAGTTTATTGTAATGATTATATTTTATGGGCAAGCCCTCGGCCTGTGTTGCCAGCCCTTATGAGAAACAGCCTTACAAAATTTACTGGCTCACAATCCGATCATATTTTATTCATTACAACATCTTCAAAAATCCTATATAAGAAACCACAGGAAAAAAAAAAAGTTTTGCTAAGAGAAGGTTGGCTCCACTTCTCCAGAGAAAACATTTGGAATTTGTATTATAGGAACTTTGTGGTTTAGGATCCTGTGCCTTGCTTTCTGTGCTTAGAAAGTTCAAACTTTCCAAAGTTTGAAACCTGCCTATGACACACACTGCATTGTAGATCTTTTCTTCCTATCTTCTGCCCCTGTTTTCTCTGGATAATTTCTTCACTCACCTTGTTTTTATTTATGTAACCAAATGCCACCTAAGATGCTTGTTGGGTTGAGGTCAAGAGTGTCTGGGAGTCAGGCTGAGCTTGAATCTGGCCTCATCTGACCATTCCTTTGTCTTGGACAAGTTAATATGTCAAGGCAGATAAGTTTCTTTTTCTAGAAGGTAAGGGGAGGCAAAATTAGAGGAAAATATATTAGCCATAGTACTGATCATGGTACCTAGTATACTGTGTTCAGAAAGCATTAAGACTAAGTGTGATTATAGAAAGACATGACTATCACATGCTAGCATTAAAGAATAGCGTCCCCTTATTGCCACCCCACCAGTTCCCATCTTGGCACATGCAGGTCTGCTGAGAGTGAGTAAAACACACAGCTATTTGTGCACACGGCTCTGTAGCAGCATGCAATACCCGTTCACTGCAAAGGATGCTGGGATAGGAACGTTCACTCCCCTGTGTGTAGACTCAAGGAAACAGACTGCTTTGAGACTGCATAATTGAACTCAGACTACTCTGTTCCATCAGAAACTCCCTTTGCTACTTGTGAGCGCAGGTCCATCTGTTTTCTTCATATTAGTAAGCAGTACGAACAGCCACCCCACCCCACCCCTACCGCCGAGACCTTGTGAAAAGCTGTTTACACTGGCTTAAAAATCTGCTGACCCTTAGGTTTCCAAACAGCAAGCTCCTCCCATGTGACACTCACTGAAGGCTATGGACAGGAAAGCCTCAGACTGAAGCTGCTTTTAACCAGTCCAGAGGGACACTTACATTCTGCCTTTAGCCTATAGAGAGAGTCAGACTCTCTGACTGGCTTGGATCCACATCCTCAACTAAGGTCCAGGGAGTGGGTTTGGAGCAGACGCAGGGATAAGTGATTTGTACATTAGCCTGATGAACACAAAGGAGCCGAGCGCCTGCTCTGAGCTCTCTGCTTCTCAACAGGTCCAAGTTTTCTCCCTTACAGTACCCTGGAGCTTTTTCTTGTACCCTTGGTTGGGTAAAAGAGGGGACAGGATCCTTAGAACAAAGTCCCAAAGAGACAGAGTTTCATTTGTGCAGTCCTGTAGGCACTAGCACTGAAAGGCAAGAAGCAATTTCCTCTGAAAGAAGCCACCAGGCTCTGAAGCACTTCTTCATGATCTCCATGGTAATAGGCAGATTTTCTTTTCTTTCTTTTTCACATCCCCCCATCCCTGCCCCACCACCACATCACCAGCTTTTCTGTATCATTTCATCGCTCTTGACTACAGCCAAAGGGTTTCCTGGCTCCCTTCTTCAGGATCCTTTAAGTTACTAATGCTGTAACCTGATGTGGAATTCCGTTATAGCACACTCTTGCATCCAGATGGCATTAGGGACAGGAAGGGGAGATGGCTGGCTTGGGGAACATCTCCATTCATTGCCATCACTGAGCTGCAGGGCTGGGAGCCTGCAGGGTCAGTAAGCTGCTCCTATGATGTCTTTAGCTGATTCCTGCTGTCACCTGAATCACCTAAGGGTGATCGGAGAAGACCCAGAAAAGACAAGACCCAGAAACATTTTTTTAAAATGAACCAGCATAGAAAAGTTAGGGGTGGGCACATGAGAGTGAAACTTAGTGCTTCATAAGCATTGACTCACTTAAAATTGTAGCAAATCTTGAGGAATTAGAAGGTATCCTCCTCATTGTACATATGGAGGTGCAAATCAGAGAACCCAAATCTCTGTAGGATAAGGGCAGGATGCAGTGTACATATGAGACCCCGAGAATGTTATAACTTGTCCAAGGCCCCTGAATCGTTGGTAGAAAGTATTATTCAGTCATGGCCCTGGGTGAGGGAAGGCACCTGCTGAGGATCCTTGTTTGCTGTCCTGGTACCTGGGATGTAGTGGCCTGGAGCTGCTGCTCTGAGATCTGAGGGCAGTTTGAACAGGTTCCAGTGGGGATGGTGGAAGAAACGTTTCTGGCCACCACAGCCTCATGCTGGAACTCTAGGAGAACAAGACTGAGATCAACAAGTGTTCCAGGGATGAGGCAGATGGCGACCAAGCCAGATTACCTCCACACCACAGAACAGCCAGGGCTCAGCAGGCTTCACAGGAAGAGCTCTCTTCATCTGGATATCTGTGTTCAGCTTTGAAGACCAATGAGTCTTTAAGATTTTAAAATCAAATCGTTAAAGAGCATAGGTTGGCCCCTCAGACAGAGAAGTCAGGGGGTTCTAAAAGGTAGTAACCAAGCAAAGTCCAGTGAAACTAGCAAGAGATGATGGTGCTCTCTATTCACCTAGCACAGTGACACGTACCTGTTGTCCTAAGCTGAGGGAGAAGAATCACAGCTTTGATGCCAGCCTACGATACCTAAGAGTTCAAAGCCAGCTGGAGGGTACAAGGCAAGATAGTAAAACTAAAACAAAATTTAAAAACTTAGGTTCTCCAAAAGAACAGAAAAATTTTACCACTCCTTAATCTAAAGGGGACAAGGAATCATTTCGGGAAATTAATCTGATTTGTCCCTTTTCCAGAGGTGCTCCCACTAAACTAAACAATCAAACCACAGGTGTGGAGGCTTGGTTAATGTCCTTCTCGAAGGTCAACCCCAGAGCCAGGGATTGCAGAGAGAAGGAATGTGAGAAGCCCGTGGTGAAAGGCCTTTATCCAGGGCGTTGGGGGCCCACCTAGGGGCCGGTGTGGGATCTGTGTCTGTTTACCCCATTCCGGTCTTCCCTGAACTTCACTTTCCTGAGAGCCATTTCTCTTCACAAGGATCCACAAGGGAGAACCTGTCTGTGTACAGAGGAGCCATTCAACTTGGGGCTAGCCGAGAGAGTAACACCGGCCCTAGCTCAGTGATTCTCAACCTGTGGGTCATGCATGACCCCTTTGGGATCACATATCAGGTATCCTGCAGATCGACTGTTTACATTACGATTCACAGCCGTAGCAAGTGTCTAGTTAGGAAGTAGCAACAAAAATAACCTTATGGTTGAGGGTCATCACAACATGAGGAACTGTATATTAACGAGTCGTAGCATTAGGAAGGTTGAGAACCGCTAGCTTAGTTCTTTTCTTGACTCCGCCCCTCGCCCGCTCCTGCGCCCACTGCAGACCAAAGGGACCCTAGAGATTAAAAGCGACCACTAGAGGGACACAGAGAGGAAACAGTTCAGTCTCACTCCCACAGCGAGAAGAAAAGTTGGATTGGAGAATAAAGCTAAACTGCTTCATGTTTCAAAGATTCTTATAAAAGTCATTTGAACTCTCTCTGCCTGCATGTTCTCAGCCCTCATCACCGCAGTTCACGGACCAATCACCAGCACCTTCTCAATCATTTCCAAACAGGGCTGTTTACCAGAATGGCCTGAGAACGTTCTTTTCAACTGTACTGACTAGGCTTCTCCAAGACCCATTGAGTACAGTCCAGCTGTTTATGGTTTTAAAAAATCTCCCTGGTGGTTCAGAGATGGGACCCAAAGCTTGAAAATCTAGGATTACTGTTTCTGGAAATAACAGGTTTGTCTCTCAGACATATCTACATGTTTTAAGCATATCGTCTCAGTCCCCTCACTGAGCTACGAGACCAGGACCTACTGCCCCCAAATACAGGAAGCTGAGGCAGAAAGACAGTAAGCAACTTGGCTTAGAGCACAGAGTTTGGCAGGACTGACATGTGAACCCAGACAGTCTGGCTCCAGAGCCTGGCCCTAGAACCAGAGCCACCAACCGCCTCTATCTCACGGAGGGAACGTTGACCTCAGACAACCAAGCTCAGGGCAGTGAACTGGAGAATCACTGACTGTTGTGGCTCGCTCAATCCTGTCATTGCCTGAGCAGCTGTCCCTGTTTTACCAGTGTGTGGAGGTGTAAACACAAGCACTGCATGTGCTTATGCAAAGGGAACAAAAGCCAGCCAGGACATGACTTTGGCTACTGAAGTACTACGTGGGTGACAGAGTGAGGCTAAAGGATGTCTTGACTCACCTCAGTCCCCAGGAGCACTAAGATGGTGAGAAGCTAGAGAAGACAGGCGTGGTCCTGTTTTCCATGCTAATGGCTTCCCATGCACCTTTTCTTGGATAGGTGGGAAGAGCCTCGTTTTATTCGGAGGCCTCCAACTTCATCCTGGCTCTTGTGCCTTAATACTCATTCTAAGCACCCATCGCTGTCCGTGCTGTTGACCCACTCTGTCCTTCCCAACAGGCTCCTCATAGTCCTGCTGCAGCAGTCCAGCCTCAGTGAGATCAACCATCAGGACACGGAGGTGAGTCGGCTGTCTCAGCCACACTCTGCATGGAAGGATAGAAGACATCCTTTGCACATCCCTCTCAGTGCCCAAGCTTCTCCTCTCCTACCTTCAGGCAGAGCTCTAGCATGTTTGGTGTGACTAGGTTTTACCACGGGGAGGTTTTCTTGCATTGAGTCCTTAGGCGTTAATTATATGACTGAAATTTTGTTATTTTCTTCTGGGTATTCCCTCTCCTGTCTTTTAGAGTCCCTCAAACATAATAACAAGCAATGGCTTCAGATGTGGGTTTTTTTTTTTTTTTTTTGAGTTGGAAGGATAGACAGAATACTTCCAGGTCAGCATTGCTAGTCCCTGTTAATCACGACTGTTGCTTCCCTTCACATTGCTAACGCAGCTTTGCAGAAGGCTTCTAAGTCTTCCAGGTCAGCTGCCCCAGAGCAGCTAAGGGGTTTCTTATAGTTATTCACTATAGCTGTATCAAGTTGTTTGAGGATGAGTGCTGATTTTCGTTGGCCAATAGATTTCTGTTACAAGCATCTCAAATCCAACAGAAAGACCTGGGCTCTTAGCGGGCTTTCTATACAAAAACATGCTTGGCTAGGTTACTCTTCAGTAAGTAGGATTGGTAATATTGAGAAAAGTCTAGTCTAGAGTAAAGATATGCATACACAAGATTCACACTCCACTGGCTTTGATAGACCCAGCTGGTCATAGACATTGAGTTAGGAATCAGCCCCTCATAGCTTCCTCCTGGTTTACGTCTCTGCCCCTAGATGTCTTGATCCTGTCATCAAAGGCCTCCCACTAACCACCCTGATGACCACACCCAAAAGCCCCTGTTTACAACTTGGGGTTGAGGTTGAACATCTTGCTGATTTGTGCGTCACACACTGTGTGCACTCCACATCCATGACCCAAAGGCAAACCTCAGAGGGCAGGAGTCCACCTTTTAGACTTCTGCTTTAAAAAGATGGCTGCACTGAGCAGTCTGTGCCCACGTGTGAAGCAGAGTGCTGTGTCTGCACCCTGGGGATGTCTAGCCCTAAGTAAGCTACCAACCACTTCCCCTACCTCACCCCCATCCTCACCCCCAAACTGGGTCTTATTTAGGCAGCTGGTGATTCAGCCATTCATACTCTAAAGTCAGACTCCATGTGCAGACCTGCAACTCTGGCTGCTTTGAAGCTGAACCAGTAGTGTCCCCAAAAAACCATAATTCCCCATCCCCCTACTCCACCCACGGAAGCCGAGTTGAGCACAGTTCTTTAAAAGACCTCTGGCTCTTCCTCAGCCAAAGTGATCTCTGTTTAAAACAAACAAACAAACAAATGAAAAACTGAGGGGCATAGAAATACATGCCTTTAATCCCAAGATAACTCGGACGTCAGACACAGGAGGATCTCTGTGAGTTCAAGACCAGCCTTGTCTATATATCAAACTCTAGGACAGCCAGGACTACATAGAGAGACCCTTTCAAAAAACAACAACAACAACTTCTCTTGCTATCACAGCAGTGTTTTGACCAACCAAATTCTAAGCTCAGAAAACAGCAGTCTTAAAGATGCTATGTTCTATCTAATGTCACAGTTTCCTCTCAAACCAACGTCTCGGCAGGTCTGCATCCAATCGAAATCTCCTTCTAATTGGCTTTCCTGTTGTAGAAACAGGAGTGTATACAGCCTGTGGGATGAGGTGATTGACAATTAGGATGTTCTCACAAAATTTGTCTTTCAAATTAGCTTTGTTTACTCACACCCTTATAATTCTATGCTACAGATATCTCACCAAGCAAAAAACAGATGGTTGGGCAGGAACTATTGCTGAAGGACTCGACTGGGGAGTTTTCTAAGGTGAGGGCACTTCAGGAGTTTTGCCAGCTCAACCCACCTCTGAAAGTAAAGTCCTTCATTGTGGGTGGCCGGCAGGATAGCACTGGTGGAGGTTTTAGCAGGTCTTGGCCAGTGGCTAGTGCTAACAGTTGGGCAGATGTGTGAGTTCAGCAACAGTGCCAGAAGGTCAAAGGTCACTGGAGGCAGGACCACACACAGAGGCCAATCTCAGGTCCTCTGATGATGAGTATCATCAATACAGAGGCTATAGAAAGTCTTGGGAAGTGTGGCAGTAAGAACCTAGAGACCATTTTCAAAGTTCTAATTTGTGTATCATTTCACTGGGTGGTGGCTTTGGGTTGTCAGGGTTCACAGTTTGGGGCTAGTTGACTTACTTATCAATTTGCTACTTTGTGGTGTTGCATGGCTGGTCCCTTACCACATTAGAACTTGCTTCCATTTCCTATCAGAGCTTCCTGGTGGTAGGCTTACAGTCACTCAAAATGGTTTGTAAGTTACACATAATGGTTCCACTAATGTTTCCAAACCTGTGCTTTTCATACTGTGCACATCTACATGAACACATGTAAATTTAATATAGGATGAGCTCTTTGTGTGCATGAGGAACTAGTCCCGAGCTCTCTCTAGGATACCAGAAATCAGAAGTTCAAGTGTCATCTATAAAACAGTGGAGTTTTTGCCAGTAACTTACACTCATCTTTTCTCAGACCTCAACTCTCAAGAATGATGACAATAAATTCCTAAGGCACTGAAAGCAATGTGTAACAGTTAGTAGATGGCACCATTTAATGACAAGAAAGAAGCCTGTGCATGATTAAGACAGTTCTGACCTCCCACAGATATTGTCAGTCCTCATTTGGTGAATCCATGGATGTGAAGCCCACAGATGAAAAGGGCCACAAACAGAAGAAAAGGGAAAAAAACAATTTCTGAAAAAATTCTAATGCTAGAATGTGATGCTCTTATGTCAAGAAAATGGGTATCATATTTTAGAGACTGTCCTATGTGAGTTCACGACATAAAACAACTCTTCTGGGGTCCAGTCTTTATATACTCATATTTTCTTTCAATTTAGTAACTTCAATGCTGCATGTAATATTAGAAAGCCCCTTCCTCACTAGTTCCAGCCAACCACCTGGATCTCTAAGTAATCATTTCACCTATCCCACTTTTCCATGTAGTCATAGAAACCAGACTACTACACAGAAGGTATCACGCTGTGTGTGTTGTTCTTTGAGTTTACTTTTTCAGCTCTCCATGTTCAAAGGTAGACATCTGGTCCACACTAGGAAAACACTTTGACCCATTTATCTGTTCCTCTGTGAATGGATACTCTGGTTGCCTCCAGTTTTTCTGTCACCATAACACTAATCTAAAAAATGTAGTCTTATGCAAGTCTCCTTGAGTCCCTTATGAAAGAATGTCTTTAGAAAAATAATTTCTGGGTGATAGCATGCTCATTTTTAGTTTAATACATACTACCTACTTGTTTCCCAAAACACCAATTTATATAGCTTGGCCAATAGGCTAAGCACCCTCTTCCCCAAGCGTTGTTGTGCTATACTTACTTATCTGCATTCTTCACTTGAGACTGCGTCCTCTGTGCATTTGACACTCTTCGTGTATCTTCTTTCATGATCTGCCTCTTTGCATCCCCTTTCCATTCATCTACAGGGGTGCTTGCCATTTTCTTGTTGTTTTATATATTCAGAATGCTACCCCTTTGTCTTGGCTAGGTTTAAAACATATTTTCAGTTTTCCAAACTATTCACAGTGGTATATTCACAAACTTATGAATATGATTTATCAAGATGATGGTTTTACATGTGTCTCATTTTGCTTTGGGTTTTTTTTTTTTGAATGCCTATCTACCCCCAGAAACCTAATTACAGAGGACTAAATTTTCTCTCTTTTTGTCTGTGGTTTCATTTCTCAACTCTTTATTCTATTCCAGTGATCAGCATTTTTTTTTTCCTGTTTCATTCTTACTATGTTGTTTGATTGCAAGTTGACTTCTTTAGAAGCTATCCACACTGAAGAGGCTCACAGTGGAAAAGGTCGGATGGGTCAGGTGTCCTATGCATAGGTAGTCTAAAAGGCTCTCAGAAAAAAAATCAATGGAGGCTTGTCTAGTTCAGAGAGGGAACTATCAAGTTGCTGGCTGTCTGGAATCTAGCCTCTCCTGCTCTCGTCTTAGCTTTCATAGGAAGAACACACCATCAGGAGGGCCTGTGAGCTGTTGGCATCTGGGTTAGAATTCTTAGTGCATCCGTTCAGAGAAGCACCAGCATGCCTGGTTTTTAGAATGCAGTGTTGATCTTATGTATGATTTTATGTTAGTACATTTTTTAGGAGCAGCCTCATAATCCAAATACCAGTTATAACTGTTCTCTGAGAAAATAAAATTCAACTTGCAAAGGCAGATGTGAAGTTCTGGACTTGATCCATGGCACCGGTCTCATTCTCTGCATTCCTAGTACGTAACTCTAGCCAGTGTGCGCCCAAAAGCAAAATCAGAAGAAATAGTCCCTGACTCTAGACAGCTGGCTTGATGGTTAACAGAAGGCAAATGTTAAAGCATCTAAATACCTCAAAACTTTACACTAAAACTGACCATATTTTAAAGTGGAGTAAAGTCACTCCTGCTTAGGAGCCCTTAACTCCCTTGACCCCCAACCCCCAAACTCCGTAAGTTTCTGAGAACAATGTCTCTTTCATCTATGCACTCCTTGACCCTACCTCAGTAACTTACACATAGTGGGTATCAAAAAGTGTGTGCGTGGTGGGGGGGGGGTGTACGTGTGTGTGGTGTGTGTGTGCCTGTGTATCTGTGTGTGTATGAGTATGTGTGTACGTACCTGTGTGCCTGTGTGTGTACATGTGTGTGTGTGTGCCTGTGTATCTGTGTGTGTATGAGTATGTGTGTACATGTGTGTACCTGTGTGCCTGTGTGTGTACATGTGTGTGTGTGAGAGAGAGAGAGGGAGAGGGAGAGGGAGAGGGAGAGGGAGAGGGAGAGGGAGAG
>NW_021604578.1:6910814-6922020 GCF_004785775.1 Grammomys surdaster | reverse complement strand
GAGAGGGAGAGGGAGAGGGAGAGGGAGAGGGAGAGGGAGAGGGAGAGGGAGAGGGAGAGAGAGAGAGAGAGAGAGAGAGAGAGAGAGAGAGTTTTTCCTGGAGAGATAGCTCAGTGATTAAGAGTATGTACTACTCTTGCAGGAGTCTGAAGCTTAGTCCCCTGCACCCGTGTCAGGGTGACTCATAATCACCTATAAATCCAGTGTCAGGGAACTGAATTTCCCTGGCCTCCTCAGACAGTGACTGGTATGCACGTCTCTCTCTTGCACACATACATACACACATACTTTAAAATAATCAAATTTATTTATTTCCAGCATCTATTCCCAAAAACGAATATTTTCTATCACTTAGCATCTTTCAAAAACATCCTATAGATTCAAGACCAAGAAATTCTTACTCGTGTTTTGCTGCATGGATAGGTTTCCCCTTCCCTGCCCCCAGCTTCTCTTTCCTGCATAACCTCAGCCGTTTTGGACACTCAGCCTCCTAGCCTCTTGGTTGGTCACCTGGCACGCTTCTGCCTTTTACCCACCGTCTTTCTTCTCTTCCTCTCTCTCTCCCCTCCCCCTCTCTCATGGTCCAGTTCATACACAGTAAAGCTTCTCAGTTCATGTCTAGGAACAGTCATGGCCTCATTTTTTTCATTCAGTTTTTAAATATCAACGAGGGAGGGTGAGGCTGAGCTTCCTTGCCGTTCTAGACCCTTCAAGGAGTAGGGATGTTCTGTGGATCTCTCAGCTCCCTGCTATTGTTCTGTCCTCTGAATCCCTAGGACAAGCCCAGAGCTTCATGTGGTCACACCAACATCACTCTCTGCATGCTTCAGTGTTAAGAGAGGTAGTAAAATTGCTTCACACGAATCTGATTTCTGGTTCAGAAAAAAAAAAAGCAACGGTTGCCAGAGGGGGAGATCTGAGATTCTTTTAGTACCTGTCAGCTAAGCAGATGCTGAAATGGCACATCCTGGGCTCAGGACACAGGGTTACTCATCCGTATAAGAGTGCTGTTTCACAACGGCCTTCCTGTGTACCACCAGCTACAACCAGCACTGAGTCCTCCGAGAACATCAAGACACACCCTATGTCAAAGAAACGCATTCTGGAGAGCTTATATTCCTAACTTTGAACTGATGTCTGTTTATTTTTCATAAAAATGGAATTCCACTGTCACCAAGGCCATCTGGGGACTTCTGTGCACCATGTCTATGACTCTTCAGTTTTCACCTCCTGAATGTTTCTGTGGTCCAACTAAACCCTCAATGGAGCCGAGAAGACAGATGGAGGGAAAAGCAGATGAGGGTAGCCATCTCACATCCAATAGATTCCGTACTCCCTGTGTCTAGAGATTCTTGAGAAGCTGGAATTCACTACTTCTAGAAAACATATCTTGAATGCTGGCTGTGTCCCTGGTACCATAGGCCGCTTACACATTTACATGTTTCCCATTTCCATTGTGATGTCTACCACTGCTTAGCACAGACCAGCCTCCAAGCCTGAATGAAGCCTGTCTGTATATAGTCCCCAGAGCCTTCACCAGCGCAGCCTGACCGCCTGCAGGCTCCACAGAAACTGAGGAAAGGAGGAAGCAGTTGTAGAAAAAAATGCTCCTGGAGGATGGCTTGCACAATATCTGTGGCTGCCCAGCTGCCTGAATGACTTACCCCGCTTCCCCATGAGCTTTTGAAAGCTTTGAATGCTATGAGGATGATTTATTTTTATTTCTCATTAGCTCAGCTTTGGGGGTGGGGGTAGAGGGGGAAGCAACAGGAAATTTCTCTTGACTGAAAGTTTACAAATGTTTACAATGTAATAATATTCAGGGAAGTTAAGGCAAGTCATAGTTGGTGGCTGAAAAGAGTTATTTCTAGCCAGGAGTAATTGTCCACGCCTTTAATCCCAACACTCAGTTTAAAAGGGGAAACGAGAAGAGGCCAGTTACTATTCTTCCAGAGTGAACTGCTGCAGATGAAGGTTTGGCAATGCCTAACTGCTTTTCTAACCAACGAAAGCAGGGTAAAAATTACATTTAAAATATTAACCTTATCCAGGCAATAGTGGCAAACACCCTTAATCCCAGCACTTGGAAGGCAGAGGGAGGTTGGAGGCCATCCTGGTCTACAGAGTGAGTTCTAGGATAGCCAGGGTTACACACAGAAACTGTCTCAAAAACAACAAAGGAGTCATTTCTAAAGTGTTACTAGCTTTTAGAAGAAACCTAGAGGCAAATAGCACAGCTAATACTATAGGAGACAACCTGTACCCTAGTGAGAACTACCATTGCGTAAAGTGACAAGACTTGAATCATCTAAGATCTCTCTCTCTCTCTCTCTCTCTCTCTCTCTCACACACACACACACACACACACACACACACCACAGTTTCCTAGCACCTGAGTTCCTTTCTAAGCATAAAAATCTACCAATATGATGAAAATCATTTTTCTCCAGAACCACGGACACATAGATTTGAATTCCAGCCTTACGGAGTACTCAGCCAGTGTCTTAGGTAAACTGCTTAACCTGTCTACTTCAGCTTCCTCTCTTTAAAAATTATTCTAAAATTCCTATCCTTAGGGCCACTGTAAAAATTCAATGAGATGATACACACAGATTTCTTGGTGCCAAATAGGTGTACAAAGTTAACATTTGTGTTGGCCAAATAGCTAAGCAGGAAAGGTGCTTGCCAGCAGGCCAGGCAGCCTGAGATCTATCCAGGAAAAAGAACCCAAAGCTACAAGGTGTCCTCTGACTTCCACATGTGTTCTGGCACAAAACAAACAAACAAAATAAATCAATAAATGTTTTTAAAACATAGTAACATTCTTATTGTCCTACTCCTTTACCAAAGCGTGCAGGAGTTGCCCTTGGATGTTTTATTGTTTTAAAAGAATGATGTTTACAGTGTAGCAAGTCCAAGTAGGTCACAATTGCTAGCCTTGCATAACCACAGTGTTATTTACAACCATGTTTTCAGTGAATTCCCCTGTGTTTAAGTCACAGTTTTATACAGTCACTGCTATCTATTGCACATTTCCTTGTGTGTGTATGTGTGTGTGTGTGTGTGTGTGTGTGTGTGTGTACATTCATGCTTTTATGTATGTGTGTTCATATGCAGAGGCTAGAGGTCAATATTGGATGCCTTTCTCAGTTGGGCTCCACCTTAGTTTTTGAGATGGGAGTATCTCGGTGAGCCTGAGGCTCACCAATTCAGCTAGACTGACTGGCCAGCAAGCTCCGGGATCCTCCTCCTTCCATCTCTTCAATGTTGGTGTTACAAATGCCTGCTGCGAGGCCTGGCTTTTTAGAATGGCTGCTGGGGATCCAAACTCAGTTTCTTCTGCTTTTGAGTCAAGCACTTCATGAACTGAGCCATCTCCTCGGTTAATAGTAGTTCTAAGAATGAGATCTTTTGGAAACACTCACCAAAAGATTCTGAAGTGCGGACTGATAAGTTGGCAACAGCAAGCATCAAACAAGTTTATTTTGTATGGAGAATTCATTCTATATCTTCTTATGTGTATCTAAAAATGCAAAGCTGGGGCTGGGAAAGTGGCTCAGCCATCAAAATCCTTCTGCTCAGTCTTAAGGACCTAAGTTTGGGACCACATAAGAAGCCAAGTACAATGTGAACCTAGTGCTACAGAAGCAGAGACAGGTGGGTCCCTGGCACTCACCTGCCAGCAAGCCCAGGAAATTCAGTGAGGTACAACTTCAATTGTTTCAAAGGTTAGGTAGAAAACAACCCAGGAAGACACTGGACATCAACGTCTGGCTTCTACATTCACATACACTCACATTCATATACATTTTCACCCACATACACACGAGTACACACACGAGCATATACCACACACACAAAAATACAAATCGATACAAGGCAAAGCCAAATTGTGCAAAAATCAAGAAACGTAGTCAAGAGCAGGTAGAAGTCATTCATTTACTTAATAAGTAGCCTTCTCTTAGCAACTGCAGTGGTCGCAACACTGCTCAGAACTTTCAGGATTTAGACAGGCGGACAAGAGCCCAGCTATCATGAAGCCAGTGATTGAAACAGGATCTCATTAGAGAAGGAGTGATCAATGTGAAATAAAATAAAAAGAATCCGGTTTCCTTGTGCTTGGAATTTTAATCCCAGTGGCCCAACTGAAAATGAAGAAGATCCATAGAAACTTGGAGAGTGACTCTGCATTCCATGAGAAAATGCAGCAGTTGTATCAAGTAGACAAGCCCCAATGTCTTTAGGTCAATATTCCTTTTCACATGGAATCAATTTATTAAACAGCCCCAAGACCAGCTCTAGAGGCTCAATATTAGAGGACTCTTGAAACTTGAAACCTGCAAATGCACCATGAATTAGAGATTTAAAATATGACACAGGTTGAGGAGATTTAGCATCCGAAGCCCAGTGTTCCACAGTCCTTAGACCTTGGGCTCAGTTGTGCTCTCACTAGACTTGAACACTTCACTAGGGCTATTTCTTCTTCTAGAGGACAATGGCAGAGATCAGGGTTCGCTAGCTGCTCTGGTGACACAAAATATTGATGTTCGGGCATAAGACAATACATTTTGGTTCTCATCATGATGATGATGATGATGATTGGTGAGGTGGATCTGTTCTCTGATGATCTGTCTTCAGTTAGGGTCTTGGGCTTCGCAGTGGTGTGGTCCCATCCTCGTCTACAGCCCTGTCCTCCTCCACACTCAGTGAGATGAGAAGAGAAAACAGGTGTGGAGAAAGGTATGCTTTCTAGACCAGGCTTCAAGGGAGTCTTTGTGCCTTCTGTTCATTTTCCAATGGTTAGAACTCAGTTGCATGGCTGACCCAGGTGTAGAGAGCTTAGAACGTGGTCTGATTGTATGTCCTAGGAGAAGAAGAAATATCTTGAGAACATGGGGAGAGATTTCCATAGCCTTTACACCAGAAGGTGGTTTGGAGGATGAAGTAAGATAACAGCTGTAAGAACTCTTACGAATTTCTGGATCAATAAATACTCTGGGGTGACCAGATCAAGGGTTGTCACCTACACCCAGCTCATCCTATGCAGCAGAGTGGGCCTATTACTCACTCTGTCTTCATGCTGTCTTCAGGAATAACTGTAGAAGAGAAACTCCAAAGCTTCCCTGTGCCTTGGCCTTTCCTCGGGAATCCTAAACTCAGTTCACTTTGAATGTTTTCATGCAGGTGAGAGGTGTGATCAGGGAGAGGCCATCTCTCCTGTCATACTCCCAAATACCGCTGTTTCTTGAGGCTACCCTTGCCCAGCATGAAATCACTTGCCATCAGGTCATCCCTTAACTATATGACCTTCAGTTCTCAGAGAGGCGGAGCTGCGTCAGATAGACTCGGCTAGCTCCATTCTCCCAGGAGTTCCTCATAACACTGTAAATCAGATCGTTCCAACATCCACTTGAAATCCACCACTGTGTTTCCACTGACGTGAAATAAAATCCAAATGCTTTATGCAGGACTGGTATTCCTACCGGCCTCCCAGAATCAGCCTATCTTGGATTTCACCTCTCCTCTCCCCTCCCCTCCCCTCCCCTCCCCTCTCCTCCTCTCCTCTCCTCTTCTCTACTTGTTCATTCACTCATTCATTCATTCATTCATTCACAGCACAGCCTCTGTTCTAGGCACTGGGACCTCAGCAGTCACACAGTGTGTAGGACTTGTTGGAGGTTTATATTCTTCCATGATTGCTGTCTCAAATGCTGTCCCTGTGAATGTCCTCAGCTATGTGGCTTGGTGCTGGCATCCCTCTTCCTTCAACCCATCTCACAAAAGCCTGTTTTAGAACAGACCTTCCTCTCTTGGTTATGCTCTGCGTGGTCTCTGCCAGTCAGGGAAATCCCGATTCCTCCGTGTGCATTCACTGTCTTCCTTTATTTTAACACAGCCCAACCCCCATGAGGCCAGGCATCCTGATCTTTATACTCACTTTAGTATCCTCAACACCTACTAACTTGGCAGAAAGTTCATCATCAATTAACCCTTGAGCAAACCTTTTAATGAATGAACGAAGTAACAAAGTAACAGCAATGCGTGTGTTTTCCGAAGACTGTATCTTGTTTCCTCTTAGGAGCCTGTGTTCATTTCTGTCCTCTCTGATCATTGTATTTCAGGGGATGACACCACTCCATTGGGCAGCTTTCCACAACCGACCTCAACACACCCAAATGCTGTTGAAGAAGGGGGCAGACCCTACCCTTGTGGACAAGGACTTTAAAACAGCTCTCCACTGGGCAGTCCAGGTGAGAAAGCAGGCTGTGAGCTTGTCTCCACTTTAAATAATATAAAGCCATGATAACTAATTTCTGCACAGGTCAACTATGAAAGTGGGAACCATGCTCGTCCTGGTATTTATCTGAAATTAATATGATAAACCAATGAAGACTGTCTCTGCTCTTTTACCCTCCTCCTATATCCAGAAAGACAACATTAAGTCACACACACACACATACACACACACACACATACACACACACACACACACACACACACACACACACACAACCATACCACACATCCATAATATTCTCCTTTACATTCAATGCTTACTATTGACTTCCAGAAACCCTCAGAGAATTCCCAGGCAAATTCCTTCAGTCTTTGGACCAGAGCTCACCGACTTTCTTCCATCCCAACCCTCCACAGACAACCATTGCAAATGACCCTGACTTTTGTACAGAACAGTGGAATACAATGAGTCACACTCCTGCATCACTGTCACGGGAGTTGAGCCACCTCAATCCACATGGCCATAAGTAGCAGCCTAGGCCTGTGAATTCTACAAATCAAGGAAAGTCAAACAGACTGAGACAAGAGAGAGAGAGAGAGAGTAGAGACATCTAATAGCTCTGAAGTCTATCCTGTTGAGCGGAGTTAGATCTATTCACACCCTCAAGGAGAGTTGTTGGGTGCTTCCTTCAGCAACCTTGGCTTCTGATGCCTATGCATACACCCCTACTCTTCCCTGCCATTGGCCAGTCAGGGTAGTCTCTCAGACCTCTGCCAGCCTCGTGAGTCATCTCTGCTACCCAGATATAGTTTCATTTGGTGTTTTCATGTTGGCAGGGCAGCACCTGCAAGTTTCAGGACTCACACGTGTGCCTGAGGTAAGGGGAAAACAAGCAATTTGGAAACTGTTCCAGTTTTGTGCCTCTAAACTTGGCTTCAGTCACAGGGCATGGACCCAGCCCTGGGCAACATTACAAAGTGAGCAGGGCATGTTTTTGTCATGCCCACCTGCCCTGGTGTGCACCTACATACTTTCATTATCTAATCATGCCCTGCCCCCTCCCTGCCAGCTCTGTTTGGGGCACTTAGAAATTGCCTCTGACTAGTTAAGGGTCACCGCTGTAGCAATGAGCCCAAGGAATCTGGTTCAGTACCCAAGCAATTCCCTGTTCGTGTTGATTCTGAGCTTAGGTGAAGATGGTATCTGAGAATTAAGCGTTTTCTACATATTCATCCTCAATTCATTTGCACTCTGATTCCTGTCTCCAGGCTGTGTGTCCTTTGGAAAAATCTCCCCTTGAGTAATTCTGACAGGCATGCATTATGTGCCGCCCCCTTCCTCCTTCCCAGCCTGTAAAGGAACTTTAATCCAGCAACATGGCTGCTCTGGCAAGGAATCAGATCCAAAGATATGATCCAGCTGGAATGCAGACATATCACACACCTTTAATCCTTTCGACTGAAATACACACCTTTAATCCCAAACAATGATGTCTTAATTGAGGGCAGACAAAGTGACAAATCAGAGAAAGATTTGACAGAATGAGTCAGAGATAGGATATGCCCAACTTTCATGAGGACAGGAGAGAGAGGCTACTTGAAGAGCAGTGGGGGAGAATTCAGTCAGCTCAGTTGAGCTCTTTGTGGAGCATTTCAGTTCGTGGAGTTCACAAGCAGTCTTTCCAAGCAGAGTCATTCAGTCAAAAGCCCAGAGAAGCCAATTTGAATCAGTCATCTTGGAGAGGAGTTTGAGCCAGAACAGCTGAGTTGAATCAGCCAGCCAGAGTTCAGAAGGAGCTGGAAAGAGTGGTTTATTCAGCAGTAAGTCTCAGAAGCTGAAACACTCTAGGTCTAGGTGAGGAGATGGAGGCTGGAACTGAAGTCTTCAGGGTCCAGGCTTGCAGATTAGATTGTACGACTAGAAGTTTCCAGGCCTAGGCCTAGGGATAGTTAGATAGAAATGTTCATGGCTCAGCCATGTATCCATAAAGCTTGGATATGGCTCTCATCTCTCCAATTCATCTGAGGAAATAAAAGTGACATTTACACCAGACACAGGTGAGCACCTAAATTAGCCCTGAAGAGAGAGCCACCCATACCTGTGAAGCTCCTTTGTTATAATCTCTAACTCTTACAGAGACTGGGCAGTCATATTTGAGGATTCTACTCTCTATCTCTCAACCTGTGGCTTGTGAGAACGACCCTTTCACAGGGTTGCCTAAGACCAATGGAAAACACAGATGTTGACTTTAAGGTGTATAAGAGTAGCAAAACTTGTTCATATCAGCTAGGAAGCAGCAATGAAAATAATTTTGTGGTTGGGGTTCACGACAGCATGAGGAAGTGTATTAAAGGGCTGGCAGCCTCTGCCGTCAATGATGATGCTGTCAATGACAGCACTCCGTCTGCCATACTAGGCTCATCTAAAGAGCTTGTAAGTGATACAGATGCTTAGGCCTGACTCTTCGTTTTCCTTCAGCTGTTCTAAGGTGGAGCCCAGACATGAATATTTTTAAATCTCCTTCCTTCTCCCACAAAATTTAAATGTTCTGCTAGGGTTAAGAATTGCTGTCACAGAACTCAGGTTAATGGATACCAATATCTTATCTACTTTTATCCTCAGCGCATGCATTTTTGACCACACAGGAAATGCCTCGGGTACTTGCTCCATTGGTCAATAACTTTTTTTTTTTTTTTTTTACTGGAGCATCTGTAAAGATCTGTCACTGGAAGTAAAATGAATAACCAAAAGGTTCCTTTTATTCTATGTGCATGCGGTATGTGCTTGCACACATTTTTCTGAGGAAAGAGTCTGCAGCTTTCTCCAATTACTCAATGACAGTTGGTAACTATGTCAACATGTAAAGAATCCTGGCTCTGGAGGACTGGTGTTCCTTCTCCCTTCCACATGGTTAGTATCGATAGGAAATTCCCAGGGTGTGTATTCTGCCCTTTATACTGCAAAGATGAGGAGTGACGGTGGAAATCCTTGCTACACTGGTACTCTGTAGCCGGGTTCCTTGTTGCACAGGCCCAGCACTGCACTCTTTTGAAAGAGTTTCCACATGAATGAGTCTGTTTCCCATTGGTCTTTATTCCTTTGCTCAGCATCCTGCTTTTCTCTTGGGCTGTACAGTGAGATTGTATTTGAAACTACAATGCTTGGAAATGATTAAGCCTTGGTATTTGACCCAAATAACCAAAGTAGTAAAGAGTTGAAGCATCAGGGCCACAAACTAACTTCATCTGCTACCACAGCCATTACCTCTTTCCTATTCTCTTGTCTAGAGGATACCACTGTGGTAGCTGGGCTAACAGAAGCATGCTACTTGCTGTCTTCATTAGGGTTTTATTGTTATGAAGAGACAGCACAATCACATAAAATGGCAGGCATAAAGGTGTGCCCCTGTGATCCTAGTGTTGGGAGGCAGAGACATGAGGATCCCTGGAGCTCACTGCTCCCTGTTCAATGAGAGGCCCTGCCCCAGAAAACAAGGTAGAGAGTGACAGGGAAAGGCAGTCAACATCAACTCCTCGCCTTCACATAGACAGGCATACACTTCTCTCTCTCTCTCTCTCTCTCTCTCTCTCTCTCTCTCTCTCTCTCTCTCTCTCTTGCCCTGCCTTCTCCTCCCCCCCTCTCTCAAACACACACACACACACACTCGCAGATGACATTATATTGGAAGTTGAATTTGAGAATAAGTTTTATAAAAGACAAACCATGTACAAAACAATAGTTTCTAACTTCAAATTCTATTTGTTCATTGTCAATATATAGAAAAATAATTTTGTCTTTTCTATAAAGTATGTCTTACATCCTGAAAGCCTGTTAGAATTGTTACTTAGTTTTTGGGCTTTGGGTTGCGTCTGTCTTTTCAAATGTGCTACCTAGACAATCACATACCATGCACATGTCAGTTACAGCTCTTCCTTCCCAGGTGTCCTGCTTTCTCTCCATTCTCCTGTCCTGCTACAGTAGTTAGGACCCTGGCCCCCAAAAGAGCTAACAGAGCAGTTCAGATTCTAATGGTTCAGAGGTATTGGGCTCTTTTCTCTCACTGGTTAGCCTGGAGCCAGTTCTCAAATGCTTACTCTGCAGACTCACTATCTCAGTTCCAGTCTAATTTGTCTGGCTACAGCTTTAGCACGTCATAAGCACACAGTCCTTTAAGGAGACGTGACTAAGGAGACGTTAGCACAGGCACTAAAACACTGGCCTCCATTTGTACACTCACTAGCACATGGTGAGTGGTGTTTATATCCCTTCATTCAAGGCAGGAAGAGCATCAGAATTTTCTGTAAAAGAAAGGCATTATACAACTTACTCTGCATCTAATTATTATCCTTGTTGCTATGACAAAGGCAAGTGAAGGATGAAAGGGTTACTTTGGGCTTTAAGTTTGAGGGATGAAGTGCATCATGGGAGGAAGCTGATCACACTGCATCCACAGTCAGGAAGCAGTTGAACTTCCAGGCTCAGTTCCCTTTCTCCTTGTTATAGAGTCTGGGACTCCAGCGCTGCTCACAGTCAGGGTAAGTCTGCCATCCGTTTACACATCTACGACAGCACCTTCACAGACACACCCAGAGATGTGATTGCATGACAATTTGATGATTCTAATACAGTCAGGTTGATAATGAAGATTAACCATTACAGGTCCCTAGACATGTGCTGATAACCAACTGGTCTTCCAGCCTCCTACGGGGCCTCCTTCAAAGGACAGCGTCTTAGTTGCTCTTCTATTACTGTGATGAAACACCATGGTCAAAGAAATTCTTATAAAAGAAATGATTTAATGGGGGGGCTTGCCATTTCACAGTGTTAGTCTATGATCACCATGGAGGAGAGCAGGGCAGCAGGCAGGCAGGCTTGGGGCTGGAGCAGTAGCTAAGAGCTCACATGCTGATTCACAGGGAGCAGGCAGAGAGAGAGAGAGAGAGAGACAGAGAGAGACAGAGAGAGACA
>NW_021604578.1:6898304-6910714 GCF_004785775.1 Grammomys surdaster | reverse complement strand
AGACAGAGAGACAGAGAGAGAGAGAGACAGAGAGAGACAGAGAGAGATAGAGAGAGACAGAGAGACAGAGAGAGAGAGAGACAGAGAGAGACAGAGAGAGATAGAGAGACAGAGAAAGAGAGAGAGACAGAGAAAGAGAGAGAGACAGAGCAAGAGAAAGAGAGAGAGACAGCAAGAGAGACAGAGCAAGAGAGAGACAGAGAGAGAGAGAGAGACAAAGAGAGACAGAGAGAGACACAGAGAGAGAGACAGAGAGACAGAGAAAGAGAGAGAGACAGAGCAAGAGAAAGAGAGAGAGAGAGAGCAAGAGATAGAGAGAACAAGAGAGAGAGCAAGAGAGACAGAGCAAGAGAGAGAGAGAGACAGAGAGAGAGAGAGAGAGAGAGATGGAGAAACACAAAGACTGATACACTAGATCAGGCTTTGGGTTTTGAAACCTTAAAACTCTCCCCCAGTGACACAGCTCCTCCAACAAGGCCACACCTTCATATCCTTCTAAAACATTTCCACCAACTAGGGACCAAGCATTCAAATATATGAGCCTAAAGAGGCCATTCTCCTTCAAACCATGACAGACATCTAAAATAAAATGTATCCTCAATCAGGAAATTATAATTTTGCTTTTGTTTTCTCACATATAAGCAACATTATTATCTGTTGTGGTAATTATTTAAAACTGTCCTCTGGTTCAGGCCGACTATCTAAGCCGCAGTGGCTCTGCCTACCCCAGCTGCCATGTTTCTCGGCCTGAGGTCATGTGCACTGCAGCTAGAACCGGCCCGCCAGAAACACCAGCCCTGCCACCCACTAGATGCCAGCGTGAGAGATGGCTCTGCCAATCTTCCACGCTGTCTCCACAACGCAGGGCATTGCCCAGACCATTTCGTCATCTATGCTGGCCCAGTAAGAAAATGAGACTCTAATTCTTATAGATTAATCAAAGGCTTTATATGTTTGATAATGATTAATAACAAGATGCCCATACAAAGAGAGTTGTATCCCAATTAGCTAACCTAATTATAAGCTTATAAGTTGTTCCCCATGAGTGCTCTCCATACCTGTGTGGTTCTCCATCCTCCTACATCTCTGCCCTCTCTAGCTCCTCCTCTTCCTTTTTTCTCTTCCTCTCCCAACTCCTCCTCTTCCTCTCTTTACTCCTCCCACCTTAGCTCCTCCTACAATTATCTATTCAGCTTTCTCCTTGGCAAGCCTTCGTCTGCGTCAGGCTCTTCTCCTGTGCTCTCTCCTCACACAGGGTAAATAGAAAACAACTAGACCACAACAGTTTTCAGAGGACATGAAGGTAACACATGAGTCATTACCCACCAGCAAAAGCAAAACAAATAAATACAACAAAAACAATCCACAACCCCAGTGTAGCCTCCCAATGCAGCATCCCAGAGCTCAAGAACAGGCTCTATGTGCTATCATTACTCCCTGGCTTAATCAGCTCCCCACTGGATGTAGACTCATTCCCTGTTCCTCCCATGGCCCCATCTGGGCATTCCTACTCTCTTAGTGTGTCTTGGTCTCATGATCTCCCTCATCCCCACTGTCTGAGCCTCCCGTAGGCTAATACCATCCAGAATGCTAGTTGGGGAATGCTGTGTGTCAACACGAGACTATCATCCCTGGACCTGGTTTATATATCAGTGGCTCCGGGGCTCCCTAAATTCTCAGGAGGGTCACCATGGCAACATCCTTAGGAGAGACTTCAAGAATGCCTACTATTAACTTAGACCTCAGTTGTCAAGTCTCATCAGGACTACTTACGTGGCAGGTCTGATCAGCAGTTTTCACTTGGGCTTCCTCAGAGTGAACCTACAGGATCCTTTCCTCAAAGATCAAAGCATGTAAACTCTACAGAGTCAATCGTGGCTCAGCTAATCCTTAGCTGTGATCCAGAGCAGATTCCTTAGTCCCTTTTGCCTCTGTTCTCTGACCTCTCCAGTGTGCCAATAATAATGGTAGCTACCTCCTAGGATCAGTGTCAGGAGCGGTGTCAAAAAGGACTAAGCAGTACACATTCTCTCCATGCGCACCATTATTTCTGAGGAAAACTCATAAAGCAAAGTGAAATACAAATAATAATGTTATATGTGAAATCCAGGAGCAGGCAAAGGAATTATTTGGAAAAGCCCCAACAAAAGGCAGAGAAAGAAGTGCAGAGCTGGGTAAGATGTCTGGTCTAAGGTTACTGGGAGTGGTGGTCTACAGTGTTCCAGCCTCCAAGACCTGTGGGACAAGTTGGTCAGACTTTTAGAAGAGGCAGACACAGGTGCCCTAGGCAAGTGGCTGCTCAAGGGTCGGGCAAGGAGAAGGAGCAGAGGTGCGGGGCCTGCTTTTGTTTTTTCCTCTGTCATTAATGCTCCCTCCAATACAAAGAGGGGAAGCTGCACAGGGCTGTTTGCCCTTTGAATCACCTTGGCAACCTGAATTCCTTTCTCTTCCAGGAAACCATAAACAAAACAAATTTGCCCTGCAGGCACTTTTGCCTGTTTTCCTTTTCTAGGAGCTGGTACTTTCCAAGAAAAAAAGTCTCTTGACGTTTCAACTGTGTCCCAGATCCTTCAAAATCCTTCACGTCATGTGAAAGGCTCTAGAAAAATTGATAAACGCCCCTGTGTGATCAAAGAGGCAGGCACACACCAACTTATAGCCAAGTCCTGTGGAATGAAGGTGGATGGAGAGAGGGAAAGGAAGTAGGAAGAGGGCATATGAGAGGAAGAGGCCCGTGCACTTTGTAGGCAGGGTCTACTTCCCAGCTGTGTGACCAAGGTCCAGGAGGGTACTAGAGATACGATGTTCTATGGTCACCACCTTGAAATTTGCAAGTCACGTTAGGCAATGAAGCCTGCACACACACAATTCTAACCCCCAAACGCATGTGTCAGGAGCCCACTCCTTCATAGCCTGTGCCAGTGCCCTCTGCTCTGGCAGAGGCCTTTTTCAGGACAGATCCTGGGCACCTGAGAGGATCTGGAGATGTGGTAGGAGTCTCCTATGTAAGGTGTATCCTCTGACAGGCGACCTGAATTCTTGCTTAGGCTTCGAGGCTAAGCACTGCAAGGGAATATCAATAAAAGTTAAAAATATCTCTCTGGGTTCCCTGAGGGACAAACCTGACTGCATAGGGGTTGATGTCGAAAGTATCCCCTCTCTAGGAAAAAGACATAGGGACGGGTATGGCCCTCATGCCTCACTGGACAACAACAGGGGGACTGAAGCCATTACAAGGTCCCCTTCAATTACTGGAGGTCAGGCCTCTATCCCCACCTTTGCAAGATTAGAATTGCCACAGCCCTTCTATACTTAGAGAAGTGAGGAGATGTCAGGGGCAGCCCTGCTTACACACTGAAGGCCTAAAATCAGCCATAGGCCTAAAATCAGCAATAGGCCTGTCATACCTGTATACTAACACCAAGTCTTGGGTCTCTGTGGATAAACACTAAAACAGATGGCTATAAGCTATTGTAAACAGGCAGTTTTTGTGACAATTTATCAGCCTGAGTAGTCATAGACCTTGTAAATAGGTAGCCTTGGCAGATATTACCAACTTAGATAAGGACAAGTGAATCATAGGCAGAGTCATAGTGACCTATTCCCTGAACCCTCACCCAGCCCATACCCTGTTCTGAAAGATATCTGTATTCCCCCTGAACACCCACGCTCCAGTGTCATTCCCTTTCCCACGGCCTGCCTTTTTGTGTTTATAACCCCTGTGTGAATGAGTATAAACTACAATTTGAAAAATAAATAAATAAATTATATATAAAAAAATAAAAATAAATAAAACTCACCATAGCAGGCTGAGGAACAAGACTTTTTTCTGCCTCTCTGTATCATTGCTTATTGTTGTGTTACTATTGAATTTAAGTGTACAAATGTCCTCACACCCCTGTGTCCCCTGAAACGAGGAAGTCAAGTGAACAGATCTAACAAGGAATTTGTTGTCTAGGTGACCCACCTGTCAGGCTAGCTCTGACGCCAGCTGATGTTTCCTGGCAAGTCCATCGTCAGTTCACTAGGCGTGGAAGACATTAGGCCCAGCTGCAGACAAAACTCCTGGCAGAGAATTGAGATAAATGGAAATTTGTTGAAGAGATTAAACACAAATCGTAGGAGGCCCCATTGCTTGTGATTAGATTTCTGTACTGGCCTCAGGAGAGCAGATGAAAAATCAAAATGGAATCACATTTACGCTTCATCTCACTAAAGCCAAGCTGTTACCTGAACTTCTGAGAAGCCACGAGAGGGGTGGGGGGAGGGGGGAGGATCATAGTCAAATTCTCCACAGACCACATGATCATGAAGCTCATTCCTTTTATACTTTTCATCCTCTGAAGCCTGTATCCATGATCACAAAACATTATGAGATAATTTTTTGACAACTTTTGGAGGGATAATTTATGTAGTTCTAAAGTGTGAACTTTAGTCTCAATCAGTATGCTGGATAGTCAAAGCGTTGGTCACGCCTACAAGTACTTGACAAGCTGGTATTTATTAAGCAGATGGGTCTCTTAGTCCTCATCCTCTGATGAGAGAAATTTTGAATTGACCAATCTGTTTTTGATTCTTTCCTTCTGTTTTTTTTTTCCTTTCAGCCATCCTCTCTCTTTTAAAAGTTCTCTCTCTCTGTCACCTTCTCCCACCCCCCCCCCCCCCCCCCCTTCTCCTCCTCCTCTTTCTTTCTCACCGTATAGACGGGAACATGTACAGGGTTGTTCATGGTGGGTTTTCTCTGGCTTCTTTTGCAGAGTGGAAATAGAATTCTGTGTTCCATCATTCTGAGCCATCGACAGGGCCCGTCCATTATCAACTACGATGATGAGAGTGGAAAGACGTGTGTCCATATCGCTGCAGCTTCGGGTTTTGGTGACATTATCAAAGATCTGGCCAAGGTCCCTGAATGTAACCTGCAGGCTCTGGATGTGGATGACAGGTATCCATGGCAACTCAGGAAGTGCTGGGAACTACCAGTCATCTTCTCCTAATGTTAATCATAAAATAAAGATGTCGAAGGCGCTATCCTTTCCGACTATATCCTCATTGCTGGTAATACATGTGTCTGTGATAACAAGCCTTGCACTATTTTAGTAAGAGGAGGAAAAATCATTGTTATGGAGAGAGATGACTACAGCGCTGTCAGATTTTCCACTTTCCACTGAATATAGGCAGTGTTCTCAGAAGACTTTCTGTTGAGCTATGGGCCTTGGTTCTTAATGGAGTTCGTATTTTCTTCTCTCCTGAGTTATATTGTAATGGCCATGATTTCTTTTCCAAAGTCTAAGGAGGTGTTTTAATTCAAACCTGGACCTTACTAATGAGGATTTTCTTTTCAGTCATTGATGACAGCTGGAAAAGGAATCTGGGTCTGGAAAGGTAAAATGGTTTGTCATAGGGCATGTTTGTAACTCAGTGAAGGATTGCACTAGCATCTTGTAAATATAGTTCTTATCACTTACAATGACTTGCTTACTAACTTTTGTCTAGTTTAGGCACTGGGCCCACAGAAATGTAAGAAAAAAAAAGCAACAACAATAAGCAAAACTATTGAAAATACGTGTAAGAATTACAAACTATCTGAGGATGTATTTAGCATTTTCTATTAAAGTGAGAAGTAAGTATATCATAATCTTTGAGGTCCCACAAGAACACCTCCCCTTGATATCTTGAAGTGTGTGTGTGTGTGTGTGTGTGTGTGTGTGTGTGTGTGTGTGTGTTGGGGAGGAGTGACTCATGTTCCATGTAGGTCTCAGAAGCTGGAATTGGTTAACCTGATGCTTTTAATTAAGGCTGAAGGCTACTTTTTCCTAAGAGCAGGTGTTGATCCTGAGACTGTAAGAAAGAGGAATGTCAGTAAGATGAGGCGAGATGTAGGAGACCCATAAAGAGAAAAGGATGCTTTCAACAATCAGGAGATGAAAGGGAGTTTGTCTACTTCAAAAGTTGCTAGAACTAGCACAGAACAGACTTCTCTCTCCGTGTTGCAGAACCACAACCATTATCCTGGGCCTCAGGGAAGAAAGCAAGCCTAGAGAAGAAAATCAATACAGTCGATTAGGTGGGTGAGAAGGGACACTCGGGCTCCAGGAGGCTCCAAGCCACTGGCTAAGCCATTCCTGTATTCTCCATCTTGTAGTCTCACGTTGAACATGAGACTGTCTTCTCCATGAAACCACGAGTTTCTGTTAATAGCTGAACTGTTCAAAAATCATCACAAGTTTAAGGCATCTCTTGATCTCATTCCTTCTTTTCTAGCGAAAGATTTTCCAAAAAATAAATAAATAAATAAAAATAAAAGACTTTAGGGGAAGAAGAGAAAAATTTACAATAGGGAGGAGGAAGAAGAAGAGTGAAAGAAAATGTGGAGTTCTCATCTGCCTATATATATTAAGGCACATCAGAAAGTAGGCAATGGTGGTACACCTTGAAACCATAGCCCTTGGGGGGCTGAAGTAGGAGGTTCCCAAGCTGGGGGGCAGCATGGGCTGTAGCATGAGACTGTGTCTCAAAAACACCCCATTTAAAGAAACTGGCCAACAGGATGGCTCAGAAGATAAAGGTGCTTGTCACCAGGTCAGATAAAGTTAACTCTATCCTATATAATGGAAGAAAGGAACAGAGTCACACAAAGTTATTCTCTGATCTCCATCCAAGTGTCCTGGTACACACGAACATACCCACACACAATAAATAGATGTAGGGGAAAAGCTAAGTCACATAATCTATGGTGTTTTTAGTATGATAGTACTCGCTGAAGATTAATGCCATCTCACAAATACCCGCAGAAGCAGCCCACATGTTTTAAATGTCCCAAATGTCATCAGTCTATGAAGTCATAACTCACTTCAATAAACAACTCGTTTCTCTTCAGGGAGGACAGCCTTTTATCAGAGACTCCTCCCTGTATATTTCTGGGAATTCTCCACGGATGTTTACAGGCCTCACAAATCAACCCTTAGCTACTGAGAGCTGGAGCAGCCCTACACCCTATCCATCATCCCTCCCTACCCAGAGCCCACCGCATCGCCCAATGATGGTCTCTGCTCAGTTGCCTTAACGCACAGGTCCTGACTTTTTCACCCTTCCTAGCAATGGCTGGGGCCAGCCTGCTGTGCCTGAGAGTGATCCTGCAGCCTCAAGATAGGAAAGAAACTGTAGCTCAGACAGTTCAGAACCGGTGTCACAGATTTGCCACAGAGGCTCTCAGTATGTGAACCAAAGGTTGTCAATCTGTTCCTCTTGTTTCTCCACACCCCTTTCAGGATGGCCAGAGGAATTAAAGCAGTTGGTCTTAGCAAATGTAAGGCAGGATTCATTTCACAAACCTTCAAGATGAATTGTTGTATGTTGGTAAGCCTGACTAGATCAGTGTTCAACCCTCTATCAACTGAATTTATTAACAATTGTTCCTCTAAATAGAGAGAATAATCTATGTGGTCTCATCATGTAAAATATTGTCTGAAGTAGAATGGAACAAATTCTACCTGCCATATTCCGATGTAGTGTACAGTGTATCACTGTATTGATGAGAAATTGCCCTCTAAGACAACAGTTCTCATCCTGTGGGTCACAACCCCTTTGAGGTTACATATCAGGTATCCTGTATATCAGATAGTTACATTACAATCCATAACAGTAGCAAAAACTGTTATGAAGTAGTGATAAAAATAGTTTTATGGTTGGTGGTCACCTAAACATGAAGAACCGTTTTAAAGGTTCGCAGCATTAGGTAGGTTGAAAATCACTACTCCAAGACGTCATAAAGGGCAGAGGGATATTTAACAGACAAAGAACACAATCAGAGTATGTGGGACAAGGGGCAACACTATGCACCAAGATACTCAGGTCCAAGGCCCTTCTCTGACCACTTCCAAATGTTCCACACCTGAGGGCTGCTTGGCTCTCTCCATCATGCCCAGAACCCTGGCCCTAGAACAAGGAGAGCCTGCCATGGTCATGCCCTTCCTTGCTGCCCCAGGACTGCCTCTTTTCCTGATTGAGAGACAGGAAGCTTGGTCATTCTCTGCAAGGGAGACCTCATTCATAGTAATGACATCTCTATGCCTTCCTAATCCCACCCCCCCCAAAAAAAAAATCCAAAGCCTGACAGTGTAACGTTATATAACCCAAAAGATGACCTATCCAATCTTGACTAAAGCTATAGTAGATTCAAGTGTCTAGCCCTTTTCCACAGTGTTTTCCAAAAGCCTAATGGCCAAGGCTACTCATCGCCTCTGATCTGATAGAAATTTCCAAGCAACTGAAGTCTACAACAAGTCCAAAAACACATGAGCACAGAACAACCTATAGCTACAGCTAAGGATAAGCATACAATTAATACACTCTGAAGAGATACAACACTCTTGCTGTACCCAACCCCATCCAGAGGTTAACTCTCTGTATATGTTAGCTTAGCCACAGAGCCCCAAAACTTCTGCTTTAAATGGAAGGTTCTGATGCACACTGGAAGGCTTAAAGACACCCTGGAACAGGGTAGCAAATGAACTGTCCCAATTCTCATATCTCGTAGAGCTTTGAAAAATCACAATACACTGTTTCCCAGAGTTGTTTTGTTCTTAAGATAATAAAGAGGGTAGTATCATCAAAGCATCCTTTCAAAAACTGCTTAGCAGAGACCCTACGGAGCTTAGGTGGTGCACTATGTGCTGTAGGTACAAACAACCCAGTAAGTGAAAAACGCTCTCATTTTCTCCTTCCATGCAGTGTAAAGTGCATCCAAGAAAAAGAGTGGAATAGTCACCATATAAATTATGAGTGCTTTGTTACAACCAAGATTCTTAGAAATAATAACAATTATATGGTGTATAATTTAACCCTTTTTTTCCAGTATGGAATTTAACCTGGGCCTTCAGTATGCTAGGCAAGCACATTGTCACTGAGCTATCAAACCAGCCCTGTGATTTCTCATGTTGATCATCTAAGTAGACAGTGGAAAACTTAACATCCATCTCTTTGGGTTGATTATAGAATTTTCACAATACCAAAATATATAAGACTAGAAGTAAGAGAAGACCCCCTTGATACATGTCTTTGTCCTTTCAGATCTGATGAGGCTTCCCTCTCTGGGCTGGTCATGGGAGCATGGTGATCGTGGGCTGCAAGGAGTTCCATTGGCTAGACTCATCACTCTGACAGGCCCCCTCCCTCCCACTAGCTCCACTGAAGAAGCTGAGCTCTGGGACCTATTGTTTAGCCCAGTAGGCCTTTATGCTCTAATCAACATCAGTGTTTAATGGTACTGGGGTTCAAATCCAGTGCCTGGCACATGGTACGCAATGCTCTACTACAGAACTATTCTCTCAGTGCTTTATCACCCTCATGTCATATCTGGAGGAGAACTCTCTGTCTAGGGTTGGGGAGTCCAACTCCCTTCTATGTGCAGTTAAATAACTTGCCTTTGCTTCAGATCTGCACGTAGTTTTGAGCCTGGCTTTTGGAAGCAGGAAAACATTTGTCATGTTTACCCTGCCACGCTTCTCCCCGAAGGTTAAAGACAAAGCCAACCATGCCTTTAAATAGAGGACAGAGGAAAAGTGGAAAATAAACAGTCACATTAACCAGGCAGTGGTGGTGCATGAGTTTAATCCGAAGTTGGGGAGGAAGACGCAGGCTAATCTTTGAGTTCAAGGCCAGCCTGGTCCACAGAGTGAGCTCCAGGATGGTCAGTGCTACAGACAGAGAAACTCTATCTTCAAAAAAAAGCCAGAGAGAGAGAAGAACATACAATCACACTAGTAAATGGTATTGAGAAAAATGGACCACATATTAGAAAAGCATATACCATACATACCCAGAAATAGGAATTTACTATATAACTTTGGCTGGCTTCAAACTTCCAATCATAGTGCCTTGTCTTCCTGGATGCTGAAATTATAAAGGTGAGCACCATGCCAAAACACATTTATTATTTTTAATCTAAATAAATCTAGAAAGAAATTACAGATTTTCTTTTTAATCTATATCCACCAAAAAAAAAAAAATCCCATTGTTTGGTTTTAACTTGCATAGATTATCTATAAACACAAACAAAAACCAGAGCCACCCCATTAACCTCAATGCTGCCTTGTTATGGCGGCATATGCTCCCATCCTAAGCCCTGGCAACCATAGGCTAGTTCTCTCTATAGTTTGTTCTTTTTGGAATGTCATATACATATGACTGTAGGTTGACTGCCCCTTAGCCACCATGCTGTGATGGGAAGTATTTCAGATTTCTGAATTGTTGAGATTTGGGAAGATTTTCATGAATATGATGACACATCTTAAAATGAAACCAAGTTGTAAACACAAAATGTGTTTAAACACATAGCCTGAAGGTAATTCTATACAGCATCCTAAGTGCACTTGAACTGCAGCTCTGACTGGTCACACAGGGTCAGATATAGAATTTTCCCCTTGTGACATCCAACATGTCAGTGCTCAGAGCACTTCAGATTTCAGGTCCTTAAAAGAGGGAAGGTCTGAGACTGGCTCACATCACTTAGCAGAATGCACTGGGGGCTCATCTCAACTGTCACACGCACACTGGCAGCCTGTTGGGTCTGTCCTTGGGTCATATTCCACAGTATAAAGGACCCACAATTTGTTTATCCACTGGCCCGTGGAGAAAGGGTGGCTTGCTTCCAGTTTGGGGAAGTTATGGTACAGTTGCTATAAACATTTGAGAGCCAAATTCTTATTTCTCTACTAGTGGGGATGTTTGGGTCACATATTCGAGATGTGTTAAGCCTGCAAAACTTCTGCTAAGATTGTAGGCAAGTTCCAGGTTTTCTACGTTTTTACCACTGTCAATGATTATCAAGCCTTGTTGGGGTTATGCCTTATTTTAAACATTTAAACACAGGCAGGTGAAATCTTTTTGCCATTTAAATTTGGATTTCCCTAATGATAATTTTGTTGTTGTTGAGGCAGGGTCTCTGTAGGGCAGGCAGATTGTCCTGGAACTCACTATGTAGCCCAGGCTGGTCTCAAACTCACAGAAATCCTCCTTCTTCCCCTCCTGGATGCTGAGACTCCAGGTGTGTGCCACCATGCTGCCTTGACAAAGTGTTTCTGAGCCTTTAGCTTTTCTTCTTGAGTGTCTTACCACCCACACATCTTTTTTGGTGAAATGTCTATTCTAATCTTCTGCTGTTCTTCAAGTGAGTTTGTTTTCTTGTTGTTCAGCTCTGAAAGCTGACACACATTCTAATTATAAGCCTTTTGTTCGACATGTGATTTGTAAATATTTCCTCCTGTTGTCTGAGTCCTCTTTAGTTTATTAAGAAAACACTCTTTTTACAATTTAAAAAAAAACATGATTAAGTGTTGGTGACTATCTGTCTTCTGGTTAAGAAAGTACTTTCTATATATGAAAGAGATAAAATGAAATGTAATCAAATGTGAATGGTTTCTATTTTATGGTAAAATCACTAAAAACAAGATTGAATAACAAAACTTTTGCAGTTTGTATAGGTGACCTATAAATTATCAGTATCTTTAATATGTAAATAGCCCACTTAAATTACTAAGAAAAACAGTAATACTCTAATAGAAAAATAGAAACTGTCTATAGTGGCACATGCCTATAATCCCAGAATTAGGGAGGCTGAGGCAGGAGGATTGTATATTCAAGGCTAGTCCATGCTATACAGTGGGAATCTACCTTAAAAAAAAAATCAAAAGTAAACAAAAGGCTTTAAGAGTGACTTTAATGGGGAAATCCAAGTAAAGATTTTAAGATGGTGGCATACTTCGACTCAGGTATAAGAGGGTAAATTGAGTCAGCATTCCTTGAAGGCAGTTGGTGCTGTGTATAAAGAACCTTAAAACCATTCATACTTCCTCTTCTAGGACATTCTCAGGAAAAGCAGAGAGACCGCATGGAGGTGGAGGGAAGCCTCTTGCACACACCCTCTCATCCCTATCCTGGGGCCATATGCTCTCTTTCAAACTACAGATAGCAAGGGGATTGTCCTCCTACCACCTGACTCTGGCTAGAAGCCAGCCATGGCTAAACAGCCTGGAAGGCTCTGACTCAGCCCCTTGTGTTTCTTCTCGGTCATTCCCCCAGGACGCCCCTGCACTGGGCCGCAGCTGCTGGAAAGGCTGAATGTGTCCAGTCACTGCTGAACTTGGGCATGGACAGCAACCTGAGAGACATTAACGAGAGCACGCCCCTGGCCTACGCCTTGTACTGTGGTCACACGGCCTGTGTCCGGCTCCTTTCCCGAGAAGGCCGGTGAGTGTATCTAGTGTCTTCCTCTCAAAGATTTACAACATTAAAGTTTTTATAAACCACTAACATGTAAACCCAGCAATAATAATAATGTGTGGTTGTGTGTGTGTGTGTGTGTGTGTGTGTGTGTGTGAGAGAGAGAGAGAGAGAGAGAGAGAGAGGAAGAT
>NW_021604578.1:6854208-6898204 GCF_004785775.1 Grammomys surdaster | reverse complement strand
AGAGAGAGAGAGAGAGAGAGAGAGAGAGAGAGAGAAAGATCAGAAGATCAGAGAATAGCTTTCAGTATGCGAGTTCCAAAGCTGAAACTCATATCATCAGGCTTGGTGACATTTTTAATCTACTGAGCCTTCTAGCTGGCTGCAGTAATTTAATAGTATGAGAATTACATAAATAGCATTATTAATCATCCAATTAATTATGTATGCTTGTCATCATCTATGATAGAGTGAAATGGTCTCCATTGTGTTTCGGAATGCGATGATAGTAACAACCAGCTTGTATTCATCAGCTATGAATCAAAGAACTTACCTCCCCTTCCTCTCCCATTCTGCCTGCTTTTGCCTTAAATCACTTTTTTTCCAAGATTATTTTACGCTCTCAAAACTTTCTGAGGATGCCAAAGATCTTTTAGAGTCTGAGTTATTCCTGTCCCCATTTATGGTGTCAAAATATTTAACTGAAAAATTTTTTATAAAGTATTTGTTTTGTTATTTAAGTAATGATATTTGTGATTGCTACATGTTAGAACAAAGACCACATTTTAATTAAAACAATATTGTAGCTGTAATCCTGGGATTCTGGAATCTAAAGCAGGAGAATCATGAGTTTGAGGCCACATTGAGCTGTCTATGTAAGACGACATCATCAGTAAATGAATGAATAAATAAATAACTTTGAATTTCATTTAATGTTACTATTTTCCAAAACAAAAAAAAAAAATAGTAAGAGCAGCCCTGTTTTATGGTCTTGGCATATTAATTGCATTCTGGCAATTAAACCAACTTTGATTGAAGCTTGTACTGTGGTACAAAAATTTCATCTGGCCAAAGCACAACACAAATAAATTAATACCACCAAAAATATCCCTCCTCTTGGAACTCTAGGACAAATTACTATTCAATCTACAGGTTTTGTGTCCCTCTGGACTTTCCTTCATCCAATCTGTACAAGCTTTCAACATCAGAATTCTGAATCCTACAGTGTGGCAGGGGTTGGGGGGACAGCATGGCAGAGATCAAACCTCAAGGCAAGATAATGTCATCAGACCTACTGGGTTACTGTCCAAGAACAAAATTCAGTTTAAGCCCTATTCCTACACACAGAGCGTGTCAGTCGTTAGGTGCTACGCTCATTGCAGAATGAGATTGATGAAGCTGACAGACACAGCTGCCTCAACGAAATGTTCAACCAGTGACATGCTCAAAAGAGCAAAATAAATTAATAATGAATAAAATATACAAATGAAAACATAAGATTAAAATAAAAATAAGTAAAAAGTCAAGAAACTTTCTCAATCCTTTTGTTTCAAACCAAGTAGAATGTACGTTTAAGCGCACTAAAAAGTGTTTCATTCATAAACACAGAAGCAGCAAAATATCACTGCATTGGTCCACTACTATGAAAAATAAATGAAGACAATAGATAAAAACTTTAGTCAGCTTTTTCCTTTCCTCAGCTCCTTGTATGACTGATACCACTAGTTAGACGCATACTCTGGAAAGCCTTGTGTCTTAGCCATACCCACTAAGTGTTTCTAGAATTCCATGTGTCGTTTCATCGTTCATGTGTTCTGCTACGTGGCTAGCTGAGTAACTTGGGGAGTCTCCACTCTGGGCAGTCATGCATTTGACCATGTGACTTCCAGGGTGAAAGAAAGATTAAAAAATGTATTACCAATGTAAAAATAGAAATGGCTGTGAGTGTGTGTGTGTGTGTGTATACATTCATAGTGAGAAAATATCCATTGTCTGCATCCAAATTTAGTGCTGGTGTTTTTCAAACAGACTACAGCATCTCCCTCCAAAGAGTAATATTGTAGTCTCTCTCTTGGCAGCTGTTCATGGACCCCGGCTCGTGGGTCCAGTTTCATGGTTGATCTCTATTGCAGAAAGCATTGGCTTGACTGTGGCCTCCAAAGAGAATAGCCCAGACTTTCCAAAGGACTAAACCAGAGCAACGCCTCAGGGAAACTCAGCGTGAGCCAGCTGCCACACAGCTGCTGTTAGCCTTTCACGTTTGAGTTTGCTGTGAGTGGAGCGTTGCTCACATCTGCCACGCCCAACCTCTGGCACACACAACTTCCTCTTCCCCTGGAGCACAGACTCCAGGTCTTCCCTGCCTGCTTCCTTTAGCAGAGTATTTTTCAGAACCATAGTTAGGGTTTTTTTAGATGTGAAAAACAAATGGCATAAAACAGGCAAGACTCTAAGGTGTGTTATGCCAGTGCTGCTGGAATCCTGGGAACTCTCACTCAGAAGAATTAGAAAACCACAGTCTTACCTGCTGCTCCCCACCTCTTTCTGCCCTGTGAGACTTGAACTCACACCTTATGTTAATCCTGAGATTTGCCAGAGAAAAACCAATTCCAATTCCACCATTTTGGGCCAAATTTGAAGCAAGCTTTATTAAATATTAAATACCGACCAAAAGATGGACTTTGGTTGGGACCACTCCCTGGAACTTCCAGCTGAGTGGCCGTGAAACAAGCAAGTCTCACAGGGGTTTATGAAGAGAAACCTAGTCTACCGCAGGAGACTTTTGTCATATACCAAGAACTACAACTCCCAGCATTCCAGGAGGTTACCTGGTCCTTGAGCAAATGGAGCTTACAGGTTAATTTTGGATATTACACTTACGTTTCATCTCTAACGCATGTGCCACTGTTGACTGTCACGTCAAGCTATTTTCAGCTTAATCAATTGACAGTTGAAAACAGATTGCCAAGAGTTAACTAAAAAAATATAGCTTCTAGAGGCTGAGGAGATGGTTCAGTCAACAACAAATATGAGACGTGAGTTTGATTCCCCCAGCAACCATGTAAAAAGCCAGGCATAGTAGCTCACAGCGGTAATCCCAGCACTGAGGAAATGGAGACAAGAGTTGTCTGTCTAGCTGAATATGCAAGCTTCAGATTTAGTGAGAGGCCCTGTCTCTAATGAACTGATTAATTAATTAATTAATTAATTAATTAACTAAAGTTGGGCCAGAGACATGGTTCAGCAGGTAAAGGGGCTTGCCATGCAAGCTTGCTCTACAGTTCTATCCTTGAAGGCCACACAAAAGTCAAAGTTGTCCTCTGACCTCCGCAGACATGCCCTGGCATGCTAGCACCCACACTTGCATGCACCATCCATACACAGATGTCAACATAAAAACACAACTGTCACCTCTGAAGGGATCAGAGATGTGTTGTTCTGGAGCTACCTATAAGTGGCCATGGTCTAGAAACAGAGATTTAGCTCTGGAAACAGAGATTTAGCTCGCCTTAAAGTCTATGTCCCAAGATGAAGTTGTCATAGAAACAGAACAAAGTAACTGGCAAATCAAGGCACCTCGCGTGAACACATTGACAGAATCATTGGGTAGGCAGGTTAGAGGAGCGCAGGCGAGTTTCTGTTAAGGGCCTTGGGTACTTTCTGACATTCTCAGCCTTTCGGTTGATTGATGTAGTGGTCACCAACAGAGGAGAGCAACAACCAGTGGCTACTAAAAGAGTTAAAAATGTCCTGAGATAATTTGGCTCTGGACTTGTAACATTGCAAACCCCCAAAGGCAGGGTGGGGGGAGTGCAGCTTCTCTCAGAGAACTCTTGTTCTCACACACACACACACACACACACACACGATTATAAATAAGTGTTAAGAATTAAATAAATTGGTTAAGTTGACAGACATGGAGGACAATGTACAACATCAATCTCTAGCCTCCACATGTAGGGAGAGGAGAACTGAGGGGGGAGGGAGGCAGAGGAGGCAGGAGGAGAGGAGGGAGGGAAGCAGAGGAGGGGGTGAGGGTTGAGTTGGGGTGAAACGACTGAAGTTCCTTCCATGCATTATAGTGTTACATTATATACAAGTATAATGCAGTCAAAAAAGAAACAAGGGGGGGTGTGAACCCAGCCCCTGAGAGATGTGGGTAATACATGCCCATGAGCACTGTACTTTTTGCCTGAAGCAAAAAGGTTACGAGTTTGAGGCTATATTATGTGGAGCCCCCATTTCAGAGAGAAGAGAGAGGAGGAGTGGAGAGGGAAGAGAGAGGGGCGGAGTCCACTGCAAGGTTTTAATAGACGATGGGAGAACGTGCAAAACCTTGACTTGGAGACGATGGGCATCTGTGCATGAGCCCAGATGAGCTGGTCAAGCAGATGGATGGGGTTGGGGGTATCAGGATCTTGTTCTTCCCCCCGTATCCTGTCCTCACATGGCGTCCTTGTTCTTTCCTGTTTCTCTAGAGCAGAGCCTGCTAGGCCTCTTCCTCCCCAGAACAGTCAACCCCAAAAGAAGGAAGGACGATTCAGTGTGCTCAACCAAATCTTCGGCAAAAACAAGAAAGAGGAGAAGGAAGCCCATCAGAAGGACCAGAGCAGGGCCAGACCTAAGGAGGAGGACACCTCGGAAGTCAATGACATCATCGCCACCTTTGACAGCGTCGTGGATACCAACTGCCAAGATCAACCTGGTGACCAGGTGGACATGGTTGTCTTTAAGAAGAGGACCTCAGAGAATTCAAAGTATCTCTTGCCAGAAAAGAAATCCCTAGCCCGGAAGGGGCTCCCACCAATCAGAACACAGAGTCTCCCACCCATCACCCTGGGCAGTAACTTCCTGACAGCCTCCCATGGAGCCACCTCCCATGCTGGCCTGAGCTCTGGTCCTCAGCATACAGCCCAACGGTCTCAGAAAAGTCGAAGTGAACAGGATTTATTAAATAATAGGACTGGCTGCCAGGCGTCGCTAGATAACCCCTGGAAAGGTGACACTAGGCAGGTGTTCTCCTGCAAGGCTTGGACCGTGTCTTCTTCTGATAAGTTACTAGATCGGCTGTTCGCTGGCCAGCCTGGTCACCAGGAGCTCTCTGGGCCACCACATCTTCCTCATCTACATAATCCCTCACCAGGTAATGGCCTTCATTCTCTCTCCTTAGGGTCCCCCTCACACATGGAGTCTCTCATGTAGAGTTAAGCTAGTAACTGCCAGGTGAGTGCCTGCAGGCAAGCGCAATAAAATGGGAACCACGGACACTTTTAATTTTGTCCTAGTTAATTTTGTTAACTTCTGGGAAGTGAAAACTTTCAGCTTTTCCACCCTGAGTGTGCTGAGGTAAAAGAGTATTGCCGTTTCCTCTAAAAGGCATTCCTCTCTGGAGTTGTGTGACACGCTTATTCCCAAGACATTAACTTGCTTGTATGGTTAGTTAGTTAGTTAGTCGTGTGTTTTAAGTCGTCATTTAGACCCCACTCAAGATCTACCACACCAACCCTTTGTAGAGATAAATGGCCTTGTTTGTACCTATGTGGAAAAGCAACATATTTGCACTTTTATGGTCTGTGTCTCCCCACACACCAAAGGCTTGTGTGGCCTTTCCGTCTTTACCTCATCCACAGCTGCCAGGGCCATTCAGTTTTTGCTTATGCTTCCAGATACATTTTATATAATTGTGTACTCATCTGTATTTGTAAGCATGAAATCTCTCTCTCATCCGCCCCATCTCCCTTCTGCTGACAGTTTCCAGGAGTCTCAGCTTTTCTATGCGAGTTTGCTCTCAAACTCAAGTAAATAATAATTTTTGCAAATAAACACAAACTATGTATATATACCCTTGTAATAATTATACTAAAAAACTTGGGTTTTGGCAGAGTTTGTTGCTCACAACATCAATCCCAGCACTCAGAAGCCAGAGGTGGGTGGATCTCTGGATCAAGGCCAGCCTGATCTACATAGTGAGGTCTTGGCCAGCCTGGTCGAAATAGTGAGGCTCTTTCTCAAAAAATTAATGTAAAAAAACCTCACATTTTATATACATACAAGTATTATTCATATACATTAATATTCCCCTCATTATACATAATACATATAGTACGGAATTTATTTTGCCATTTACTTTTTGAGAGGGTTAGCATAGAACTTACTATATAGCGGAAGATAACCTTGACTCCTCTCCTGCGGTCACCCTTCAAGTGCTGGATTATAAGCTTATGCCACCTTGCCCAGCTCTTATTTTTACTTAAAAAAAATATATAAGGGATTCTGAGGCTATACAACAACTTCCCAATTCTGCTCATTTGCACAGTGCCTTGGGTTTTGTTGTTGCTGTTGTTGTTTGTTTTGTATTAATCAATTGCCAATATTTAAAACTTAACATCTTACATAAAAATATAAAGATTCTAGTTTCTCTTGAGAAATTGAAGCCAACATTTTCACATGACCATGACTGATTAGCCCTGAGAAACCAGTATACTCGTGGGTGGCACTGTTCTCAGTATTATGCAGAATTATTACTTCCTCTTTATCAATATACTTCAGGTACTTTTTATAGTAGGGTTATAGGGAGAAAAGTATATATTTATTTAACCCATATTTCTGTCTAAGTTTGAAAAAGGGAAAACTAAATTCTTTTTTTTAAGTATGGAGGGACAAGTTTCTGTTTGGATATGCCTCTTTTCTTATTATTTTTTAACTCATGTTTGTGCATATGTATGCAGACACCTTGGAGGTCAAGGGACAGTTTTGAATGCCATGCTCAGGAACACCATCCACCTGTTTGAAACAGGGTCTCTCATTGACCTGGGGTTAACCAATGAAGTTAGACCAGCTGCCATGAACACTGGGGATTCTCCTGACTCTACCTCTGTAGTGCTGGTGTCACAAGATTACAACAGCACATCCAGCAATTTTGCATGGGTTCAGAGAAAACACAGATCCTTATATTTGAAAGATACCTTACCAACTGAGCCACTCCCTGTGGTTGTTTGAGTAGGAATGGTCCCCATAGGCTCATGTGTTTGAAAGTTTGGTCACAGCACTATTAGGAGATGTGGCCTTGTTGGAGGAAGTGTGTCACTGGGGTTGGGCTTTGAGGTTTCAGATGCCCAGTGTTATTCTCTCTTCCTGCTGCCTTTGGATCCATATGTAGAAGTCTCAGCCCCTTCGCTTGCACCATGTCTGCTTGCATTCTTGCCATGACAACGATGGACTAAAGCCTGTGAAACTGGAAACCAGGCCCAACTAAATGTTTTCCTTTATAAGAGTTGCCATTGTCATGGCAACAAAATCCTAAGACACCCCTCCACCCGCAACCATCCTATTTTATACACAGCATGTTGGGTACTCCTTTGTCATTGACATAATTGATGCATGAAGCTTTTAAAGAAGAATGTGGCTTCTTCTCATGTACATAAATATATGTGTATATCTTTCAATATAGGATAATTATGGATGTGCACATGAAGGCTATTTGTTGATATCTGAGATAAACCTCAAGACTTTGCTTACCCCATAGAGCACTGACATTTTTGGCCTGTGGCATGGATGATGTTTTTATACTGTTTCTGCCAAAGAGTAGAGAGGGAACACATAGTTCTACAATCTTTGACAATTTGGTGACTGCTGAGGTTTCAATCAAGCCTTCCTTTTGGCGTTAGCTCTGGCCTGGCCAAGCTAATAATTCTTCCCTTTAAAAACTTGGAAGTCTTGTTCTTTTCCCATCTTTTTAAGTGAGGTTTGGACTCAGCTACCTTGAACAAAAAGCCAAAACAGTTACACCCTGACTCAAAAATAGGGAAAGGGCTACCTTAATTGCTGTCAAAATGACACTTTGATCTTTACCAAATTGCTGGAATCCGTGTTTACAAAAAAAAAAAAAGAAAAAGAAAATAGGTTGGTTGGCAACAGGACCAAGCAAGGAGCCAGGGACCCAAATCTCAGACCACCTCCCCCTGGCCAGGGTTTGAGAGTATTATGGGATATTGATGCTGGTGATCTAGGGGTTTGGGGAGGTGATAAGAGGTGAGATGACTAGTGTCCACATCATCCAACCTCACAACTCTTCAGAGATGAGTTCAGAATGGCATTGTAAGCATGGTCTTACTTCACAGGGTCCCTCACCAGACACTTGGCCCAACCCAAGTGAATAGTTGGTAAATTCAATAAAATCACCTCAAGCCTGTGAGAAATGCTCTAAGCAAATGTTAGTCATCATAACCAAGATGTTATCTAAGCCATGCTAGGGGAGGCTAACACACATCACTCAGCTGTGTAACCACCAAGATTGGTGGGTTTTGTTTTCATTTGTTTTTGAGTCCCAGTCTTTTCCTGTATCCCTGGGATTTCCTATTTAGACTGTGTATTCCTTGAACTCATGGCAATCCTCCTGCCTCAGCCTCTCAAGTCCTAGAATTTTATATACGAGCCACCATGCCCCAATGCAAAACTGATGCTTTTTAAGGCCAATTAGAAGCAAATAAATAGTTGGGGTAATGACACATGTTATTACCACCGGAGGGGGCAGGGTCAAAGCAGGAGGATCAGGAGTTTAGTACTAGCCTCAGCTACATAGCAAATTTAAGGCCATCTTCAGCCAGACTCTAAACAAATCAAAAAAAGGACTGGGGGTGGGTGGAATCATGCAGGCTTAATAGGAAACAAAATACAAGAGACAGGGCTAGTGTAACTCAGCAGAGGCCAGCTGTATTCACTGGTGATGATCAAGGAGGATACAGTTCTTCCAGAGTATTCGAGGCTTCAGTCTTGTTATTTTGAGGGGCTCTTGAGTTCTTAAAAGATGAAGTTTGGGCTTCGTAGATACATACATAGAATTCTAAGGCCTCGCCTCCTCTCATTGACCAAGCTCCCAGCCTTACCTCACATGCAGCAAGTCTGAAGTAGGCATTTCCCAGACTTTCGGTGAATAGGAGATCACCAGAGACACAGGTTCCTTCCAGCTGCATGTCCTTCAGCCAGGTCTCTAGCTTCCTCTCTCTGGATCACTTCACAGTCTAAGCCAATGGAGCAAGAGGAGGGAAGGGGGTGGGAGGGTGCCTCCCATCCCAGTCTCCTCCCTCTTAGAAGTCCTCTGCCATACGGCCTACACTTCTGCTTGCATCTCACTGGCCAGGACTTGGATCACACGCTCATACCACCTATCTACAAAGAGGATGAGAACTGTGGTATTTAAAACTGGGTACCGTGTTCTGCCCTCCAACTTAGATTCCTGCTTCTAAGGGAGAAGAAGGAGTAGAAATTGGGTAGGAAACTGGTAGACTCTTCCTGCCATACCATCCAAAGATGTCTACATCATTTCAATAACAGAACATTTAATGCAATTGCTTTGGGATTTGCTTAGTCCCCAGAGAAGTAATGAGTGAAGTCCTTGGGCAGCAGAACAGTGAAAAGGAGGCATGAAAGTCACCAAGGGATTCAGAAGAAATGAACAGTACCTATATCAATACTTACTAGTGCTAGTATATCAAGGAACCATTTAAGAAAATGGAGTCACAAAAGCACAAATATAAGCCCCAGAATGAGCCTTAAGGGAAGCTGATTATGCACCTGGATGACTAAGCAGCTGAATTTGGGGGCCTCTGGGATGTAAGCAAGCCCTCTGTCCCCAGCCCCAGCATAACTTTTGGGGTGGGATTTAACTTTATGGACAGGCCTGGAAAGAGGAAAGGGAAAGGGTTAAAGTAGAGATACGTCTCTAGAGTCACAGGTAGCTCCAAGCACCCACTCCCTTGAATCCCATCTCACCTCCCTAGTTTCTGTCACGTCTTGATGTGACATGTCTGATAAAAGCCCCGTCAATGCACATCGCTTCATGGTTTGGGGGGGTATTCATTCGCTTTTTGTTTTTGTAAGGCAAGGTCTCGTTCTGCAGTTCAGGCCTTAAATTCACAGCAATTCCCCTGCCTTAGCCTCCCAAATGTTGGGAATATAGGAATGGCACCATATCTGCCCTTCTCCAGTCCCTGTGCTTAGCACTACAATGTAAAGACAGGCTGCTGATGACAATTATTTTAAAAATAACGAAGTTTAAGCCAGGTGTGGTGGCATGCCTGGAGTATAGTCACAGCTACTCAGGAAGCTGAGGCTTCATAGTAATATAGCATAGATCACATGGTGAGTCCTGGGAAGGGAGAGGAAAGGAGGGAGGGGGAGGAAGGGAGGAAGGGAGGGAGGAAGGAAGTGATGGAAGGAGAGAAGAAGGGAAGGAGAAAGGGAAGGAAGAAGGAAAAGAAAGGGAGTGAGGGAAGAAAGGAAAGGAAGTGAGGGAGGAAGGAAAGAAGGAAGGAAGGAAGGAAGGAAGGAAGGAAGGAAGGAAGGAAGGAAGGAAGGAAACTAGGTCTGATAGTTTATGCCTATAATCCCAACACTTAGGAGGAGGCATGAGGATGGAGAGTTCAAGATCATCTTTGTCTACATAGCATGCCAGAGGTTGGCCTGGGCTAAGAGAGAAGCTGCCTCAGTATCCACTAACCCTCCACAAAGAAGAGAAGAAAGGAAAGGGTCGGAGCAGTGTGTCCGGTGCAAGTCTTCCTCCTGTTCTTCTCCGTTTCCAAGGGCTGTGTTTTTAGGCACCTTGCCTGCTGACTTCAAGGTAGCCTCACCCAGTAGGCAGCACTGAGAGAAGATGAGGAGGAGAGAAAGAGAACTCAGTGGGTCTCCATGGCAACTCTGCCTCCTTCAACTCCCTCCATAGTCATGGTTCAGCGCTGGGGCTCTTGCTCGGTTTCTGGGTTGTGGTAGCATCATCTCCTCCTGTTACTCCTTCAGCCATGGCTAGAACAGAATCCTCAATCTAGGGCTTGTGTTTGGTTTCCCAGCTTTTCTATCATGAGCTTAACAAACGTATATGAAGTTCCTTCTGTTTGAAAGACCTGGAGAGCTGTATCAGAGGAGCTCTGATTAACAATGCAAGAAATGTGTGTTCTGTATTACAGTGTCAGGAGACCATCAAAACATAGGGGTTGTGACATGTCTGTCTCATAAGGACCTCTCTGACCATAATTCACATTGCCTAGAAAAACATTAAATAGTTTGCTCAAAGATATTCCAGGCCATTGGCGATGTATTTAGAACTTGAACCCAGCACTCTTACACAGGGATATGCTCTTAAGTACTGATACTAAATTTGTGGGTGTGCTTACCAATTCTCTACAAATTTTCTTTATCAATTATGTGGTCCCCAAAGTAACAGATTTCCCTAGCTTCTGAACTTTACTTTTGTGGATATTTTAATACCACTGGATATATTGTTCTTAGAACTCCTGAGTCTTTTGCCTTAAACTCAAAATGGAATGGGCCAGTGAGCTGGCTCAGAAGGTACAAGAGCTTGCCTCCAAGACTGGTGACTTGAGTCCAGTCCCTGAAACTCACAAGACAGAAGGAGAGAATCCACTCCCACAGCCTGTCCCCTGAACTCCACACACATGCTCCGGCCCAAGTATACATACACATATAAAAACACACATGCATACATACATACATACATACATACACACAGAGATACATTTTGCTTAAAAATCAAAAGAGTTCGCTAAAGTGGCTGAAGTTGCTATTTTAGGCAGGTTGCAATTTCATGAAACTTCGAGGTTTGTATGGCAAAACTTGATGTGGTGAAGCTAGGAATTGCATAGCTCTGTACTGGTAGCTTTCACTGAATGGCTTCTTTTCTCTTTGGATATCCCTTCTCTCCTGCTTGGGTTCAACAACACTAATAGGAGCTAGTGGTGCAGCCGGGTTCCGGGCAGCTGCTGCCCTGCTTGCTCAGCAACCCCAGCGTTCAGCTGCACCGATGGATGACTGCTCAGTGTTTATTGAGACCTGTCAGGGGGCGGCATGAACGATGATGATGAGCACTTAGCCTAATGAGTTGGAATTTGGATTGCCTCAGCTTAAAGCGTTGCCAACAGCGTGCAGAGAAAATGGAACAGAACGGGCTGTGGGGTTTTCTGCTATCCTGGTTATTTACAAGCAGTCACACACACACACACACACACACACAAAAGTGAAAAGAAGAAAATTTTTAAAGCAGCTCGCTTGCTTGTTTCCCTTAAGAGACAACTTTTTTTTCTCCAGAATATTCTAGATAATTCCAGCAACAATGCACTCTTCAGGTTAGGTAGGTTAGAATCATTGACCCCTGGGTTTAAACACATTATCAGCTTTCCAGAACAAAAGCCAAATTCCTAATTTGGGTAAGCATAGCCCTCACGGAGTGAGCTAGCCTGTGTCTCACCAGGAGCAGTAGACCTTCCATCTCAAATCCCCTGCAGTGCCTTGCCTAGCTCTCAGGTCCTTGAAAACCTGCTACCTTTCCACTGTGTGATGTCTTTGCCTGTGTTATTTTGGCTTCTAACTACTATGAGTGGCAGATTCCTAAAATATTTTAAGAGCCAACTCAAGCTGGACACAGTGACACAACCCCCAAAGGCTGAGTTGGAGGCCAGCCTGGGCTAAATAGAAGACCCTTACTCAAAAAAAAAAAAAAATCAAAAAGGGCCAGGTCAAAACATGTCTTCTGTTTGAAGGTCACAGAAACACCTTTAAATAGTGGCTCCTCCTTATTGAGCACTTCTCGTCAGTTACACTGGAAGGGCAATTTTTATTCCCATTTCCCACTTTATAGATCGAGACTGTATGAGGTTAGCTCACCTGCCCAAGGTCTTGGAGCTGCTGCACTGGAAGGGGCAAACATAGAGGCGACGCCTGTAGGACTCAAGAACAATTTTTCCATAGTGCTAAAATGTCCTCCAAAACGTGATCAGACACACAAAGGAAATAATGCAAGCCCTCTTTCCACTGAGATGACCTTACATAGAATGTCACAGCACTTCCTGAGGGACATCAGGAGCCTGTGTAAACTGTTAGCCCCTGTAAGCACAGACTAGGTCTGAAATACGTGAGTTCTAAACAGGTAATTGCTGGCTTCAATATTTTATTATCTCACAAGGAGTGTGTTTCCTGAAGGTGCCTGAGACACTAATAAGAGCCTTGGGCCATGCACAGCTCCATCCTGTCCCTCAGAACAGAGCAGGAGGCCAGCACAAGGCCTTCCAGATCTCTATCTACTCTCCCATCCAAACAATGTTTCTTCAATGCCTATGGAGATCGAATGTGAGTTTTCAGGTCAGGTACAGCTAGCCTGAAGCCTAGTCCCTGTTCTTTACCAGACAGAGACCTTAAATATGTTTAGAATTCCTCTAAACCACAGGGTCCAAAAGTTATCAAGATGTGAGGAGATCTGTGAGGAGGTCATACCTACCACAGCTCGCCCAGTCCCTGACAATAGTGAGCACCTAATAAACAGCATCCACAATTAGTACTACCTAGTAATGAACTTCTCAAGTGTGACCCCATTTGGGGTTTAATATAATTCTATATAAGAATGTTTCCTCTCTAAGTAGTGGATGCTGAGGTTATTTTACTTTCAAGGTTAAAAGGGTGAAATACAAGGGCAAAATATCAACCACAGAAGCAAACCTTCGCTCAATCGTTGCCATAGGGCATTGCTTAGGTGACTGCCATGCATAGTGAGTGTTCCCTTGGAGTCACTTAGGTAGTCAGTCCTGGCTCATTCCCCTCCGCCCCCTGCCCTCTACCCCTCCCCCTTATTCTAAGAAATGCTTTGTCCAAATAGAAAGCCTGAACTTTGCTGTAGTCAGGTTCCTTACCAGACCGCTTGGCAAACGATAAGATTATTTGTGTGTGTGTGTTCATAGTAGGTTGGTTATGTTGTTGCTGTCTTGTGCTAAGGTTGACTAAGTTGCATACTTTATCCTGAAAGCTGAAAGCTGACCTTGTATTCTCTAATTCAGTCTACAGGACAACTGGAAAGGACAGATATAATAATCTTCACCGTTTTACACATAGGAAATTGGGGCTCAGAGTAGTTACGTCACTTTGAGCGTGATCACTCACCTAGCCAGAACATGATAAATCTCTATAGATCGAGGCTCTAAGTCGTCTCCTGTCTGATGTCAAAGATGGAATTCTTGTTCACCAGTCTGTTCTATTAATGTTTAAAATGGGCCTAAGTAACTTTTTAATGTACATAGATTTTAACTTTTATGTTTTCTGTGTTTGGGTGTTTTGCTTTCATGTATCCCTGTGTCTATGTGTGCCTGATGTCCAAGAAGGACAGAAGAAGAGAGTATCAATGCCCCTGGAACTGGAGTTACGGCCAGCTGTGAACCACACCATGTGGGTGCTGGGAATTGAACCTGGGTCTTCTGGAAGAGTAGCCAGTGCCCTTAACTGCTGAGCCATCTCTGCAGCACCTACCTTATTTTTCTGTGTTTGAGTGTTTGCCTGCCAGTAAGTGTATCCCATGTGTCCAATGCCCAGAGAGGTTGGACCTAGAGTTATAAAGAGTTGTGAGCAGTTATGTGGATACTTGTAATGGCTAAGTCATCTCTCCAGCCTCTCCACCCCTTTCAGAATAACTTGTATTTCCTTCTGTTTTCAGATATCTGATAAATCCATCTCTTGTGATTAGTGATGTGCTGAATTTTTAACAACCAGCCTTCAAAAATCAGTGATTGTTTATTTCTGTGGTAGAAATATTGCTACTCAATGGCCACAGACAAAGCACCAGGGTATCTGTAAAATTTCAAAAAGCCCCAACAATGTAACCATCTTCTCTGAAGAGTAGGTCCACATGCACACATATTCCAGCGCACTAAAGCTCACCATTAGAGAAGCCATTTCTTGGCCAGGTATCGTGGCATATGCCTTTAATCCTAGCATCTGGGAGGCAGGAGCAAGTGGATCTCTGTGAGGTCAGCCTGACCTACATAGTGAGTTCCAGGGCAGCCAGGGCGACAACATAAGAGACTCTGTCTCAAAAAAAAAAAAAGATAAGTTATTTCCCATGTGTATCTCTCCGAGCCTTTGTAGGTCAGCCATTTTTAATCCTGACTACACATTTAAATCACTTGTGAGCTGGTGAAAATCTGATGCTCCGTCTGCAAAAATTATGGTTTAATCCAGTTGGGGTGTGGCCAAGACATTGATAACTTCACCACAGCTCATCTCCTGGTCTGGGCAGCGGGGATTGAGAAACTCTCTCCCAGGAAAAAGACAGCCCAGCCTACACTCACACTCAGCAGAGATGTCAAGATAAGAGATGACAGCCGGAATCCATGTGACTGGGTTTTACCATCTTCAAAGTTTAGAAATTTAGCCCTCAGACGTGACTAACTGTGCTTGTTTATGATATTTTATTTAAATTAGTTCAATTGAAAAATGACTTCCGGATATGGCCAGACAGCTCAGTTGGGTAAGGGTGCTGACTGCTCAGTGGGTAAAGGTGCTGACTGCTCAATGGGTAAGGGTGCTGATGACTCAGTGGGTAAGTGTGCTTTGTTATCTAGTCTTCTAGCCTGAGTGCTAGCCTCAGGATCTACGGGATAGAAAGATGACTTAGGTAGCGCGTAACACAACTGGGGCAAAGCTAGAAACCAAGCTCATGCCTAAAACACTAGCGCTCAAAAGGCTAAGTGCACACTCACACATGGGTGCATGCGTATACCACACACACACGCACACACATACAGCTAAAATTAAAAAACAAAGGCAAAACAAAGCAAACAAACAAAAACCTTCCCCCTTGGGGACATTTCCCATGGGTGTGCAAATTCAATAAAACATGTCTTTTTTTTTTTTTTTTTACACCTTCTGGTGTCTTTTCACTTAAACCATGAGTGGCGTATGACATAGTGTGGTTATTATGACTGTCATCATGTCTGTTACTTTAAGGGGATCTTCAACAACTTTACGACTCCCTCGCCTACAGGACTTTATAATTTGCTTTTGGTGAAGTCTTGATGATTAATAGGTATGTTTTTGTTCCCAGGACAAGCACTTCAGCACCTCTCCCCAAACAGACCTAAAATCAGGGATCTCCCCTTTACTCGGAACAGCCTTGCGCCTCTGCCGGACCAAAAATGTAAGTACTGGAGCCCCTCCGCAGCTCTCCCCAAAGCTGTATCACGTCTCAGGTGGTTCACTTTCTTTTTATTTTTCCAAAGATTATCAGGTGCCAATACTTGTGCACAGAAAATCCCTAAAGGGACCTTGAAGTTGGTAAATAAATAAATGGAAAATAATCTCCCCCTTTCAGGGAATTTTGTTTTAAGTACAAACACAATAGCAGGAGTTTATTTGGCTGTGTATTATTTAATGTACTTTAAATTTAAGATAAAATATCCAATAAAAAAAAGAATGTACTTTAAGCTGGATGTGTCCAGCACTCAGGAGGATGAGAAGTTCACGTCCAGTCTTGGATGTCTAGTGATGGGATTTGAGGGCTGCCTGTGCTACATGAAACAAGTCTCAAAAAGGGGATGGGGTAGGGGCAGGACTCTAAAGATGATTGATTCCCTTACTGTGTAGATCCAGCCCAAACATTCCTAAGCCAAAAGGAAGTATTTGATTTGTTTGGTTTGGTTTAGTTCTATTTTGTTTGAGACATGGTCTCACTGTCCTGCCAGTCCAATTTGACCTTAAATTCTCAATTCTCCTGCCTCAGCCTCCCAAAATGTAGAATTATCTGCCTATCCAGCATCCATGGTTCTTCTGCTCTCTTTAGTTAGCTTTATTTATTTATGCCACAATATTTTATGTAAAACTCACATAACATAAAACATGCTCTCTTAGACCAGAAACCTTCAAACTGAATGAGCCCAAATATCACCTGCTATGTTTATTTCAGGGGCCCCAGATGCCTAGAAATTATGAGTTCATATATCCTTACATCCATATTAGGAGGTAGGTTTTATCACTATTTCCACTACACAGGCAGGAAAACGAAGTTCAGAAAGGACTTTTCCAGCATCACTTAGGTAGCATATAGAACAACCAGGAGCAAAGTCAGAGGCTATGCATGGTGCCTTATGCTTGTAGTCAAAAGGCTGAAGCAAGCAGACAGAGATGTGAGGCCAACCTATGCTACATAGCTAGTTTAAGTACAGCCTGGGCTGTATAGATACTGTCTAACAAACGGAAAAAAAAAATCTAAAGGATAGAAAATCAGCTGCCTCATGAAACAAGCAACATTTACTAGATGACAATTTAGTTTCTTTGTACACAATTCTACCCTGTTTAGTACACACACACACATGCGCACGCATACACAGATGCACACACACATGCACACACACATGCACACACACATGCACACGTACACGCACACACAGCCTCTGCATTCAGCTACGAGTTAGATCATTCTGGAACTGGCCTATCAATTTCAGACAAGCTCCTAACCCTTTCCCCTGTGTGGCTGCACAAATAACATCAGCACGATGAGACCGTCAAGGGATTAAAGGAGACGACATACTTACACACCTAAGACGCTTGGCGTGCTTGTTTACATGGAGTCACTAGGCAAGATGCCCTTTCTACCCCAGGCTAGACTTTGAATGGGGCCAACCAAGAGTTCAAGAATTCTATACATCAAACCAGTGAGCTATGGGGACGTGCTGGGTCATTTTTCATAGTATGGTAAACTCAGGGCTGGAGCCATTTGTCCAGAGAAGGAGTTAGAAATGGGAAGCCAGGATTCCCCCCTGGGCAGACTGACCCCCTGCCTTACTGACTTGTACACAGTGAGGGTTCTGAGTAGTGATGATTTTTCTCATTGGGGGAAATTCAAGCCAGTGTTCTCCTTAAATTGACTTGGACTTGAATGTGGCCTGGAGAAGCCAGAGAGGTTTACACAGTTAAATTCCAGGAGACAAGACAAAGATACCTAATCGATTCGGCTGAGTGGAGAAGAAATAGAGCAAGACGAGCTCTTCCCAAAAGAAACCTGAGAGCCTTTGGAGGTTTGCATGAAAGCAAACGTCTCTGGGCTTGTTCAGAGCCATGTGCTAACTTGATCATCCACAGCTGCTCCACCCCAGAGAACTGCTCTGGCTGGCTCACACAGCCAGAGCAGGTTGAATCAAAGCTTGCAATCTTGTATTTGTGCATTTTTCAAATCCCTGACGTTGACATGTTGACGATTAGATATGAACACACAGCTTTTCTCCTTAGTCCAGCTCCCACCAACACAAGCTTCTTAGAATGTGCTTCCGCTCCTTGAGAAATCACAGAGTTCTCCTGAACCATCCCATAGGAGCCTCTGGGAGAAGCAAATCTCAAAATGTCTCCCATTCTCTCCCCTCCCCCTTCTCCAATCCAGTTCTATCTGGAGAACCCCTGAGAATGAACCGGGTGCTTCCAGCGATTCCAAGCCAGAGGGGACATAACCCACCAGCTGAAGAGAGCGAGCGGCCCCCCAGCCCCACCCAAGATGAAAACTAACTGCAGGTCGCTCTCTGGAAATATAGAAGATATATATTTTTCAACTTTCCAAGGGTGAGATTACTCTAGTTTATATGAGCAAAGTCTTAATTTAGTAAGCTACGTTCTACAAGCCATTCACAGTTTTCTAATTCAAGGTTCCTTATTCAATTAAATACAATTAAATTCAAATAAATACACTTCCTAAATACTCACTTAGAATCTTCAGACGTGCAAACATCACCAAGTCTATGAGTTTCTGTGATCCCCTACACACTGTAATTCAGAAACAAAATACACTCCTGGAGGAGGATTTAGGTATGTTTCATTTATGTTGTGCTATGTTTGCTCTTTGGTCTGGTTCTTTTTTTTTCTTATTTGGTGATTTTATGTATTTTTTTTTTAATGTATGCTTTGCTGAATAAAAAAAAATGAAGAAAAGCAAATCTTAAGACTTGTTTTTTGAATTTATTTCCTTTCTATCTTGCTCTGATAAAGCGTAATTAAAATACAGTCCTAAATTCCTATGTCAGTCACAGTGTATGACTTTGAAATGCTCAAGCATCTGCATAATATTTTCTGATATTGTCAGCTCCTGGCTAAAACCCAAATCGCTTGGCAGTGTTTACGTCTCTTCTTTGTTATTTAATTATCTCCACCTTCTGTTGTTTTCAGAACATCTGATGGCCCCAGTAATAAGAAGGGTCATGGGAGCTGGCAGGGTGTACTTCCTGGTCTGGAAGGGTCATGGGAGCTGGCAGGCTATATGCCTGGTCTGATAGAATTTCTCACCCTTTCCTCCAATATTCTCCTATTCTACATGTTAAGTATTCTCTTCTTTGGTGTTTCAAAGTAATGCTTTCTGCCTTCAAGGCCTTCTCAAATTTGAGATTTAGCAGAGTTCTGGGAGATGCTCTCCTTCACTGAGAAGATGGCATGCTATTTAGACTGACGTTGGCTGGCAGCCTTGCCTCCAGTCACATAAGGTGACACTCTGTGTTACCTCCAGGTCTGCAGGTTTTGGAAATGTGTCAACTATAACATTTACTATTTTATATTAGGGTTATTCTTTAGTTGGAATAGACATGATATAGAACCTTCTTCTCATGGTATGTTCCAGGACACAGTGAAGAGACTCAAACAATTTATTTTCCAGAAGGGAGTAGAGTTGTAGAGAGGGAAGTGTTGAGAGCAATCATTGTAAGGAGTGGTCAGAATCCCATCCTGCCCACGCCAGTTGTACTTGAGGCTGTGAAAAGCACGTGTTTAGCCTTCTACCCTGATCAGAGCTGAGGAAAAGCCAATCCCACAATACCCAGAGGAACTCTTAAGGTGCAGCTTCTGAAGGGTCTTGTTTTTGTGTTGTTTTGTTTGGGGGAGGTATTTTTGTCTCTAAAGCATCAGATTGTTAGACTGTTCAGTGTTTCCCTAGGCTACCTTAGAATTCGTTTTCACCCACTAGTAAATGCCTTGCCCTAGACCAACCAGGTTAGGCAAGTTCTGCTTCAGTAGTAAGCATCCCCCAAATCCCTTTGGTCAATGTGGCCCTCAGTCACAATACACGTCCCACACCTGCTCCCAGAAGAGACTCATGTACAGTATAGATTCCATCTCAACCTGGTTTCTGTGGTGATCAAAGCAGAGGAAATGAACTGTGAGTTATCATTTCCTCTCACGTTTACTTCACCAAATCAAGTTGTGTAAATGTCACTCATTTTAAGTAAGGATAAGTACAGAAATTCAATCTCTTTGTGTTTTCAGAAAAGAGGGAACTGCAATCTTTATAAATGATCATAACAATGACCACACTAACCAAAACAGAGAGGGCCCCTGATTGAGTAGATAGATGAAAACATATTTTTAAACACAGTCAGCTATCGATAAAGCCACCATCCCCTAACACCTGAGTTGACATGGGTGTACATATAAAGACTTTTCCAATGTTGGGCCTTTCAGTTCAGTTTGGCATGGGGATTTTTGCTAGCCATGAAGATGCAATCTTCAAAGAGAGCACCCGTCCTTCTGCCTTGAGGTAAAGTTGCTAATGGCACAAACTGATGATTGGCAACTATTTAGCTGACCAAAGCAGACCTTCAAGCACTATAGTTTACGTTTTACATGCTTTTCAAAGGACTGTGTGTTAAAGGCTTCCTCTCAGGCGTGGTGCTGTTGGCAACTGGTAGCATCTAAAAGGAATGAGGCTTAACAGAAAGTCTTCTGGCCATTGGGGACCTTGAAGGGAACTCTGGGACCCTCGCTGTGCCTTCTTCTCCTTCTTTGTATTTACCCAGCCTGGACATGCACTCCTTGGCATGGTGTGCTGCCTCCTATGGACCAAAGAGTCATGAGGGTGACTGACCAGGAACCACAAGTGAAAACAAGACTTTCCTCTTAGAGCTGAGTACTCATGAATGTCAATACAGTCATGGAAAGCTCACCAACACACTAAGGTTTCAAGTAGGGGTGAGGGAGGTTGGCGTTAAATGCAGGAGCAGAGTGCCTGCCTTTGGCACATGAAGCAGCATATTCAATCCTCAGCACTACAGGGGGAAGATCACCAATTAGTGCCTTTCAAAGTTTCAAAGAATCTCATCTTTTAAATTGAGTTATTTGTTGGTTTAGCTCATACACCTCCCTTCAGTACTAGGCCTGTATCATTTGTTTATACATGTAAACAAATTCTTTCATTTGATTTTCTCTATGAACACGTAAGATTGGCCCAGTCATTCTCCATCTCCCTCTTACAAATAATTTGAGGCCGAAAAAGAAGTTAAGTAACTTGCTCCAAATCACATAGCAGAGTCAGGCTTAGCAAGTAGGTTTCGTTTCTTTCATGGCCCATATTCAGAATGCCCAAACTATCGTTTTCCTGGTCCACAAACCCATTTTCATTTCATAGTGCAGTATGTCCTTCCTGATTTTTATGCAATCTGTCTATCTAATAGGCAAAGTAGAGCTACTGTCACTATTTCAGGAAGTCACAGCAACCCAGGACTTTGTGTTAAACCATCAGGGCCGGGTGGGGGCGGGGGTGGAGTCATAACTATTTATTTTCTCCGTATTTCTTAGTTCCCTGTGGAAATCACCTGGCTTAACAGTGGTGTCATTTCTCCCAGCAAATACGCAACTCCATTGTTCTCATCTTCTTGGAATGAAGCCAGTATAAATAGATCTGTGTGGCTCCAGATTATTTATTTCAACTCTACCAAAACACAGCTTGACACTCAGTGTGACTTCAGAAAAGCTCACTAAGTGACAGATTAGAAATGCCATGCCTTCCAGGAAGACAAACATAGTCATTAATTTTCCTTTGGCCTCTATTCTTTGAAATTAACCCATGCTTGTCTCGCAGCAAATACTTCCTGGCACTTTGAAGATGGTCTTGAAAACAACTCTTAGAACTCCTTGACAACAACTCCTTGGAGACAGAGTTGGAGTGGAGTAACCAAGCATCATATGTGACCTTAGCATAAAATATGATTCCCAAGTGAACAGAATTTTAAAAAGAACATGATAACAACACTTGCATATAGAGAACTATTCTCTTAGTGTATTCAAGGAAAAGTCACACTTAAAATCAAGTAACTAAGTAAGAATTGTATATTTCCTAGACATTAACATGGGAATGTTAGTTACTACTGATAGGTGAGGACTGTCGGAAAACTTTGTTTGTAGTTTAGTGGTAGAGGGTTGGCCTAATGAATGAGAAGAGGACATATCAACTCAAAGGCATGATTGAAGAGATGGTTTTAAGTGTGGAACTGAAAGAAAGAACAACCAGAGGCGTCTGGAAAAGTTTAGAGCAGGGAAAGGAAGGAGTGGACTGATCATGACCAGTAGACTGAACTGGGATAGGGGAAGAGGCAGAGCAAGATAGGACTAAGAGAGGGGGCAAGAGAGCCAAGAAGAAAGAGAAAGGGGAAGAGAGGGAGAGAGAGGAAGAGGGAGGAAGAGAAGAAGGGAGGAAAGGGAGAGGGAAAAAGAGAAGGAAGAAGGGAGGGAGGAGAGAGAGAGAGAGAGAGAGAGAGAGAGAGAGAGAGAGAGAAACAAGGGAAACAGAAAAAAAAAACCAAGAGTACAAGAGGTCTTATGGCTGAAATAGGAAAGTAATATAGGAATCAGAAGCTGGGAAAGGGAAACAAAGCCCCCATGGACTGGCTTCGGGGTGAGCTGAGAAGACCTGAAAGGATCCACAGGCACTGAGTGGGCTTGGAGGCCTGTTTGCATTATCATTAGACATTTGTTCCACCTTTTGTTTGGACCTAACACCTTGCATGTACAAGGCTCTGGGTTAGATTCCTAGTGCATACACACACACACACACACACACACACACACACACACACACACCTATATCCTCTCAAAGGTCTTCCATCTTGACCTTATTCAAGTCTAACTTCTGTTTTCTTGGGTAATTTACCAGGTTCCAGAACATCTTCAGAAGTCAAATCTGGGAACTTAGTTGAGTAAATTGTATGAAAAGCTAGAGAATTTCCAGTCAGTAGGTCATAACACACACAGCTGTAACTAGGACTACAAAAGTAGTTTTCACACAGATGTATGAAAAACAGGAAATGAGTTGCTCATCATTTAATCTCTAGTCTGAAGTATTATTAATGGTGAAATACTTTTCAGTTGGTAGCAGTCTACAGGCTACAAGAAAGCCATCCAATCAGCTCAGGAGGATGAGGTAGAATGGGTTGATATTGAAGGGAGGGAGCTGAAGACTGAGTTTACCTATAAGCTAGGAAGGCAGACGCTGGGCAGAGTAATTGTAATTGACCCCACATGAACGGTGGACGCAGGTTTGGTGGATAACCAACACACTTGGTGCACTGACAGTGAACCACCTGAGTCCAAAGAGTGAATGTGTAACCAGAGTTTCAGGGCAAAAGCCTGGGGTTCCGTGGCAGCAACAAGCAAGGTTTGGCCACCCATTCTGATGTGTCAGTTAAAGACACAAGTAACGGTGGGGAACAAAGAAGGGGATGGAGATAAAAGGGTTCAGAGATTCCCCAAATCCATCTTCAGGATACTCTCATGAGCACTGGGTTCAAATAGAGAAAGGACTGTGGGAAGTGCAAGATGAATGGACAGCTAAACAATCTATTCAAAGTGAGGTCTCCTTGGGCATTGTCTCAAATCAGATCCTGCAAGGTGGCTCTAAAAAGAACAGCTATATTGCTTGAGGGAACCAGGTGAAGAAGTCCTTGATGCCTGAGTAGACGAGGGTTCTCAGAATTATTATTTTTGCTCCAGAGAACTGCCTGGGCCCTCATGAATAACTGCCATCATCTTTCAGGCTGTCTGTCTTCTGAAGCTTTAGTTTTCTTTGACATCAACACAACAGATTAATGACAGTGGATGAAGTGAGATTAGGTGAGCACTCCTTGAGTGAGCCTTTTCTTCCTCCTCCATTAGTTCCCCTGTGGGCCTGAGTTAGAACTCAATGCTTTTTGGCAAAAACAGATTCAATCAGTAGGAAGAATGAATGGAATCCTCTCATTTGTTTCTATTAATATGATGCCAAAGTACCCCCAAAAGTCTCGTAAGGTAAGCCAAGTCTACACATGGAATACTTAGACACTGAGAATAGGTAGACAAGTTATGATGAAGCAATCAAATCCAGACACTTGTTCTATGCCATGACCAAGTCAACGCCTGGGCTCTGACTCAGGAAGAGGTCCACTTTCCTCCACTAATATCTCATGTCACCCTGAAGAACCCCCCAAAAACCCACTAGATTCTCCCTTCCCCCATGACCTAATATGACACTGGAAAACATTCAGACAGAGCAACATGTGTTGGTAAAAGAAAGACCTAAAGTCCATATTCTCAAATAGTGTGCCCTCCCCAACTCTAGCATAAACAATGATAGATAGATAGATAGATAGATAGATAGATACATAGATACATAGATACATAGATAGATACATAGATAGAGAGACAGATAGATAGATATAGAGAGACAGAGAGAGAGAGAGATGGAGATAGGATAGAGATAGGATGAAGAGATGAGAGAGACAGAGAGAGAGAGAGAGAGAGAGAGAGAGAGAGAGCAGTGGGCAAGGGAAGAGTAGACAGATAACATGATTCTTCCAAGAATCATTGCTTTGTTTCCAAGTGTTCTATTCTTCTACCTACCAATTCACATGAACACACACTTTCCAGACTTTATTAGCCAGTTCTAGGGATAGTCATAGAAACCATAAGCTCCCATGGTGCTAGTGGACCAGAAACTAACTATAGAAATGTATTACAGTGAGATGGAAATGAAGCTAGCTTGCAAGGACTAGAAAAATAGCTTATAAACTTGTTCAAATCAATCTGGGTCCGGAGGGTCAGATACACTGAATATTGATCACACATAGACATTCAGGAAAAGGAAAAACAAGGTTCACCTCAGGAATGAGGAAGTTGGTGACATGTGCCATGAAATCTATAGAGGACCTGAGTTCAGATCCCCAGAATCTACGTGAAAGCCAGGACACAGTGTATTTCATCCTGGTGTTTTCTTGGGATGTGCAAATGAACAGTCTGTAGAGCTTAAAGGGCAGCTAGACTCTATTCACAGCACAAGTAACAAAGACAGAGGTTCTTAAACCAAGTAGAAGGTGAATGCCAACACTTGAGCTTGTCCCTTGGCCTTCCTTGTACTCCATGGAATATGCACAGCAGCACTCGCACACATGTACATGCACATGTACTTCCACACACAAAGGTAGCAAAATTGTGGGGGAGGGGTGTCACAGATCTAGGAGACAAAAACACATCATCTCCGTACTCCATCAGGGCTCAAGATGTAACAAGAATCCAATGATACCCATCAGGCTCCTTCATGGAGGTAAGAAGCCCATGGCCCTACAAGTGGACATAGAGACTACTGCTAGGACAAACACTAGCTGCTGTTGTAGTCATTTTTCATTCCAATCTGGGGTTTCCACCCCACCTTTGACCATTTAGTTCCTGAATAAAAGACACAAGTGCTGGACAGACATCTATCCTCTACGCCATTAGAATCTGCTTTCCTATAGATAACCTTGAGTTATTACTATGTTTCATCTGAGCTGCTCTGAACTCCAGTTGACCAGTCCTCAGGGCCATGTTTTCTTGACTCCTAACCCATGGCAGCTTTCTCCTCCATTCCTTTCTTCCCTCTGTCATATTTCTTCCCCCAACTCCAAGCCTGGGAACCCTAAACCCTGTCAATGTCTCTTCTGCCTAGCGAGTGGCTCTTGGCATCTTTATTTACCAACCAGAAATGACTTGGGGGCAAGGTCACATAGCAGTCACTTGGGCCTACTGTGGACTCTCTCGTCTCTGGGGCAACCAGGTCTTACCATTAAGGTACACAGCAAAAGACCAAACTTCAACAGGCTGTATTTGAAAACACTTACTGTAGCTGCTGAATAAAAGAAGAGTCAAGTTTCAGGAAGTCTATGAGAGAACAAGAGTAAGTAGGAGGCACAGTCAACCAGCACTGTGTCTTACAGTTAGAGAGAAGCCCCTAGATGGAGCATCTGAGGCATACAAGACAGCAACTTCCAGAAAATCTGAAGGCCAACACTTACCTATCCCAGGGTGCTGAACAAGGTTTGGGAGAAAAGAGAGCCTGCAAATTGAAAAGATGCAAGCACTCTCCTCTCCCTAACATCTCTAGCCCCTGAGAGCATCTTGCATTTCCAAAGACAGGCTTTGGAGTTCTCATATGCAAGCACAGTCTGTATGCTGTGCTGTGCACCACAGTTCATACTCAAGTGTAGAGATCTGAATTTCCACAAAGTCCTTTCCATTAGCATAGTAAGACAATAAAGGAAGTTAGATTACTATTGTTATTTTTAACATGAAATGTTTGCTGGAGTCAATGCTCGAGCTTGCAAGAGTTAATTTTTAAGTCTTACACCAAAGAATTTTTATGAACTTGCTGATCATTGGTGGCTTGAAATTAGTCATGGTGAAACCATTTGAGCTATGAAGTTTGTTTAGATAGTCTTACATAAAAACATCTCTTGGAAATCTTTCAGATTTATAAGCACTCTAAATTAAATTTTAAAAAATGGCAACAGATTCTCTCTACCTAGCCCTGGATACCCCGAAGCTCAGGATCAGGCTTAGCCTCAAACTCAAGAAATCCAGCTGCCTCAGCTTCCCAAGTGCCTGGATTAAAGGTGTGTACCTATAGGCCTGGCTTTTAAATACAAAATGTAAGGACTTTCCTCTGGTCTCCCTGATGACAGTCGATTTTGAAGGAAATAATGATAACATGTTTAGGTTTTGCTGTGTTAAGTTAAAAACATTTTATCAGGTGCAGTTTAACTCAGGGCTTAGTGGAAACTGTTCAAAACTTGGATGTGTGAATCAGCACTATCCCCAGAAAGGGACTCCCCCTGAAGGTTCATCATAAGCCAAACACACTTTAATGAGTATTCCCCGGGGGACCACTGTTTCTCCCTGTTACCCTGTGAGCCTAGTAACAGCTGTTGTTCAGTTTAGTTAGTTTTTCTGTTCAAGGTAAGTAACCTGCTCTTAATATAGATGGCACTTCCGCTTGTTTCTTGAGACAAGAATCTCACTCTGTAGCCTAGGCTGGCACTGAACTTGTTTTTCTCAGTCTACCACCAATTGCAGAGATTGCAGCAAGTACAACCACATTCAGCAAGGTCCAGAATTTATTTGTTTTCTTTCTTTTTTTTATCACCTGTTCTCTGGACTTGGTTGAACTTGTTTCCACTAAAAACACAGATGATTTTGATGCATTTGTACATTTACTCATTCAACAAATATTTACTGACTGCTTGGCTCTGCAGAAAGAAATAGATTAGGAATAGAACCAGTTTATAAGGCTGAGTAATAATAGACTTTCTTAAACTAACTAGAGAAAAAGTCACTAAATTATTAAATTTTCTCTGGATCTCATTTTGTGATTTGAGACCAATAAAATTACCTTTAATAAAACCAAGTATTAAGTCTCAAAATTGCTTCTCTGCTTTTATTCTCCAGCTCACAGCCACAGAATCCTTTTGTAAGACTATAGCTGGGCATGCTGTCACACATCTGTAATTCCAGCACTTGACAGGAAAAGATGAAAGGCTCGGGGACTCATGGCAATCCCTGACTACCTAGAGAAACAGAGGCCAGTCTATGTTACATGGGACCCTGTCACAGAAAACAAAACAAAGACCATAATTTAGGATTGATGGCACATGGAGGTAATTACAGATCTCTGGAAAGCTGAGACAGGAGGATTAAGAGTTTGAGGCTAGTCTAGACTACATAGCAAGTTCTGGTCTATCAGTCTGACCTACATAGCAAGACTCTAGCCTAGCATAATCGTCATCAGAGAGGCTTCATCCAGCAGCTGATGGAAACAGACACAGAGACCCACAGCCAAACATTAGGTGGAGCTCAGCGAATCCCATGAAAGAAGGGAAGGATTGTAGGAACCAAAGGGGCAAGGACACCAGAAGAAAACTTGCAGAATCAACAAACCTGGGTTCACAGGAGGCTCACAGAGACTGAACTGACAGTCAGGGAGCCTGCACAGGACTGACCTAGGCCCTCTGCATATATGATACGGTTGTGTAGCCTGGTCTTCTTGTGGGATTCCTAACAGTGGGAACAGGGGCTGTCTCTGACTCTTTTGCCTGCTTTTGAGGCTCCTTTCTTCCTACTGGGTTCCCTCATCCAGCCTCAATGTGAGGGGAGGTACAGTCTTACTGCAACTTGATATGCCATGTTTTGTTGATATCCCTGGGAGGTCTGCCCTCTTCTGAAAGGAAGCTGAGGAGGAATGGGTGAGAGTGGGGCATTGAGAAGGAAGAGGGGAAGGGTTGAGATGTAATATATGACAGAAGAACTAACTTTAAAAATTTAAAAAAAAAAACCCTCTGGGTATAAGTAAGTCTCAATACAAACCGAATCGATAGTCCAAGTTGTTGACACTGCCTCTTCAGGATCCTGAAGTTCAAAGATGGAATGGAGTCTCTCAGCTGTCATCACATAGTTAGAATGTGAGCAAATCTAGTATGTTCTTACAAGTGTCACCTTAGTGTCAGAGACCAAAGCTTTTCTAGTGTCAGCATCATTTTTTTATCTTCAAAATGACCCCTTGGGTCAACACACCATCATCTCTCTGTCATCGAGTCAACAGGAAAGGAGACCTAAGTCTTGAGACTATAGAGCATGTGAGAGCGTAAGAGGAGTCTGAGAACTTGTCTCTTCACCAGCGGCACCCAATATGGTCAGGGCCCTTTATTCTCAGTCCTTGTGGATTAGCTTCTCAGGTGGAGAGCATCAAGATGCAGTACTTAGCCAAGGAGAAAGGTCTCGGGTTCCTCATGCTGATGGATTGTGAGTTACATTCTCTTCCCTTAAACACTTTGCTTTTGTTGAGACAGGGTCTCTCTCTCTCTCTCTCTCTCTCTCTCTCTCTCTCTCTCTCTCTCTCTCTCTCTCTCTCTCTCTCTGTAGCCTGGGCTATTCTGGAACTCAACTATGTAGACCAGGATGCCCTGGAACTCACAGAGTTCCACTTACTTCTGCCTCCTGAGTGCTGGGATTAAAGAAGTGTACCACCACACCCGGTTCTCACTCAAACCTTTTATCACAATGTTTTTAAGAAACAAAACAGCATCATTTGAATGGTTCCTGTTTTTCCTAACCACTTTTTTTTTTTTTTTTATTCTGGGGTTATCTTATGAACTCTGGACAGAGAAGCCTAGATCTGTCACCTTTGTACATAGTTCCCTGGGAACGAAGAGTCAAGAGCGGCTACCGCACGGCCAAATATATGTGCATACAAAGTCAGGGAACATGGGTTACAGACAGTGTCTCCTACTGTGATTTCAACATACAGTTGGTCCTCATGACACAAGCTCAGAACAGCATGTTCCAGAAGCTTCTCAGGTGTGACTCATCTTCAGTGTTTGAAATTTGACACTACAGAACACTTAAAATTAAAAATTAACTTAACAGTATATAATACATTGGCTTTCTCTGGCTTTAAAATTTCACCCACATGAATATATGAGGAAGAGTCTGTCTCCCATTAAAGATTATCTGGGAAATGTATCTTCTTGACAACACTGAAAGAGAGAAGTAGTCTGAGGGGAGAAGAAAGTCCATTTAGCTCCTAACGACATGCATGGCAGTCCTTCCACCTAGGAAGGCATCCTCTAAGATGCAAAGGAAAATACTCATCAATGATGATGGTAATGTTTAAATACCGTCAAAAGGATGGCATTGTACAGCAGAAGAAACTCTCCAGGCTTCCGTAAACTCGATCCCTTTTTCTCACCAGCCAGGTCCCATCTCTTACTTTAATTCTTTTTCCATAAATAAAGATTGATGACACACAAACGGCTCTGAATACCCATGTGCACACTGCTCCAGGTGGCAAAGCAACTGTAATGAATACCGGAGGCCTACTCCCCAAAAGCTGACTGTCACGGGATGTCAGCCCAAACCCTCCAGGTGGTGTTTGTACAGACAAGATCTTTGAAAAAGCTGTTACCTATGTCAGCGCAAGGGAGGGTGGCCCTGTCAGCCCAGGAACAGGACACTTCCAGACACCAGATATTCAGCACAAAGGAGATTTAATACCCAGAAGGGGTAAGCCTGGGGGTAGGGGTGGGGGCAGGCTGCAAAGGCCCACAGCAAGCAGCAGCAGCAACAAGGGCAAAAAGCAAGCAAGCAGGGAACTAGTGTCTTTTGCAGAAATTATTTTTTAGGGAAAAAAAGGAGAGAATCTGTGCTTGGGTAGGATGGTAAATCCTGATTGGACACATTAGCCAAATAGTGTATTTTGATTGTTGGACTTTGGTGTTTTGTCTCAGGAATGAGTCCATAGCCAAATAAGGGAGTAGACCTTGGGGCTAGCTTTAGGAATGCATTCTGATGGTTTTTAGCAAAGGGACGGGGAGAGAGAAGGGTAAAAGGCAAAGCTTGTCAGAGCCATGTTTGCTATGTTCAGGCCTGCTAAAGCCCTTCACTCAGGTTCTGTCTGACAGTTATAAAAATCTGTTGACTATTTTGTCCTGCCTGGATCCCAGAGACTGCATAAAACCTGATTCCCAAATGAGTTTGCTAATGGCGCTGACTCCCTTGGGTTGTGTGTCCTCTCAGCTTGATATAACATAAGGGAAGAAATGGAAACGCACAAGAAGTACTGCCACTTAATTTAGAGAGATTCTTGAACTGTGCGATAAAGACCAGATTTCATTAAGAGGAAGTTTCCAGAGAGCGTTTGATGGAGAAGGAACTGGGTGCCACAGGGAGGGACAATGGGGACTTTTACAGCCAGACTCTGCGTGATAAAGGGGAGAAATGAAAGTCGTGAACAGAAACGATTAAAACTTCCACAAAGAAGTGACGACAGAAGAGAAGCAGATGTGGCCAGGTGGAGAGGTCTGTATGTTGGACAGCCATGCTTTGTCAGAAGCCATCAATAAGGAAAAGGGTAATTTATTGAAGTAATCTGGGGGGTGGGGTCTGCCCCACTCTTTCCCACTTAGCACCATAGTAAACAACAAAAGATATCAGAATTTATTAACAAAGCTAAACTGGGCACGTCCTGAGACTATTGTAACCTGGCTTGCCTACCAATAACCAGATAAATGCCCCATTACTTGCCAACTGAGTCTCGCTTGCTTTCACGTGTGTCCTCAATGTGAGCTGCTTTTGGTCACGTGCTCACGGTCCATCCTGCCTCCTGGTGACCTCTTTCTTCCCTACCTTTTTCCTTCTTTGTCGTGATCCCTACCTGAGATGCCCTTCTTGGTCTCAAGTCCCACCTTCCTCTCTCTCCGGTCCAGTCACAGGCGCTGCTAACCTTTTTTTTTGTCCAATCAGACATTATTGGGCAGTGTTCTTTACAGCACATTGGTCAAAATAATGCCCAGGTTCAGACTGCAACTAATCTTGGGGCACTCAGCATCTGAATACACAGCGTACAAGACCAACCCCAACTGTAATTGCCTGTTACAAAAATTGGTCAGGGGCCATTGGTTTGGACTGACCTCCTTTACTAAGCCCCACACGGAGTCACCAAAGCTAAGGTTCTACACCCCAAAACAGGTAACAACTAAATCAACACACAATGCAGCTTCAGGTGGCAAACAAGGCTGAGTCCACCCTTACAAGGAGAGAAACTTGGAAACAGTCAACTTTTTCTTCTTCTATTTCTGCTTTCCTGGGCCTTTAATTTTCTACCAAGTTTCTTCAGTCAGATCTACAGAACCTATTCAGAACTCATTTTGTTGTAGAATGAGGCGTTGTACAGTTCTAGAGTCACAAGAAACACTAGCAAAGATCTTTAAGTGTATAGTAATTTTGTCTTTAGACATAGCAGACTTGGTCCCTTACATCAGAGCTGGGCTAAGTGTTTCACATTCATTATAAACACTTAATATTCACCAGGTGTTTCAAACACACAGCCACTATTCTAAGATTAGTACACATATCAGTCACTGTGTTTAACCCTAGCAACAACCAGATCGACAACACCACGATGTTGTCTTGTGCAATTTGTAAGTTTTCAAAGCCAGGAAGGGATAAGACCAGGATTCTAGGCCTAGCAGTCTGGCTTTGACCTTGACCTCTAACCTCTGCACAACTGTTTCCTCAGAATACCTGATCAATGTCAATAATGCCAGTGCTCAAGTCCTTAAGGCTTCTTTTTCCTTGATGTGTGGAGGAAGGGCCTCTCCTGGCCCTGGGAGGGAGATAAATATGGGGTGATTCTGCATGTGAGTCTCGGAATGTGCTCATCTTCTCTGGATCTGCTCATAAGGACATTTACGCACTCTTTGTTCCGTCTCTAGAAGGTCAAAGGCAGAGGCTATCGAAGGGCTCTGAGGCTCCTGAAGATGGGGAAATACTAGGCAGGAGCTGGCTCAGTTCCCTTGCCAAACCCTCGCTTAACCTTCAGTGTTTTCAAGAACTAACTTGTGAAACATCAAATGGCTGAGGTGCGAGAGTTATTTCAAACAGTTATGACTCACTCTGATCATTATGATGGCTGGGTCAGAAATGATTCTATCAGGTGACTTTTATCAGTGTGCTTTCAATACAAGATGTTATGAATAAGCGTTAGGACTCCTTGTAACATTTAAGTATAAAGAAGAATTTCAGTGGGAGCTGAAGAGATGGCTCAGCATTTAGGAGCACACACTATTCTTCCAGAGGATCTGAGTTCAGTTCCCAGCACCCAAGTCAGGTGTCTCACAGAAGCCTGTAACTCTAGCTGCAGAGAGATCGGACATCTTTGGCCTCCATCAGCACCTGCACTCAGGGACCTTCTCCTCTCTTTCACACACACACACACACACACTTAAAAATAAAAATAAATATATATATATTTTTTTGGTTTTTCAAGACAGGGTTTCTCTGTATAGCCCGGGCTGTCCTGGAACTCACTCTGTAGACCAGGCCAGCCTCAAACTCAGAAATCTGCCTGCCTCTGCCTACCAAGTGCTGGGATTAAAGGCGTGCGCCACCACCGCCTGGCTAAAAAATAAATATTTAAAAAGAAGAATACAAAACAAAATAGGGGTTAGTAGTTTTGACTACTTCAACCTGGCTAACGAGGAAGTGCCACACTGTTAGGGACTGAGGAGACTCTCTGCACAGAGCTGTTGCAAAAGTGAATCTGTTAATACTGTCATTCTGAAACTGGGTTAGGGGGTCCCCAAGACCACAGTGGATAGCCTCATATTCTGGCGGTCTCTGTCCTCAGGATCCTTCTTGCAGAAATATTGGTGAGACTAGACTCCAGGATTTTGACAATGAGGAGTTTTCTCAAGGCCAAGCTCCATACACTTACTGTGCTCAGAGTTTGTTTTGCTCTCAAGGCCCTGGACCATCAACTACAGACAAACGAACTCAATCTCTCCAGCTAAGGAGGATCAGGACTGAAGGAGGAGGGAGAACAATAGGGTGTGGTTCAACTCTGGAATGAATACTCTCCAGACTCCCCAGGGAAATAGGGCCCTTCTCTCTCCTCCCACCATTCATTGTAATGCACACTGTCATTAGCTTCTGAAGAGCAAGGGAGAGGCAGTTTGATAATATTCAATAGGGAACTGAAAAGGAAAGAAAAAAAAGAGATGTAAATGGGGTGTGGCCATTGTTTATTTCTCTGTTTTTCTGCCTTAAAGACGCTAGAAAGAACATTCTGGATTTATCTATGTCATGTGTATAGGAAGGGGGAAAGTCCCACAGGTGTAGAGTCTTGGCCCTAGGAGAACTAACATTTCAGAAGCCTGTAAATAAAATCTCTGAACAGATCAGGAGCCAGATGGTCTCTAAATGGGAGTTAAATGATTCTGTCTAAAAATAAAGGCAATTTAAAAATTCTCTGCATTGAGTGTCCCAGGCTTGGCTTTTGGTCAAGCACTGCAATTGTTTAGGCTGCCAGGTTGACAGTTTAATTAGGAAAAAATTAAGTAATATAACCCTCCTTGTAATCTCTGCAAGAAGCAACCAGTCACTTCCTGTCCTGAGTGCTGCCTAGCAGCAGAGGTGTCCTGGATGTTTTAAAATAGTCTGATGTACATCTTGTAAGACAGATATGATTTCAGTATATTTAATGAGTAGCCATCAGAATCATAAAACCGTAGAACGGAAGTGCGCAGAGAACCTAGAGAACCTGTGGAACTTCCTTTTCCTAGTTCTCGTCTGTACAGTGAATATGTCTTTAAATATCCTAGCAACTGTGAAAGTCCCTAATTATGCATACAGATACAGTGCATTTATATACACCTGGTACAACTACATAAAAGTAATTTATAAAGAATCAACCTGTACGTGCACATGCATGCACACACATGTACACATAAAACCAACAACAACCAAGTATTCCTAAAGATTTACATGACCTTTCTTCCTTTCTTTCCTTCTTTTTCTTCCTTCCTTTCTTTCTTTCTTTCTTTCTTTCTTTCTTTCTTTCTTTCTTTCTTCCTTTCCTTCTTTTTCTCCTCCTCCTTCTCCTCCTTCTCCTTCTTCTTGTTCTTTTTGTCTGTCTGTCTTGCCTTAGCAGAAAGTGAAAATGAAAGCTATCTTAGTCAGGGCTACTAGAAAGAACTTACACCAAAAACTTAAATGGATACAAATCAGATGTGAGTTTTGTCATCCAATATTTGTTTTGTGTTGTTTTTTGGTGCTGGGATTTGAACCCAGGGGCTCTCACATGCTTTGACTGAACACCATGACCAAAAGCAACTTGGAGAGGGAAGGGCTTATTTGGCTTCTACTTCTGCATCACTATTCATCAGGAAGGAAGCCAGGAAAAGAACTCAAGCACAACAAGAGCCTGGAGGCAGATCTGATGCAGGAGCGCCAAAGAGGGGTGCTGCTTACTGGCTTGCTCTCCATGATTTGCTTAGCTTGCTTTCTTGTAGAACCCAGGACTATCCACCCAGGGATAGCCCCACCCACAAAGGGCTGGGCCCTCTGCCAGCAATCACTAAGAAAATGACCTATGGGGTTGCCTACAGTCTGATCTTGATGGAGGCATTTTCTTTGTTTGTTTGTTTTTTTTTTTTTTTTGAGACAGGGTTTCTCTGTATAGCCCGGGCTGTCCTGGAACTCACTCTGTAGACCAGGCTAGGGAGGCATTTTCTTAATTGAGGGTCCATGCCCCGCTCCCACTGCCTCAGATGACTTTAGCTTGTGTCAAGTTGACATAAAACACCCAGCACAAAAGCTATTTTAATCTTGTCCTCTCACTATAATAAACTCACTATATAGACTATTTTTCCAAGATACAGATACAATCTTAAGTAGATTCCATTACCTTTTTAGGTCTCCAAACATTCTGTCTCATGAAAATCTTGGACTTGTTTGGGACCAAGGCTCTAGCTCAGCGGGCAGGAGGAGGGCTTACACAGCATGTGCGGGGCCTTGGGTTCAATTTCTAGCAATGTACACAGACTTCAAACAAAGCAGTTTCGAACCAAGATTCTGAGATCCCAATTTTATTTGCACCTAAAGTTCTAGCTTAGCCTACTTGATGTTTGAAAATGTCCAGGGAAGGGCTGAGTGTCTTTGGCTTCTTTTCTCTTGAATCAGCTTTCTTTCTAGTTTTAAATGTTCTGGCCTTCTCAGGAGCACCAGGGAGAACTGATGAAGAAGACAGAACACACAGTAGGACATCCTCTTTCTCTGGTGAGACTTGTTTAAAATCGTCAGACTCTATCTCCCTTACTGCGGAATGACTCCTCCTCTGGGTGGCATCCTATGTCTCTAACAGCCTTCCATTCCAAACTCACCCTTCTGTTGGAGCCCTTTCTCTTGGGCAAGACCATTTTCAGAGATGCTACTAGTTCCTACTGACTTATGCTCCTGAGACAAACACTTTATTTACTCCTGAATGGTCTTACTTTGAAATCTTTCTCTCATGGGTAGAGGTTGTGAGAAGTGTCCTTGTCCTGTCCTCATGGAGTATAAGATGGCAAGCCCTCAGCCATTGGGCTTACTCTGATGCATTCTCTCCATTAGTAAGTTTTCCCTCCCTCCCAGCCTCACACGATTCATAGAGAGCCTAGATAAGGTAATGGGCTAATTCCATCAAAACTAGGTCATAACTTTCAACATGTTCTACATAGGAGCTGTAGCAAGCTCACTTTTCTGTGAAGGGATGTTTGACACTTCTCCTTTGTTCTACCTTAAATCCACAAACTGCTGAGCCTCTGAGCTTGGAGGAACTTAAATGTCTCAAGGGTCATTCGTCTTCAGTTATAGCCAGGGTTTCATAAGAAACATCTCTTTGGTGCAGATTATATTTAAGGAACACTGGATTCAGTTGGTTTTATTCTAATTCAAATATTTGTAGGAAAAAAATAAGTTCTATAATCTAATTCTGAGTCTTACTAATTTTAACAAATGGAGGTTTTTTAAGAAGAAAATATAAATAAAACATTATAACGTATATATAAGATCAGGAAATGAATTGTGTGTACTAGGCTCTCAGCTCATCCTTCTGTGTAGTTGGACAGTAAGCTGACCCTATTGTCACATTCATTCCTTGGTCTACATGGTGGCTTAAGGAAGCATTTGATAGTACAATTTCCTGCCTATGAAGACAGAAATGGAATGGCTTCATCCAGGAAACATGCTGTCTGTAAATTGATCTATGTGTGACAAGTGTTATATTGTAGTACCCTGGACAGAGACTGTGATAGTCAAGTATGTAAGACACTTATTATTTACAGCCTTCCTCAGATACGCTCAAAATACCAGGTATGTAAGTATGTCTTCTCCAGGCAACTCTTGAGAATTCCACTAATCACAAATATTAGCTTCACTGTGTCCCACAATTGTTAGCATTCTGTCTAAACTCCATCCCACAGTTACCTGGCAATAGCCAGGTAGGCCCGGCCCACTATAAAAGGGACTGCTTGCCCCCTCCTCTCTCTCTTGCTCTCCTGATCTTTTGATCTCTTGATCCTTGCCTTCTTGCTCCCTCTGTTCCCTAGCCCCTTCCCTTTTCCCTTCCCCCTCTCTCCACATGCTCATGGCCAGCCTCTACTTCTCTACTCTCTCTCTGCCTCTCTCTGCCTCTACTACCCTCTTAACTTCCATCCCTATGCCCTGAATAAACTCTATTGTATACTATACCATCCTGTGGCTGGTCCCTCAAGGGGAAGGGATGCCTCTGCATGGGCCTGCTGAGACATCCCCTTCCCCCATACCTCACCACACCCCCGCATAACATATTCTATAACTTTTTATCTTTTTATAAACACATTAACAATGACCTCCTTTGACTCAAGACTGTATTCCTAAAAGCAACCCAAAAATTAGCTTATTCATTGATTATTCATCTGATTACTGCAGATCGAAAACAAGCAGTGCAGACCAACAAGTTAAAAACAGTTCCTGAACAACTCCACTGTTTCCAGGCACTATTCTGCCATCAACATTTCCAGAAATTTAGTGAGTGACTGGATGCCAGTGGCCAATATATATCAAATATAACCAGGAAATCCATCATCCTGAAGTCACCATTGCTCAAAGTTGATGCTTTGTCTCTGTGGTGTTTATGTACCAGACCCTAGACCAGTGAGTCTTAACTTGTGGGTCTTAACACAGGGGTTGTATTTCAGATATTTACCTAGGGTGTAGACTGATGACCTCATCGTTGACACTGAACTGAAGGGAAAATGTGAAAATGGCTTTATTTAAACCTTTCAGTGAAAGAAAAAAGAAAACGGTTTAGATATTGTCCCCTTTCCTTGGAAAATAGCTTGGCCCACAACAGATGTTCGGTGCTGTGGTCCTAGCAGTGAAATGAACATGAAAACAAAGCCTTTGTTGTTTTCAGGACAGGTCATTGAAGAACTAAATCCATACTCATTTCTCCAGTTACTCTTTGTAGCAGCACTGTGCAGGGTACTGAACATTGTACTGTCTACCACCCTGGTCCTACCCTTGAGGGACTCATATCTGTCACAAAAACAAGCTTTTCTTACCACCCTCTATTTTGAGAGACTTTCCCAGGGCATTCTGTAGTCTCCAGAAGTAGCTAAAAGTCAAGAGAAGTTTTAAGAGAGAATTATATGTTTAACCTGGGATCACTGTAAACTAAGCAGAAACGGAGATGCGAAAAATTGGGGGAGCGCACATAGGAAAGCTAGGAAATAAGACAGAATGTACAAATGCTGCAAATCGTTCAGTAATGTTGGCAGAGATGGGTTGAGAGTAAGGGATTGGTAAGCTAGGGACACATGGAAATGCTTGAAGACTATTTTGTGCGATTTGGTCCTCGTTGTAAGGATTACCTTCCATCAACAGGTTTGTCTAAACAAGGAGCCAAGTAACAGATAAGGGTGTTTAAAAGCACTGCTTCCAGTGTGAAGAACAGAAAGGAAAGCAACAAAAATGGGGTTAGGAAGACTAGGAGGTTGTCACGTTCACTAGTAGGAAAAACAGTAACCAGATGGGCTGGAGACATGCAAGAGGTAATATAGTCGGTAGACACAGGAATATGGCACAGGAGGCAGCAAGGATAGTGTTGGGATTCTTGTGGAACCAAAAGGGTGGCAGCTGGAGAACAGTCTAAGGAATGGCAGCCATGAGATCTGTGTAGGAGATGCCCATTCTGGAATGGTATAAGTAGCTCTGTTTTCAGTAGTCCAGATAAACTACTGAACTTTGGTTTCAATTTCATTTTACTGTTTTGTTGTGTTGTTGTTGCTGCTGTCTGTTGTTGTCATCATCATGGTCATCATCATTGTTGTTTTAGACAAGGTCTCGCTATATAGCCCAATGCCTCAGCCTTTTAAGCACTGGGATTACAGATCTATGCCACCATAGTAAGTCCAACTGCCAAATTGTCTATGAATTCTACATATGAATAGAAGAAGAACCTCCAGAGGGTTCTATAAAATTGTGGTGAAAAGACAGATGCCACATAAGCCATGTCATTTTTTTCACAGTCACCAGTATCATATGCTGCCTAAAGCCCAAGTTAGACAATGCTGGTAGGAAAGAGCCTTAATATAGCGACAGGGTTATTAACGCTGTGGAGAAGGCTGGGCGGGAAAGAGTGAATGTGCACAGCACAGGACTGGAGTCCAAAGCCACAGAACTCACACAACTGGAAATGGTCACTTGTGTACGCATAACTCAGCACAATGGGAATCTCAGAGGCTTTCTGACCAATAGCCTAGCCAAAAAGCAGTGAACTCCATGTCAAGTGGGAGATCCCATCTCAAGAAATAATGTGGGGTATGACAGATACAATACAGAGAGAGGCTGGGCAGTGGTGTGCATGCCTTTAATCTCAGCACTTGGGAGGCAGAGGCACACGGATTTCTGAGTTTGAGGCCAGCCTGGTCTACAGAGTGAGTTCCAGGACAGCCAGGGCTATACAGAGAAACCCTGTCTCGAAAAACAAAAACAAAACAAAACAAAACAAACAAAAAAAACAATACAGAGAGAGGGGGACGGAGGGAGAGGGAGAGGGAGAGAGAGAGGGAGAATGAATGAATGAATGACATTAAAAAGTAAACATTAAAACAACACCTATACAACTCAAGTGGCCAAGACCCTGAGTCTAGATAGCCCAGAGACCTAGGAGAAAAAACAAATACTACTGTTCTGCTAAAGGAAGGTAGCCGTGATTCCTAATGACACTCTGCTGTACTCATAAACTAGTACCCCATGCAGCCATCACTCTCTGAATAGAATAGAGTACATATACAGAGACTGAGAGACCTTGAAACACTCGCTTCTGAATGGGTTCTAAATATCTCTATCAAACACCTCCCTCAGGTCTCAGGGAACTTTGTGGAAGCAGAGGCAGAAAACATGTAAGAGCCAGAGGAGATGGAGAACAGCAAGGAAACCAGGCCTTCCAAATACAGCAGGGCTGACAAACACAGGAACTCACAGAGACCGTGGCAGAATACACTGGTCGGCACCAAATGAGGTCTCAGTTTTGTAAGGAGAAGTGGACACAAGCCCCAACTGCAGATTGTGCAATGTTTGGAATTCTGGGAATTTTTCAGAAGGTATATGAGTGCTACAGCTCCAATAGGTGAGGGTGGGTGATTATTGATCACTTGGGGGGGGTTGCATTTTGATAGTAGCTGTGCTCAAAGAAGAAACTGTAATCAGACAAACAAAAGGAAAGAAATTTGATTCAGGCATATTCATATTCTCTCTCTCTCTCTCTCTTTCTCTCTCTCTCTCTCTCTCTCTCTCTCTCTCTCTCTCTCTCTCTCTCTCCTCCCTCTATTCTTGTTTCTCTCCTATCTAGTGTTAGGGGGTGAAACTAGATGCTATGAAGGGTGGGAAAAAGAAGAACCCACAAAGTAGTAAAGACCAGCTACACGTCCCCGGTCTCTGCTTCCCCAGCACGGGATTACAGACACACACTATGACCACTGACACCCATGCTTTTACATAAGAGTACTGGAGATCTCACTAAGGCCTTCACACTTACAATCCAAGCATTTTATCAAATGTGTTGTCTCTCCTGCTCAGAGCACATTATTTTAAGAATGGGAAGAAACTGTGGGTTGTTTAAATCAGGAGCAAGTAAAGCATAAGGAGAGAGAAGGAATCTCCAACAGAGCTGTCTATAAGGTGGCAAGAAAAACCCAATGCCTTGAAACTAGTTGACAGTGAGAAGAAATCACTTCAGCGGTGATGGGAAGGAGGGAGGAAATGATGGTTACTTCCACAGGTAAGATTGTGGTGAGAAGGGGAGGAAGTTCCTGTCTAGTGGTTTTATTTTCTCATCAAGTAGATAAAAATTTCCCACCTAGAAAAACTGTTTTCTTTCCTTAAGTATATGTGCCAACTTTATGATCATGAATTTTCTCTGATTGTGGTTTCACTTATGAGTAAACCCAAAACTTACCATTAAATAATTACTTGTCTTCCTTTAACAAGGGGATCTTAACTGCTAGTCGCCAGAGTTGCTCAAACCAAGATTTAGTGGGCATCAGAGTACGGATGAATTCTTCCCCAGTTGTAATGCTATGGGTTCAAAGCACCTTTATTCACTGGCTTTATATAGGGATGGGACATCCAACCTCACAAGAGACACAAAAGATTGCAGTTACCTCCATGGATACAAATGACCTAGACCCCATCCATCAGTAGCACCCTCAAATGTAAGCAGTTATCACAAAACAAGTTTTAGCTTTCCTGCAGCAGGATATTTTCCTGCTACATTGTATTTGCAGTGGAGCTCGGTGATTGGGCAGTAGAAGAGGTAGGCGGAGTGAGGAGAGAGGAGGAGAAAGGAAAGGGAGAAGAAAGAAAGAGCAGAGGGAGGCGAAGGAGAGGCTAACAACATGGAGGAAGACGTAATGGGTCTCTAGCAGGCTCAAGTAGCAATTCATGTTAAAGGTTAGATATTGGGTAATAATTCTAGTTGTGTGGGCATCTTGTGTATTGAGCATTTCCAAATATATAAATCTAATAGATAATCTTTAAGAGTCTTCATTCTACCGGTACCACGAACATGGCGGCGGTTATTGTCTGGGGCTTAGCCGAGCATTGTGGGGAGGTGGCATGACTGGACTGGGGGCCATGCTTTGGGGCATGGACTTCACAAAACTGATCGGAGGAGGCCACAATCACGCCTCATGGGTCTAGGGCCCCATACTCCTGGTACCTCTGGCGGCTTCTAGTAGGGGGGGGCGACGGGAAGGGGAGACGGGGGACATGGTGGGCGGTCCAGGTAGCTAGCAGCTTTAATAAATATCTCGCACAACACCTTCTCCTAGCCATTCTCAGCAGGCAGCTACTTTCCATCCCAGTCACAAACAACACGGCAGCCAACTTATTTGCCAGAATGTCCAAGACTACACTCAGATCTGGAGCAGGGAAGCTTCTCCTCCCAAGTCTCTGTCCTCACTCTCCCCAGAGTGAGGATCACAGGAGGGCGGATCCTGGAGAAGTCTCATGATTGGTCAGCAGCAGCCCTCTCTCTGCCTCTCATAAACACCCCCACACCCCCTTCCTGTGCTATTTCAAAGAAAGAAAGAAAGAGAGAGAGAGAGAGAGAGAGAGGGAGGGAGGGAGGGAGGGAGGAAGGAAGGGAGGAAGGGAGGAAGGAAGGAAGGAAGGAAGGCAGGCTCAGATTCGCCCTTTAGCACAACTTCAGCACAACTTCTGAAGAAAATTGTTTGATAAGCTTCCACGTTTACTAATTCAAGACTAAGTAGCATTCTGACTTTGTCACTGAAAGTAGGAAGGAAAGAGGTGGGAAGCACCGTGGCAGAAACGACAAACAGGACACAGAATGAAGAGGCAGCCAGAACGCGGAAGGTTGTGCTGACCCAATCAAATGAGATGTAAAGACATACCGCGCTCTCCTCTGCTCTTTATTGTCTAGCAAGCGGTTTACCACATTCCAGAAGGATAAAATGTCATCTGCTCCAGCGCTAGAAATGCAGCTATTGAAGAGACTTCTTGTAGAGAAGTAAATAGCAAGTACAAACAGCTAGCCAAAATCAACAGTTAGCTATTTGTTTCCAGCTGGAAAAAAAAGTATCATTTTAGTGTTTTCAGCCACACCCCTCGCTGGCATGGGCCCAGTACTTTTTACACCTAGAATTTTAATATTTTCTGACGTGACCGTAGCCCGGCATCTCTGATCCAAGTGTGGCTCTTTAGAAGCCCCCAGTCCTTCCATTTTCCTTGTCCAGCCTGCCATGCTGCCACTAACTAGGGAATAAAAAAGTGGACGCTGCTCTTCTTCCTGACCAATTGGCTTGGACATCTCAGTCAACTGAATTCCCTATTGACTTGTGGCAGACTGTGGTCCAAATCACTCATTTCCCACTAAAAGCAATGGAAAATTCTTTTTATATGGCTCCAACCATCACCATTCTGGCAGAAGCAGCCATCAGTGTGATTTGTCTTCCTGGAGACGGCCATGGCCAGAGTGGGTTGGGGCTGCTGGACTGTCACTTGGAAAACAGGTTGTTTTTCTGGGGTGAATTTAGGTTTATTGAGTTTATAAAAGCTTCATTTTTGGAAAAGATGATGACTATTGTTCATAATAAAGCATTATAACCCTACAGCCAGAGGCTTCCCAACCGAAATCAAGCCTGTGTTAAGAACACTAGGACTTGATGACTAAGGCCATCAGCTATAAAGGACACTACGTAGGTCCTGCTACATTGGAAGGCTCACTTTGGATCACTGTACAAGCAGAAAAAGAGGAACCCAGGAAGAAGACTGTAGAGGACAGGGTAGGGAAGCTATGTCTTTGAATTTGCATTCAATGGGAAGGAAAGAAGAAAAATGAAAGAAGGTTCCTGAAAGTGTAGGCAAGGCCACCGTGATTCTCACTGAGGTCAACTTCAGCTTAGAGATGTGAGGACATTAAGCAGAAACACATTTGGCCTGATTTCTTCAGTAAACCTGTCGCATGGGAGAAGAAGGAAGAGAAGTTAGGGGTGGAACAGCTAAACACAGTGTGTGGTCCACGTGTTGGATCTTGTTTGAATAAACCAGTTACAAAAGACCTCCTGAGACAAATCGGTGGTATTTGGGAGTTATTTTTTATTTTAATATGATAATGATTATTACAAGTTTGTGAGAAAATGTTTTCATTTTTAGAGATGCATATATGCATATTTGAAATATGCATATTCAATAATATTTCAGTTGAGATATTATTTACTTTGGGTTAAAAAGTACAAAGTAAATATTATAGTAAATGAGCAATGAGCTTAGGTAATTGGGATACGTGAGTATTAGTCATACTCTATGCTTTCTGTTAATCGAAAAATACATGATGGGAAAAGTTTAAAAAAATAAAACAAGCAAAAAATCAAGGATAGTCTAAAACGATTAGAAAATGTCTGCAGGTCAGTTACTCCCTAAGATCTCGTGTACAACTAAGGGTTGGGTGCAGAAGCAAGAGCCCTCAGGCAACAAAATCCAGCTCCCTCTCCAGGAGGCAGCAGTCTACAAGCAGACAAGTATTCAGATCAATAAAGCAATGGAACAGGCGCCACGGGAGCAGGGTGGAAGGAGAAGGGGGAGGGGAGAAAGGAAGAGGGGGAGAAGGAGGGGATGGAGACTTATAGTAGGGCAGGGAGGGCTTTGAGGGGGAAACAGACCTGAGCCAAGGCTTGCCCAATGGGAAGTCCTGTTAGGTAGAGAAATCCTTCCCTTTCAGCCAGGGAGCGCTCTCAGAACCTGTGCAGGGGCTGAGGAAGCTGGAGGGGAAAGGAGCAGAGCATCATCTGAGGCCAGAGTTTTTGAAAGCCCATCTGCAGTGACTTTAGTCAATACAACCTTGAGAGCCATGTGTGGTGACACTTGTCTTTAATTCCAGCACTCCAGAGGCAGAGGCAAGCAGATCTTTGTGAGTCCAAGGCCAGCCTGGTCAACAGAGCAAATTCTAAGACAGCCAGAGCTACACAGAGAAACCCTGACTCAACCCCCAACGCCACCCCAAAAT
>NW_021604578.1:6793896-6853808 GCF_004785775.1 Grammomys surdaster | reverse complement strand
TCCCTCTCTCCCCCTCCCCCTTCCCCTCCCCTTCCTTCCCTCTCCTTTCTCTCCTTCTCTCCCTCCCTCTCTCTCCCTCCCTCTCTCTCCCTCCGCCTACCCCAGTGCCTCCCCTCCTTCCTCCCCCTCTCCCTCCTCCTCCCTCTCTCCCTCTCTCCCTCTCCCCCTCCCCCTCTCTCTCTCCACCACCCTACCCCTGCCTTCGGTTCAGGATGTAGCTCTCAAGGACTCCAGCATTATTCCTGATGCCATGCTGTCAGAGATGCTAATGGACTAACCCTCTGGAACTGTAAGCCAGCCCCCAATTAACTACTTTTTTTTTGTCAGAGTCATCTTGCTCACGGTGTCATAGCAATGGAACAGTGATTAAGACACTAAGACACTCAGAAAAGCTAAAACTGAGTCACAGCAAAGCAGAGAACATTTTACACAAACAGAGAGAGCACCAGATGGGTCAAAGCTAGAGCCAGTGGATGCATTAGTCCCCAGCAAGTGTCATTTCCTGTCCTGGTGTCCGACTCTCTGAACACTGACCTTCTAGGCATGCTTTCTGCTCCGTTTACCCAGAGGGGCTCCAAAGGCAGCCTCCATCCTTGCTTGGATTTCCGGCATTCACTAGTTTAAATGACACTTAATTCTCCCCAAACTTAACTAACCACTTCCCTGTGGAGGTGCCCACGAGAATCAAGGCAGGGAGGTAACAAGGAACATTGCATATTTGCACAGGACTAGGCCACAGTGACCACACCAGCTACAGCTCTGGGACCCTGCAGCTTCCAAAAGGAGTTGGAGCCAAGCAGATGGATGGAGCCTTGCTGACCTGCTCTGTGCTCGAGTGTGACCTAAGGGGTCTAAAGGTTCTGCCTGAGGGCCCGTCTCTCAGCCTTGGGTACAGTGTGGTCACATCTCAGTTTAGGATTAGCGGAATGAGTATGTGCTCTGTCTTAAGATCCCTTTAATTTCTCTGCAAGCGGAAGACATAGCCACTTTTTCTTCTTCTATCTGAACCTAATTCTACATCTTCAGCTAAGGATCAGATATAGTAGCTGGATACATTGAGAGACTCTATTCCATTTTTGAAAGAAAAGAACGGTCAGAGGGGCATACAGAGAGGAACCCCAGAGAATGGGAACATACAGAGAGCAGGTCCCCAGCACAGCTGACAGGTTGTACACCAAGTTCCCGTTTTTCTTCTTTTGTTTCAGGACACAGACATTCGATTTTTTTTTTTTCAAAATGTAACATGTTGATAATTCCAAACAACTCTTTAGAGCTCAGTTGCCTGATGTTATCTGTGAGACTGGACCTTTTGAGTTAGCTGATCCCCCCTGCCGCCTCTGCCTCCTGAACAGCACAGAGCAGTTGGTTTTCATTAATCCATCTTCTTGTTCTGTTTTTGTAAGGTCTCTTTCTGGCCTGTACGAGCGCATTATGACTGAGCACGAAAAGCAGATGCTGTGTTTTCCCATGAACTAGAGCAAAGTTGAAAGAGAAGAACCTAGAAGGCTAGATGGGCAGAGGACAATGCAGGACAATTCACAAGCAGATACACCTTGGCTTGGGAAACTATTAGAGCAAGCGGTAAAGGGTGGCTCACTCCTGTAATTCCAGACCAGAAGAAGCTGAGGCAGGTGGACTGCTGTGAATTTGGAGGCTAGCCTGGGATACAGCACGAGTTCAGGTTAGACTGTGCTGCAGAGTAAGGTCCTGTTTCAGAACAAACACACATATGCTTATGTCATTCCTGCAGAAGTGAAACCGTTGCAAGCCCAGGGACTGAGGAAGGCCTGTGGCTTGTGCAGCCCAACCTCGGGGGCTGCAGCCTCACATGAGGCCAGCAGGACTAAGGCTTGCCTGCCACTTAACGGCTGCGTGACTTTTAAGGTCTCACAGTCTCACTTCCGTTAGACGGATGATAAGGGCTCAGGTTTCCAAAGGCCATTATTAGGATTAAGATAATGTACGTGAGCACCTAGCAAAGAAAAAGCACGTCGTGCGAATTATTAATGATACTAACTAGCAGGACTAGAAAGGGTCAGCAGCGTTTAGATGAGTAGAAGGAGAAAAGTAACTGTGAGTGGAGCCCAGGTGGTCTGTAACACAAGGGTCCCCGCCCACTCAGTTATGACGTCACAAAGGTTCCCGCCCACTCAGTTATGACGTCATAAAGGATCCTCGCCCGTTCAGTTATGACGTCTCAAAGGTTCCCGCCCACTCAGTTATGATGTCATAGGATTATGTTAGCGTAGGCTAGGTGAGATCTCACAAAGCTCAGCATAGTGTGTTACCAGGCACACACACACACACACACACACACACACACACACATATCACTCTCTGCTTTTGGTTTGTTCTCGGTGTTTTACTGCTTGGAGATTATAATCACAAATGCTAATCTCAAAAGACATATTCAGTCCAAAGCGTAGTCTGCAGGAAATATGAGTGGGAACAGCTGTTAGTATGTGTGGTACAGGCTTACATTCTTTCTCACTTCGACAAACAGGGTATAGGTTAACTTCAGAAACAGACTGAAATGGACCAATGCCCTATTTTAAAAAATAAGATCTTCAAATCAAATGCCAAAATTACGCTTAACTTTTTTTGAAGAACAGAACTTGAAGGTGTCAAGATAGCTCAGTGGGCCAAAGGAACCTGCCTCCAACCCTGATGGCCTGGTTGCAATTCCTGGGGTCCACATGGTCCTCCAGGCAAGTTTTCCTCTGATCTCCACATGTACACTGTGATGGCCTTCCTTTCTCACACAAAACAAATAAACATACAATAAATTTCTTCATTTTTGTTTTTCGTTTTTTAAGCCTACTTTCAAGCACTTAATTTACAGCAATATCAATGTGGATACAAATTGATTGGCTACACTATTTTTATTTCCTTTTAGGCGTTTAAAGCAATCCAGGAGGATTATTTATTTTTAAATCTATATAACTGTAAAGGGATATCCCTAAAACTAATATACTTATATCTACTCTTAAAGCTAATGTGTAACTTAAGTTTTTAATCAAACTCAGAGCTTTTTGAGACTCGGTCCAATGTACCAATGTAAGATTACGGCGCGCAGCTTAAACAGACAACATGAGATCGACCCGTTCCACGGGAGGGGGTTTATTCAGGGGGAGGGAGAGAGAGACAGGGCAGAAGATGGCGGGGAAAGAAGAGAAGAAAGGTCGGGGAAGTCCCGACTATTTGTACGGATGATGATGATGATGTAGCTCTTTTTCCCAGGTACAGGTGAGGTAGCCAGGTGAATTGTGGGAGTGTTATCTTGGTTGCCTTGGCAACGACGTAGAAGTTGCCTGGCGCCTGAATGTGATGTCACTGAGTTCGGACTTATACTAACAATTGTGCCTTAAGAGAATCCCAATAATTGATCTGTTCACACTCAGAAACTGTCAATAAAAGAACTTCATTTCTGGGTCTTCAGAACCACAAATTCAGGGACTGGAGAGCTAGCTCAGTGGTCAAGAGAGCAGAACCCACTGCTCTTGCAGAGGAACAGAGTTCAGTTCCCCATACCCACAATGGGCCACTCAAAACTCCAGCTCTGGGAGATTCGACACCCTCTTCTGGCCTCTTCAGTCACTTGCACGCATGTGCACACACCCATACTCAAATACATATACACAAATACACCTAATTTAGAATTTTTCAAAAGAATCATACGAAAAGAATAGTTTTCTCTGTAAGAAACTTCTGTTATGATGTTGATTAACAACGGGGACTGATGGAAGGTAAATAGAATATCTACTATGGCAGGGAGTTCACGGTCCACATTTCTGGCAGCAGCTGTAGACACATGTGAGTTCTTGGCCCCTCAGTGGCTTCCCCACTCTGTTTTGAAAAGTTGTTTGATTTTTTTTTAACTCCCCCTCCTCCCATTTCTTCTGTACCACTCACCATTCCTCCCCCCACCCCCACAGTTTCCTACATTCTTCCTGGCAGTTCTGGGCCCACCCACAAGCAAGGATGACAATTATAGAACACTTCCCGGTTTTCTCCAGAGGCCATGGTTCGGAGGTTAAATAATCCACCCAAATGAGCCCAGGTTGGCTTCCCAGTCTTGGCTCAGGGCCTAGCTCTCCATGATCACAGGGTGTCCAGGATCCTAGGCACATACCAGCTTCCAGGGCCCTTAGAGGGAGTCACTGCCACAGCATGAGGAGCCGGGTAACTGGGGCGCATCACAGCTTGGCTCCCGTGGGGAATCTTCCTGTCATAAACTGATTTTTAAAAAGATGATAATTCTACATTCATTGTTTAAAGAAAAACAAAACCAACAATGGCAAAACACTAGGGGGTCAGGCAAGGCAGCCTTTTCTACAGATAAAGATGGCTGGGCGCTTTCCTTTCGCTCCAGGAAGCCTATTGTTTGACAAATATGCTAACAGTGCTTGAATTCCAGAGTGAAATTACACGAAACAAAGAGGAAACTCTAAGTAAGGTCTACAGGATCCGGGTTTCACTTTTAAATGAGCTTGACCTATCCTAATTTTCCCAAGTCATACAAGATTGTTCTGGAAGTACATTTTACATTTTACTCTTTAGGACTGGTTTCCCACTGGGCTTTCTCTCCTTTAAAAACCTTAAAATTCCTTATAGCTTACCAACCCTGCCCTTCATGGAGTTATAAAGTTAGTTCTACTTGAATAAGAGGAGGAGATTTACAGAAAATGCATTCTGGACTACAGACCTCCTCACAGAGCAGAGAAATTCTCACATTCCTCTCGTTTGGCCCCCAAATGCTTTTCTGGAAATCCGTTTGCATGACAGCCAAGGACGCCCATATTTGGAGCCCCGTGGGCTAAGAAAGGGCACAGCTTCGCTTCACGGCTAAGAAGGAAATCCAGGGCTATTATTTCTTCCAGATGGTTATGAGGTCATTTCCAAAGAAGTAGAGGCCTTGATTTATTTGGGGGTCTGGTCAATATCGATTCGATACTTACATTATCAGAGGAAAAAGAACTTGGTCTTTTAGGAAAAGATGGGCTACATGGTGGTGATGGGAACTTGAGAAGCTATGCTGACCTTACGCTGAATTGATGAGGCTTCCCCTTCAAAGTCTGCCACTCACTGTGACCCCGGCGAGTGCTGGAGCTTAGCTGCTGGTGGGAAAGGGAGGCGGGTCACATTCAGGAATTGCTTGTATGTAAGCACTTCTGGTAAATGGACCGCCATGGCTGGGGATCATATCTAGGGCCTGGAATGTATTAGGCAAGCCTGCCATTTCTTCCCCGAATCTCCCACCCCCCCACCCCCACCCCCCACCCCTCGGAAATTTGTTGATTTCTTTTCTTCTCTCTGTATATTCATTTTCAAGCTAAATCTTGTAGGCATAGTTTTCACATTCTTGCCCTTAGAGACTGCTCAAAATTGTATTGCACTTCAGGACTCACACATGATCTGGCTATCACAGTGTAAGAAGGAACAATGCTCAGTTCTATTTTACAGCGTAGCCTCTCAGTCATTATTCTCATGATGTGGAAATACTCATTATTCATTATTAAAACAAATGTTAAATAATATTTTCTTCATTTAGCTAACATTTTCTAAAAGAAAACTTAGAAAGATGTGAATTTGTAAATTCACAAATATATGAATCTCTCTCTGTCTCTCTCTGTGTCTGTGTCTCTGTGTCTCTGTGTCTCTGTGTCTCTGTCTCTCTCTCTCTGTCTCTCTCTGTGTGTGTGTGTGTGTGTGTGTGTGTGTGTGTGTGTGTGTGTGTTAAGGTAAAGGGCAGGGAACAGTAATATCAGGGCTTTGGTATCAAGACTTTCTCTACAGAATGAAAGATTACAATGTCTTAAACTAGTAACATGTTTGTTACTTCAAAGCTGTGACTACACACTGAGACTTCAAAGAAACCATGACTGCCACCACCCACCATTCTCAGAGTAGTCTTCTGAACTGAAGGATGCTGTCGGAAAGAGCTTGTCATGAAAGCTCCTCAGAAGGTACAGTAGAGCACACTGTTCAACTTTTTGTTTTTCTGTTTCTTTCTGAAAGATTCTCCAACAATTTCCTCTGGTCGTTTCCAGGAATGGTGGTGCTTCTTCTGGGCCAATGTTCTTTTTGTCTTATCAACTGTGTACACAAGTAGCCACAGTACAAATGTGGAGCTGCTTATGGGTAAACCCAAGGTCAAATCTACAGCCAAGTCAGTCCCTAGTAATTATGGTAAAGACACGATCCAGGCTCCAGTTTTGGTTGTCTTTCTTATTTCTTATTTCATTGTTTGTGATGTGCTCTTGCATTTTATATATCTTTTCTTGAGAAGGAACTGGGAACATGAATTAATAAAGCATTCTTTCTCTTGATTTGTTGAGACAGGGTCTTTCTACATTCCTCTGGCCAACCTTAAACTATGTCACCCAAACTACCTTCAAGCTCAGAACGATTCTTTGCCTCTCCCTCCTGCATGCTGGGATCCATCCTGGTTGAACTAAGCTGTCTTTCCAAAATTCTGGCTACAGATTTAGCATAGACATACATTTAACATAGACATATGGCTATGCAGAAAAGGAAAACTATTTACTTACTGTACCAAAAAGAAATATTTTGAATGAAGGTGTGTGTTGAAAAATACACTTCTAAGATCCTTCCTGGCCCTCTTTTTATGTCACTCACACTGCAGCTGCTTCACACTTAGTGTGCCTCCACCATCATTCTAGCACCTCCCCCAAGGGCAGAGGAAACTAGCCCATCTAGCCCATGCTCAGAATTTATACCACCCATCTCTTCTCACACTCGTTCCTAATGAGGCACCAATGCTCTAAAAGTCCATGCTAGCTTCCATCCAAGCTGTGTACAGGGGCGGATGCATACAGATGGAGCTTTACAGAAGGTTCTTGGATGTCTGGAAAGCCATGAGAAGGTGATCTAGCCCTAGAAGCCATTCACTGACAGAGTGTGAGCTGGCTGGGGGGTAGGGAGACTCAACCTTCCTAGACCATGCTGAAGACCTGAGCTATATCCTAAAGGGCACACTAGCTCTCATGAGGATACAGGGATGCCTGATGCCTCAGGGGACTACAGCAGAAAAGCAGCTTCCTAGCAGCTTCAACTGCTGTAAGGCCAGTCTTCCTAGGGCAGATCTGACTGTAGAGCCTTGTCTCAAACTTCTCACTGTTTGAAAATGCCATTTCCAATCAGAGAGAAAGAGAACAAAGTTCTACCATGCGCCCAGCCTATCTAGTTCTAATGTTCCAACCCTGATCATGGGAATACCCAGCCCTGAAACTTCTTTCCTATACCACTGTCCCCTGGCTTCACACTGCTAGAAACCCTCGCTGACATCACCAACCCTTTTTCTCTCTTTCCATTAAGTATGCCTTTCTCCTATTCCTAAAATGAGAGGGTGGGCTGGCTGTGGGGTAACCTGAGACTCTACAAGCACCAGTTTGATCTTAGTCTTTCATTTCCACCCACAAATTGAGATGACTATTACTGAGTTACGTCACCTAAGAAAAGTAAGTCAGTATTCAAAATCTGTGTTACAAGCTGTAGACACAGTTCAGTCTGGAAGGTTCCTGCCACGCAAACATGGAGGACTTGAATTTGGATCCTGGGAACCAGTACAAAAAAGACAGGAGTTCAGCAAGTAAAGGAACCTGCAGCCAAGCTTGACAACCTGAGTTCAATACCTGGAACTCACATATTGAAAGGAGAAAATCGGCTCCTGAAAGTTGTCTTCTGACCTCTCAGACACACTCAGTAGCATAAGCACACATTCACACGTACATGTACACACAGAGACATACACACAGACACACATATACACAGACAGACCCACAGAGACACACAAACACACAGGCACACAGACATACAGGCACACAGAGACACATATAGACATACACATATACACACAGATACACAATATACACACATAGACACAAAGACCCACACAAACATAGACACAGACATACACTCATACACACATAGACACACACACAACACACACAGTCACACAACACCTACAGACACACACAAATACACACACACACACACACAAAGCCACTGTGACAACTTTAGAGAAAATAGAATTCCTGGCATGGAAGTGGCAGACATCTAACTGTGACCATGCTGGGTACTATGGCAGACACTATTCACTGGCTCTATTCATTCATCTTTTTTTACTCATCAAACTGTTTTGTGCACCCATTGGGTAACTTGGTTTCAGAATCATTGAGGCCTAGAAATAAGCTGACTCATCTAGGCTGATTAGAGTATCCTATTCCCTTACCAAACCAAGAAGAGGCAAGTGAAATAACCCAGAGGTGGAGTTAACTGACAACATAAAGCATCGTCCTCACGGGCCATTGTTGGAACATGGGGTTAAGATAGGCCTCGTCAGCTCTTCTAACCATAAAACACAATGATTGGCTGTTGTCATGCTGAGGGAATGGAGAACATGAATCTTCAATCATATCTTTAAGTCACTAAATTAAAAGTCCAGGACCCCCCCCTCCCTTCTAAAGCCATTAATGAGAGGTAATACAGATGACTAAATTTAAACTGTGCTGGGTTGTGGTTTTGTTGCTTACATTAAAAGCATATCCATTGCTACAATGACCAGAGACAGGACAAACAGGGCACAGTGCTTCAGCTCTCAGGTCAGTGAACGGAGCTGAGGACATGCACCTTGGAATCACTAAGTCCCCAAGGAGCCTAAGGAACATCACAAGTACCCTTTTCAAATGATTCATTTGGCCAAAGTTATGTCTTCTAGCTAGTCATATCCCCTAAGTTATTTTATTCCCACGAACTTTTATTTTTAGCAGCAGTTTCAACAACCAGCTTTTCCTGTGAAGTTCTGGGTAAGCATTTTGCATTGTAGGCTGTCTGCTGACACAAGAGTAGCCATAGGTGATACATAAATGAATGAGTATGGTTGTGCACCAACTGAACTTATCGATGGATATGGAAATTAGAGTTTTATGACATCTTCACGTGTTAGAAAATATTACTTCTGTCATTTAATTAGTTTCAAATGCCTGGATTACAAAGTGAGTTCCAGGATAGCCAGAGCATGGTGCATGGACATATATGTAGGCAAAGCACCCATACACATAGAATAAAAATAAATCATTTATGTAACTATTGTGTGTCATATATGTATATGTGTGTCATATATACATATGTTTATGCACACACACACACATATATGTATATATAGTGTGTGTGCTGTGTGTGTGTATGTGTGTGTGAGTGTGTATGAATGAGAGAAAGAACATTGCAATGCTCTTCCATAGTAACTATACCATTTTGCATTTTTACCCACAGTGCACATGATTTCCAATTTCGCTCCATCCTTGCTAACTTATTTTCTAACTTCTCGGGAATATCTATCCCAGTGGTAGGAAATGATATCTCCCTACGGTTTCCATCTGCACGTCCCTTAACAGTGTTTTGTGTTGTCCATTTGTTCATGTACTTATTAGCCATTTGTGTTTCTTTAAAGAAATGTCTGGCAAATTGCTTCACCATATTTTAGTCAAGTTTCATTGTTGATCTACAGGACATTTTTAAAAAGCATTTTGGATATCAATCTCTTAAAAGAAGTATCTTCCAAAATTTTTTCTTCTCTTCTATAAACTCTCTTTTCACTCTTGGTGGTGACTTTTTGAGAGGCAAACAATATTTTTTATTATTTTGATGAAATTCATTTTACCTATTATTTTTAATCCTTCTTATAAAAGGTTTCTCTTGTTCTTGTTCTTGTTCTTGTTCTTGTTCTTGTTCTTGTTCTTGTTCTTGTTCTTGTTCTTGTTCTTGTTCTTGTTCTTGTTCTTGTTCTTGCTTTTGCAATGTTGGGGATTGAACCTAAGGCCTGTGCCTGCTAGGCACACTCTGTTCACCTCTGAGCACTGTGTCCAGTCCTCAAATATAAAAGGTTAATCAAATGAAATATAAAGATAATTTGTAGTTCACGGCTTTATCCCACAAGCCACCAGTCTGCAAATCCCTGCTACAGAATAGAAAATGGGGTTGTCAAAATTACTGTTTTGCATTATTTTTTTTTTTATTTAAGCCAGATATAACGGCATATCCCTAAATCCCAGCACTCGTGGGGCTGAGGCAAGAGCGTAGGAAGTTTAAGCTCAGCTTGGACTATATAGTGAGTCTGTCTCAAATACACACACACATGCGCACGCGCACACAGAGAGAGAGAGAGAGACAGAGACAGAGAGAGAGAGAGAGAGAGAGAGAGAGAGAGAGAGAGAGAGAGAATCATAGATACATGGATTCATTCTATTTGTCCCAAAAGTCAGACTAGGAAATAAAAAGTAGCTACAACGCCATATTTGGTTTTAAGAAACTAATTCCTCACATTATCAATGCTCTTGAGAACTCCACTCTTAACATGGCTCTATGCTCTTTAGTGCTTTGTGGCAGAGGATTTCCGGATTTGACAGGTTGCCAGTGCCATCTAACCAGCCTCCCCTCCTGGGAATCCTACCTTCACTTTCTTACAGATACTGTTTGCTGCATCTTGGCCTCCCACAGTCCCCAGAGGCAGCCACTTCCAATGCAGGCAAATGCTGTTAGAAAATCCAGGCATTGCATTACAAGAGCAGTTTGCAATCTCTTCTAAAAATTGAATACAGCCTCTTGTTTAAAGGTGCTATACTGTTGGGTGTCATCTCCGTCCTAGGTGCACAGCCCACAAAGATCCCAAAATTCAGCTGGTAATGTCAGCTATATCTAGGCCTTTGGGCAGTAATTAAGATTAAATAAGGTTCCGAGGAGGTGGTCTCCCTGGTGGCCTGAGTGGTTTTACCAAAAGAAAAGGAGCGATCAGAGCTAACAAGCTTGGTCTGATCCCCACCAGATGCAGGTACCGTGCCCTTATATTTTCCAGTCTCTAGAATCATATGCTAAAAACAAAAAAAACATACATACAAACAAACAAACAAATCCTCTATTCTTTATAAACCATACCCTAGAGCTGGCAAGATTCACCAACAGGTAAAGGTGTTTGTCACCACTCCTGGTAACCTATGTTCAATCTTGAGACCAGACATGGTAGAAGGAGAACTCCTGTAGCCTTAACATACAAGCTGTGACATGCTTGCATTCAAGCACTCCTGTGTATGAGCACATGCGCTTGTGTGTGCATGCATGTATGTACACACATATACACAGATAAATACATGCAAATTTAAAGTAATTATTTATTGATTAATTTATTTACTGTATTTCTGTGCACCATGTGCGTGCCTGGCACCCTCAGAGGCAGAAGAGGGTATTGGATGTCCTGGACTGGAGTTACAGATGGTTATTGGCCACCACGAGGGTGCTGTGAATCTACCCCAAGTCCCTGAATCACGGAGCCATCTGTCTAGCCCCTCATATTTTCTTAAATTAAAAATGATCACACTCCATGGTATTCAGTCGCAACAAAACAGACCAAGATCGTTTTCTTCTGGAATAATAACGTCTTAGTTCTGGTTTTGCATATTTATATTGTTTATAATTTATTCTTATGGGTCAAGAATTGTATAATAAATATGCTTAAAAAGATGTACCCTGCCTTCCACAGATCACGTATCAGTGGAAATCTTCTCAGGGGTTTACATGGTTAATAAAAGCCATCTTCAAGGATACAGTCCTACCCCAAGCCCCACTGTTCAACAGCCTCCATCCCTAAATTGCAAGTAGATTGATCTATTTAAACATCATGTACGATCATCTCTTGCTTTTAATATTTTATTACTCTCTTATCACTCTCAGAATAGAAGTCAAAATCCCCTCCTCAGCCCACAAAGCCTCATCTTATCTCCCTGTTCCTTGCTCCATACCACAGTTCCTGAGATTTGTCATGACCTGGCATGCTGCTGGTCCTTCTGTCCTCCATACTCACCACACAAGCCACTCTGTGCCCAGTTTTATGGATTTATTTTTAAGTGTGTTTGAGTGTGTGTGTGTGTGTGTGTGTGTGTGTTCAGTAATGCAGGCACTTGGTGGGTCCAAAAGAGGGCATTGGATCCCCTAGAGCTGGAGTGGCAGGTGGTTGTGAATCACTCAAGATGAATTCTGGGAACTAAAACTCCGCTCCTCTGCCCAAGCTGACCATACTCTTAACCACCCAGTGATCTCTCCAGCCCCCAGTTATATGTTTTCATTTCTCTTGATCAAATAGGTAAGACTGAAATTGTGACACCCTATATTACTTGTACTTTTGACTTGATGGGAAATGTCCACACTTTTCCAAATGGTCTTTACCATATTACAGTCCTGTTAACGATGTACAAAAGGTCTAGACACTTTGACCCCTTTTTAACACTGAGTATCTGTAGCTTTGTTTCACACGCCCATTTAACAAAGCATAAAGTCTGAGGAGGAGCCTCTGCCGGTGGCATGCTTAGGAGATGATAGACTCCTTTGAACCCATTTCAGAGAGAGCACCCAAGTCTGTTACCTCCCGTTCACCCTCCAATCTCCACAAAAATAATCTTTAGCCAAACTGCTATGAAAGTACAGGGGGATTTAACATGCTTAACCACACACAGAGCTTGTTTTTCAAAACTGAGCTGATAAAACTGCAGCTTCAAAGTCTTTGTGTTGAGCCTATCTCCTCTGCTGGAACCAAAGTGGTGAGTGTCAATGCCGACCAAATATCTGGAAATGTCACAGAGGCCAAAGCCGCACCGATGGTTCAAAGTCTTGCAGGAGTGGAAAAACTTTTTGAACCTTGGTTGGTTAGCATATTTTCCAGGCCAACTGCTAATTTATCTATCTCTGCAGAAAACTACTGTTAAACTATCTTCTCTCTCCACTCCATTTAAGAAAAAGCCTTTATTTGTCTTCTTGGCTGGTGTTTTGTCTGTTTACTTGTTTGTTTTGGAGACAGGGTCTCACTATGTAGCTCTGGTCGTCCTGGAACTCACTATGTAGAGCAAGGGGGAAAAACCCACATGTTGACAGGCACTAAGAGCCACAGGTGCTCTCTTGGCACAGTACAGTGTTGAGTGTAAGGATTATCACATTAGGCCAATTAAAGGATAGACACACAAACTGCTAGGAGGATTTTACAGCTTGCTTTTGGTTTCGTCAGAATATTCCGATGAGAATGCTTTTCTAATAAAGTAATGGCAAGTTGGCTCTGGAGCTGGCTTTTGTTAAGGTGACATTAATGACTCACCAGATGCTATAAATAGAACTCAGCTTGAACTTCTGTCCACAGTCACATTGATATTCCCACAAAGAGATGCTACTAACAGCAGAGAGCAGCCCGCTGGCTGCTCTGACAGCTAACGTGAGCTGAGGGTGAGGGGAGCCAAAGCCTTGTGGTGTACAAGCATGAGCCCTGATCTGTCATGCTGTCCAGTGTTTCTTGATGTCCTTCGTAGGCTCTGAAACAGTTTTATTGTTCTCGTTAAAGATCGTCATCAATGTGTGCACGTGTATCTAGTCCTCTCTGATGATAAATGCAAGACAAGAATTGCCTTAATCCAATAATTTATCTCTTCTCTCCTTCCCAGCATGCAGCATGGGCTATTGTAAAATATGGTGGCACATCCGTGGTAGGGCCGTGAAAGAGGTCTTGGGTTTTGGTAGAAACGCTGGCTGGAAGAAGCCTGGAGACCCTTCAAGGGACGGGCATCTATTCCGCTGTGCTCCCGGAATCTAGTCTCCTAGCACGCGGCGTCGATCTCCATTGAACTGCACCATTCAGTCCTGCAGGACAAAGCAATCCCTCCCAGAGGTAGAGGGCGTGACTACAAGCTTCAGCCTCAAGAGATTTCCGTATGAATGAGTTATCTAAGACCAGAGGGCATAGCTAATTAAGTGACCCTCCTCCCCCTTTCCCTCCCTACTTAAGTCAGCTCCCCCACCCCACCCCACCCCCCCGGGCTTAAGTGGGGGTGCAGATCCAGATTCATCTACCATCCATCATGTCAATAAAGCTCTTAGAACCCCGGACTTTCTCATGTTATTGAGGCCTGCCGTCTTGCTGCTGGTCGTGGAGGACTCCTCTGGGTTCCAGCCACGGGGACCACCTCTTCAACCAAGTGAGTGCTGTTCAAGTCAAGCGAGTATGACAAGAGAGCACTTCCAGTGGGGCACAGTGCCAAAGCTCTCTCTTCCCCCTCGTCTCCCTCCGAGTTGGGGCCAGCTGCATGCCTGCGTGCTGCTCCGTGTCTCCGTTCTGCTGCGGCACACCCCCAGCGGCATCTGGGGCCCCCAGAATTGAAACATTGGCCTCTGGGACCACTTGAGAACTCTGCGCCACCTGCGGAATCAGGCTGAGTTCATTTCCCGCCCGAGGGCGCCCTAGTGGCCTCTCACGGCCCAGCACCTCTGGTGCCACTTGGAAGGGGACCAGTCAAACTTCCAGGGCTTCTGCCACTCTGAGCCGTGACAGATGCGCAGACTCACAACGCGACAGCGATCCAAACCCACCCAACCCGCGCGGGCCCATCATCTTCCCTGCTTCCGCTCCCCAGTAGGGCTCAGTCGTTACTTGCTGGATGGATGAATAGAGAGATTGATGTGCATATGAACTATGTTTTCACACAATATCTGAAGTGTATTGGAGAAATTTTCTAACATAATATACATTTATCTGTTCCACTATTTTAAAAAAATGTCTCAAAAATCTGATCATGGCAGCGCAAACTTACAGTCCCAGGACTTGGGGGAGGTGGGGGGATGAGATGGGAAAGTAGTGAATGTGAGGCCAACACGGGCTCCATAGTGGGATGCTTGAACAACAACAATAACAGCAGCAGCAGCAACAACAACACTAACAACAACAACAACCTATCTACCATTTCCTACCCCCTGACCCCACTCGTCCCTTAATCTTGCAGTAAGAAGATGATAAAATGTGACCTGGATGCAGTAACAAGAAAAGCACATGAAGAGCCCACTTTCACACTGCTAAGGACCAGTTTTACCCAACTTTGAAGGAAAGATAGGAGACAGAAGTAAAACCGAACAGAGACCTGGAGAGAAGAGGTTGGGAGCAGACTGTTCCCCCAGGGAAGGCAGGCAGAAGGGTCCACCCTGGGTGGACTCTGCTACAGGAATCAGAGCCTGGGAGAAAACATGTTCCTGTTCCTGTAAGTTTGTGTGGCTGTCGCTCCTCCCCGGGGCCAAATGCTTGACAAAGGCATCTGGCTGTCTAGATGTCGGTCAGTCTAGGTCAGTCTGAGAAAGCAGAGGAAGATGGGAGGGTAAAGCGCACACAGTGGGCAGTCATTTCCTCCCGTCGCTCATGTTCAGATGCTATCTAAGCAGACAGTGGGGATTCACTTGGTCTTTCTCTTTCCAGACACTGTAAGAACAACACTTCCTTTGAGGCCACCCTCCACCTCTACTTCAAGCACAATGCTGTCTGCCTTTCTATTCACAAAACCTAGTAGGTAAGCAACAAAGATGAAGGCCGGCAAGCAGAAAAGGCAACTATCTCAAACTGCAATACTGAAATGAATCTGTCTGCAGAGGTTCCGTTCCAGGAAGCAAAGAAAGAAGTGAGAGAGAAAAAAATCCCCTGATTCAGGGTCCCCTGAATCTAATAATAAGAAGCCAACGTGTGTCTTCTTCGGATTCTAAGGATAAGCTTTACTTGAAGGGTGCAGAGCCAGGGCTGTTATCCGATCTCTTGAAGGAGCCCCTTGTTATCAAATCACAGTGGCTTGGAAATCCCAGAGGCACAGAGTTGAATTTTGAACTCAACTCCCAGCCATCACCTGCTTTGTTTTATCTCCTTCCTTTCAAGGCAGCTAGAAACATTAATACCAGAAGGTGATCATAGACTTGACAGATGGCTAAAAATTCAAGTGAGGAGGGTCTATCCTAGGTGGTGGTGGTGCACACCTTTAATTCCAGCACTCAGGAGGCAGAGGCAGGTAGATCTCTGAGTTTGAGGCCAGCCTGGTCTACAGAGTGAGTTTTAGAACAGCCAGGGCAACACAAAGAAATTCTGTCTCAAAAAAACCCCCAAATGACGATGGTGGTGGTGATGATGATGATAAAGAATTGCCTGGTATCAAGTGAGGGATCTGGAGAGTTGACCTAGTGGGTAGTATTTGCTGAACAAGCATGAACATATAAGTTTGGATACACACCATTCATACAAAAAGCTAAGAGGGGCTAGAAAGATGGCTTAGCAGTTAAAAGCGTATACTGCTCCTCCAGAGGACTGGAGTGTGACTCCAGGCAACAAGGTCAGGTGTCTGTAATTCCAGCTCAAGGCCCTAGTCGCTACATAGTTACATATAATTAAAAATCATAAAAAGGGAATTTTTAATTTTTTTTAAATAAAAAGCTAAATAGAGCGCACGCTAAAAGTAAAGCCTAGCTGTCCACCTACACAGACACAAACACATATAAACCACACACACTCAAAGTCAAGTACTACAGCAAAGTCAAAAACAGGAAGTGAGGTAAGAGAGCAGAGCCCAAAAGAAGACTTGAAAGGTTTGAATGGAGGGTGGAAATTTATGAGCTCCTGGGAGTAGTTTGTTCTCTCTCATGCCTTTGCTTCTCGGTGTTATCTGCTTCATCTTTAAAGATACAGAGGGGTCCATAGCTAGGGTTTCACATGTCATTGTTCTAAGTTCTTCTTACCTCATACCTCACTATCCTATGTCCTGTGTCCATTTGTCTAGTTTTCCTCATAGCGTAAGGTCTGTTCTGTTGTAGCTAGGATTGTGAATACTGGGAATTCCCTAGTGTACCTTGTTCTGACGAGTGAGGTTTCATCTGTTTAGACACTGGGATAAACAACTGTATCTTAGTGGTTGAAAGTAAAATGTGAGCTGGAGAGCTAGCTCAGCAGTTTAGAGTCCTTTCTGTATAATTATGAGGGCCAGAGTTCAGATCCCAGTATCGGCACAACAAGCTGGGCATCATGTACATACCTGTAACCCAAGCACTAAGAAGGCTTGCTGAGGCTCGATGGCTTCCCGAATAGCTGAGAAAATGTGAGCCTCAGGTTTGAAGAGAGAGACCGTGCCTCAAAGTCACAGAGTTATCAAGGAGGATTCAATAGCCTCTTCTGGTTTCTGCAGCATGAACAATTAATTATATGTGTATGCACACATACCCACATGATAAATAAGTCATTAAAATAACAAAAAGTAACGATGGCTTTAAAATTAGAATGAATAGAAAAACTCCCAGAAGGATGCAAATTCATAGCCAGCCAGTCTTAAGATTCTAAAATTATTGTGTGGCTCAGCAGTTAAGAGACTTGTTGCTCTTCACAGGGACCCATGTTGGATTCTCAACACTCAATCTGGTGGCTCACAATCATCTGTAGATCCAGTTGAAGTGACTCTAATATCTTCTTCTGCTCTGCTGGCACGAGGCATGCACATAGTATAGGTACATACATGTAAGCAAAACATACACACACACATCAATGATTTTAAAAACTTCTTGTAACAAACTCTAGGGCTTGTGTTTTAATAATCGTCTGTGACTTTGGAACTTTATTTAATAGTGAAGTATACTTTATCTGTTTATCTTATTAATATTAGTGAGATGACTGTGAAAGGCATTTCCTTGACAGGTATAGGTGAGGGAAAACCTCCTGCATCCCCAACAATGTTTCATTTTAGCCCCATCTCTACCCATGATCAGAATATATTGAATAAAAAGTATCTATTTTCAAAAAATTAATTTAAAAAAGATAGACCCGATTTTTTTTAAGGTACATAGCCTTTGTGTGAAAACTTTGATAATTTAAAACAGTCCCAGTCTAGGTCATTTTGATTTTTAAAAAATTAAATTAGATATCTCTTTCATAGAAACAAAACAAGACTTTTACTTAGCCAGGATTCAAATTGGGTCAACAGTGTATTTTATGATAGACTTTTTAGAGCATACTACAAGACTTCCATTGTAAAAATGTGGCATTATGCAAAACATCTCAATAGAGTGTACAGATGTTACATACAAAATGCACTTCTCAATCCAAGACCTGTGGAGCCGAGATCAGATGCTGGTCCATCTAAACCAAGAGCAGTCATCCAGCGCCACATAAGTTAGTTTATCTGCCAGCCACCAGAAAACTGTAAGGTTGTTACAGGAAAGTTCAGCCTGCTACCGATTTGCAAGATGAAAATTTGACCAAGACTCAAAGGGTGAAACAAATACAGACATTTTGTAAGATGAAACCCACTCAGGTACAGCCTCCAAGATCAGAGCTTCCAAATACCAGCAGCTCATGCAAGAGTTGTGGATTTGTTCTTTAGGGTTTTTTGTTTTGTTTTATAAGTTGAGATAAAATGAATATGGCATAAAGCAGCCATTACCGATTTTAAAGCGTACCATTGAGTGGCATTTAGTAACTGTGTTGTGTAACCTTTACTGCTATTTCCAAGGCGTTCCATAACACAGAAGCACACTCTTTGCCAGTAAGAAAGTACACTAGGGGACACTTTAAAACTACACTTTCTGAGACACCATATCCAAGAGATTGTGATTCTGTGCACCTGGAAATGTGTCTCCAGACTTCACGGACAGCTCATTCCTAGGTATTTATCCCAGCAAAGGGAAAATGCATTCATATCATTGAACTATGGTGTAACTTGATTTGTAGTCATCTAAAACTGGGAATAACTGAATTGTCTTTTAGTTAGATAATATATAAATAAACTGGTTTTGTCATACAATGGGTCTTGGTAACCATGAGGAATCAACCCAGCAAAGGTGGTTCTCCATTTGCATTTTATTAAGACCTGGGATAATTAGAACCAGTCTGTATACCACTTTGGTGACATTCTGTAAAATGCAAGACTATAGTGACAAGAACAGATTTTTTTCAAGATTCTTGCAGTCAAAAGGCAGGGAGCAGGTTCTGAGTACAAAGGACTTTTGGGAATGAGGACAGAACTGTTCTGCATCGTGTTTGTGATGGTGGGTACACTCATGTGTCATATTTGTGTGGGTGGATATACACAATTCATCAAAACTCACAGAAACTGAGTCCCCCCCCCCCAAAAAAAGTAAATCTTCCCAGAGTTCATTTTAAAATCAACTTAATTTTTAACCCAGCATGTATCACAGGATGACCAACTTATTTGAGGAACTTGGGGTGAGTATGAATACAGTTACTACAACAATTCATATATACTCACGAACAATTCATGAGCAATGGTGGGCAGCCTGGCTATTCATCATTCTGTCAAAGAAGCCACCGACTGGCTGTCACTTTTTCTCTGGTTCTCTTTAGAGCATCTGGGTATTTTCTCAGAGACTAGATGTGTGCCAGCTCTCCTGCCAGAATCTGGTACACCCCTGAGTATCTGACCAACTTTGGGGCATGAAGTACATTCCAACTTTGCCCCAGCATTTGTCAAACTGAAATCCTCACTAAATGGGATGGCTTGAGGCTTTTATCACTGATTTCTACTTTGCCTCTTTTTCTGATTTATTTTCAGTGGATAATCACCCTCAGCAGGATGGGCCTTGCTTTGTGAGTTTTAAATTTAGATTTATCTGAGTATGCATAATAAACATCTACAGAGTGTCTCCAGGTCTCCCAGCCTTCTAATTTCCATAAATGGGGCCCATAGATTTACTGAGTATGTTGTCTGACACATTGCTGACTCCCTTTGGAAGTCAGCTTGGTGTCAACGTTTGTGAACATACGATGGCATGCACAGGAGCTGGTTAAGGTAATAGATTTATCACGTAAAATCTGTACTTCTGGTTTTCTTTTATTTGGAGTTAATTATCAATTCAGATACCCGTCTCTTATCTCTCTGTACATCAGCCTAAGACTGATGTGGCTAAAATTTCACATCAATATGTCTAAGACTCAGATAGAAACAAGACAACAGAAGAAGGGAGCTGTAAGCTAATGATGTTATGTGGGGAGGTAGAGTTACTTTCAACCCTGGTGCACAGGAAACAAAGGCACTGTATCAGAAACGCCTGTGCCTCCAACGTGCATTTGGATTTTGTGGTTGTCTTTGCCTGCAACTGTCTCGTATGAGTTCTGTCCATGCCAGTGTTTGCTCTCTCATCAACTTGCAAAAGATAGCTACAACTTCTCTGGGACTTCCTGTTCACACAGCTTCTTTTTTTAGAGTTGCTACTGCCTGGGAGGAAATGGAGCTACAAGTGTTTCCTTTCCATCCGAAGCTGTGTCTTTAGGGTAGTGGGGGGGGTGGGGGCAAGGGTGTAGCTGAGGGCTCACGGTTTGTTCCAACTGTTTTGAGTATTGTATTTTCCCATAAGCCTGTCTTGAAATCCTTGTGCTATAAATTATTAACAAGCTGGGCTAGCTCTCCCTATGCCAGATTGCTCAGCAGACTTTGATGTTGCTTGCTGGGTGTCTCTCTTCCATCGCCCCAAGCCCCAAGAGACGACCAATAAGTAAGTGAATAAAAGCACATCATTTCACAGGTTACCGGGCAAAATATCTTCCCATAGAAATACAAGTAAAAAAAGAACTGGATCCCTCTTCTTAAGCTTAGAATGATGACAATGGTCCTCCAGACTTTCCAACCAAGTGCTCACAGGTAGAAAAATATAGAAACTTCCCAAGCATCTGAATTCTACCTCACAAGATGTTAAGTTTAATCATGATTATCTATGGTTTAAAGAAAAACCAATGGTGAATACCAAGGAACTATACTCTGGACAGAGGGGAAGAGTGGGTAACACAGGTCCTGGGGGAATTGCCTTGCAGTAAGAACAGAGTATTTTTATCCTGAAGATTCATCTGTTTCCAGGCATAAGGCCTCAAAATCAAATAACTATATTTATGACAATTTTAGGAGCAAGGACATATATGTCAGCTAGGTCTCTTGAGGCCTCAAATCTGATGTCCAGGAAGCCTTCTCTGGTGAATAACTAACTGTTCATATTCTCTGGCCAGAGAGCTGACTGCGTGTTACAGTCTTGGGAGGCTGTGGGTGACAAGAAAGTCAAAGCAAATGAGAAACCCTGTTGGAAAATTTTGATTCTGCAAATTTCATGATGTCCTCATTTTTAATAGCTGAATAGTATTTCATCATGTAAATATACCATATTTTCCTTATCCATTCTTCAGTTGAGAGATACCTAGGTTGTTTCCAATTTGTAGCTATTACACATAAAGTTAAGCAAGTGTCCTTGTGGCATGATGGGGCATCTTCTGGGTATGTGCCCAGGAGTGGTATAGCTGGGTCCTGAGGTAGAACTGTTTCCGATTTTCTGAGAAACTGCCAAAGTGATTTCCAGAGTGGTTGGACAAGCTTGCACTCCCAACAGCAATGGAGAAGTGTTCTTCTTCTTCACATACTCATCAGCATAAGCTATCTTGAGTTTTTGTTCTTAGCCATTTTGACAGGTGTAAGATGGAATCTCAGAGTCGTTTTGATTTGCATTTCTATGTTGACTGTGGACGTTGGACATTCAACATGTGCTTCTTGGCCATTAAAGATTACTCTTTCAAGAATTCTCTGTTTAGCTCTGTATCCGTTTTTTAAATTGGGTTGTTTGAATTGTTGCTATCTAATTTCTTGAGTTCTTTATATATTTTGGATATCAGCCCTCTGCCAGATGTAGGGTTGGTGAAGACCTTTGACCATTCTGTAGGTTGCCATTTTGTCCTTTTGACAGTGTTCTTTGCCTTACAGAAGCTTTTCAGTTTCACAAGGTCTCATTTATTAATTGTTGATCTTAGTGCCTGAGCTGTTGGTGTTCTGTTCAGGAAGTTGTCTCCTGGGCCAGTGCATTCAAAGCTTCCCTCACTTTCTCTTCTGTTAGGTTTAGTGTATCCAGTTTTATGTTGAGGTCTTTGAGTTTTGTGCAGGGTAATAGATATGGATAGAACTAGAAAAGATCATCCTGAGTGAGGTGACCCAGACCAGAAAGACAAACACGGTCTGTACTCACTTATGAGTGGATATTAGCCATAAAATACAGAATAACTAGCTACAATCCTCAGATCCCCCAAAAAGCTAAGTAACAAGTAGGACCCAAGGGAGGATGCTTCAGTTTCACTGATAAAGGGAAATAAAATAGATATCTGGAGTGGATGGGGGAGGGACCTGGGTGGGGAAGGGGATTGGGGGAACAGGAGGGATGAAGTGTGGGGAGGAAAGTGGGAGAGGGAACTGGGAGAAAGAAGTAGAATCACTGTGTGTATGGGGGGCATGTCTCTTGGACAAGCTAGAAATCTAGGACAGTGAAAACTCCCAGGAACCTATTAGGGTGACTCTAACTAAGACTTATAGCAATAGGAGATGTGGAACAAGACACTGTTGCTTTCTGTAATCAGGAAAGACTTCCAATGGAGGGATGGGGATACCCACCCAGCTACAAAACCATTGATACACAATTATTCCTGCTTATAAGAAGTTCAGGGATAAAAAAAAAAAAAAAGGAAGCAGAAATAAAGGGATTTGCCAACCAGTGACTGGCTCAACTTGAATCCCATGCCGTGAAAGAGCCCACCCCAACACTGTGAATGATACCCTGCTATACTTGCAGAAGAGGAGGCTAGCATAACATTCGTCTGAGTGGCTCACCCAACAGCGATGGAAACAGATGCAGAGACCCACAGTCAAACATTAGGCCAAGCTCAGGGAATCATGGAAAAGGGGGAGGAAGGACTGAAAAACCTAGAGAAGTCTAGAACACTGTAAAGAAAAGCTACAAAATCAAGTAACAACAACAACAAAGCACGCACACATAAAACCACAGAAGAAAAATAAAAACAAATAAAAGACCAATAAGAAAGAAAAACAAACCAAAACAAAAAAGTCAAAACAAAGCATGCTGTTGGTTAAAACATTACCAGTTGCCTTAGTTAGGGTTATTATTGCTGCAATGAAACACCATGACCAAACCAACTTTGGAGGAAAGGGTTTATTTGAAAACTCCCATGTCATTGTTCATGATTTTAAAAAGCCAGGATAGGAACTCAAACAGGACAGGAAATTGGAGACAGGAGCTGATGCAGAGGCCATGGAAGGTGCTGCTTACTGGCTTGCTCTGCATCGCTCGCTCAGGATGCTTTCTTATAGAACCCAATACCACCAGCCTAATGATGACACCACCCACAATAGGCTGGGCCGTTCCACATCAATCACCAAGGAAATGCTCTACAGATCTTATGAAGTCATGTTCACAATTGAAATCTCTCTATCTATCTATCTATCTATCTATCTATCTATCTATCTATCTCTATCTCTATCTATCTCTACTCCCTTCCCAACCCTCCCCCATGCCCTAAATAAACTCTATTCTATGCTATGCCCATTGTGTGGTTGGCACCTCAGAAGGAAGGATGCTTCAGCATGGGCCACAGAGGCATCCCCTCCTGCACACCATACTGCACTTCTACCAAACATATCCTGGTTCTTTCTTTCTTTTTTATAAAACACAACAGTGCCTATAACACAGCCCATGGATATTTGTTGAAATAAATTCAATGAAATAAGATATATAGGTGTAGGATCCTTGAACAACCTGTTGGTCTCAGTGAATTCACCTCTCAGCCAAGGAAATGTGTTTTTTTTTTCTTCACCTATATGGTCATTTGAAAATGTATCACTGCTAGGGGATTATATTAAAAACATACAAAAAAATGAGTCAGGGAAAAAATATCACTATGTGTTCTCAATATCTGGTTCTTAAAAAAACAAAAGCAAGGAAGACCTAGGACCCTGATAGAAAGGTTCCTCAGCTGGCAAAGAGCTTGCCTTGGGAGCATGAAGAACATGTATGTGTGTGTGTGGTGGGGGTATCCAGGTGTGGTAATGCACACTTGTAATGCCAGCACAGAGAATGCAGAGATGGGTGTGTCCCTGCAGCTCCCTGGCTGTCATTTAATCTACCTGACCAGGTCATGGTCATGAAAATCAAGATAGATAGCACCTGAGGAATGGCAACCAGAGCTGTCTTCTGGCCTATGCATGTGCATGAGCGAGTGTGAGCATGCGTGTACACACACACACACACACACACACACACACTGAAAGTGCCTTATTAGCTACAAAAGAACACAGCATTTATTCACCATTTTTGGCTATGCTATTTCTATACATTCACTTCACAACAGCACCAGCTAGGTAGATTTTGTCCTCTCATGGATAATAGCTCTTTTCTGGAAAGCACAGAAACCTTTTTCTGTATGTTGTAGCCAAAACTGGGCTTGAAAGTAAATGTGCTCTACCTGCCTTCAGCCCAGGCAGGCAGAATGTTAAGTAGAAGGCTCCCTGCTGCCCCTTGGCTGACCTACCTACTGGAACCTTTCTATCAGGGTTCCGGGAAGACTTGCTTTTGTTTTTTTAAGAACCAGATATTGAGAGCACACAGCGATATCGTTTTCCTGATTTGTGTTTTGTTCTTCCACAGACTCCTCCCCCCTTTTATTCTCCTTGTGGAGACTCTCTTTCCCTAAGTCACACGAATCCAAAATTCCTCACCTCCATCTTGGTATCTTCTCCACAGTTTTAAATAGTTTTGTGAAAAAGATATTAAATGTATACTTTCCACTTTCTTTGCTTTGCTTGGAAACTTACCAGGGGCAGATTCAGTAAAGACTTTATGATTGTATTTTCTTCACCATTTTGAGAAGGAGCCTTTGGGATCACTGTTGTTTCTCAGAGCAGTAGAAAAGATAGAGAATAAGTTCTATATCAGAGACCAGTGAGATGGCTTCAAAGGGTGGAGGAGCTTGCCACCAAATGTGGTGATCTGAGTTTGATACCCAGAACCCACTATATTGGAAGAAAAGAACCAATTTCTGAAAGCTATCCTCTGACTTCCACATATATGCACTTGCACACGTATATAAATACACACACACACACACGCACACATACACACACATACACACAAATAAATATAAGAATAATTTTGATAAAAAATAATTCTTAGCTGGGCAGTGGTGGCACATGCCTGTAATCTCAGCACTTGGGAGGCAGAGGCAGGCAGATTTCTGAGTTCGAGGCCAGCCTGGTGTACAGAGTGAGTTCCAGGACAGCCTGGGCTACACAGAGAAACCCTGTATCAAAACAAAACAAAACAAAACAAAAAAACTCCAAATAAATAAATAAATTAAATAAATTAAATAAATTATTTGAGCCACACCTTTTATAGATGAGGTCAGACAGCTCGTCAGTAGCAGATCACTTCCCTCTGATGTTACTTCAACATCATTGTATGTTGTTTTGTTTGTAGTTTGAGAGCTGGTCGCTCTGCATGAGCATCAAGAATAATAAATGACAATGCCCAAGCTGGGGGCATTGGTCATCACAGTACTTGTGCTTAGCATATGTGAAGCTCGAGTTCAAACTCCAGCACCAAAGCAAAACAAAAAGAAAATAACACTGCTTCGAAATAAAATAGAATTCACACAAAATGATTCTCCATAGAGTCGTCATTCTAGATAGGATTTTTGCCACACAGCCGAGACGCTATTTACCTCAAAGTGAATGAAATGGAACCTTAACTGCTCTTTTTCTATATAAAGGATAAAAGTTAGTGGAACAATAAGCAAATATTTGTTGGGTACATTCTATGTCTTCAGCTGCATGGAGATGACAGTAAGAGCTTTGAAAAAATAGTCACTGTATGTCCTGGTATGAGCAGACATTTATTTGAATTCTGATAATCAAAAACAATTTTAAAAAGTCAAGGTCTGCTCTTTTTGCAATCCTGGGATCAAATTCAAATCCTCATTCATTGGTTTTTCGAGACAGGATTTCTCTGTGTAGCTCTGGCTGTCCTGGAATTCACTCTGTAGACCAGGCTGGCCTCGAACTCAGAAATCCACCTGCATCTGCCTCCCAAGTGCTGGGATTAAAGGTGTGTGCCACCACTACCTGGCCAGTATTACTTCTTAACACTTCAAATAATGATAGCAGTAACAGCAACAATGATGTTCATTGAATGTGTGCCAGGAAGTGGGTTAAGTGTTTTACAAATATAAATTTAAACCTTATCACACCTTGCAAGGTATTAATGACCTTTGCCTTAGTCCATTTGTGTTGCTATAACAAATTCCCTGAGGCTAAGCTATAAATAATAGAGTTCTGCTTAACTCTAGGCTGGCTTGCTCTCTCTCTCTCTCTCTTTACATAATCATTGTGTTTCTTTGAAATGCATTTAACTTTTATCAATTAAATATGTATCAAATAAGTGAAATTAAGAGCAGGAATTCATGTTGTTCTGGCAAATATTCTTCCTGATATGTCCACTTAAAATATTTCTACTGCACAAAACCCATAACTCAAGGCTTCCTCATGTTTTTCCTCTTATGACCCTTTTCCACCTAAGAAATTTTTACATGGCTCTGGATATGTAGGCATATAAAACAGGCATACAAGCAAAAAATTATTTTAAAGTCATTCTTTAGCATCATATTTTTTTAAAAGATGAAAGCAAGGTTGCATGTTAATAAGACAGGTGTGCTCATTTTTTTATACCCGTTTGTTTTAACACAAAAATTAAATCTTGGCTGAATATTTGATAATACAGGACACACAAAACATATTTTTCAGAGTTGCTTACTATTTTGATTTTATAGGCATCAACATTGAGTACATGCTGTGTAAATACAAAGGACAGGCACAAATTCAGAGAGAATTCAGTAATTATTCAAGATCGCGTCTTAATATCGAGCCAGAATTCACTTAGTGATTTTTTTTTCTTGTGAACCTCAAGTCAGTAACTCAAACAGGAAAATTTTCAAAATCACTCTAACACCGTACAACTCAAAAGCATATTAATCTGATACTTACATGCTGAGGAACATGGCAAGGAGTGTCTGAAACTCTTTGCCTTCTGTAATTAAATTACTACCTGTCTAGAAAAGCAGGAAATTTTCATGTCCTGTGAAAACACTGAAGATGAGAATGTGCAAAATCTGTCGAGTCTAAGCAGAAATGTCAGGGCCAGTGTTCGCTGACACTGTGTGGTGTGGCAACATGCACAGGGCAGAATACGCAGACTGCAGTGAAGTCACGTGATGCAGCTCGGGCACCTGCCAGCAGGGACACCGTGAACTCATTCCATGTTTGATTTCGAATTAGTTTTTGGTGGTTGCGTGTTCAGAAATCTTGTATTGTTCCCAAAATTTTCGGGACGACTGACCTCCGGTCACATGACTTCAGATGATGTCACAGCCTAGAACTATAGAGAAGCTCAGCTTTAGTTCATGGTCCTGTTGGCAGGGTAGTTTGATATCAGGCAGCCGTGATTAAAGGATTGTTTGCGCAATATGAACGAAGGTCCTGAGCTGATATGGAGAAGAATCGAGAGCAACGGGTGAATTTGCGTTACAGTAATTCATTCTTGTGGTGACTGGTCCAGTCCCATGAGACTCGCTCTAGTTCACAGAGATCTAATTTAGCCTAGAGAGATATAACTCAGTCTCTTGAGAAAAGACAGAAACTTGCTTTTGAGTGTGATGCTCCATGACCTCATCACCTAGAAAATGTCCAGCCTCCGACCTTGTCTCATTAAGGAATCAAGACTCAACACAAACAAACTACAGTACCTTCTTTTATGACCATAGTCTTCTAGGTAATACTCACTTGATCTTAAAAGTAAACTATATTTCTCCAAGCATCTGTTATCTGGGTTTCTTTAGACTTTCTCTTTAAATCTCCTGAGCTACCAGATGAGAGAAATAGGTGTCCCTTAACACCGTCATGCTAGAGACGGCAGCCTTGGCTGAACCCAAATTTCTAATAACCCTATCAAATGTCAGGCTTGTAAGTCAAGTCATCCTGGATCTCGAGGCCAGCCTGTCCAACCGCTGGATAGCACAAAAAGGCCTATCAGATTGTTAATTGCTAGGAGGACCCAGCCCACCATATTCCATGGGCTTGTGGTCGTAGGCTGTATGAGAAAGCCAGCTAAGAATGTGCCCAAGAGATCCAACCAGCAAGTGCTTTTTTTCTCCATGATTTCTGTTTCAAGTTTCTACTTGAGTTCTCCCCTCAAGCATAAGCTATAAACTGTAAGCAGAAATGCATCCTTCCCCCCTCCCCCCAGTTGCTTTCAATCAGAATGCTGTATCATAGCAACAGAAAGGAAACTAGAGTAACAACCTAAACTAGGAATTTTTGTATGATTTTATGTGCTGCGGTTCTAGGGATTCAGGGATTCAGAAGGAAGCAACTCGGTATTTTCAGTCATCATTCCCAAAGGCAAAGATACTTACTAAGTGAGCAAATAGCCAAGATCATCATAGATTATTGCAAATTCCATGAAGAAAAGAAACAGGATATGCTGAGAGCAGCCAGGATCGAGATACAGATAACAGAAAGGAAGCCTGGGTGGAACCAGATGCAAGCGCGTACGGAAAGAGAGGGAAAGAGGAAATAGGAATCCAGAGGCCCTGGGGTTGAAACGCTCTTGCTGTGTTATAAGGAAGGAAAAGCATCAGAGTGGAAGAAATACAAAGAACAAGTAGAAGAGGAAGAGACAGACAACTCCGGGCCAGGCCGGGCTTGAGTTTTATTCTAACTACTAGAGAAAAGTCCTGAAAATTCCTCAGTAATGAAGTGCATCCCAGTTTACATTAAACATTAATCTACGAACTTAATAGAAGAGGAGGAGGCATTCAGGAAGCTATTAGAAGAGCCGTTAGTGAGAGTTGCGGTTGATAACAGAGAAGATGGAGACGGGAGCACTATGGGGACTTCGCCACTGAGTCATGGTCTGATTTCTAAGAGATGAATAAGATCCCATTGGGGTGAGAGGGTGAGAGGCTTGTTCGCAACTTCTCTCCTCCACATAGAGGCTGTGGGCGTGGCCCTTGGTCCAGTAAGTGAGGAGGGGGCGTGGCCCTTGCCGCAGTAAGAGAGGAGGAAGACAAAGACCCGTGGTTTAGACCGAGAGAAGGGGAACTGGGTGAACGAAGGTGGCAGATCACTGACCACAAAAAAATCAGTTCAGCCCACAGCTGTCTTGGGCAAGCCCCTGGCCGGGTACCAGGACTGCAGAGACAGTGGGGACAGCAGCCCCAGGCATTTCCTTTGGCTCTTCCCAGATAGGCATCAACTCCCACTCCGCCTCCTTTGTCTCAGCGTCATCTTTGTTTACCTCTTTAGATGTTGCATTTCTTATGCATTTCAGCAACAAACAATATCCCCGAAACAGAAATAAGAGACAGAATGATGTGGAAGAGATTAGACCACTACCGGATTATCCAGTTATCCAGATTATCCACTTAGAAAATCCAGCTGCTCCAATTATAAAGCTTGTATTAATACAAAGAAAGTTCCAGTACACAGTAATGCACAGTACACTGTAATACAAAATATGCAGTAATAATGTCTGTACCACATACCAGTGTCTTAGTTAGGGTTCTATTGCTGTGAAGAGACCTCATGATCACGGCAAAGCATGGTGGCACGCAGGTAGACACGGTCCTGGAGAGGTAGCCAAGAGTTCCACATCTGGATTCACAGGCAGTAGGAAGAGACAATGAGCCACTAGGCCTGTCTGGAACTTCTAAGGCCGCAAAGCCCACCCCCAGTGACACATTTCCTCCAACAAAGCTATACCTACTTCAACAAGGCTACGCCCCTTAACAGTGTCTCTCTCTATGAGCCTATGGGGGCCATTTTTATTTAAACCACCACAACCAGAAGAGTTGTATGATACAGAAGGAGGAGCACTCATTTATAACTCAAAAATATTAAAAGCCAGTAGAAATGACTTAAGCAAGATCTACATGAATTTAGGTGCACAAACAACAGAGAACTTATTTTAAAAAATCTAAGAACATAATTATAATAATTGAAGAAATACATATTTCTAAAACACAATTAGTGTTTAAATTTGATCCAAATCTAATTTAAAAGACAGTTATGTGAGCCTGTCATAACGATGTTAGAATAAATGAAAAATTAAGCATTCAACATTAGTAAGAGAAATACTGGTAGAGAAAAGCTAGCAGCACAAAAAAATAATTAAGGTAGAGTTGGTTTGAGGCAAACATAAGCAAACAAACAAATAAATCTCTTAGAAAAAACTCAAAACAGACTAAAGAAGATATGACAATTCAGCTTCCTGGCAATAAAGTATATGGTACAAACTATTGTTCTAATATTGGGCCAATTATTGAGCCAATAACTCATGTCCTAAGACTGGCTTGTAAAGATATTAGAGAAATAGAGACTCAAGTCAAGATGTTTTATTATAATAAAATGTTTTTATTATAATTAATCCTAAAACAGAAACCTTAGATACAAATCCAGGTATGATGGCAAACACCTGCAACCCCAGCACTCAGAAGGTTGAGGCAGGAAGGGTGCCGTGAGTTTGACACCAGCCAAGGCTACGAGAACAAGTTACAAGCCAGCCAGGGATAGATAGTGAGATTCTATATGAAGAATCCAAAATAAATAAATGAATGCCATAGAAAACAACAAAAACGTACGTACCGAACCTATGACCAATAATAGGAAAACATTTAAATAGTCTATAGTATATTCATTAAATAAATACACAAGACTATCAGAAAAATGTTAGGGTGTGGGGAGATGTATTACTATGTGTTTGAATCTAAGTGAAAGAGCAAGATAGCCAACACTGTGTGGAGCAGGACGAGTTGGACCATGTCCGCAGCCACCACTCGGCAGCTGACACAGAACCAGCAAAACCATTACAGGCTTTGTATACGCTGAGCCGAGTCTGTCAATCAAATGGGAGAGTCTCGAGCCATATCAAAGGAAACATCAGAGATTACTTTGGAGGGTGGGATTTATTTCCTTAATATACTCTTTACATTCTAAATTTTCTGAAAAGACATTCACAGAGTTTCCTTGTAATCTGGGAAAAAGTCAATGCATTCGAGAGAACTATGAACGTAGCTTTGAGCGACTTTCAATTCCACGGGGACATAAGTTGGTCAAGGGTCAAATATTTCCTGTGTCAATGTTAGCACAGCAAATACCTGAGGTGATTTATAAAGTGAGAGGCTGGCTTGGGTCACAGTTCTGGAGAGTTCTATCTGTGACCTGACAGAGCATTTGTAGGGGCCTATAAAAGGCAGTATGTCCTACCAGGAGTGCACAACAGAGCAACCCACTCACCTCATCCACAGAATCCAAACAGAGGGGCCTGGAGTCTCACAGGCTTAAAGATCCAAGGCCCACCCACCAAGCCCCACCTCCTAGTGTATCCACTGTCTGTCAGCAAACTTTAAGTCCATGAGCTTCGAAGAGAACATTTAATATCCAAGCCACATCAATCCCACCCCTCTACCACAAATCTCCAAGAAACAGAAAAGACAAATCTGGAATCCCCATGGATTAGTCAAGCTGTGAGCAAAGAAGATGAATGTTTCAATCTCATAATCATTTTCTGAGATTTTGATTTGACAAACATAGTCTCAGTATGAAAACGATACATTATAATAGCGAATGGGTTTATTTTGAAGCGGAGGCAGGGAATTGAGAATGGATGAGTGCAATGTTGTTATTGGTGGTGGTGGTGGTGTGTATGTGTGCATGTGTGTGGGTTGCTAATAATGAAACTCAGGGCCTTTCACATGCTAGACAAATGTTTAACAACCAAGCTACACTGTAGCTCCCAATTCTTATTTTATAACTTTAGTATAAAATTTCTCTCATCATTTGATCTCTCTGAACCTTAATATCATCACATGTATCATGTCTCAAGGAGAAAATTGCCTATCCACTGGACATGGTGGCCCATGCTTTTAATCCCAGTACTTAGGAGGCAGAGACAAGTGGATCTCATTTAGAAGATCAACCTGGTCTACATAGAAAGTTCCAGGCCAGCCAAGGCTACACACTGATCCTATGGAAGAAAGAAAAAGAAAGAAAGAAAGAAAGGAAGGAAGGAAGGAAGGAAGGAAGGAAGGAAGGAAGGAAGGAAGGAGAGGAAGGAGAGGAAGGAAAGAGAGGAAAGAAGGATGGATGGAGGGAAGGAAAGTAGGAAGAAAGGAAGGAAGGGGGAGGAAGGGAAAAAGGAAGAGGAAAGAAAGGAGGGAAAGAATGAAGAAAGATATCTAATCAACTGAAATGTATTTGATTATGCAGAAGTCATTTGAAAACGAAAATACTCTCTACCTTAAATAAATTGAAACCATTATTATATTTACATGTTTCTCCATGATTAAAGGGTTGTTGCTATCATCAGTGGAATAGGTCACATGTTATCAAAAGGAGGACAGAGGTCACACAGAACTATAGGAAGATGCTAAATCCTGACTCTTTAGACTGCAGTCATCGGAACCCCTGTTGCCTATCCTGACAGAGTCCCTAAGGCCATGTCTGTACTCTATTGGTGAGCTCCAAAGCTTAACCAACTCTTCTCAGTGTAATAAGCTGCTTCCTTCACATGATCCACAGAGGCTTTTAATGTAATCAAACATTGCGTTTGCACCTCTCAAGTGTATATTTTCTGTTAGTCACATGTTTATCTAGCCACAGGGGGAAAAAAACAAACACAAACACTAACAAAACAAAACAAAACAAAACAAAACAAAACAAAAAATACCTATAAATAGTCAAAGCCTCCCAAACTAAAAAAGATGTTACTCACTTTTTCTTTAGTTAATAAATCTTAAGAGAAACATAAATGGTTACTTAAGTAGCTATATATGCTTTAAAAAATTATACAGGCTGGAGTGATGGCTTCTCACTCTTACAGAGTACCTGGGTTCAGTTCCAACATCCACACAGTGTTTTATAACTGTAGGCAACTCCAGTTGCAGATCTAAGGCCATCTTCTGACCTCCATAGGCACTACACACACAGGTGATGTATATGTATACATGCAGGTAAAACATTTATACATGTAAAATAAAGGCTTTTTAAAAAAAATGTATATTCAATTATGTGGTGAGGGAAGATGCATGCCATGGCACATACCTGCAGAAACCGGTTGTCTCCTTCTACAACACAGGTTCCAGGAACTCAGGTCATGAAACTTGGTAGCAAGTACCTTACTATCTGAGCCAACCTGCCAGTCCCAAACTGTGTATGATTTTAAAATCATGCTTTTGTTTTTGTTTTTTTAAATCAGGCCCATGTAAGACAAACTTGAGTAGCTCTAGACTGAAGGAAGGCTAGAATTCTTAAAGCATCCACTAACATCTTTCTCCTACTAAAATCAATAATCCTCTCGAAAGTTCATCCACAAGTTGTTGAATCTTCATAATTTAACAAAACAGAAGAAATCTAAGATTTTTAAGAACTATAATCCAGATGAGGGTCTATGAAAATTTTAGGAAGTCCTGAGTCTATGTTTCTCTAACGTAAGGGCTACCATATTGCCTAAGATAATTTATAGCTTAACACTCAGTGACCAAACTTGTCAAACTTCACTGGGGCACTTGGTTATAAATTCCCACAGTTCCCCTGGCTAGACCCATGGCATGGGTGTGTAGGTCAGATGACAATCTGAAGAGTTAGTTTCTCTTTCTATCAGTAGGTCCTAGGGATCAAACTGGCCATCAGGCTTGGCAGCAAGCACCTGTACCCACTGAACCATCTCACAGTCCCATAGACCTATCTCATACTCTCCCCCAGTGCCCTACAGTTGTGAGCACATCTGGTGGCTGATTGGTCCAGCTCCCTCTTTACTTTCTCTAGCCAGTTTCTCTTGAATCAGCCAATATTAAACAGGTCAGGAAGCTGAGAGAGTACCATCAGTTCACTTCTACCCAAGATCAAGGTTTTGATCCATCACTGTACCCTGAGGGGAATCCTACATCCCCATCCCTTCATAATATTCTTACCAAATATTAAGTCCAAGCTTGATGTACCCATTGGTTCTAACCACTTTTCAGATATAAATTCACTTGATACTTAAGTTGACCTATTAAGTAGTATTATTACTACTTCTGTTTCATAGATGAAGACATAATGAATTAGTAACCAACTAGTTAACTTGTCCAGTGTCGCTTAACTAATAACTGCTAGCACTGAGATTTTAACGAGATGGTGTGCCCTTAAAATCCTGTGCTCAGCTGTTACACTGCTACAGCGTGAAAAAGAAGTGAATTTTTTACAGAGAACTCGCTGTGTTCCAGACTATATGCTGACTCTATAATGTTACTACTACTGTTTCTCCTTTCTAAAGGCATAGAACTCTATTCTAGGAAGGTTCAGAAGCCCTCTCCTTGTAAGCCAAGTTGGTGAGTTTTAACTCAGGTCATCTAATTCCAAAGCACATAGGGTTTGTAGTCGTTAGTTTGTTTTTGTTTGTTTGTTTGTTTGTTTGTTTGTTTTAGTCAGGGTATCATGTAACTCAAACTGCCTATAACTTGCTATGGTGCTGAGGATGGCCTTGGACATCTAATCTCCCTGCTTCCACCTTCCAAGTCTAGCACTATAAGTATGTGATGTTAGACCCAGTTTATGAGGTGCTAGAGAACCAAACCAGGCCTTTGTGAATAAGAGAGAGCACTCTACATACCAGCCCAACAAAACACATGCTCTGAAGTAGATAGCTTTGGCTTCATCACAAGCTTTCCTTCAAGGAGGACATACAGGTAGTGAAAAAGACCTGGGCATCTCTATGGGGCAGATAACAACGTGGGCTAACAAGGAAATCCATCTATGCTCAGCGAAGAGGCTGAGAGTTTTGAGTAACATGACAATTTGAGGAAGTTAAATGGAAGATTGCTGGCTGTGTTTCACATTGGGAAATGTACTTGCATTTTTAGTTTTTGAGGCTTGAAATGAAATCCCAGAGTGATTCATTTCCAGTGCACTCTGATATGAAGCATGCCTCCTGATCCAGTAAGGATGGCTGACTTCTCAAGAATTTATGAGCCACTTGAAGCTGGTAAGCTCCAAAGCCACCTAACTCCAGGGACTGTGTCCTTCTAATCCAACATGATCCTGAGTCTCAGAGAATATTCAATCCTAAAAGATGTAAGAAAGTATGTCAAGTAGGAGTTCTTCTGTGGTAACACAGCTTCTTTGCAATAAAGATGTTGCTTCAATCCTCATGGATATTGTTCAAAGTTAGGAAGATATGCACCCAAGGTAGCCGGCAAATAATACAAAATACAAAATACCCATATACAAAGATGTGTATCTAAAAGTTCCATCAGAGAGACGAGGCACATGGAAAAGCCTGGCTTTCTGTCTCTTGTCTGATAACTGTGAGCAGTCTGCCATGATGCTAACAGTAAGATTATAGAGTTGTTGGTGCATTCTCATGGGACATCTTGGCTCATCATTGCTTAGGGTGTTTTCTAGTCTTTTTGTCTAGTGTAGGACTGTTTTATGATATTTATCGTATTTGAAAATATTCTTTGGCCAGGTGTGGTGGTACATGCCTTTAATCCCAGCAATTGGGAAGCAGAGGCAGGCGGATCTCTGAGTTCGAGGCTAACCTGGTCTACAGAGTTCCAGAACAGCCAGGACTACATAGAGAAACTCTATCTCAGAAAAAGAAAGAGAGGGGGGAGGGAGGGAAGGAGGGAGGGAGGGAGGGAGGAAAGAAGGAAGGAAGGAAGGAAGGAAGGAAGGAAGGAAGGAAGGAAGGAAAGAAAAGATTCTTTGATTATAGGGATGAGCCTTCCTTAGGAGGTTAAAATATAAACTCAGAGTCAATACAAAAAGAGCTTTAGCTCTTGGGAAAAGATAATTGTCCTCATAGTACGATATCATGGGAAGGATTCTTTTCTTCAAAACTACTTGTATTCGGAAAATATTTTTTTTGGTTGAAAGTTGGAAATATGAGGATATGGGAGATAGTAGAAAAAGACATCACCCCTTCCATAAAGGTCTGTACTTAAGAGGAGAGGGGTGAGCGGCAAGCTGGAAACAATAATGCGATAAAGAAGGTAAGACCAACATGGAGGAACCACCATGGCAAAAGCAATATGGCAGAACCAACATGGAGGATTCCTACTTTGAACCTTTCTCTCATCCCGTTTTTTTGTTTTTGTTTTGTTTTTTGTTTTGTTTTGTTTTTAACCTCTCTAGTCTCCTTCTACACTTAGCAATACCTGGACCAGAGAGAAGCCTGAAACCCACCTGCTGACCCTGGGGTGTTCTGTAACTCTAAATTATCTGGGACCTTTTGACACCGAATGCAGACACAAAACCCAGAAATAGAGGAGTACGTTGGAGGGAGGGTCTAGATAGGGAATGCATTGAGGGCCTTCGGCTTCCAAAGATACCTGAAGCGAACGGTCTGTGACACTGAGACCTGAGTCCATCACTGCAGTGTCAACACTTCCTCAGTGACTATAGGAAAGGCATGTATCTTTCCGGAATCTCACATTTACCTACATAAGAGATGAGGAAACCATGTTAACATATCTACCAGGAGCAATTGTGAGGCCGACTAGTGTGTTCTTACATTAATAAAACAAAATAATCAAATGGTCATAATATAAATGCATCACTGGCTTGGAATACACTGTCATTTTAAATTTCATATGTCTAGATACCTATTTCCTAGCAAACACACAAGGATTCTAGAGTTTATAATTCTGCGGCAACAACGCTAACATATGTACGTATAATTTAGCCTTCTAAGTAATAAGCAGTGCATAAATACGTGTTGACTAAATGACAGATGATTCATCAATTGATTGAATGAAGGCATTTTCAAAATCAAATATACTGCTACTAAATAAAATCGCAAGCTGTTAGTCTAAATAAATAACTCAGGGACCATTTCCCAAGCTGAATTAATGATCATACTCTACAACAGCCTTCCATTAGGCCTATGTGAAATAAGTAATAAATTTCTAAATTAATTACTTTGCTCATGGTTGGGATGGAGTCAATAAATAGAAGCAGAAAGGACAATAATCACATTAGTGGGACCTGCTGTCGGATCTGTGCTGTGAGGAGAAAGAATGTATGCCCCAAGCTCCCTTTTTGTGTTTTCCATAGCAGTTAGCATCTTCCAAAACAGCGTGTAACTGACTGCTGTAGTATGATTGTTAATGACTCTCAGTCCCCTCTTCCTAGTATATAAGTACCGAAAAGCTGGAGAATCTTTAATGAGCCATACCAGCTCTTGACTCATAGTTACTCAACAGATGCTCATTAAATTAACATACAAGTTTATTAATTAATAGCTTATACTTCCCAATGTATCATCTCACTGCTATCCAACGTTCATATGCCCCATGCCTAACTTGGGATATAAACAAGACCTTAGAGATTATTTATGATCAATAGTTCCAAAATGCCACACCTCCTAATAGTGCCACTCACTATGGGCCAAGCATCCAAACATATGAGTCTATGGGGTCCATACCTATTCAAACCACTGCATATATTGCAATAACGTTCTTTAAAACCTTCACATTTTAAAAATACGATTTCATACTTGGTAATCCAAGAGATAATTACTGAGTTGCAAAGTCCAGGAAGAAGCGCAACTAAAAGCTACAAGGATTGTTGGCAACCACAACTTTAAGCTATGTATAATGTATTTCCTGGTGGGTTTTTATTTCATGGAGGAGTCCGGAGTCAGTTTTATGCTTGCTTTATGGTTTTGGTGGTGCTGATAGTCATGGTAGGTCTTTGTTTTTATAATATTAGAAGTAGAACCCAGAGCTAATGCGTGCTAGTCAAGTGTTCTTCCCCTGAGCTACACCCCCAGCCCTAGTGTGTTCTTTTTGAAACAAGATCAGCGTGGTTTTACGTATGGCCCACAAGAAGACATGAAATCTCAAGGCTCCCAGAATACGATGCACAATCCTAACAAGATGATTTTAATGAGGCCAACACAAACTACAGTGGCCTCATAGTGGGCATTCAGTCTGGAGAGTAACCTAGCTACGGTATGAGATAAATAAGGGAATTGTGTGTGAATGTTAATTTTAAAGAACAGATGGAAGCTATATCCGGTGAGATGACCCTGCAGGTAAAAGCGCTTGTTGCACACGCCTCTGAGCTGTGGTGGATCCCTGAAACATGGTAGAAGAAAAGAACTGACTCCTGAAAATTATACTCTGACCTCTACATGCACTCTGTGGGAGATTTGCTTCCATGCGAACACACACACACACCACCACCACCACCACCACCAACAACAACAACACTGAATAACAATAACAATAACAATAACAATAACAATAGTAATAATAAAAGGAGCAGAAGGAGGAGGAGAATAATGGTCAGCATGATAACGTGAAAGACCAGAATAGGCATAGAAATGGATACACATACACACACAGTGTCCCATTCAGCTCAGGCTGTCGTAACAAAATAGCATAGTCTAGGTGACTTTTTTTTTTTAAAAAAAGAAAAGAAATAGATTCCTCATTGTTCTGGAGGCTGTGAAGCTGAACCCCCAGGAGCTGGAAGTTTGGTTTCTGATGGGGCTATCTTTGTGGTTTACAGACAGCCAGCCACACTATATTGGTGTGTCCTGACATGGGGTGCTCTTTGAGATTTCCCTCTCTTTCTTCCTCACCTTATGGAGACCCCGATCATTTCAGTCCTCTCCGACCTTAGTTGCCTTCCCAAAACGCTGTCTCCAAGTACACTGGGAAGGTAGAGCTTCAGTGAATGGGTTTTAGGGAAACACAGTGCAGTGCAAACTTTTGAAGCAATGTGTACAGTCACACAACGTGACTCATTCTGAGAAAGTGTTTAGTTAAAGCCACTCAACAATGAAACCAGTTGCCCACCCCCCAGAGCTGCGGCTTTGTGTCCCTGAAGGATGGTGAAAAAAGCATGTTCCTACAGCGAATGAAGCGTAGAGCAGAAAATATTCTAGATCTCTCCAGCTCAAAACCTCTGTAGTATTTAAATGGTTCTGGCATTGCTGTTTGAGTACACTCACCATGAATTTCCCTTGTTCTGAAAGATTGAATCCATGTGTGATTATTACTTAGAGAAAGTCTCCAAACAAAGTTCAGACAATGTGTGATGAACTAAAATTTCACCACTCTTGGCTTTGCAGTAAACTCTGAGGTCTGATTCTACTAGGGCTTGTGCATAGATTTGTGGTTTTGTGAGTGCTTTGGGGAGTGTGGCTTAAGTCAATACTTGAACGGGGCATCCTTGACACTTTTTATCAGTTTTTTAAGAAAAACTTTCAAAGAAGTTAAGTCTGATTGCATGAGTGAAATTAGAAATTCGTAATAGGGTAAGTCATTTCAAACATAGTCCTTGGTAACTCCCAGGAAAAAGAAGCGTAGAAAAGGAAACTAGATTAGGATAGAAAAATCAAGAATATTCTTTCACTATTTTTCTTCCACAAATTGTATGATCTCCGAGTAAGTCTACAGGTATAATAATTAGCCCACCAGACCAAAATTGGAATTATGAGCTCTGTTTTACTGTCAGCTGTGCTATGACCAGTTTATAGGTACATGCTATTTTAGTTTAATGAATGACATATAGTAAAAGTTGTCTGTTATTCAATAAAATGAAACAAAAATAAAGATACTGTTAGTTCAAATAAAAATTGAACTAACAAGAAAACAAGTTAGTTGTAGTTGATACCCCACTATTTAGTAAAGTGAATCATGCTGTTAAGAATGTTAAGCAAAAATTATTAAGACACACACACACACACACTGACCTTGAATTCACTCTGTAGTCTAGGCAGGCCCTATTTCAGTAAAATAGTGCAACAAAGGAAGATATAAGATGTCACCTGCCTTAGGGTTTTACTGCTGTGAACAGACACCATGATCAAGACAACTCTTATAAGGACAACATTTAATTGGGGCTGGCTTATAGGTCCAGAGATTCAGTCCATTAGCATCAAGGTTGGAGCCTGGCAGTGTACAGACAGGCATGGCGATGGAGGAGCTGAGGGTTCTCTTCATCTGAAGGCTGCTAGGAGAAGACTGCTTCCAGACAGCTAAACTGAGAGCCTTAAAGCCCACGCCCATAGTGATATACTTCCTCTAACAAGGCCACACAAACTCTAACAAGGCCACACCTCCTAATAGTGCTACTCCCTGGGCCAAGCATATTCAAACCACCACATCATCCTATGGTCTCCTTCCCCCACCCCACATGCACACTTACACATATACCACACACATACATACACACACACACATACACACACACACACATGCACACACACACATACACAGACACCTGGTAAAAAGTCATCACTGCATATTCTCTGAAATGCTGTTAGCTACCATGGGAAAGGAGAAAAGGTGCATTGTTCTTTCTTTCCTTTCCCATTTGTTGTCCTTAATCATTGCTGACGTTTGGCTGAGCACCCTTACAGTGAACAGTTTTACTATGCTTCTGGCAGTTGACTTGGACTATACAGTAGCTCTGTCCCCTCAGAACGCTCCAGAAAAAAATTACCAATCCCCATCAAAGTGCCTCCAATTTAGAGAAAGAGTTCATCAAACAGCAGAAAAGACTTACAATTGAGTTGATTTCCATCCTTCTGACCAGGTTGAATTTTTCAATACTTTCTTAGGGCCTTCTCACTGGTGAGCCTCTTAATCCTTAGGTTAGAAGAAGAGTCTAAGACAGAGACAAGGCGATGGCTATGAACAGGTAAAGGGACTAATTTAAGCCATGCTTAAAGGAGTCAGCATCCTCCCAAGGACTGCCAATGGCCAGTGAAAGTGAGGGGGAGGGAGGGAGGGAAGAAGGGAGGGAGGGAAAGATGGAGGGAGGAAGGAAGGGAAGAAGAGAAAGAAGAAAGAAAAAAGGGAAGGAAAGAGGGAGGGAGGGAGGGAATCTTCACCTGGTGCTCTCAGAGAAAGACTCAACTCCCATGGCAGTTCAGCTTCCAACTTCTGCCCTCTGGAGTAGTGAGAATCCCTCAGGGTTACAGTCTGGAGAATGGATGTGTTAATGCTATACACAAATATAATTGAAAGTTATGATAACCAGGTTAAGAGATGTCTCAGTAGGTAATTGGGTTCCCATAACTTGCATAAATGCCATGTAAGTATGGTTGGCCATCTGTGATCCCAGCTGTAGGAGCAAAGACAGGGAATCCCTTGGCAAGCTGTGAACCACACCAGCCGAAATGGTGAGTTCTGGCTTCCGTGAGAGCCTGCTACAATATATCAGGAGAGCGACTGAGGAAGACAACCACATTGACCTCAGGTCTCTACAGGTATTCACATGCGTGTGTACTCACATATATGTGAACGTGTAAACACTACCATGTATGAACAAATCCCTTGACACAAACGTATCACTCTCTGTGGTCATAGTGGTCCTCAACAATGAAAAGGGACAATCAAGAAGATCCTTTATCACATCTGTATCAGATAGGAGACAAGAGATGTGCCCTTCAGGGGGTGTCAAAACCCTCTGCCTCTTATTTATAACCCGCACTGTGATCAACAACGTTGCTTGACATTTCTTCTTCCGGGGATCACCGCTGAAAGATATTAGGTTATCAGCGTATGCTGATGGCTCTGGAAGCCATCAAACTTTCTCTCTCTCTCTCTCTCTCTCTCTCACACACACACACACACACACACACACACACACACACACACACAGAGGAAGTCAACATTCTGTTATCTTTCCTGGAATCAAGAAAGACAAAAGAAAAATTGCAACAGGAGAAAAGAATGACTAATTTGAATAATTGTTTGTCTCTGCTGCTCTTGTAATATGTACTGTCTGGGAGTAAAGTCAGTTGTCTCAAGTGAGAGAATGTCCCAGAAAGGTAAGAAGTATGTCAAGGAGAACATAACTTTTTCATATTTCTCACCATTCTCTCACTAACTTCATCAATATCTCTTTTCCCCAGCACATGTTCCTGGAGCCATTGGTTTGTTTCTATAACTGTGTTATAACCTGTGCCCTTCATCCTGTGCCAGCCAGCAATGCATTCTACCTCCCATAGACATCCTATAGGTACTTGGATTCAAGGTCTTAAAGGAGATCTTCAGTTCCAGGAAATTCCTGAGATGGAGTAGCTGAATGAGTTGCTTTAGACTTTTCCTGAAGCTGACATTTCCAATGTCTGTCACTAATTTCAAAGTTCCTTTATATTACCCAATAAAGATGGATGGATTGATACATAATGATTTTTTCTATTGAAAAAATAACTTAAGTTTATTATCTGCCATTTACCCTGACATTTATTTGAAAAAAAATTTATTCATTTTAACATCAACTCATTTGGAATATAGAAAAGTAAATAAGAGCTGTAACTGTTGGTGTCCCCATCCCCCAATATGCTTATCAAGACCTCTGCATTTCTGATGATTGCTTTCTCTTTTGTAAGCTAGAGAAGGGTGTCAGAAGAACCTATCACTAAATTGACTATTAGCACTTGCTCCATAAGCTGTCTGAAGCTTTGCTGAGCCTGTATTACAGCTCAAATTCTTCTTCTATCCTGTTCTCTCACTAACCCACTCTATGTTCCCTTTTAAAGCATTATTCTTTAATAAACATTTTGTACCCTCAGAGCTCCAAACATAAACTCTCTATGAATCCTCAAAGCGCCCTGTAGCAAAGTGATCATTTGGATGTCAAATTCCTATGTGAAGATGGCTGGGCACTTTGGAGACTGAAGAATTCTGTAACTCCAGAAATTCCAGCATAAACTGTCAGGCCAAAGCAGGACACTGGCCTGCCCTGTCTTTAGGAGACATGGTGGCTGATGCGTCACCATTTGTCACCCTTGCATATTTTATACCCGTCTTCAAGTGTGACCTCGGAACAGTAACGCAATTGTAACATGGCAGCTCATTTGGAATGCAAAATGTAACCCCGGACCAACTGTAACAAAAACCCTGGATCACAGTACTGTTTACTACAGGCTGATGCTCGCAATCCACTGATGGAAGCCAATCATATTTCATTCCCTTTAGCACTGTTGTATATAGGAACAGACAGCAGTAAAGCCAGATTGAGTCAGTGAACTACAAAGAAAGGCCATCTTGTGGTATCTCGGAAAGGTAATGAACCCAACAAGTGAAGGCATATTTTCTGACTGCTATGATGCTGTGAATCAAGCTCTGGCATTCTAATGGCACTTGGTGGCTACTGAGTCAAGACATCCAGAAACCCATCCAACCTCTAGACTGTGAACAAATAATTTGTTTAAGCAATTCTCTTTTTTTCTTGTGCTTTCTTTCTTTCCTTCTTCCTCCTTTCTTCCTTCCTTTCTTTCTTCCTTCCTTCCTTCATTCCTTTCTTTCTCCTTTTTTTTAAACCTCTCCTCCATCTGTCCCCCGAGGAGCACAGAAGTCACTGACATACACCATCATGACTTGACTGTTTAGTGGTTCTCAACCTTCCTAATGTTGCTACTTTTTAATATAGTTCCTTATGTTGTGGTGACTCCTCAGATCACCACACTGCTACTTCATAACTGTAATTTTACTACTATTATGAGTTGTAATGTAAATATTTGTGTTTTCTGATGGTCTTAGGCAACCCCTATAGAAGGGTTGCTGACAGCTCCCAAAGGGTCATCCTGAGGAGGGACACAGTTTGGAGGGAACAATCGAGGTGTCTTTGTGAAGGATTTGGGAGGATGGGTGGGACCTGACTCAATGTGAAGAGGCAGAGACGTATCAGAGAGAACTTAGAGAAGATGGCATTGTGAGAAACCGAGCAACAATAGGTTGCATGCAAGTTGAAATGAGTGCTGGTGTTAGTACGTTTCTTGAACCAGACATGCCTTAAATCCAAAGTCTAAGTGCCTTATTGTGTACTGGCACCTGGCATTGACCGTGATATTCTACAGATGCTAAGGAGACAAGTGAGGGATGATGCTCTGGTCTTCAGGGAAAGATATTCTGGGGTACCAGATGCTGCTCCCACCATTAAGCCATGGATGTGCTTCAACCGTAACCACCTCACCTAGCCCACTCTAATTGCAACTCCCACTCTTCTGTGATCTGCCAGGCAAGGAGCAATACCTGTTGTCTTAGAGTTCCTACTGCTGTGAAGAGACACCATGGCCGTGGCAGCTCTTACAAAGGAAAACATTTCATTGGGGCTGGCTTACAGTTGAGAGGTTCAGTCCAGTATCATCATGGTGAGAAGCATGGCAGCATGCAAGCTGACGTGGTGCTGGAGAAGGAGCTGAGACTTCTACATCTTGATCTAAAGGCAGCAAAAGGAGACTATGTGCCACACTGGGTGTAGCTTGAGCATAGAAGACCTCAAAGCCCGCCCCCATAGTAACACACTTCCTCAGACAAGGCCACACCGACTCCAACAAGGCCATACCTCCCAGTAGTGCCACTCCCTATGGGCCAAGCATTCAAACACATGAGTGTATGGTGGTCATACATATTCAAACTACCATGTCTATCCATCAAGGAAGAAATGGAGGTGCCAGGCCATCATCAGTACCCAACCTTTCTTCTGTGTCTGCTCTCTCCAGACACTAGAGAGCACCAACAGGTTTGTGTTTTGTGGTGGGAAGCAAAAAACACAAGGATTATATAAGAGCTTGGGGTTAGACCTTAGATCCTTAGACCGCCTGAATGTGACTCTAGGAGGAAGCTGTTGCCTAATTACAATCTCAAGCAAGTGAGCTGACATCTCTGACGCTCTGTTTCCTTGTCTGAAAAACAGGAATTATAGCCATGTTGGCCTCATTTTAGAACATGAGAAATTCTGAAAAAGGTCATGTTCATAAACCACTCAGCATCCTGTTTGGCACACAGTGAGCACTCAATAAATAGTAGCCATTGTTAGTGACCCAACTTCTCTGTGGCTCAGTGCTAGCTTCCCATTCGTCTATGTTTATGGGAGGGAATGGCCTTTACACACTCTCCCGTTGTGTTCATCTGCCTTCTGCCATTATAGCAAAATATCGGAGGCCAACTTAATAAATGAAAGGCTTGTTTTGTATCAGGAGTTTCAATTCATGGTTGCTTGCCTCTGTTGCCTTCTTGTAGTAGCAAAGCACACACAGAGAGTGTATGTGGCAAAGGAGGCTTGTTCACTATTAACAACTGAGAAGCAAGGAGAAACCGTGAGGGGTCCAGCTCCAAGTATTCCGTTCAGGAGCATGCCCCTGATCCCTTAACTTTCATCCACTCTCTTTGCCTTCTAAAGCTTTCCACCACCAATAGTTAATGAGACAAACCTTTCACTATATGGACCTTTGGGGGACATTCAAAACCCAACTTATTGCAGCTGTTCATAGGCAGCACAGCTAAGAGACAATGAAAAGAAGGAGCCAAGCGTTCTGCCTGCTCAACTGCAGTGCTTTACCACCTGGATGCAAAAACACTGCCAACATCTTCCTTCACATAAGACTCCCTAACCCCCACCACACCATCAACTCACCAGAACTAAAGTCTTCTGTGGTAGGCACTCCTCACGTTCATCCAGTACTTTCTAGCACTCAAAGCCCATCTCTTGTCTCTTCTTCCTCACCAGCCTTGTAAAACAGCTAAGGACCATCTGTGCTAAGTCTGCTTTTACCTATTATAGATGCACAGTCTGGTGACTATGCGATTTTCCAAAGACTGTAGGGTCAGGAAGTTGCAGATGGTCTGGGCCAGACTTAGTCATTTCCACCTCCTCAAGGCCTTGTGCCCTGTACATGGATGGGATTTTCCAGTGAAATGCATTATGTATGTGTTCTATGCGCAAGATTCATTCAGCCATACAATAGTGCTGTGGAGAACTCCTTGGGACCCATTGTATATCGTGCCCAACCTAAAGAGGATGGGCCTTTCAACTAACTAATTGTCTTTACTGTTATCTAAGTCTTTACTGTCTTTACTGTTATCTGCCCACTTGCAACTGCAGTATTCAAGAGGTTGAGGCAGAAGAGTCACTGAAAGTTTGAAGCTAGCCTGGGCTCATAAAGAGACTTTGTCTCAAACAAACAAACAAACAAACAAATAAAATATATGTATTCTCCTATCTTATCCTAAACCATATGCAAATCCCCTTTACCCTGAATGTTCTCATCTTTATCTTTTGTGCTTATTCAACCAAAGATTCCACATTGAATTCATACAATTGTTCTTTTTTTTTTCCGTATCTTACATTCAAGGAAGGACACTCAAGTGCTTATGGGAACTGGAGAGGGAGACCACAATGAAAGGGGAAGGATTGGAGTCAGGACCACAAAAAGGATGGCGAGCTTGTTTGAAGTGGAATCTTAACAGTGTGGCTAGTGCCAGGCGAGCAGCTCTGTGTAAGGACTGGTGATCTGTGTGCAGACATCTTGCTTCCAAATTGGCTAAGAATGAAAGACGTGGCCACTCTGAGACAACTGGTCCCATCTCCAAGTCACCCATGAGGACTCAATGTGTGTGTTGGAAAACGTTTGGTACCCTGGCTCTGTGACCTTCACCTGACACAACACAGTCTAAGAAAGGCAAGGAAGGCACCCAAGGCAGGAGCCATGGAGGACCACTGCTTACCGGCTTGTTTCCCATGGCTTGTTCAGCCTGATTTCCTATGCACCTCAGAGCCATCCGCCCCAGCTGTGGCTCTGCCACAGTGAGTTGGGCCTCCCCACGTCAATCACTCATTAAGAAAGTGCCTCACAGGCCAAACTTAGGAAGGCATCTTCTCAATTGTGGTTTTCTCTTCTCAGAAAGCTTTCTACCTTGTGTCAGGTTGTCCAAAAACAAAACAAAACAAAAATAGAGCACTTGTCCTCCAAAAACTTGAATCGCATCTGTAACGGGGAGAGTAATACTAATATTCCATAAAGGAGAAAGATTTAAGCTATCTTCTTACCTTGTTGCTTAAGTAGAATATCTTGTACATAGTCTTCATTGAAGTATGGTGGATATTATTTCTTATTCTAAGCCATGAGTAAGCAATGCTTTTTAAGCTATGGGCTCACAGATAGTACAATTAAGTAATATAAGAAAAGAACCAAAATTCAGTGATTTAACCATTGCTAGGGAGAATTTCAGCTATTTACTGACTAAATATTGTGTAGCCAGGCCTGCTGTCACAGGTCTGAAATAACAGTACTCAGGGGGCTGTGACGGGAGAACCGGGAGTTCAGAATGAGCACCAGTTACACTGTAGGTGTGTGTGTGTGTGTGTGTGATGTGCCATGTGTGTGTCCATGTCTGTGTGTGTTAAGGATCTGCTGTTTACATTTTCATTGCTATGTTAAACCACAAATTCCAACTAAGCTCTCACAGTCCTACCAGTCAAATGGTAAATCTTCACAAGCAAGCTTTAAAGTAAAAATAATGACAAGAGTATTCCTCAAAATTATGGGAAATGATTTTCATACAGATGATATTCTTTAGATCTCAAAATCTCTTGGTGGAAGAGACTGTATTCCCATTTTACAGATGAAGAAATCAAGCTTCGTGTTTTCTGTGACAGAACCTCCTGGTCTTCTGTCTCTGCATCTACACATTCCTCCCAGACTTGTTTATCAGAAACAGTAACGGTTACTACTTCTGTAAGATGCAGGACATGTTGTGCCTGGCTCACTCTACCTGAGGGTTGCTTCTACCAAGGCCCAAGAGAGTGGAAAACAGAGCCAGCTGCCTCTCACCCTTTAACCAGAACCTTCCCCTCTGCTTGTACTGTGGTTACCATGAGCCTTGGCAGCACACTTCAAGCCAACTGAAGTCACAAACTGCAGCCCATCATTCTCCACATTGGTTTTGTCCCATCTCTCCCTCCCTTTTAGACCTTCATTTTTACAAGAGCTGTCATATAATTTCCTCCGGAGCAGTTTTAATGAAATGGCCTGTTTCCTTATATAAGAAAGGCTCATGAAAAATACTGGAACTCACTAGTTGTATCAAAGAAGACAAATATTTTAGTTGGCACGCTGTCAACTATTAATTCCTGAGTTCAACCCGACTATTTTGCTTAGGCTATGAACACAGGAGTTTGGGCTCACAAACTTAGGATCTGAAACATTCTGGGAAAAGCCTAAAGAAATTGGCCTTCCTACCCATGAAAAGTCCAACCCAAATGAAAACCATATTTCACAGAGGTGTTCCTGTGTTTCTTAACAGACCAATGCCAGGGAGTACTGATGGTTTTTCAGGTTCATTCAGTGCTAGTTCCCTCCATCCATCATCTTCAGAATCCCAGCCATGATTTCTCCTCACTTTTGAGTCTTTCTACCCAAGACAGAAAGTATTTCAAGCTAGGAGGAATTGCAAATCGGAGTCTAGTGTTTTTTGTTATTAGGGAATGGTGGTGACAGGCAAAGTGGCCACAACGTGGAGATGATATTTGAACCAGCCGCCTCTCCAGCTTCTCCCCTCCCGAATCAAGCATCAGAAGTCATGCAGAGAAGGGACTCAAGACTTGATTGTGGCAGAGACAAGACTAATGGGGAGCAACTGGGCAGCTCTTCCTTCCAGGACTTTAACTCTGACCAATCAGAAGACAGCACAGCTGGTAGCTATGCAGGTACTGATGTCTGTGCAAGCTCTATGGGGAGATTTCCTTGGGCTAATAAAAATGTCATGAATGTAGTCAGTGAAATGAGTTCACAAACAACATGGGGGATTATCTAGGTCATAAGGGCAACAATCAAAACAAAGTAAATGCATATAAAACAAAAAGACAAAAACAAAACTAAACAAAAAACACTGTTGGAAAATACCCGAAAGAAACACACCAATGTGGTAACATCTGGAAGTCCTGGTAGCACAGGGGGCAATCATCCTATGTCCACGGTTTGTGTATGGACACGTAATCTAATGAGACATTGAGAGATGTCTTCCAGAGCTTCGAGGAAAGGCAAGAGTTCACACTTCTGCTGGAATAGTGTGGCTTGAAACTGCTGCAGTCATTTTGCTACCACAGAGTAAAATCATGAAAATGACTCAGGCAACCACAGGGTAGAAACCAAGGCTCCAGCCATATTGTCAAGGCTGAATAGACAGATGGAGAGAAGTCTGCTCCTTTTTGGCAACGTGGATCACAGCTTACCTGACGCCTGTGGACTTCTCAGAAACGTTAAGGAGCCCTCGCTGATACCTAACTCACTGTGAAGATGAATTCCAATTTGTAAACCTAACTGTCTAGTCTGTAATTTGTGAAAACTATTTCCAGAGTGTTTGAGAGCACAAGAGCCCAAACCCCAGTGTCTGTAGAAACTGCCTTCCTCCTCTGACAGCCGCTTACGTGTCTCTAAGGAGGCTGTTTTGTTATTGGAGGAGTTAACTTCCAACACAGCACAGAAGTGAACATTGTTATTGCCATCCTGATGTCCTTTTTAAATTGTATTTTGTTCCCTACGACTGCATGTGTGTCCATGTTATGTGTGTTTATGGTGTGTGTGTGTGTGTGTGTGTGTGTAGGTGTACATGCCCTTATACACTCACACGGAAGCCAGAGGTATCATTCTCTACCCCCTTCTACTTCATTCCTTTGAGGCAAGTTCTCATTGAACCTGGAGCTAGGCTGGCAATCCTCCTCTCTCTGCCACTCATAGCACTGGAGTCACAGATGAGGAGACAGCATGTCCAGCTTTTACATGAACACTGGGTCTTTGTGATTACAGAACAAGCTCCACTGAGCCATCTCCCTGGTCCTGAATCTGAATATTTGCTACCTCAGGACACAGGGCATCTAGTGTTAACCAACTAGTTGATATTTTGATTTCATAGTCTTCAGTACTTAGAATACTTCACACTTCATAAAAATAGGTAATGACAAATGGCAGAACTATGTATAGGCTTACTTAATAAATCAAAGCCAAAATGTATTCACCAAATTTTAAAATGAAACTCAACATTAAACTCAATTTTAAAATGTGTAACTCCAACATCAGACATTTTAACCCAATCCAAAGATAAAGTTCCTTAATGAGTGCTGAGAAATGACAGTGGGAAAACACTAAGTCTTTCTTTTCCTGATGAAGCCATTGTTTCTGTGAGAGCAGGAAAGTCTGTGTGTGTTCGGTAAGAGCAATGTGTCACTCATGGGCTTGCTCCAAAGCCGGTAGCAGCAAGACAGAGATCAGCAGGACCACTCTCGTTTCCCAGATAGTCTCAGCTCTCTCCACATGGTCCACTGAGCTTGTGGGACTTTACACAGGGCACCTCAGCACTCTCAGAGGCCATAGTGGAAGACCCTGGTTCACCCAGAGGCATTTTTCTGTATTCTGACCAGTACAGTCTCAAATTCAAATTCAAGAAGAGGACTAGATCTAATTTTAGCATAGAGAATTCCGTGACTGTCTGTAATCCACCCAGGGGAGTATGGGCATATGAACAAGGCAGAGGAAACTGTGTTCTGAAGAATTCAAGCATAGGTGCTTCCTAAACACTCCATTTGCTTTCTTTGCTGTAGCATGACATCAGTATCATCATTATTTGCTTATTTATATATTGTGTTACACTTTTACTCCCTTGAGGAAAATATATATGTTTTCTCTAGACCTCTCTCAGTGCTGGTGCATAACTGATGGCAAATGTTTACTGAGGAAATAAACTGAACAGATTGAAATAATTAGCACCTCCCTAATTCCTGGAATTCATGTCCCCAAAATAGCCTACAGCTTGATGCAATGTCCTTCTCCAGATGCAGATCTTAAGAAAAGTCTGATTGAATGTGAAATAATATTCCTTATGAACATTTTTTTGTGTGTGAAGGACCTTCCTTTTTGGGAGACAGAAGGGTAAAGAGGAAATAGATACATATTTACAGTAGTTGACTCTTAAATGAGGAAAAAAAAAAGTCAAGGATGTTTACAAATAGTATGGTAGCCCTGATCCTTCCCAAGAATAAAGAGATAGATTTCTACACTAAGAATAAACATTGGGTACAGTTCAAGGAAAGGGAACATTGTTAGGAATTAGGCTGATAAGGCAAATATGGCTGAAGATCAAGGGCACTGAAGAACCTAGTGAGAGTATTGTTAAAATGGCTAATTAAAAAAGTTTCTCATTGTTTGGGAAGATAAGAACAGGTAGGAAATAATTGATAGGCTCTGAGAACAAAGTCTCAACGTCATCCTGAGGACAAACTGCAGATTCCGTGGGAGTAAGCACATAGGCTTACAGATGTAGGTGGCTAAAGGTACTGAGAATGAAACATAGCCCCACATTTAGGAGATGGAGTAATTTCTTTAGATGAATGGGCTGAGGGCGTGGCCTTACCTGTAGGCTGCTTGCATATAAAATGAAGCTAATGATCACTGGAAAGGAATGAGAAATGGTGAGCTCAGAGCAGTCACTGAATCATCAACAAGGATGCTGCACCCATTGATGACATTAGGGCTCGTGACCAGCTGCAAGACTGACACAGAGTTTCAGAAACATTACAGGACACAGACAAGGAATTATGCATATATTTTGGTTAGGGCTGGATTTAGGTAGACAGAAGCAGCTAAAGTTTGTCTTCAACATTTGTCACCTTCCTCCTATAGCATGTGTAGCTTTCTACACCTGTCCCACGTACACATGGAAGGTGAGGCATATGACACACCTCAGCCCAGTTTCTTCCTATCCTCTCTTCCACCAACTGGTACTTATTATCAACTATATTTAGAACCAACAAGATGTTACAACTGAAAAAAAGTATACATTGCAATGTTCAATGGGGGGATTTCTAGTGATAAATTCTTAACAAGAAAGTGGTTATTTCTGGACCAACATTCTACAGAGGGGTCTGGAAAACCAAGCAACTGCCACAGAGTGGGTGCTTCCTTCCTAGTGTCTTGCAGTTCTGAAAGTTCTTTGCCAGGCATTGATTTATCTTTTCTGTTTAGGATTGTTTGTCAAAGTTAGTTTTTTTCTTTTTCATGTTTGTGTGTGCCTTTGTGAGTTTGTGTGCATGCAGGTGTCTTTGGAGGTCAGAAGAGGATTGTTGGATTCCTTGGAACTGAAGTTAGGTTGGCTGTGAGTCACCTAATACAGGTGCTGGAAGTTGAACCTGGGTCCTCTGCAAGAGCATCAAATGTTTTAACTGCTGAGCCATCTCTCCAGTCCTTTTGCTTAGGATTTTAATCACTCTCACAAAATGTGAGTTGCTTAGTGCCAAGGTCTGAGCTGAGCCAATACAGAGAAATAAAGTGCTAAGTCATGTATGTGAGACAGGCAGCATAGACCTTTGAATTCCCCACCCATGGACTGAGGCAGGTGAGCGTATTATAAGACATTCACCTCCTTCTATACACAACTACCTCAGATAAACAGAATTTTAAATAAATGCTGTAATGCAGAAAGGTCTGAGGGGCAATAACAGTAGGAGACATACAAGGATATCTGATGGTCACTGAATACTTACAAAGTGCCAAACCTTGTGTTTTAAATAATTTCCTTCTGGCAACTTAGTAGGTCAGACCCTTTCTCCTCATTTTGCAGACAATGAAACTCAAGACTTTTCCAAGGTCACAGCAGTGGGAAGTAACAGCACTAGGATTTCCTTTAGACATTCAGGAGGCAGCCAGTCCAGAGACCCCACTATGCATGAGCCACAAAGCACCTTTGTAAGATCTTCAATTAAACAAAGGCCCTTAGAATTCTTTTCACTTCTTTGTATCTCACCACACCCTGAAGGGTAGCAGGCAGCAGCAGCAAAAGGCAAACACATCTAGTTGAAAGCACCTCAACCTCCAGAGTGTCTCTGGGACTCTCAGTCAGGCCCTTTGCAGTATCCTTTCGGAGTATCTGACCAATAGCTAAAGGGTCATAATTCAGAGCTGGAGATATAGAGATGCATCAGAGGGAAGGAAAGGGGGGCAGAGAGCAAGATTGCAGTTCGATCCATTTCACCCCATTTGAAGCTTCAACATAACAAAGAACTTAACAACTACTAATTTATGGGTATTTTTTTGCTCCACAAATCATTATGGTAGGCCTATCATTCTTCCAAAAGTCCCTTGCCTTCTCTTTTTTGAGTCATTTCTTCACTTTTAATCTTCTAAAAAGTTTTCATTGAGAATTTTATACAGTATATTTTTACATTTTTTGCTGTCCCCCAACTCCTCTCACACACCCCTACATCCAGCCAGCTTCCTGTCCTTTCCCGCCTTTAGAGCAAAACAAAAGGTAGATGTAGCGAATGAGAAAATGAATTTTCTTCAGTGGAGTTACACCGATTATACCAATCACACTCCAGGGCCAGCTCCACGCTCAGTAAAAGTTAACCAATACAGATTGGAGTTTGTTTTGTTTGTTTGTTTTGTTTTTTTAAACAGATACACATCCCTTATCTTTTAAGCTTTTAATCTTGCTTGGGGAAGGGGTGAGAGTACACACTACACACACATGCATGTACGCACGCACATTTCAGCCTTAAGGTCGTTTTCCAATCAAGGGAAGGGTGGTAGATTACAATGAAACAGGTTTTTCTTTGGTATTTCTAATCAGATCAGGCGGCTTAAACCGCTAAAAGATACTAGTTTCTTGGCAGGTCACCAGCTCACGGATCAATCAACCAATCACACCCAAACTCATTTACTAACAACAACAAAAAAAATTGCACAGTGGCAAGGTTCGTTTACTTAAGCCTAGGACTGAAGCAGTCACTCTAGGCGAGTGCAGTCAGGGCCACTAAGCCCTGCCCCGTCCCCAGGGAGCTCCCTTGCCTCCAGAGTCCCAAGGGCCTCCTGGCGGTCACCGGAGGATCGCAGGCCCTCGGGGAAGACAGCCCAGGGAAGCAGCCGAGGTCTGGAGAGAGGGATCGCGGGAGGCACTGGTTTGCGACCCATTACCCTAAGGAAAATGGGACCTTCCGTTCCGGCCACCCACCCAGGAGCGGCAGGGAAGCCTTCGATCTAGTCTAGAAGAGTGGACCAGGCTCAGCCTCCGGAATCCCGGACGCCGGGAGCCGCGTTACGGGAATCGCACAGGCCTGCAGTCCCGCCCCTTCGTCTCCGGCGACTCCGAGCCAATAGCCACGCGCTCTGAGACTGACCAGAACCAATGAGTTCCCGCTCTCCGGCTCCGGGGGGCGGGGCCAAGAGGCGGAGCTAGGAGAGCCCGGGTCACCGGCGAAAGGAGGGTGGCGTGTGCGGTCAGGAGGCCAGAGCTTCGAGCGATCCGGGCTGCGCCTCCGCTGAGGGGCCGGCGGTATGGGCCGGGATCTGCGGGGCTGAGGGACGCTCAGGAGCGGCGAGGCTCACGGCCCGAAGGTGAGGAGAACAGGGCCCCGGCGCAGGAGGGTGCGGGCTGTCTGGCGTGGCCGCCACCTGGCACCCGGGGCCCAGCGGAGCCGGGCTGGAACGGCGCCGAGCGCACGCCCGGAGCTGGTCGGGCTGGCCTGGGAATCCCCGCATTCCTTCCCTCCCCGCTCCGGGCTCCGACTTCCCTGACTTTGTCACCCGCCTTCTCCAGCCGCGTTCCTGACGCACAGTTCCGGAGCCCCCACCCCAAAGTCCTCTCGGGATCGCGCGTCCTGGGTGACCGCGTCCTGCGTTCTTCAGTTCCCGTGCCGCGTTCCCTGAACCAACTCTGGACATGGCCCCAGAAAGTGAGGTCTTCAGTGTCTTCTGAAATGTCACCATATCCTGCTCTTGATATTTCTTAATCCAGAGCGAACTTTTCACCCAGACATCGTAAGGTTTCGGCGTTGATGAACGTTCAGTGTTTATAAATATTAAGGTTCCCTTTAGTCTGTACCCTTCCTAATACATCCCGCGTGCCTTTACATCTGGAGAGCAAGCTCATCTCATCTGTCTTTAGATTTTAACCTCCTCTCCTAAGCGTAAACGTGCCCCCTCTTCCAGAGACCAGGGGCCTCTCTTTCTTGGGTGAACAACGTTTTAATTCAGAACTCCAAAACAAAAATTATATCAAAGGCTTGGCCCACTTCTGTTCTTGTCATTTTTCCATTTAAAAGAAATTCATTTGGGCTTAATTTGTATAGTTATTGGACATTTCAGCAGCTGTACTGCTTCAAAGTAGTCAGTTAATGCTGGAATGTCAGGGTGAATCTTCTGAAAGATTAAGCTGTTTGGTTTGGTCAGTGTTGTAAACAAACTCTTTTAGACCCTGTGTGACTGCCAGCTTCCAGTTGGAACGACTCTTAATTTGAAATTACTGACTCATTATCAGGGGATGATCGCCATCGTCTTAATTTTCCAAGTTTGTGTTTATATTTATCATTGAGAATTATTTTTGAACTATAATCTGGAACGCTACATTTATAGGACTAATCTGATAGTCGGTTAAATTCTGTTTTTCACAGTCTTCTTTTGGGGGAAAATTGTGTCAATTTGCTTCTACTCACGAGTGAAAGAGAGAGAAAAACTTAGAAGGAGGAAATGTCAGATAAGGGTAAACTTTATAGTAGAAATTTGTATTGTTGGCATTAGTGATTTAGGATATTACAAATACTGCTGCCAGCTAATTTAATGCAACATTCTTATGTAAGTGGACATTTTGTTCTGTTTTATTTATGACTTTGTGTTTTCATTTTAAAATCATTTCTCCTGAGAATGTGACATTTCAGTTCAATGCTAGGATGAATACTGATTATTATATACCTATGAAGTGGGTGTTACAGTATCTACCTTTTAGAAAAGGAAACAGGTTCAAAAAGCTGACTCCAAAGCCTGTGCTCACAAACTGTGGTATTGATGGATTTCTGGGACATTGAGTGTTGCCCACAACCCTGCAGTAGTAGCAGGAAGGGTTTTTCCCTAGAAGTGATCTGGGCCCTCATTTTGCTGCAGATTACCTGGCATGGTACATTTGCTACTTGTTTGCTAAGGAAGTAGGACGTCCTTAAAGCTTTCTCCTTGTCTTTGATTGCAAAGGTGGCTTGATCACGGGTGAGGTTTCTGTTGAGATTATTTTAGTAAGCACTCAGCCTGCTCTGGAATTCATAAAAGATGCCCGAGATAGCACCTAGGTTTTTCAAAGTTTACAAAATCAGGTAAACAAACTGTTGTGTGAAAAACTACTCGGATACAGAGTAGTTTCAGTTAAATAATGAGTAATACAGAAAGAACTGTGGGCGTTTAAGGGTTGGAATTGAAGTATTTAGTGGGGTTCCCAGAGGTCAGCCTTGAAACCTGGTTAAGGTTTGGATAAAGGGGAAACTAGAGAGATCACATTCTGAATGTAGAACAGAGGCTAGAATGGAAAGACAAAACAAAGTAATGGACGACCATGTGCTGTTACCACGTATATTCAGTTTAATAACTACTACTTAGGCAACTTTGTGTGTCAGTCACTGGACATTTGTCTTATGTTCATGTGCTCTTCAAAGCCTTATTAAACTGGGTCTCATTTGCCTCGTTTATACAAAGGCAAACACGTTATTATCCGATTCTATATTTATACATAGATTTCCTAAGTTCAGTCTGCGCCCTTAACTGTAATACATTGCATACTACCTATATGAGTGGCGATTAAAGTGATTATATCAGGTCTTTTAAAACTCATGTCTAAGCTGGGAATGTAGCCAGTTGTCCAGTGCTTGGGTAGCACGTGCCAGGCCCTGGGTTCAGCCCTCAGCACTACATACATGCACATAGTCTGTCAGTAGCCTTACATAAGTACACACATAGTAAACTAACCATTCTTTTAGTTGTTCCCCCAAAGCGTCAAGATTCTCAGCATGTGAAGTTGTGTAATTACTGTGCTACATTTTGAATCCTTTTAGGGAACTCTGAAAGTGCAGTGGGAGCACAGATGTTTGTGAATGTGGGGGAAATTCCACAGAAGAGATGTCAGTTTGGGTTATAAACAATGGAACAAGGCAGAGTCAGCAGGGCACTGGCCTTGTAGAAGCAAACTATAGCGCAGTACAAGCACACACTCCAGGTGTGTGGAGGAAGTCAATTGGTTTGTGGTAACCTGAGCTAACCATCTAGGTGTGGCTGCCATGGAAATGATGAAAGTTAAGACCGAATGCTGAGGCCATGCAAAACGGGGAGCTAAAGTATTTGCTTTGCAGTTGGAAAACTAAAAGAATCGTTTCAGCATACTTGGAGTAAAAAAGCCAGATTGCTTGTAAAGATTGCTTGTAATTTTCTCCTGGATTATAGCGTGATCGTTTGAGAGGAAGACATCTAAGGAGAGAGTTTTCTTTATGTTGTGTGCTGGGGTCGAACACTGCGAAAAGGCCTTTCTCCACATTGTAAGCACGCGCTCTATGAACTATACCCTGCTTTCCTCTACTATTGATATTTTAAAATAAAAATGAATATTGGAGAGCAGGTGATGAAATCAGTTCTCTGATAGCTGAAATATTTGGCATTATTACTCATCCTTTGAAAATCTTTCGAGGAAGAGTGGTGGCTTCTGAACGTTGCTCTGGGAAGAAGGGAGCTGGGAGCTGGGAGCACAGCACAGTGCTCGGATCCAGTCCAAGAGCCGGCTGTGGTAGAGGAGGGGCCAGGGACTGTTGTAAGTGCTGTGATCTGTCCATAGAGACAGATGAGAAGTCTGGGTAAGATTTGTAACAGAAAGTCAAGTTTTAAGGGAAGAAAAGAGCAGAGCAGACTTTACTGACTCAGGCTACTGATAACAATGAGTGGTGTGTGTGAGGGGAATACATTTCTGTGATTTAAAAAAAGCCTGATAACAGTGTTGATACAGTGTGCCTGTATGTTTACTTGAGTGTGTATGTACGTCTTTTTTGGGATAGACTTATTAAATTGATTTGCGTCAGAGGCGGAATATCTAAGGTGCTGCATAACTAGAATTGAAGATCCAAGCCAGAATTCTGGAAGTTGGTTTGAAGGTAAGGTAATAGTTGAAGTTACATATCTTCACAGTAAATATTTTAAAAGTAAAGTAGATCCCGAGCACTTTATCTTTGGGGATATTCATGGCCAGGAGATAAGAGCTATCAGAGAATACAGAAAAGTAGCTGAAGGAGAGAACCGCCTACATTGTATTTAAACCAGAGGACTTTGGAAAGTAGGGATGGTGGTGGAAGGCTTCAGAACCACTGGAGGAGGTGTCCTGGGCCTACCAGGACTTGTGCTGTATCTGTTAGTATACGTGAGGCTTTAGCCGGCTGCTTTAAAGCTGCCTGTACTCAGTCCAGAGCAAGAACTTGCATTCCTTTTGGTAAAACAAGTGAGTGGCCCTGTTATGAGTTGAATGTCCTGCCTTCCGATTTTCAGATTCTCTTTAGTAGTCACACTCACTCTTTGTCTTAAGGAAGACTAGATTAATCATTTCTGGTGAATAGTGGCTTGCATGCTGGCGCCTTCTGCACAATCCTTTCTTGTTTCGATGTTCTGCCTTCTGTACATTCTCTGTAGCCTCAACTCCTAGTGCTAGTTGAGCTCATGCGAGCTGTATTTCAAATGGCACAGTGGTGGTTGGTAGACCTTCCCAGGGGTGGTCTTCAACCATACATACCCGGTTTTCTCATTCTCGAAACACTTACTTTATCTTATAGCTGAGTGCTATGAGCCCTGACTTGCAAATTCTCTGTTCCCAAAGCACTCTGCATGTATTTTACCTGTAAGCTTTGAGCTCCCTGTAAGCAGGGACTGTTGGCATGAATTGTACTTGCAACATTATATTTCCTAAGTGATGGTAAGAATGTAAATCTTTATCAGAGTTCTCATAAAACTCTCATTTGTCTAAAAATAAGCAAGATAATTTGTAAAAGACTTATGTCCTCAAAGGTCATAAATGTCTCATATTTTCCAGTCTGTATATGATCTGACTTTTGCACTTATTTCTTTATTAACTCTGAAATATGTTTGTATAAAATATCTTTTTACATTTTTGCTCATAGGACCAGTTGTCCCAAAGTATATCTTTGAATAATGATATAATTTTTCTTCAGATTTTGTCTTGTATGTTCTCCCCATGTTGTCAAAGCTAGCTGCCAAGTCTTAAGCACCTGGTTCCCCTTTCTGAGCCACCAGCTGAGACTTGCAGGTGTGTGCATGATCAGCTTATGAATTATTTATTATTTATCTGTTTGTTTGTTTGTTAGTTATGTGGTACCAGGGGTGGAAACAGTTATACACACGAGGGCAGCTGTATCCTCTGAGCTACATCCCTGTCCTATAAGTGGTTATATATACTTGAGTTTATTTTATTTCATGTTGCTGACTTGTCTAGTCTTCTGTGCCTGTGGATGTTTTAATTATCTTTATAGTATGTCTGAATGCTGGTACATCAAATCCTTTTTGTTGTTGAAAACTGGCTCTTTGTGTCTAATCTTTAATTGAAATTTTAATTGATGTGTAGAATTCAGTAATAAACTACTTTGCTCTTTGGGTTAAAGTTGTGTTGCATTTCTGTATTGTGAAATTCTTGTATAGTTCTGACTACATTTTTCCTACTCTGCTGTTTCTTTTGATGCTGTTATGAGCAATATTTTTTTTCTGTTACATTTCTTAGTTGGTTATTACTGATGTGTTCTGAAGTTCTAGTTTTTAAATAATCATTTGTTTAAATATTACATTGAATATCTAGGAGTCCTGACAGTTTAACATGTTATTTGACATTGTAGGAGCTACATATTTCAAAACTGCTGAAAACTATTTATTGCAACAGTGTAAAAGCCATAAAAGAATAAGCAGACAAATGGAAACCGGCAAACTACAGCCCACATATTCTTTGTTTTTTTTTTTTCTAAATAAAGTATGTTCAAAACTGTCAAATTTAATAATAATGAAACAAGTGTAATTAAAAACTAGAATATTCAAATGTCATATCATCCAGGAAGCTCTGTAGCTAAACATTACACCTACCACAGGGCTCAGCCTTTCTATTCCCAGAATTCACTTCTCAGAATTATAGCATGTGTTCACATAGACTCTGCACTAGTTAATTTGCAGTATTATGTTATGTACACATGTGAATATTCTTTACCTCATGAGCATATCATATGCTAAGTATCGATCTGAATCCTAGAGATAGGTACGAACACAGACAGAAATTGCCTCCTTGGCTTACAGTCTGTTGGGGTAATCCACACAATGTGTTCATTTCTTAGGACTAAAGTAACAAAGTACCATACGTTAGGTGGTTTAAAATTACAGAAATGATCCTGTATGGTGATGGTGCAGAGACAGAGGCAGAGAGGCAGAGAGGCAGAGGCAGGCATATCTACTACAAAGTGAGTTCCAGGACAGCCAGAGCTAGCTACACATAGATTGATAGGTAGGTAGAGATAGATAGATAGATAGATAGATAGATAGATAGATAGATAGATAGATAGATAGAT
>NW_021604578.1:6690150-6793886 GCF_004785775.1 Grammomys surdaster | reverse complement strand
GATAGATAGATAGATAGATAGATAGATAGATAGATAGATAGATAGATTGATTTACAGAAATACTATTTTCTGCAGAAGCCAGAAGTCCTTCTGGTATGAATCCTTTGAGTCTTCCTAGCCTCTAATAATAACCATGTGTTGGCTTTTTTTTTTTAAGCTTGTAACTGCAGTCACTTCAGCCTCTGCCTTGTATCATATGGCATTTTTCTGTGTCTCTCTTATAAAAGTCATATTGTTCTGTCTTACCCTACTCCACTAGGGCATCTTTGCTAATTATATCAGCAATTGTCCTGTTTCCAAAGAGGGTCACATTTTGAGGTCATAGGACTTGAGTGACTCTTTTGCAGGGGACACAGTTCAACTTTGAACAAACAGAGAGCAAAATAAGAAAATTATATGCCATTTTAGAATGGGGATTGGCAAACAATGGTCTGCAGACCAAATCTGGCTTGCAGTGTGTTTTTGTAAAGAAAGAAAGTCTAAACATTTATCTGGTTCATTACAGAAATTGTATGTTATAACTGCATGTGTAAGTAAGTACATGTTTCTTACTTTCCAAAGTGCACACATGTGATGAGTGTGTCAGTTGCTCAGTTGCTTTCTTCACGGAATACTCCAGACTTGGGCTCTCTAAGCACTGCATTGGCTAAGTCTGTGCAGCCTGGGCTCTGGCTCCTTCCCACAAAGGCCTCTGTTTATGTTATAAAGCTGTAGGTGTAGAATTTTGTGAGATTATCCACCAACATTTTCACTAGCTATTTTTCTTGGTAATATAGAGACTTCACATGCCAACCCCCTCCCCGTTTATCATTTGAAAATTTAAAAATTAGATTAAAAATTTGATTCCTTGTTATTGGTTCATACCAAAGATATAACATGTAGAAAGCAGCAATATAGAATTCAATACCTTACTTAAAATTTAAGTTATTTCAAAAAAATAGCTGCCACTGCTCCTGCTGGAATTTAACATAGCACTGAGTATAGTTGAGCAGTTGAGGAGTCAGCAATTTTAGTGTCAGTAGACCAAAGGAACCGACCCTCTGCTAAGGACCTGTTATTGTTTCCTTCAACAAAATGCCCTGTGACATTACATAGACATCAAGAGGGTTGAATTAGTTGTAGGTGACCTTAATGTTTGCAGATATGTATTAAACCAGTGGTTCTCACCCTTCCCAATGCTACAACCCTTTAATACAGTTCCTGAGGTTGTGGTGGCCTTAACCATAAAATTATTTTCATGTTACTTCATAATTTTGCTTCTGTTATGAATTGTAATGTAAATATCTGTGTTTTCCGATAACCCCCAAAGCCGTCATAACCCACAGGTTGAGACCCTCTATTAAATATAACTCTAGGCACTAATGATTCCAAAAGCTTGAGGCAGGAAAATTGCTTGAATTTAGTAGTTAATGGCCAGCCAGGACAACATAGCAAAACCTTGTGTCAAAGGGAGGAGTAGGAAGAGACATAGTAATAAACCACTCCACTGGGTTATTGAATACTCTTGCCCAAGTATTTGGGATTATTTTATTCTGAAGTTCATCTCTCTAACATGTCTTGGTGCCAACTTGCAAATGTAGTACCAGTGAAGGGTTTAAAGAGCACATGTCCAGGTGGATCTAGTTCAGGAAGGACTAGGGGTGAATGTAACTAAAATACACTGTGTGCATGTATGAAGTTCTCAAAGACTGTAGTAAAACAGACATGTATAGCACTGTTATCAAAATCAGCTTTCTGAACAAGGCTCTTCCGTCTTCACAGGAGGACCCAATAGAAGGAACATGACATCTAGAGGCAGCAGACTTGTTTCAGATTCATGCCTTATCATTTCTTAATTTTATGTATTGGGTAAGTAATTTGTAAGTAATTTCTCTGAATTGTTTTGTTGTTGTTTTTGTTTTTGTAAAAGTCCAATTATTTTGTAAATAATCCCCACCATACGGATCTGCCTCCCAAGGGTACTGAAAGGCATGACTCGTGTGTAGGCAGTCTAACATAAAACAGCCCAGTGTCTGTTAGCAAGAACTGGGAAAGAGTGAAGGGTGAATAATTGTAAAATAAATCAGCATAGCTGAGGACAGTATCTTGCAGATGCATTCAGAATATAACACATTCTGTGAAAGATCACTCTGATCCCTACCCAGCTTTCCGGTGAACATGATTTGCTTTATTTCTGAGAGAAGGTTCTACAGTTAAAGTAGTCACCTTGTCATAGTAACAGTGACTGCAAACAGTTTATACTGATATCTTCCTTGATGACCACAATCCTTCTTCATTCTTCATTCTGCCCTTGGGTTAAATTTTTAAGAATGGAAATAAACATAAAGGTCGTAGTATAGGCAATAAAAAATATTTAAAGTGGCACAGCTATTAAGTATTAATCAGGTACAATTAGGCTGCTTTTTTCTCTCCGATTGAGAAAACCCGAGGACTGAAAGAACAAACAGCACTGCAGTTACCTCACGTTTGTTCTAAGTTTTCAAGCAAGCCATTCACCATCTGTGGGATGAGCATTACTTGAGGAAATTACTTGTGACACACCTTTCAGCAGACTACTGTTGGCTCACCATATCTGAGGAATAACCAATAGAGAAGAACCAATCCGTTCTGAAATAAACCTTTCTTGCATCTTCAGTTACTAGTCATGTTTTAGCTTTTTTAAAAGCTTCCTAGAAAGCCAAGTTCAAGGAAGTCACTGTATGCAATGTTTTTGCAATATATGCATATTCTGCAAGAGGCGTGGAATAAGAGGAACATTTAATTCACCTTTAATGCAAGTGTTTACTCTCAACAGAATCAAATGAAAAATGTAACAGAATCCTGCCCTTTTTAAAACAAAATAAGTCACAATTAAAGTCAGCTGTATAGAATGCAACATAGAATAACTTTTCTATTCTGATGTCTGACACTTTAGTAGATACTCCTTCCTCACAGCTCAGTGACAGTTTTTAAAATTAGGAAGTAATACTTTCTAGTCATTCCAGTGAAAGGCTTTTCCGTTTCCCCATGGTGTTGCTCAGTCACAAGCCCAGCTGCCCTAATTCCGTATTGCATGTGAGAGTTAACCATGCTGCACATACTTGTGCATTCCTCTTGCTAATTGCTATGGCTCAGTTTGTCTGGTTGCTTCTCATCAGCTTCTTGTCAGGTCGTGTTTTGTTCTTTCTTGTTGCTGGGGATTTAACCTATGCAGATTGCCTGAGCTGCGGAGCTGCCTTGGGCATCCATGAAACATTCCTATGTGTGTACCCTTTGGAAGACATTAGCACGTTTCTTTCAGTATATGTGCACTGTGTCTGTATAATGTTTAATTTGCAAGAGTGCTGAGTGCCCCACCCTTACTGATGTTTCAAGGACGTTGAAATACAGTTTCACCTAGGAAGGCTTGCTCGTGGTTTTAAAAGATAACCGGAATGTCCAGAGTAAAAAGCAGGCATGCTTCCTGCTCACTCTAAGGCGTGGGTTCCTAAGTCTGACCTTTGTGTCCTGTAAGATAACTTGCTACTTTGTTGCTGCTGCTCAGAGTCCTGTCTTTTATTTCTAACTCAGAGGTCTCACAATGCTTTGCTTGTATTCATGAAACTGCTGCGTATCAGACAAACTGAGCCATAGCAATTAGCAGGAAGAACTTGTAAGTAGTGCAGAACTGCTAGATATCAGTAGTCCTAGTACTACTTAAAGACCAATCCCGGTTTGGTTTGGTTTGGTTTGGTTTGGTTTTTTTTTGATGTAAAAATCATATGTACAAGTAACTGTGAGATGGAGGACTTTAGACATTTATGCAGCTCTAACTTTAGTAAACATAGAAAAATATTCCTTTTCTGTATTCATATAGATATTTTATCACTTTCCAGAAAACAGCCACACAATAGAAACAAGCCTGTGTTTTAGCTTGTGTGGAAGAGAATGGGTTCTTACATTCTGTCTGTTACAGGAGCATCTCTGCAAGATGTCAGCACTAAGGATTTGGCTAATGCAAGCTTTGCTTCTTTTCCTCACCACTGAATCTATAGGTAAGGTTCATGAAATGTCCCTACTCTACCAATTAGATTTTCATATTTTAAATATCATATAATTATATGAATATATATTCTTTCTGGGGTCATTATTGAAAGAAATGTCTTCAGTACAAATATGCCTGATAATTTGTTTTATATCATTTGAGTTTCATCAATACTAAATGCTAATTAGCTATATTTCAATAATGTTAAAGTTGAGAGATGTGCAAAATGTTTTTGAGTAAAGGGATAGGAGAAAAATCTGTTAATTCATAGTCCTTTTCTTCTCCTCAATTACCCAAAACTCACCAAGCAGTGTGGTTGCTTACCAGAATGACGTAGTAGAATGGGGGCAGAGTGGTGACACTGACCTGATGGTGGCCTGAGACCTGCTGGTCTACAGTGCGGTGCATGAAGACATTAAGAAGTTATATTTAAAGTATGGGGCTTTCTCTACATGCATACCTGTTTGTACACCACACGCATGCCTGGTGGCTGGGGAGGCCAGGGCAGTGAGTGGAATCTCCTGGGACTGGAGGTACACATTGTGAGTGGCTGTGTGGGTGCTGGGAATTGAACTCCAGTCCTCTGTAAGATCAGCAAGTGTTCTTAATCCCTGAGCCATCTCTCCAGCCCTCAGGACACGGAACAGTTTGACATAGCCATGACAACCAAGCGTATGGTCAGTAGAGTCAGCAGGCAGAATAGAGATCTATGGCAAGTTGGAAGAAAACACCTGACCTCTGTCACAGTTTGCAAAGCAGCCCTTTAGGTTAGCTCTCTTCACACGAAGGGGTTCAGCTTCGCTTTGAACAGTTTCCAGTGACAGAAAGTTTTATGTTAAACTGAAGCCCAAGTAGGGTAAGTGAGACTCTAGAAACCCACTAGCAAGCATTTGCCAGAAAGCAGCCTTAAGCTGGAGCTCCAGAGGGAGAACCGTGCAAGGCGAGTCAAAGGCATTGGGCCCAGGTAAGTGGACGGGAGGAGAGGAGTGAGAGTAAGAAGTAGTAAGTAAGTTTGAACAAAGCATGCTCACCTGTACCTGTAGCCTAAGCACTTGGAAAACTGAGGCAGGAGGACTGCCAGTTCAAGGATTATATAGCAAGACCCTATATCATTATCAGACCAACATTGTTTGGTACCAAAACCAGACAATACGAGTATGCAAGCTATATCCTAATATCGTGAAGAACATAGATGCAGAAATGCTTGATAAAATGCTAGGAATGGCATTTAACAGCACATTAAAAAGATTAATCTGATTCAGTGTATTCATTGCAGAGCTGCAAGGGCTGTCCACCATATACAAATGAGTAAAGGAGACTGACAGCACTAGCAGACCGAAGGATGAAAGCTCTGTGGTCACCGTAGTCGATGCATTGATAAGTGTCATGTAAAACTTCATAACCGAAAATAATAACTTAGGGTTAGGAAGAACATTTCTGTCTAATAAAAGTTTTATACACACACACACATCTCAAGTCCAAAGTGAACGTGGTAAGTAGAGAGAAGCTGAAAGCATTTTCTCTAAGATCTTGTATAAGCTAGAGGTGTTATTTTCACTGCATTCGTATCTAATAACCTCTACTAAATATGATACTTGAAGACCTAGCCGGAGCAGTCAATCACACAAAACAAGCAATATAAAAGGCATCTAGGTTAGAAAAGACGATATCAGATTGTCTCACTGTGGATTACATATTATTTATCAGAAGCCCCAGAGAGTCTACAAAATAACCAGAACTAATCAATGAATTCAGAAAAGTTGCTGAATACAGAATTAACATATATGGGACAGTGGCATTTTCATATGGTAACGGTAAAATATCTGAAAAAGCAATCTTATTTATAGTAGCTCCAAAAATAAAAGTAAATTTTGTCAGAGTTATAATATCTATAAAATATAAACCATGAAATTTAATAAAAGAATCATTCAATAATAAAATCATTGAAAAGGACACAAAACATGGAAAGACAAACCATATGCATGAATCAGAAGAAATCAGTATTGTTAAATTTTCTCTACTTTTCAAAGTAGTTACAGGATTAGGAAAAACTTCCTAAAATTCATATGGAACCATAGACACCAAATACCCAAAAGAATATTGAGCAAAATAAATAAAAATGGAAACATTATATTATGTAACTTTAAAATATATTGCAAAGTTACAATTCTTAAAGCAGCATGGTGTGCTCCACCCCTCACATGGCCAGCATGGGAGAACTGGCTCTGATAGTGTGAGTGCCTTGCCTGGGCAGCACAGTGGAGCTGGCCCTGGTGGCAGATGTGTGGGTGAGCCAACCCCCTCACCTACCAGGACAAGAGCACCAGACAGCTAGCTCCACCCCTTGCCAGCTACAGCACTCAAGAAATCTGGCTCTGCGCCTGTGAGGAATTCAACTCAGTAGAAAAATATAAGTAATGTTTAAAGGGTGGCGGACCTAGGTAGACATTTCTTAAGAGAAGACACATGAACAGATAGTAAGTCCATGGATGCATACTCAGCACTAGTCATCAGGGACATGCCAACCAGCATCATGGTGTGGAATGACCTGGTTCCTGTCTAAGTGACTGTTGGAAACATAAGTAAGTGGAACAAGAATGCATAGAAAAGGAAACCAACCTACCATTGATAGGGTTGTCTGTTAGCACAGCTACTATCAGAACCAACATAGGGTTGTCTGTTAGCACAGCTACTATCAAAACCTACATAGGGTTGTCTGTTAGCACAACTACTATCAAAACCAACACAAAGGCTCTTAAAGGAAAAGCATTTCCACTAGCAGATTGTAGCGGTCAGTCGTCTCACTGCTACAAAATACCTGACGAGCAACTTCAGGAAGGTAGGATTTGAGGCCGAGGAGCCTGGAGAAGGCATGGCTCAGTGGTTAAGAGCACTGACTGCTCTTCCAGAGATCTTGAGTTCAATTCCCAGCAACCACACAGTGGCTCACAACCATCTGTAATGGGATCCGATGCCCTCTTCTGGTGTGTCTGAAGACAGCTACAGTGTATTCATACACATAAAATAAATAAATAAGTCTTTAAAGAAAAAGTTGGTGCCGCTGGGTCACATCGCGCATGCTTTAGGAAACAGATGAGTGTTAGTGTCTCTTACCCACTCCAGCCCTTGCAGAGGTGCCACCTATGTTTAGAGGGGGTCTTCCTGCCTCAGTAGCCCAATCTAGCCCCCCTTGTGGGCATGCCTACAAGTTTACCTCCTAAGTGAGTCTGAATCCTGTCATATTGACAAATTGGCATAAGCCATTTACATATGATTCTGAGTTCTCACTATTGGGTAAATAATAGAAAAGAGGTTAAGTCAGTGTGTCAGAATGAGACCTGCATTCCCATTTTCATTGCAGTGCTATATACAGTAGCCAAGAAATATGTAAGTGGGTAATGAAATGAGTGTGTGTTCATAATACTATTCCACCTTAAAAATGGTGAGATCCTGTCATTTGCGACAATGTAAATACAACTGACCACATGTTAAATGAAATACGCCAGTCACTGAAAGACAAATATCATATAATCTCACTGGTGAAATCTAAAAAAAAAAAAAAAAAAAATTGATTTCATAAAAAGTTGAGAGTCGAAGTTCTCAGATCTTGGTGTCCTGACTAAGGGAGCCAGGAAAGGATACCCACTGGTACTCAGTTGTACCAAGATCTAAGAAATATATCTGGTGCTCTTATGCACAGCAAAGTAACTAAGTGATAATGTACTGTGTCTTTTCAAAAATAAATAAGTAAACAAAAGCAGTTGAAACTGCAACAGTATGTATGGGTATCTTCACGATATTCAAAGCAGACGAAGTTAGAACTGTCATCAGCAGTGGAATTCTTACAGTTCAATTGTATATTTGTTTGTTTTTCTTCCTATCTGATTCTTTTTCCCCTTCTTTAAATAGAAAGTTTTGTCCCATACATTGATGGATAAAATTATTACATTGCTAAAACTAGTCCAATTGTTTTCTCAGAAAATTGTCCCCCCTACACTTTGTTAAAGCCGACATTTTGTCCAGTTGTTCTGCTTTGGGTGACTGTGTTGCTGCTGTCTGAGTTTTGATATGTCCATCTCTCTGTTCTGTCATCCTAGCTTCCACTGGCTTCCAGGGCTGGAGAGCAAGGCAGCCCACCTGTTCTGTGGAATTTAGTTTAGGTCGTCTGAGCCAAGGGTTGGGTGGGTGATGGGCAGGGTTGAGTTGTGTTGGATGCAGTCTGTTTTCTGAGAGAAATCAGAATATTTGACCACGGGCTCAGTAATTTTTATATTTTGTAACATTATAACGTGTATTCAGACCACATTTTTTTCAGGCTTAAATTTTCTTTTTCTTCAGAGAGTTATTTTAGTGAATTTGTATAGCCTACACTGAGTGTTGCTGTCTAAATACCACTTTGTATGGAAATACTCTCTTTGGTTTTTTTTTTGCCTCGTTGCTGTCATAGTCCCAGGAATTGAGCCCATGGCAGCCCGTGTGCTAGGTGAGCTCAACACAGTCCGCTGTTCTTTTCCAGGTCAACTTGTGGAACCGTGCGGTTACATCTACCCTGAGTTTCCAGTTGTCCAGCGTGGCTCTAACTTCACTGCCATCTGTGTGCTAAAGGAGAAGTGTCTGGAGCAGTACTACGTGAATGCCAATTACATCGTGTGGAAGACAAACCATGTTGCTGTTCCCAAGGAGCAGGTCACTGTCATCAACAGAACCACGTCCAGTGTCACGTTCACAGACGTGACCCTCCAGAACGTCCAGCTCACCTGCAATATCCTGTCCTTTGGGCAGATCGAGCAGAATGTATATGGAACCACCATACTTTCAGGCTGTAAGATTTGTGGCTTTTGTTCAATTTTGTCAGACTCTTGAACTACATTTTTAATGGTTTCTGTTAGCCTTCCCAAGGACAGTCACTGGTTCAGTAGCTTTTGGATGCACTTATTTTATTAAAAAAAAAATTAGAAGCAATTAGTACATTTCCACTCTCTTATTCAAATCCAAAAGAGCGACACAGGTGTCATTTCTTTGTTAAAAGACAAACACTTATCAAATTCATGAAAACTGGTTTGACCAGAGACTCTCTGTGCCCCCAAGAGTATTACTGATCTGCAGTTTGTTTCTGTTGTTAGAACTTGTGTCTTCTCATTACTGAGAAAAGGCTTAAGTTTAACCGGTTCCTGAAAGAAGAAGAAAATGAAGAAATACTAAAAAGACGTCACGGATTTGAAGCGAGCAAGGAAGCATATATGGGAGGGCTTGGCAGGGAAAAAGGGAAGGAGAAATTATTTAATTATAATATTAAAAAAATTACTCCTAAAAAAGAGTGGAGCCAGTGATCCAGACCTCTCCCAGTCCTTCAGAAAGCAGTAAGGACACACATTCACACCCAGGTATGGCGGTGAGTGCCAGTCATCCCAGCATCTGGGATGCAGAACAGAAGGTCCAGAGTTCGAGGCCAGCTAGGCTACGTAGGAGAACCCCATTTCGAAATACAAAAGTAAAAGTATATGTGAATCATTTTTGTTCTGACAACTACCTTTTAATACTAGTTACTATTAACTTTTGAACACTTAATGGAGACATTCTGGTAATTTATGTGGTTATAAATAAAAGTGTATTTTTATATATAAAGCTAAAATGAAAGCAATTAATTAAAGACAGTTACACTAGAAAATATAATGACCTAAAAAGTATTTAAGAGTTGGAAGAAAATTACCATCTGTTTCTCACTGTTGCCCATATTTTTACCTTGGATTCGTTTCTCTAATTGAGGTAGGTCTCAGGTATTATATGAATTAGATAATACTTGTCTATGTAAGGTATTTTTTATTTAACTTAAATGTTTGTTTCCTTACAGTTCCTCCAGATATACCTACAAATTTGAGTTGCATTGTGAATGAGGGGAAGAACATGCAGTGTCACTGGGACCCAGGAAGGGAGACATATCTAGAAACAAACTACACTTTGAAATCAGAGTGGTAAGTTACTGCAGATATGCCCTCTGCTGCATTATCACACATGGTGGCTGGGACTTACATTGGGTCAGTAGCAATATTGGGTGACTATTTTGGGACGTCTCACATGCTCTGACAGAGTTATGTGCTCTTCATGGGCACTCAGCAGTGTCAGCAGTGAGCAGTGTGCACACTCTGCCCCATGCTGCCTTCAAGAGGAGCCAGCCACGGAATAGACATTGCAGTACCAAGGTCTAAATGACGATTTCCAAACACAACCACATGCTATTTGCCTTAGTCAGTGTTCTCTTACTGTGAAGAGATACCGTGACCATGGCAACTCATAGAAAGGGGAACATTTAATCAGGGCTGGTTTACATTCAGAGATTTAGTCCACTATTGGCGTGGGGGTGGGGGCGGAGCATTGCAGCACACAGGCAGACATGGTGCTGGAGGAACTGAGAGTTCCTGGATCAGCAGGCAGCAGGAAGAAAGAGAAGGACACTAGGCCTGGTTTGAGCATTTGAAACCCCAGACCTTCCTCCAGTGACACACTTCCTCCAGCAAAACCACACCTACCCCAACAAAGACACACCTCCTAGTAGTGCCACTCCCTAGTGACCAAGCATTCAAATACATGAGCCTATGGGGGCCATTCCTATTTAAACCACCACACTATTGTTATACTCCAACAATTTGAAATATTTTAATATCAAACTTTCAACTAGCATTAATTTCCTCATTTCTCTCATAAAATGCTTTCTTACAAAAATGGTTTTAAATTGAAATTAAAAAAAATTTAAAACCGTCTCTACCTTTTAAATTGATAAATTCTTCTCTCTCTTAAGTGATAGATTCTACTTGCTGCTGTTTCCTTTCCATGCAATTCAGTTACTTCTTGGATATTATACAACATTCTTTCATTCCTTTATTTTCTAAAAATTGTTAGGTTTATATATTTGCTCAAATTTGGGTTGGATTTCTTTTTCTAAATTTTTACTCTCAGGGATGGCATGTTCCCCCACTAACATTGTTATCCTCTTTTTTCCCCCTCTGATTAAGTAGTGGGTTGGGGAGAAGGGGAGATGGTTGTCAATAGAATAATCACTGCACAAGCACGGGGCTCTTAGCTCAGATCTCTAAAACCCACACATCAGATGACGTGCACTGTTCTGTGATCCCAGCTCCAAGGAGAGAGAGATACACAGACAGGCTGCAGCTTACTGGCCGGTAGCCTGGGACACTGAGCTTCAGAGTCAGAGTGACCCTGTCTTAGTAAGTGAACTGCTGGCCTGCTCACGCACACACACTGCACACTGGTCTCTAGTGTTGCCAGCCCTATCCATTCTTGGAAATGGATTCTTTTTTTTTTTTTCTTTTTTGGTTTTTCGAGACAGGGTTTCTCTGTGCAGCCCTGGCTGTCCTGGAACTCACTCTGTAGACCAGGCTGGCCTCAAACTCAGAAATCCGCCTGCCTCTGCCTCCCAAGTGCTGGGATTAAAGGCGTGTGCCACCACTGCCCGGCTGGAAATGGATTTTTTTTTCCTTGATGCACACAAAGCTAAAAGAATAGTGCCTCCTCTACATGCCTGCCACCGAGATTCTACAATTCATTTTATGAGATTTGCTCTATCACACCCATTGGCAGTCTCCTCTCTGGCAGTCAGTTCATCCAGTTCTTCAGTGAATTTCAAAGTGAGTTGTAGACAGTAGGAATATTTATAATTTGACACTTCAGTGTTTCCATGGTTAGCATCAGTATTTAAGTGAACTATACTTTGTTTATAGTGAGAGCACGGATCTAAAGTGTCCATGTCACCCTGGAGTTTTGACAAGGGCACACACCTGTACAACTCACATGTTCCCTGAAGTTTCTCCTCAGTTCATCCTGGTCCCCATCCCTGTGAGACCCTAGTTTGTACATATGCAGTGCTGTAGATGATCACTGTTTCTAGGATAGTAGCACCCATAGAGTTGCAGTGGGTGAATGCAAACTGGAAACTCCATGTAAATGTCTGCAGAAGTTTATTATAGGGCGGGTCATGTTGAGGTTGGTCTTTTGCTATGTATAGTAGTGCTAAATATTGGCCCCCAAGGTCTGGTTGCTCCCAAGAATGAGAGACTCTGCACATACAATGTGACCTTGCTCCTTAGTTTAAAACGATTGGTTAGATAAAAGATGATGACAGCCAGTGGCTGGGCAGAAGAGACACAGGGAGGGTTTGGTGTTCCTGGATTCGGGGTCTACGGTGAACCAGGAGGAGAACCAAGAGGAGAGGGAAAGGAAAGAGAGAGAGGAGAAGATGTCGTGGGGTAAGAATCTTGAAATTATGGTCATGAGGGCTGGCCAGTTGGAGCTAAGAGCAGCCCACATGGGACATAGCCAGCCATATTGTGAGGAGCTTGTCAGGGAAGTAGACATACTGGCTGAGAGGGTAAATACCTGCCCAGCTCTAGTGCTGATTAAGGCTATTATAAACGTAAATGTTGTCTGTCTTTGTTATCTGGGGACTGAATGATCAAAGGCAGAATAGAAGTCCCTGACTGAGTTGAAATATTTCTACAGCAGGGTTCAGAATGCTTTCCAGAGGTTTACAGGGAAGACAGAAAGTCGTTTCCGTGGCAGGTAAGTTGGTAGAGAATGATTTACTGCCGTGAGGAAGAGTATGAGGCCACTGAGAAGTACTGATGAGTGAGGAATGGTCCATCTTACTGAGTTACCTACAGAAGATGAAGAGGAGGCTGAAGTAGAACCAGCAGCAAATGTGTAATAGAAACAACCGCACCGAACAGAATTTGAGAACTGAGGGAGTCTGCAGAGTTGTTGAATACACAGACACTGAAGGCCAAAAGGGTGGAGTATAGATAGACCTTGGAGAAATACAAGATCAAAGGCATGCCTAGTCCTTGGATACAAGAAAGACAACATAAAGGCATGCTTCTGATAACCACAGACTACAGCTTTCTAAGCAATCCCTTGGTGAGCTAAAGACAAGCAAATTGCTATTAAAGTGTTCTTCTGGAAGCTTGCAGCAAGACACTTTAAACAATAAGATCACTGACCATGGACATCATCTGCCAAGAATGTCATCATGGCTTGATTTAAGATCACCTGAAACAGATGATTTTTGTCTTAATCTGTGTTTGGAAACACATTGCTGGGAAGAGACACCATGACCAAGGCAACTCTCATAAAAGAGAACATTAATTGGGGCTGGCTTACACTATCAGCAGTGAGTCCATTATCATCATGGCAGGGAGCATGGTGGCAGGCAGCAGACAGGCAGGCAGACTTGGTGCTAGAGAAGTAGCTGAGAGTTCGACATCTGGATCCACCTGGGCCTGGCTTGGAGTTTGAAAGCTCAAAGTTTACTCCCAGGGACACTTTGCTCTGACAACACCACACCTACTCCAACAAGGCCACAGACCTAATTCTTCTTAGGTAGCAGCACTCACTGATGGCTAAAGCATTCAATATATGATCCTGTGGGGCATTCTGTCTCAGGGTTTCAGTTGCTTTAAAGAGACACTGTGAACAGACACCATGACCAAGGCGACTCTTCTAAAGGACAACATTTAATTGGGACTGGCTTACAGTTTCAGAGGGTTGGTCCAATTATCATGGCGGGAAGCATGGGAGCATCCAGGCAGGCATGGTGCTGGAGTAGCTGAGAGTTCTGCATCTTGTTCTGAAGGCAAACAAGAGAAGACTGGCATCCTCAGGCAGCTAGGAGGAAGTTCTTTAAGCCTATCCCCACACCTACTCCAAGAGTGCTACTCCTACTCTGACAAGGCCACACCTCCCAGTATTGCCACTCCTTGGACCAAGCATATTCAAACCACCACAGCTCTCTTTCTGGATTATTGTCAGGTCAAGTTAGTAGTGTCCCACTGTTGTCTCACAGGACTGACATCATTCACTTCAATTCACATCCTCTTATACCATGACAAGAAAAGTGAGTATTTAGGGAGAGATTGCATTCACTTACCTGTTATGTTAGAATCGTTCATCTGCCATGCTTAATTCAGAGATTAAATACCATCGTAGTGAAGCACATGTAGGAAAAATCATAGGATACCTGGGGTTTGGTGTTTCCCAGTGTTTCACTCATGTGCAGGGGATCCTGAAACATGTGGTTATGGGTGAGTTAAGGCTGCTATTCTGAGACCACAAGGAAACAGATCATTTTTAGGGAAAAATCATTATGGACATGGCATAAAATTCTAAAATGAAATTTTCTCAGATTAAAATGTAGAAATAATATTATAGGTATAGATCGTTTACGGTTGTTAAGATATGTGATCTGTCTTTGGTTAGCAACACTTCGTTGTAAATGTTCGTGTACCGTGTACCGTGCACCGTGCACCAGTCTGGGTCATATCCAACTCTTTTCCAGTAACTTTCTCCACCATTGTATTTTTAAATCTATTTGTAATGGCTGGTTCTTCTAATTTTATACTTAGGGCAACGGAGAAGTTTCCTGATTGTCAAACACAACGAGGCACCTCATGCGTGGTCAGCTACACTCCCATCTATTTTGTCAACATCGAAGTCTGGGTGGAAGCAGAGAACGCCCTTGGAAAGGTCTCCTCGGAGTCCATCAATTTCGACCCTGTGGATAAAGGTATTTAGGAGCCAGAATTTGAAACTTTATCAAACTATAAATTATTGTCAATTTTTGTAATGGTTTATAAATTATTTTTCAGATTTGATTAATGTAGACATGTTTATTAGTACAATGACCTTTTTATAAAGTCCTTTATAATATTATTAGATAGAATGTGGAAACAGAAAAGTAGATGTAGCTTAGCCATACTCCTGGTTGTTTTCAGTTTGCTTTTGGAATATTTTATCATTGCTGTTTTGTTTTGTTTTGTTTTGTTTTGTTTTGCAGACTAGGTCTCATGTAGCCCAGGCTGGCTTTAAATTGGCCTTGTGTCTAAGGCTAACTTTGAACTCCTGATCCTCCTGCCTTCCCCACTTAGAGTGGTACCTTTGCTATTCAGCCAGTTTTCCAGCTCTCTTAGAATGTTAGCATTTCATTGTTCATCCAGTGTGCATCCACACACCGCTGCAGTCACAATGACTTCCTTGTTTTATTTTTATTTTCTTTTTAAAATGTAACGTTATAAAATTTTAGTATTTTTAAATATCAGCATCTGAAAATTAGCAAATATACTGATCAGACTAGGAAAGTTTCCTCAGACTCTTTCTATTACAAAGCAGAGCAGAGAGACTTCATTTGGTAAAAACAATCTTACAAAGCACATCATTGTATTTTTGACTCGTGGTATATGAAATGATAAAAGTAAAACATGACTAACTTTAGGACTTATTTTATTCTTCAGTGAAACCCAGCCCACCACATAATTTATCAGTGACCAACTCAGAAGAATTATCCAGTATATTAAAGCTAACATGGGTCAGTTCAGGTTTGGGCGGTATTTTAAGGCTGAAGTCTGACATCCAATATAGGACCAAAGATGCCTCAACTTGGATTCAGGTAAATTAAAAATTGCTGTTCATTCTAATAGTGTTGTTGCTTTTGTTTGTTTGCTTGCCTGCTTTGTTTGTTTTGAACACTAGTATGATGACTCGTCTGTTTTCTCAATGTCTTAATGTGAAATATTTCATTTGGCAGACAGACATGCAGATAGAAAAGCAGTAGCCTCTAAGGAAATAAAACAGGGTCATAGGAAGGGCATGCAGGAAAGACATGCAGGTGGATAAGGGGATTTTAAGCATGAAATAGAGCAGGGCTTGGCACACATAGTTCAGACAGCTTTGTTGCAGAAGGTTAAAACTAGCTACCTGCTTTTAGAAATGGAATTTTGCTGGAACATGTTTGTTATCTTTATTTGGGGGCTGGAGTAACAGATTTTTGGCCCCCAGCTCAAGATCCTTACTCTCTAGCCCTTGATAGAGGGTTTGCCAACTCTTGAAGTCCAGAAAGTTTTAGTGGGGATTGCAAGCCTGGAAGGGGAGGTGGCAGGTCCATGCTCTCAACAGAGGAGTACTTGTAGCTGTCACGGGGCATTCCCGAGTTGACTGCCTGTGAGATTTTGTGCTGTGATTCCATTTATAACTAATAGTCCACTTTTGTTTTTATTGACTGATGGGTCCACTCATTTATTTTACTACCATGGTTGCAGTTATGAACATATAAAGATATTAACCCATACATAACCTTTGTGCTCCTTTATGATTCTCCACTTATTTTACTGGCTCATAATACAATCACAAAAAGCAAAACAAAATTGGCTTCATGACTCAGCGTATACAGAGAGGATGTATATTTAAAGTTCTTCAAAGTATATTTTAATCTCATAGAATCTTAATAGTACAAAAATCCCACCAAATTTAACATCTGTTTTTGTCCCCAGTATTGAAATGTCAGAGTGGCAGAAAGAAGTAGTTATTTGTGTGCATATGATCTCCTCCCCACCCTCAGTTAAAGGACAAGTTCATCTACTAGGCTAGCTTCTGCTTTGCTTTCAACATTTATTATTTATTTATTCTGTGCATACACACCACAGCATCTATGTAGAAGTCACACAACTTACAGAAGGCAGTTTTCTCTTTCCACTGTGTAGGTTCCAAGAATCTAGCTCAGGTGTCAGGCTTAGTAACAGGCACCTTTACTTCCTGATCCAGGGTGCCAGTCCTAGATTTATTTTCTTAGTGGGGTTGGGTAGCTTCTTGTTCCCTGATAAATGTACACCCCTTCCTTCTGCACACCATTGTCATGCTGACCTGTCTGATCTCACTGTGGACTCCCATTCCGTCTTGTTTCCCATGAGCTACTGGACAGAAGGAGCTTGATGGGAAAGAGGAGGAATAGAATTAAGAACAACACGTATATTTTCTTCTGTGTAGTAAGGTCGTGGCTCTCAATGCTGCCCTCTCAACACTGCCCTCCTGGAGTCTTTTTTCAGGCTCTTTTTCCCTTTGGACATAGAGTTAGCTGGTATAGTACAGTTCCTCATGCACTAAGCATCCAACATTTATTCTTGCCTGTATCTTTTCACTAAGATGCCTTGAAGTGTTTTGTTGCTGTTTGTGTGCTTTTGTTTGTTTATATGTTTGTGTTTAGCTGTTGGATTGATCTGGTTCTTTGAGACAGGCTCTCACTTCAGACAGTGCAGCCTGGCTTAGAACTTGCTACTTGCTCTGTCTTCAGTAGTTCAGTCCTCCTGCCTGGTACTACAAGCACATATCTCTTTCACGTTGAGAATCCAGAGTATTGCAGGTCTCCTAGAAGAAGGAACGGATAAGTGGGTGGAGCCTGTAGATTGTCATATTGTTACCTCCATGTCTTTTTCTCCAGTGGCTGAATTTATTAATCTTGCATTAAACTGATTTCTAAAACTGTACTCACTTTAGGAACCTTCTCTATTGGAGGTATTGACGATGTCGCTCAATTTGCTTTATTCCCAGGTCCCTCTTGAAGATACAGTGTCTCCCCGAACTTCGTTCACAGTGCAGGACCTTAAGCCTTTCACAGAATATGTGTTTAGGATCCGGTCCATTAAGGAGAATGGGCGAGGCTACTGGAGTGACTGGAGTGAGGAGGCAAGTGGAACCACGTACGAGGACAGTAAGTAAACACTAAACGTGAGGGGGACAGTGGAAGGACGCCTGCGAATCGTGTTGCCCAACTTAAAGATACAGTCCTCACTGCTGTACTTGTGATTATTTTAGTCAAGCTGTACTGTTGTGTTATTTCATTTTTAAGGACACCATAAAATAATTTAACATGTATTATTGATAGTATATGTGTATTTGATACCTAATTAGGTTATATTATATTACTATGGAAAGGTATTTTAAATGTCATTTAAAAACCATTCACTTAGCTTTGTTCAAGGAAGGTGGTCCCAAGATGCCCCTAACTAGAGAATCGTATCCTAACTCACTAAAACCCCACTGTCAGAGCTGGCTGTGGTGGTGCATGCCTTTAATCCCAGCACTGGGAAGGCAGAGGCCGGAGGAGCTCTGTGTGTTTGAGTTCCAACCGAGCCAGGGCTTCAGAGTGAGACCCTGTCTCAAAACTAAAAGAAAGCACTGATAGAGCAGCCCTGGGGAAGGGGCTGATTTGGGATTTCGGTTGGTTTGCTCTAAGCCCTTTTTCATCATTGATTAAATTATAATTACACATACCCTGCAGAATATAAAAGTTCAAAACCGGTGTGGGGTCTAAAGAAGGGTCTCTGGGTCTGAAGAGGTGACTCTGAAAGAGCTTTTGCTCCTCAGAGGCCTGGAGTTCTCCACAGGATCTGGCGCTCTCTTCTGGCCTCCATGGGTACTGCATACATACAGTTCATAGACATATACAGGTAAAACACACACATAAAAGTGAATATATCCAGAAAAGTTAGACCCTCCTCCCAAAGCTGCTAGCATTACTGATTTCCTGTGTACCACTCCTGTGTACTGATCTCCTGTGTCTCAATCCTGCTGGAGACACTTCTCTTTGGACCTTTTCCTACCACAGTCTCATAGCAGCAGTCTTAGCTTACAAAGTCCATGCCTTCAACCATCTTGCTAGAGGTTTAGGTTACATGAACTAAAAATATCAACGGCAACAATGTCCCTCCTCTAAGGCTTTTCTCACTCTCATGAACACTGTAGAAAGCAGTCTTACTATGGCCAGTTTGAGAATGCTCAATCCAATAACTAGGCTCCTTTTGCTCAATGAGGGATAGTTTGTTTTTGTGGGGGGAGGGAAAGGATTGAGGAATTTGTACTTTGTAACACAGGCTGGCCTTAGACTCTCAGCAGTCCTCCTGTCTCAGCATCCCAAGTGTTAGGATTGTACATGAGTTACCATGCCCAGGAACTTACAGGAATTTTGTTTTGTTGTTTGAAATGGGCTCTCCTGTAGCCCACGCTCAGACCCACTAAGTAGCCATGGCTGGTCATAATCTTCTACCCCCACATCTCCAGTGCTGAGATGGGCCCCATGCTTACCTCCCTCCTAGGAGAATGCTTTAATGTAGTTACAGTGCTTGCTCCTTAGCTTCCGTTCTGCTGTCCTTGTTGCAGTTACTCATAGCCTGAAATTAGTAAATGAAAAATTTCAGAAATAATCTATAAATTTTAAGTAACTTCATTATATTTTTATTATTATCCATTATCTAATATCATCCATTGTTGCTAGTTTGTTACTGTACTTAATTTACAAGTTAAACAGTAGCATGAGTAATGCTTGCAGGAAAAGCAATGCATATAAAACGTTCATTACTCTCCAGAGGTCCTGGTGTCCACATGGGGTCTTAGGACACATGCCACACAGATTGGAGGGGCTGCTGCCTCAGTGTGTGTGACTGGACCTAGTGCTCAGAACTGTCTTTTTATATGATGCCCATACAGCTAGAGGCCAGACATACACCAACACGTTTCTAACTTCATTTTTAGCAAAAAGTAATACAAATAATTCGGTTTCATTTTTTTAGTCACTGTTGGAAGAAAAACTTATTTTTAAGACTTTTTTTGTCTACTGTACTACATGAATGTATGCACACACGTGTGAGCACGTGTGCACAGACACACAGTGGTGCTTTTCTGTCTACTTGTAAAAATATATTTACATCCCTAAAGAATTTAAGTATAATCTATAGCCAAGCACCATGGCACAGGCCCATAGTCCCAACTGTTCAGGAGGCCAAGGCAGGAGAATCATTTGAGCCTAGAAGTTCTGTCCTACTGTGAGTAACATAGCAAGAGCCCATGTTTTAGGGTGTGTGTGTGTGTATGTGTGTGTGTGTGTGTGTGTGTATGTTTATAATTGGAGACCTCAGTACGTTGTTCTGCAGTGGGCCTGCTGTTGTAAAGAAGAATGCTATGTGACTCAAGGCAAGACCATTACTTAAGAATGTGACTGTATTGTTAAGATAAAAAACATTTTATTTTATGAAGTTTGTGTTTTGTTTAGGACCATCCAAACCACCAAGTTTCTGGTATAAGATAAATCCATCCCATACACAGGAATATAGATCTGCACGGCTCATATGGAAGGTAAAAAAAAAAAAAAATAGATAAAAAGATTTATGTTCGTATCTCATATAAATGTTCTTAAATGGTATTTTAAGTTTAACTGTCTAACACTAAAATTTTTATTCATCTTTGTTTCCTCCAGACATTTAATAATGTTACTGTATAAAAACACAAGGCCTTACATAGCTACTGAAGAAGCCAACCAAGTTTATGTACTCAGCTGATCCATCATTTTGGATTTAGCACAGTGCATAGGAAGGTAACCTCTGTAAGAACAAGACTGTATTCTAAACGTCTCTGAACTCACTAGGAAACTGAGAGGCTCAGAGAGAGTAGAATGTGGGCCGGTGAGGCCACACATCACACAGTAAACGCAGAGAGAAAAAGATGCTGGCAAACAAATGATAGAGGATAGACCAGCATCTCAGCTGTGCAGAACATCACAGAGACAGAGGTTAGACCAGCATCTCAGCTGTGCAGAACATCACAGAGACAGAGGCTAGACCAGCATCTCAGCTGTGCAGAACATCACAGAGACAGAGGCTAGACCACACTACAGGTCTGGTTCAGTTCATGGCTTTATTTTCCTATTTTATTTGTTTGTTTGTTTGTTTGTTTTTATTCTTTCTTAGTGAGTAGCACTAAATTCAAAGTGAGCTCAGGCTGAAGAGGCAACTCAGCTGTTATGAGCAGGGGCTGCTCTTCCAAGGTATCCAAGTTTGGTTCTTAGCACCCACCTGGTAGCCTGCAACTGTCTGTAGGTATCTAGCACTTTCTTCTGACCTCCAGGCATGCACACAATACACTAACAGACATGCAGGTAGAACATTAATATAAAAATAAATCTTTTTTTAAAATGAGTTTGCCTTTTTCGTCCAATTAAATATTTACAGGTTTGACATACTGGCAGAATTTGTGGACATGAAAAGTTGATTATTCAAGATTCATGAAATAATTTTTGGTAAATTTTTATTCTAGGCGTTACCTCTTTCTGATGCCAATGGGAAAATCTTGGATTATGAAGTGATTCTTACACAGTCAAAGTCAATCTCTCAAACGTACACAGTTAATAGTACAGAGCTGATAGTAAATCTCACCAATAACCGCTATGTAGCATCTCTGGCAGCAAGAAATTCGGTCGGCAAATCAGCTGCAACTGTCCTCACCATCCCCAGCTCCCACTTCAGAGGTTCGTAGTGGGGAGGCGGAGCCGTGCTCATGTGCTCACGGATGCCAGGGTTAAGTGTGGACAGCGTCTTGGCAAGCATGGTAGATAAGCCGCTCTCTGCTGTCAGGGACGGTCATGATTGCAATCCGGAGCTTCTTCCATCTACATGTACGAGCTACCTCAACCCTGTGCAGTTCATGTGAACTCTGCAGCTAGCTTACTAATTCATTTAAGTGCTTCCTGATACTTTGGGTTTTTTTGAAATACTGTTTCAAGGTTCTAGGAATTTTCTTTGCATGTGAAATATTATTTATCACTAGCTGTTAAGGACAAAGACCTAGTTATAAACTTAAATACATAAAACCTTTGGACATGCCTGTAAAATATTGAAATAATCAGATTTGTCAATGTTGACTGATTTTATCCTCATCCATTCTGTTTCTACAGCTTCTCACCCTGTGGTGGATCTTAAAGCTTTTCCAAAAGATAATCTGCTCTGGGTGGAGTGGATGCCGCCGTCTAAATCTGTGCACAAGTACATCATAGAGTGGTGTGTGTTGTCCGAGAACTCACCCTGTATCCCAGACTGGCAGCAAGAGGATGCCACTGTGAATCGGACCCACTTGAGAGGTACATCTCCCTAAGCCCATAGTAGATGGTGTTTGTCTGACCCCAGGAGACGGTGTCCTTTTCCATGCTTTTTGTCACTGTCTTCTGTTGTCTCGGTATTGTGAGCCACTGAAAAGACTCGCAGCCTCACTGTGACTAGATGTGTGACTTAGCAAGTTCCACTTCGACTCTTAGCCTCTCTGAACCACAGGCTCTCTGCATGGAGAGAAGGGCCAGTACTTTTCTAAAACACTAAAATATAAATAAAAACCCTTGTATTTCTTTATTAGCAAAAAGGACACTTACAGAACTGTACAGAGAATCTAGTCCATCCTTTATTACCAGTGTTCTGTTTGTTACCTGTGCTCAATTCAGTTAACTCTCTCATCATCCAGATGTAAATTGGTTCCCTACTTTAACTTCCTAGGGCTGTTGAGTACAGGGAGCCCAGCCAGAACACGGGTTCCTTGTGCATTCCAGGTTTGAACACAGAGTGGTGATCTAGCTGCTATGTACTACTGCACGGTTGTAAAGTCATTTAATAGTGTTATAGAAGACAGAACTGCTCCGTGTATGTTCTTTCATTCATAAAGAAGGGTGACCATTAGCGTTTGACTATGGGTAGAGAACACGATCTAAGCAGAGGTGGCTCTTACTGAGCTGCTGTTAGTTAATCTTGATAAATTTAGATGTCTCGTTTATTAGCCTTATCAAATAAAAAGCATAGGGCTGGGGAGGAGGCAGCCTAGGAGATTAAAGAGCACATGGTCAGCTCTTAGGGACAAAGGTATCAAGGCTCCGCACCCTGAAAGCACCATTATTACAGCAGAATTTAGAAATGGTTTACTTGTTTATCATAGAGATCAAGAAAAGGTAAAATTGCTCTTTTAGGAAGACAAAAGGTGCATATAATTCTATGAATGTTAGTGAAGGAAATAGAGATACGTGGTGAAGGTATAAACAGTGTAAGAATGACCTTGTTTGTTGGTACATAGGATACATATTTTATAAAAGGCCACTTTATTTCCTAAACCATACTTCAGTTGTCTAATAAAACTTCTTTGATAATTTGGAAGGATTAGAATTAAACAAAATACTGTATTTAAGATAATTTCTTTTAATATTGAGCGGGAAGCATCCTTAAATCTCGTTTTTTTCCAGCTGCTGTCCACAGCTGTGCATCAGTGCTCTGTTCTGGATCTCACTGTTGCATCTTGGCAGGTCCCAAAACTAGCTAGAATACTGGCTTAGGGTTTCCACTGCTGTGAGAGACACCATGACCAAGCATCTCTTAGAAAGGACACATTTAACTGGAGCTGGCTTACAGGTTCAGAGGTTCAGTCCATTATCATCATGGAGGTATGCAGGCAGACATGGTGCTGGAGGAGCTCAGAGTTCTACATCTTGGTCTGCAGGCAGCAGAAAGAGACTAAGTCCCACATTTGGCATGGCCCGAACATATGAGACCTCAAAGCCTGCTCCCACAGTGACACACTTCCTCCAACAAGGCCACTCTTGCTAATAGTGTCACTCCTAATAGTGCCAGACTCTATGGGCCTATGGGAGCCATTTTCTTTCAAACCACTACAAATGCCAAAGCTGTCCCAGAATAATCTGAAGTGTTTTACTAATCCTGAACATAAAGGCATTTACTATTTCTGTTACCAATATAAACACTTTTTAAACTTCCTGGTGCACTGTAATGAGATTAAAAGTAGCCTTGTGGTTTTTGTCACCTAGATAGCTCATCATAGACTTGAACTCACAGACTAACTTCCAGGTCATTATGTTCCTCCCACCTCAGCTGTCTGAACAGTAGGATTACACAGACAACATTTTACTATATTAAGTTTATGTTTGGTGTACCAAAGATTATTTTATATATAAAACTGCAGGTTTTAGAGGAAAGTAAAACTTGGGCTGGAGAGATGGCTCAGCAGTTGAGAGCACTGACTGGTCTTCTAAATGTCCCAAGTTCAATTCCCAGCAACCACATGGTGGCTCAAAGCCATCTGTAATGGGGTCCGATGCCCTCTTCTGGTGTGTCTGAAGACAGCTACAGTGTGTGTGTGTGTGTGTGTGTGTATCTTTAAAAAAAAGAAGAAGAAAGTAAAACTAAATAGTCATATAAGTCATATAATAATGAGGTAAAAATCTAATATGGGGGAAAATTACTTTCTCTGCTATTCTTGTCGTAGGAAGCCTACTGGAGAGCAAGTGCTATCTAATCACAGTGACCCCAGTATTTACCACTGGGCCCGGCAGCCCTGAGTCTATGAAGGCATACCTCAAACAAGCAGGTAGGTCTACCCTTGCTTGCTTTGAAAAATTCTTTTAACATTTCCCAAAACATTTATCACTTTTAAATAAGAATCCTCTATGGAATCCCAGCGCTGGAGATGCAGATGCAGGTGGATCTCTGTGAGTTCCAGACCAGCCTGGTCTAGAGTACATTCCAGAATAGCCAAGGACACACAGAGAAGCCCTGTTTTGAAAACAAAGCAAACAAAACAGCATCCTCATTATGTTAGATAATTCTATCCTAAGGCCCTTTACTGACGAGTATTGATTCCTAACCACGTGCTTCTTAGTTCACAAACGCACTTACTCTCTTCCAGCTCCTTCTAGAGGACCGACTGTTCGGACAAAAAAAGTGGGGAAAAATGAAGCTGTCCTAGAGTGGGACCAACTTCCTGTGGATGTCCAGAACGGATTTATTAGAAACTACTCCATATCTTATAGAACCAGTGTTGGAAAGGAAATGGGTAATAAAATTGTAGTAACTACTAAGAATATGCTACTAACGCTTTCTCTTCAGTTTTTAAATACTTGTTTCTCACATAATGCGTTTGATAGTCTATAGCATCCTTAGCAGACGTCTGCAAATGTCTCATATGTTTATGATGCTATTTTTTAAAAATACTGTATTGTAGGTGTCTTAGGATTTTACTGCTATAAACAGACACCATGACCAAGGCAACTCTTACAAGGACAACATTTAATTGGGGCTGGCTTACAGGTTCAGAGATTCAGTCCATTATCATCAAAGCAGGAGAATGGCAGCATCCAGGCAGGCATGGTGCAGGAGTTGAGAGTTCTACATCTTCACAAAGGCTGCTAGTGGAAGATTAACCTCCAGGCAGCTAGGAAGAGGATCTTAAAGCTCATGCCCACAGTGACACACCTACTCCAGCAAGGCCACAGCTCCTAATAGTGTCACTCCCTGGGCCAAGCATATGCAAATCATCACTAGTAGTAGTGTGGCTGGTAGTGTGGCTCAGAGGTAAAGGCACTTGCCACCAAGCCTGATGACCTCGGTGCAGCCCCTGGGTCTCACAGGGTGGACGGAGGGAGCCGGGAGCAAGTTGTGAATTGATTCCCAAAAGTTGTCCTCTGACCTTCATACATAGACAGACAGACAGATACACACACACGCACACACACACACACGGAGGGAAGTGGAGGTAGAGAATCATCCACACATGGAGTAAATAAGTGTGATTTTTCCAAAGATTTGAACCTTTAAATATACATTTTGTTACATTGTTAAAGAATTTTTGGTTATAAATACTTGCTGGAAAAGTACTAAATATACATTTTGTTACATTGTTAAAGAATTTTTGGTTATACATGCTTGCTGGAAAAGTACCTTTAGTACTTTACAATGCCAAATATAGGACGGATGAATCAAAACATTGGGTAAAAGAACTGTTGTTTCTCCTTCCAGTTGTGCATGTGGATTCTTCTCACACAGAATACACGCTGTCCTCTTTGAGTAGTGATACACTGTACATGGTCCGAATGGCAGCGTACACGGATGAAGGAGGGAAAGATGGGCCGGAATTCACTTTCACAACACCGAAGTTCGGTGAGAAACCGTGAAGCTTTATGTTTGAAGTTCAATCTGACTAGAAATGGGTTTACTGTGCTAAGATGTTGTTTTGAAGGGCACTGGGGACGGAGGCAGCTCAGAGGCAGGAGACTTACCAGCATCAAAGCCATGGTCGATCCTCAGCACGGCTGGGGTGGGTAGACGGCACAACCCACATGCTAATAGATCTGTAATAGTTAATATCTAGAAAAAACGCTGAAAAAAATGGTAAAACTTTAAAAGTATTTTCCTAGTTACAAAAGTAATGTTTATATAGGACACATTTACAGTATATTATAAAGAGGAATGTAAATTTGTTCAAGTTCCGTTCTCAGATATAATCTAGTAGTGTCCCTTTTCCTGCTTACATTTTTAAAATGGATCAGTAATACTAAAACTACTGTATAATTTGACTTTTTGTTGTTGTCGTCGTTGTTACTCATCTGCAGTTTCCATTATAGCTTCCTCGCAGGGCGCGGGAGCCTTACCCACAGACTTAGCGCAGTTGAAGAAATCCTGCCAAAAGTAAATACACTAATCAGTAAATAAGGCAAGTCTAAAGCTATCAGCAGAGGCCGTCTCACCGTTAAAGAAGACTTTGGAAGAGAAAGCTGCAGTTAAGATGTGGAACCTAGGACACAGAAAGCATCTTAGAGAACAGCACAGGGCCCAGGACAGGCACTGGAGATGCAGAGCGTGGCTTAGCAGTTCTGAGAGCAGCTGTATCTGTCAGTCAGCATTAGCACTCAGACGTTTACACTGGAGTGAGTGTGATGGTGTGTGTCTAACAGTGTGAGGAAGGGGGTGAAACAGGAGGATCACCAGTTAAAGCTGGCCTGGGCTGCCTAGGGAGTCTCTGTCTCAAAAATAAAAAACGTAAAAAGCCAGTCAATCATTTATTCCCAAGTGTTGGTCTGATTTCCACTGGCCTTCGTGGGTTGGAGAGTTAGTTACAATGGTATGTGTATGATAGAAATATAAACTAAGTAAACAGTGTGTTTCTTAAGGGTTACTCTCATATTTGTCCTATAAAAGAGTAATGAAAAGGAGTTATCTCCATGATAGCGTACAAGTTTAGCGTATGCCAGAGCCAGTTCAGCCCTCAGCACCAGGGGAGAGGCGGGTGGGAGGAGCTGGAGGAGTTAACCAGAAACAAGCACAGGCAGATCACTTTAGTACATGTCCAACAGCTCTCAGTTAGTCACTCATTTGTTTAAGTCCTGTTTTAAGAGCATGTAGAGATTTGTATGTTATTTAGGAATTTCAGACTTATTTGCATCTTTAAATATTTTATTTATTTGTTTTTGAGGCCGCATCTCTAGTGATAAAATAGCCCAGGCTAAGTCTGGCCTCAGTTCCCACCCCTGCTTTCCCCTCCTGCACACTTGAGAGTGGGCCAGCACCACTGTGCCAGCTCTGCTGCTCCTTAGGTGACTTGTCCTCTTGTGCCATCCTCCTGCCTCCTGAGCACCTCCTTAAGTCCTTGGCCTGCAGCAGACGTGTCATCATTTGATGACTGCTACCAGAGGGAGCTGGGCATGTCTTTTTTCCTCCCTGCCAGTGTGTGCTTTATGTTCATCACGCACCAAGGTTTGCCATGTAAGGACACGTGTCTGCGATCAACAAGGACAGAGAGAGGAAGAAAAGCTACCTCAAAACCTGAAAACCACCAGGGTGGGCCAAAGGAATGTATACTTTGTCAATAATCTACAACCCAGGCACTTGGGAAGAGACAGGACAGCCTGGCTGGGCTCCACGGTGAGTCCAGCCAGCCGGGTACACTGCAGGACACTGTCTGCATAAACAAAAAAATCAAGTGGTGTCCAGTGAACTCAATTACGGTTTTTCCTCTTTTTCTCTGTATTAACAGTTATTTCTTATTATACCCTTTGGTTTTGTAGCTCAAGGAGAAATAGAAGCCATAGTCGTGCCTGTGTGCTTAGCGTTCCTCCTGACAACTCTGCTGGGAGTCTTGTTCTGCTTCAATAAACGAGACCTGTAAGTTGCATGTTACATGCTAGTATGTAACTGTTGGATGTTACAGCTGAGCTCCAGTTGTGCCCGATGCTTGCCCACCTCCCGCACTCATCCCCCTCCTACAAAGCACCCTTGTTCATTTTTAGTCTGTCCTCTCTCAACCTCTGCCCCACACGGACTAGCCTGTTCTCAGGTGTAGCTTTGTCTGATCTAGAATCTCACACGCATAGCATCAGCTGGGTTGCAGACCTCCCACGTTTAGCTATTTTGGAGCTCATTCCTGCCACTGCTTATGTGAAATTCTTTCCCCTTGGTGCTGCTGAATCATGTTCTGTAGTGTGGGTGTATAGGAGAGGTCACAGGTTTCGAATTCTTGCCTGTTGTTTTATAAAACAGCTATGAACATCCACATTTCAAACTCTCTGGGTACATGTTTTTGTGTCTCTCAGATAATCCTGTTGTTAACTTTATCAGAAGCCACTAGAAACAGGCATGTTGCTCTGTGTCAGAGCATTCATATGACATGTGCAAGGCTCTAGGTTCCATGTCCAGCCCCACAAGAAGAGAAAAAATAGTCCCGGGCGTCTCAGCATCTCCGCCATCTTGCAAGTGTCCCACTGTCATTAGCACTTGGGACCTAGGTGCTCCTTCAGTTGGGTTCTTCCCGAGAGTGTGAGCAGGAGAGCAGGACTCTGTTTGGATTTCCATCTCCGACTGCCAGTGCCTCTCTTCACGAGTCACCCAGCCCCAGCCCGTTGTAGTTTATCTGTTAAAGCCGTTTGCCCAGTTATAAATTGGGGTGGGTTTTTTTGTTTGCTGTTTTTTGGTTTGGGGGGGTTTTGTTGTTGTTGTTGTTTTGGTTTTTGCTAATATTGAGTTGTAAATGTTCTTTTTGTTTGGAAACAAACGTTTTTTGGTCAAATACATGTTTTGCAAATTTTGTCCCAGTTTCTGTATTTGGTTTCCTTAACTCTGACTTTGGGGAAGCAGAAGTTTTTAATTGTGAAGTTCCCTTTCCCAGGCGTTTCCTCTGGCTCTTGCATTGTGTACCCTCTTTAAGAAATCTGTGTAACACAGGGGTATGCTTTCTTCTAGAAGTTTAGTAATTTTAGCTCTACCATCTGTAATCCATTCTGAATTAATCTGGGGACATGTTATAAATCAGAGTCAAGTTTCTGCCCCCCACCAATCTAGTTCTGTTGAGGTTGAAAATAGCTTCTTTTCAAATAAATGTTTGTTCCTGATGGTCTACAGTTACTTCTGGGCTCTCATTTCTGCTCCTCTGAACTGTGTATGTTCTTTTTTAATTTTTAATTTTTGGAGATTGGGTTTTATATACCACATTGGTCCTGAACGCCTGTTCTCGCTGCTTCTGCCTCCCGAGTGTTGGGTTTACAACCTGAGGGAGCTTCCACTCTCACCTGGTGCAGCAGTCAGCTCCATGACGTCACGTCTTCTTTGGGAAAACACAAGTTAGCGTATTTTACTTAATGTCCGATAGATAGCACTTTTATCTAATTTTCAGACTGCGTACTTTTAGTTGAAAGTTACATGTCTTTGTACTGTTACATGCAGTTCTACATATGCCTTGCTTCTTTTCCTTTCAGAATTAAAAAACACATCTGGCCTAATGTTCCAGATCCTTCAAAGAGCCATATTGCCCAGTGGTCCCCTCACACCCCCCCAAGGGTAAGATACTGTCTTCTTACTGTTTCTAATATATAGGCTTATGTATTGGGATTCATTGAGAAAAGTTTAACCAAAAGATATATAGGCTGAGTGAAAAGAAAATGGCAGTTGTCAAAATCCTCAGTAATCCCTCTTCATTCTAACACACTGTCTGTCTACGGTAGCGTGTTTGTGCAGACAGTCTTCACATTGCTCCATGCACACAACAGATACTTTGCTGAAAGTGGAAACTGAGGACCCACTACCCAGGGATCTGTGACTGGATATTAAGTCCTGGCTAACGTCTGCCATCCTCATCCTGCAGATGAGCTCTGGAAACCGTCCTAGACTCTTCACACTTAACAGACCCTAAAGCAGAAATTCTCCTATTACTCTAATAACCCTGAACTTAACAAATTATACCTGTAACCTTGTATAGTTTACAAAACCTTGGTTATTCAAGTCCAAGTTTTTAATATTTCCAAGGCTTTTTCTTATCTGTTTAATTCTAGGCTGCCTACTGTAGATAAGGAATATTCAGTACTATTTATAGCCTACTTGCTTACAATGATATTAATTTGGAAACTGGAAATGCAGCCTGATCCAGACTTCTTGGTTTATTTTATTTATCTGCTGGTTACAGAGACTCCTTGAGATTCTCACCCCTGAAAGTCACTAAAAAGTTTCAAAGATGCACAAACCCTTAAAATTTTATATTTATAAAAAAGCTGTAATACAAGTTTCAGAGATGGCTCCGTGGTTAAAAAGCTGAAATATGCCCCCGAGTGATCATTCATTTTCTCTTTCCAGCACAATTTCAACTCCAAAGATCAAATGTACTCAGATGGCAATTTCACTGATGTCAGCGTGGTGGAAATAGAAGCAAACAATAAAAAGCCTTGTCCAGATGACCTGAAGTCCTTGGACCTGTTCAAGAAGGAGAAGATGAGTACAGAAGGGCACAGCAGTGGCATCGGGGGTTCCTCATGCATGTCCTCCTCCAGGCCCAGCATCTCCAGCAATGAGGAGAACGAGTCTGCTCAGAGCACCGCGAGCACCGTGCAGTACTCCACAGTGGTGCACAGCGGCTACAGGCACCAGGTCCCGTCCGTGCAAGTATTCTCAAGGTCCGAGTCCACCCAGCCCCTGCTAGACTCCGAGGAGCGGCCAGAAGACCTGCAGCTGGTTGATAACGTGGACAGCGGGGATGAGATCTTGCCCAGGCAACAGTATTTCAAACAGAACTGCAGTCAGCCTGAAGCCAGTCCAGATATTTCACATTTTGAAAGGTCAAACCAGGTTTCATCGGGCAGCGAGGAGGATTTTGTCAGACTGAAACAGCAGCAGGTTTCAGATCACACTTTGCAGCCCTATGGGTCTGAGCAGCGGAGGCTGTTTCAGGAAGGCTCTGCGGCAGATGCTCTTGGCACAGGGACTGATGGACAGATGGAGAGGTTTGAGTCTGTCGGAATGGAGACAGCGATCGATGAAGAAATTCCCAAGAGTTACTTGCCGCAGACTGTAAGACAAGGCGGCTACATGCCGCAGTGAAGGACGGGCTCCTGTACGGCTTCCGCAGGACCGGCAAAGTAAAGCTAAAACACATGTGACTTCAGATGAGAACTAGTCTTCACTCCCTGAAGATAATCATTGCCTTTAAGGACAGAGTCACAACTGGGCCATCTCTGTTTCCAGAGTGACCGGGATTCTCCTTCAAGCACTACATGAACTGACTTTTTCCTCTGAGTAGCTGGAGGACTCGGCTGTTTCAGGATGTATGCACTGCCGAAAACAAAGTGTGTCTGAGTTTATAAAACTTCTGTTTTGCTACACAGAAAACAGGGGATTTCAATGAGCCATGGCGTCGGTCAGCTGTGCTGGTTTCGGTGAGACTGGTCAGCCAGATGCCAGGAGCAAAGGTCTAAACCCTCCTCAGCCCACAGCATCATTTAAAAGGGCCACGGGGCAGACTCCAGATTGTGTCATCTAGCAAAAGAAAGGGTGGAGTGTGGTCCATTTCTGGTTCCATCAGTTAGAGAATATTGGCCTGCTCCTTGCTGTTGGTATCGATGCTGCCAGTTTTTACTGAAGAAAAGGATGAACTTTAAAGATAAGTAACATAGAAGTACCCATTTTCTTATATTCACCTAAAACCTCACCAAAATCTGCTTATTAGTGACAATGTCTTTCAGAGTCAATTTCATCAACCTTATAGTGGACCGGGCTGGCCTCAAACTCATGGAGGTCTGTCTGCCTCTGCCTCCGGAGTACTGGGATTAAAGGCAATCCACAACTGCTCAACTTAAAAAATTTCTGTTTTTAAAGACTTAAGTTGTTGACATGTTTCTGAACACATATAAACACACTAGGGACAGATGATTCCAGATGTTGGTTGAGGAAGCACTTTATTCAGAATGTCTTCAACTTTAAATTACTTTAATTGACTCCACCTTGTTTTTATTTACAAGAATAGCAAGGTGTTTGCTGAAGGGTGGCATTCCCCAGAGCCTCAGGCAGAGTCCCAGAACATACACACCGATGTCAGCAACCACCACAGTGACAGAAGTCCTCCTACAGGGCTGGCAAAGCCATAAGGGTTTTGTTAGTTTGCTGGGCGGGGATTGAACCCACAGCCTTGTACATGCTAGACACTTACTCTACCACTGAGCTGATCATTTACACATCTCATTATGTTGTCTAGGCTCAAGTGATCCTCCTGTCCCAGCTTCCTGAGTGTCTGGGATTTCGGGTGTGTGCTGCCACACACCCAACCAGGTATTTTTAATATCTGCCATTTATGAGGTAGAGTTTTACACACGATTTAGGACTATCTTAAACCTGTTCCATCCAGTTGCTTTATTAAGGAGTAGTCCAGGCATCCAGTGTTTAACACTAAAGCCATTAATGTATTTGTGCCTAACTTTCCAGTGTGACATGGAGGCAAGGACTAAAGGTAGACACTGGGTGGACAGGAATTGGCTGAGTGCCATTAGTGGCTGATTACCTCCAAGTGTGCCCACAGGAAAAGGATTAAAGTTTCAGAACATGGGCACTTAAATCATTTATAACGGTTTCCACACAGTGGCTGAGGAGGAGTTGCTATGCACTTCGTTGGATGCAGTTTTACCTTTTACTCTCAGAAGGCTGTTTATGTTCTACTTGCTGATGTGTTATCATTTATATTTTTATACTGGGTAATCCTTTCTGAGTTCTGTCACGTGTATGCCCCCCCCCCCCCCCATGAGACAGTACATGCTTCGCTCTGGTATATTCAGTTGCCTTCTTGGCAAAGCCAGCCTGGAATTGCTAAAATGGCGGAAGTGAAGGTAGATTGAAGGACAGGTCCGGGTCAGAGAGACCAGAATTCACACTACAGGGCTGGCACCGTCACCATTCAAGTTGGACGTCAAAGCCTGGTCCCAGTCAGGACTGAGTTTCCTATGTATATGTCTGCCAGGAAATTAACCCTCGCTAAATTTCTCATTTTCTCACAGTAAGCAGTCTAGTTATGTGACTGTATTCATGTTTAGCTGTAACTTTCCTTATATCAAATAGTGGTGCTGTGAACATTGTAGTGTGAAGTCTGTACTGGGCTGGGATAGTAACCCAGTGTGAGTTCAGGAGTGAACATCAAGATCACTGAAGGAAGAACCCCATGGGGGCAAGTCTGCATGTTCAATCCCATACAGGAAGTGTTCCAGTGAGCCAGGACCTCTGCCAGCAGAGAGCGTGTGTGCTCACAGCATGAACACTCATTCAGGAGATGTATAATGGAGCACCTTTCTTTGCTCTGAGAGAGAAAAGCAGTTGTTTTGTTTTTGTTTTTTGTTTTTTGTTCTTCGAGACAGGGTTTCTCTGTGTAGCCCTGGCTGTCCTGGAACTCACTCTGTAGACCAGGCTGGCCTCGAACTCAGAAATCCGCCTGCCTCTGCCTCCCAAGTGCTGGGATTAAAGGCATGCACCACCACTGCCCGGCCTGAAAAACAATTTTAAAATCCATCTTGAATACAGACTTTGCTACAGCATGTTTGAGAATAATCTGGATGCATGTAACTTGTATTTTAGGTAGGCAGAGGAACTAATCCAGCTTCTTTATGTAAAACCAGTCTAATAAAGCTAGTTCTGTACTTGTGCTTTTAGTCTTTCATGTGTAAAAATGTAGTTTAAGGCACATCAGAAAACAGCCTGGCTTGTGGCCAAAACCAGTTCACTGCTTCTAATGCAGTTGCCTCTTTAGGATTCAAAGAAAAAGGAAGGCTTCATGCTGAGTCGCTGTTACAAAGCAAGAGTTTGGATCTTTTACTCACTCAGACATAAAATCTTAGTCCTTTGAAAAGCATGAGTACTCGGGGACACAGAGAAGCAGAAGTAGGAAAAGTGCAACTCCCACCCCCAACCCCCTGCCCCCCCCCCCCCCCTCCCCCCCGGTTCTCCTGTCTTCAGCTCTTTCTGTTTCTGCACAGTTCCTGAGCTGTGTTCATCAGCTCATCCAAGATGTAAGGGTTTTGCTTTTTGTTTTTTTGGTGTTTTGATTTTTCAAGACAGTGTTTCCTCTGTGTGGCCTTTTCTGTCCTGGATCTGCCTGCCTAGTGTGCCATCACTTGTCTGCTGAGACCATAGTTCTTATTGGGAACTTAAAGGGATAAAAAGGTAGAAGGGCTTGTGGGACTGTAGCTTTTGATTTTTTTTTTCTCAACCCTAATTTTAATAATAGTTCTTAAATGCTTTAACCTCCCTTCTAGCCCATCACCCACCAGAGGTAGTAGAAAGGAAAGGTTATTAGGATACAGGGACATGGACCTGTTTAGAAATTGTTCTTTGGAGCAAATCCTGTCTGCATTGTCAGGAAATCAGCAGTTCAGTTCTCAGGTCAGTAATGGCAGCTCTATCCACCCGCAAACACTTCAAGGATACACCAGCAGTCTGGTTCGGTAGTGTTGGGGCAACAGTAGCATGGCCTAGCAGGAATGGCCAGGCCTCAGCCTCAGCACAAGTCAGCAGGAAGAACCAGGAGAAGTTCTCAGCTGAGCCTCTCTCAGCAAAAACGAAGATATGCAAGCAGGCCAAGCTGTCCATTGAATCCTAGAGATACTCCCTCCAAATATCACGAGTCCACAGGTCAGGTCTGGTCTCACCACGTGTCTTGCCTCAGTATGTGAGTCTGTATCAGCTGACATCACTCTGCCAATCAGCCCAAGTGCAAGAAGCAGCCAAAACACCACCACAAGTTTTTTGGTGTGTTTCTCTCTATGGAGTCCCAACAAATGGAGCTCAACGACACATGTGAGGCAAACCAATACAGGTGTGTCAGTAACAAAGAAACTATCACGTGTCCTTTCACATACTTGCTTTAGCAAAACAGCCTTTCACCCGAGTCCACTTCAGCAAAACGTTCCTTCAAGTGTCTGGTTTAACAAAACACTGTCCGACACAAACTGACTTTCCAAAGAACCCTTAAGCTTCCACTTCTTGGGACACTATCAAAGCTGTTAAAAGCAGGACTGCTAACGTACCATTAGACATCACATACTATTTTTAAAGCTGTCTTTTTTTTCTACCCACATAATTAGTTAACTATGGCATAAATTTAGACCTAATAATCAGGCTTCCTCAGTGTTATAGACCTATATTAACCAAGTAGAAAAGCCAGGAGACTATAGCCTATTAAGTTGGTTCTACTGTTTCATGTTACTGAGTTTCTTGTAAAAGCAAGTTCTGAACACAACTTCTGTCTAGTAAAGTTTTTAATGAAATGAGTAGAATCAATAAGCTGCAAAAACAAGTGCAAAGGTCAGTTATTAAAAATAACCTTGGGCTAGCTTTCAGCTCTAGATACTACTGCTAGGTTACTATCCTAGGTAAGATTACATTTTTAAAACGTGCCTTTCTCTGAGTTAGAAAACACACAGCCATCAAACGACAAACTGTATAAATAATTTATAGACAAAACTTTCTCAAGCCAGATGTACTATCTCTCAGGTTCACGGTTTGCTTTCCTGTCACATGCAGATTAGCACATACTCACTCCGTTAAAGATAAAAAGGTGACAGCTAGCTCCAGGTGTTACTCATTCTATACTTTTCTAGGGCTTTTTTGCCGCCTGTAAACTCCCACAAACTGGTCAGTTGGTGTTTTGTTTTGTTTTGTTTTGTTTTGTTTTGTTTTGTTTTAATTAACCAGTTGCCAACACTGGTGAGGGGTTGGGATGAAAATGCACCAGGCTGGTTGGGTAGAGATTCTTAGTCCTGTGTTCACCAGCTTAGCCTGGTAACTACAGTCTGCAAATGCTGTTATATAAATAGAACAATGTGATGTGTCAGAAGTAAAGGGATGTTACAGAGGGGTTTGGAAACTCTGTAGCCTTAATGTTTCTGTGTGATATACTCTAAAACAAGTGCACTTTGCTAGCCTGGTGTGGCAGTAGGCATTAGCTATGGCTCCTTCTTAGGTCTTTGCTCTTAGCTGTGCTCCACGTGAGCACAGCTCTCTCTACGTAGCCTACTGTTTTTGCGCCCCCACCGCCGCCACCCTTGCAGCTTCACATGGGAAGCTTGTGTGTGCGTTACCTCTGTAGTAAGTTGCATGTGCTGGGTATATTAACCACAGCTATCGATCATTTTTATGTTGACCCTGCCGTAAATGTCTTACTGTTATCAACTCTAATCTTTTCAATAAATTTGAGAAAGAAACTGTTGTCTTTTCTGTCTGCAGTCACCGCCATCTGAGTGTCACTGTGTGTGGTGTTTTGTCATTTATCAGTCCTGGTGTTGGTTAACAAGGATCTTAGTCTAGATGATATTTTGTGAGGGTTTTATGACTTGTTAAATGCTCTTTTAGCATAATGCAATAGGAGTTAGAATAAATTGTGACACAGTGTTGGCCTCAATAACAGAAGACATGACAGTAGTTTATAGTTTGCAGATTTACCTCATAAATTCTGGAATTCCAGCTTCTTCTCTCCTAGTGGATTGTCCTCTATGTATTTGCTCAGGGACCAAATATAGAGGCGCTGCACCACCTTGTGGCTGGTCTGTGCCTGTGCTGCTGTAGAATCCATGTTTGCCTCGCCATGAAGCTAAGTCTGCTGGGGTAAGTAAAGGTCTCAGCTACTAAGGGCTTATCTAAACATGGTGGGTCATACCTACAAACTGGTCAAGGAGTGAATCTCACCCCTTCAAATCCATAGTGAGGTTTATACAAAACCTTCACTTTGGAATATTTGGTTAAGTCTCATGTCCACTACAGGCTGTAGAAGCCCAGCTTGCCTTCTAGTGTACAGTCCCCAGCTGATTGCACTGTGTCCCCAGCTGATCGCACTGTGTACATGGATAAAAGTCCTTCCTGCTTTCAGAAGGATTATCATCCTGTTTCCCTAGAGGGAAATGGTTATCCTACTGAGAATTGTACAGCTTCCTACTGCTTGTTTTTTTCTTAAAGGAATATATAAAAATTCTTCCACAAACTACATATGTGCTGTCATACACACACACACACACACGCTATATATATGTTCAGTGTGGGTGTTTGGGTGAGGCTACCACCACAGGAGAATGGGAGGTGTTCTCGGTTCTCCAACATTTTGACTCTGAGAAGGATATTCCAGCATTTGAGGGATGAGTAGACCAAAGGAAATGAGGGACCATTTGGGAATGTTTCTTTGGTCTGGAAAAAGTCTGAAGGGGCTGAGAGCAACAGAAAAATGGACAGCCATGAGGCATGACTGGCCAGTCAGACCAAGACTCCCAAGAAACAAAAGGCAGCCAGCTTGGGGTGAGGGGGCAAACGAGTTGTGAGGCTGTGGATACCTCTAAACAGCTTTCACCACTGGCCCTGTCTCCCGGTCCAGGAAACCCAGCCTCCTCCTCCCTAGGGCAGCACCCAGGAAGGTCTTGGTGTCAGGACCCATGCCGAAGCCAACAAGGCCATCTATAAGAGCTCAAGAGGGTAGAGCTAGCTGTAGGGACCACAGCATGCACCTTAGCCAGAGTGTCTTCACTCACCACTGATGGCAAGGAACTGAGAAATAATAGTCTGCTTCCTCTTTCAGGGAAATTATAATCATGTAGACACACATCTCTCAATTACAGCCATATGGTACACTACACACACACACACACGCACACACGCACACACACACACACACACACCTCCCAAAACTGTAGGCCCCCTCCAAGGTCCTTAGTCCCTTTATCCTGAACAGCCCTATCTCCACTTACAGATGCTGTCAGGGAAAGTGGCATCGCCAGGGTCTGGGATCAAGTAAAATGTGTTCTCAGTGACAACTGGTCCACACCTTCCTGCGTTCAACCCTTTTTAGTCGAAGTCCCACCCCGAAGCTAAAAACAGTGCAAAGCCATACTTAGAGTTGGGGCGTTTGGAAGGTCAGCCAACTTGGTACAACCTTTCAGACACTCACCCGACTTGAGATGGCAAAAACAGAAAACTGCTATTGTTGTTCACAGAGCACTTGCTGTATGTTGAACCCAGCCCAGCACCATCAACACCGGCTTTCATCTCTCAGTCACAGGGGCTCGATTTCCCCACTTTACAGATTCAAAGAAACAAAGTTTGGGGAACAATTACGCCATAGGTGAGGAGGCAGCAAGTCTGAGGCTCATAGATGGGTTAAATCTCAACGCTCCTGCATCAAGCAACTATGGTCTGCCTTAAAACCTGTAGAATGGGCCATTCCGGAACCCAGGGCAAGCATTAGTAAACTAATCTGAAAAAGCTCTGCGTGAACGAACGCGCTCAGTTGAATCTGGCGGCCCGCCCAGGTGTTCTTGTTCCCTACAGCAGAGTTGAAGAGCTGACTGGAGCTTACATACCCTGTGGGCGTGGTCTCAGCAATCGCTGGGCAATCTGCCCCTTGCCTAGGGTGGACATGCTCCAAGGAGCAGTTTCAGAGTCTTCTTTCATGAATCAAGCAGGAGCTGCCCTGCTCAGGACTCTTCCCATCCTACCTTGCTTCTCCCTTTTCCCGTTCCCTAACCCGTTCCATCTGGAGCAGGCCCTTCAGTCACTGAACCTGTATTTGTCTCCTGATTTGTTTCTAGGGAAATTAAGAGACCATCCCCGACATCACTTCTAAAAAAAAAAAAAGCAGCCTTCCAAATTGTGACAGTAGGTAGAGTCTCTACTTTCGATGACAGTGGCCAGATGAACAAAGGAGGGGCCCAGGTGATGATTGTTTGTTTGATGTCACTTGGAATCATCCAAAGTGAAACTCACTGAACCTCAGTTCACCAAACTTCCAGGGCTCATGGAATGCCTGTCCAGGTGCCACATTTAACACCCAGTGGGCCACCGGCTCCATTTGGAAAACTGTCCAGATCCTGTCAGTCTAGCAGCTAACTTCCTGCTTCTATACCTGATACAGCTGAACCCTGACCCATGCCTTCCACCTAAAACCACCTGCCCCTAACAGAATAATAGACACACACACACACACACACACACACACACACACACCCCACTTTGCTTCATAGACTGTGTCTAAGTGATGCTCGCCCCAGAAGGGACTTCTGACTAACCGTTAGTTGGGTGTGTCTGTTTTTAACACTCAGCTCTCATCTGTACATCTGGCACGAGAGGCCATTTCCAAAGCTGTCATGTTTTTCAGGGACCTTTAAAAATATACTTAATGTGAATCAAACAGCTACTGCCTGCAAGCCAAGAAAAAAAAATTACGAAATTGAATGTGTAATAAAACGTAATGTCAGCATCATTCTCTTGGAATTTATAGAAATGCTATTCATTTATGAAGCATTTACAGATGTAATTAGAATTGGTGGCTATTTTGTTCAATTAATAGGAGTCCTAAGCCAGTTTGGTGGTACATACCTGTAATCACAGCATGTTGGACACAAATGTCAGAGGCTAGCAAGTTCACGGTAAGTTCAACACATGAACTGTCTCCAGAAAAAATGTTTTAACACTGATTCCTAAGAACTCATAAACAGTTTCAACTTTCCCTAGTTAGAGTCTCACCCAATACTTAAAAAAAAAAGTAAAACCTTTTAAAAATCTGCCTGTATTTCTTAATTAGAACTTGGGTGGTCCTTGTTATGACATTGGGAGATGTAATACATTTCTAAATTTTTTTCCAACACACACTAAAGTGCTTCTGAAAATGTTACAAGTCAGAATGATTTCTTACAAGTAGTTCAGTCATCACCATCACTTTTGATCAATTTTATTTACATTAAAAATCATAGCTCATAAGAAAACTAGGGTATGGTAAATAATGTGGAGTATTTGCTCAGATATGAAGGAAGAAATTACACAGTATCTCACAGAAACCAAAAGCAAAGTGGAAAATTTATCTCAGTATCTCTTTTATGAGAAGATCCTGATTTTAAAATATGATATATGTATATATTTTCTCTTTTTAATAGTAAATCTTGTTCTTGTTCATTGACAAGTTAAAAATAAGAGTTGTAGCCAAAAGATACATCGTTTAGAGGCTCTACAGAGACCTGGCTGTCCTGTAACTCTGTGTAGATCAGGCGGGCCTCAAACTCACAGAGATCCACCTGCCTCTGTCTGCTAAGTGCTAATATCAAAGTTCTGCACCATCAAGCTCAGTAAACTCTGTTTTTGATAATATGTGGGCTCCCGAGGCACAGGACAGCTCTCAGAGAAACCACCTTTAAAACATGCTACACCAACCTCCACAATGAAAGGAGAGAAAAGTAGCTGGCCATGGAAGTAGGAGTAGGGGCTACAAAGGAAGTCTTTGTTACTTGTGTTACATAGAGCGTTGCAGGCAGAGTATGCATCTTGGTTTGTCATTGAGACCATAATTTAATAATGATGTAGCCTGGGATCGTGATGACCAAGGTATGTAAATGTCCCCAAACCTTTAGTATCCCTTACTTCCTCCCCTCTGTCCCTTTCCTTGTCTGGTCCCAAACTTACATAATTACTATGAATAAGCATGCGAGACCCACTGGACTCCACAAACCTGCCTTTTTTCCCATTCATCAAATTAGCCAAGTGTTGGGAATTGGTTCTGATGCTTTGAATTAATTTGGAATCAGCATGTCCAAACCCTAAGGGTCATTATCCCCAATTGGTTTTTGATCGATCAATAAAGAACCACTGGAGAGGGGTGGAACCTTTAGATTTGCACGGGAAAGGAACTGGGAGAAAGGATGACAGGATCACCATGACTCCGGGGAGAAGGATCACACGTAAGAGCTGCAGGAGAGAAAGCCAACCAGTCATGTGAGAATTCAGGTAAGGAGCCACTGGCTACTTCCCCATTGGGCATGAGGTGGCAGGGGAAGGTTTAGGAGTCTCAGAAGTACCGGAGGGGAGCGTTTGCTAGCAGGGGAAGGTGTAGGAGTCCCAGCTTTTGAGCTAGTCATGGCATGTCAAAAATTAACCAGCACGTGTGCGTGCGTGCTTGCGTGCGTCTTTCATACTTGAATCCAGATTGCTCCTGGGTAGATGTGCGCGCGCAACCCACCGGGAGCCGGAGAGGCTTAGCCCATTACCACTACAGCCAAATCTTGCCTCTGACATACTGTTCGGCTTTTATGGGGACAGTGGTCATCTGTAACCTTAAGTATCCATACTGCTCTGTAGCAGTGAGCCTCAGGTACCAGAGAGCTTGCTCAAGGGACTGTCCTAGGTTCATCCTCTTGGCTTTCCCAGCCATGGACTTCAGGGAGGTTTCAAAGAGCACTCAGGAGGCAAGAATCCTTTGTTCCTCTAGTTTATATAGCCGTTTTTTGTATTAGGTTTTGTTGTTCTTGCTTTTAGTTTTAATTTGGGGTTGGGGAGGACTAATGAGGCACTCTCTTCTAGAAAATGAGAAGGAAATACTGTTCTAAGTATGAGGGCAATTGCCTTTGGGTGGAGCATGCCCATCCCTCCCTCCCTCCTCCCCTCCCCCATGAAGAGATAAAAGGATGTCCCGTGGAGCTAGTCCAGGAGATGTCCCTACTTGTCAGTTAGGAGGCTGTTGCCAAGCTTGTGTAGAAATCAACAGTCAGCCAGTCTGTCATTTTTCCTGGAACTCCTTTTAATTTCCTGGAGGACAAGGCAGCCTGGTGGATAAACATATCTGGGAAGGGGCTGGATACATAGAGATACATGCTGATGCATACAGAAATGTGCAGCCTCGTGGCTAAGTAAACTGTTGGTTTTGAAAGGCCAGCTATATTACTGTGGGTGTGCTCCTTTGAGCTGTTTCCTACAAAAGCAGTTTTGAAGCACAGAAACTAGAGAGGTCCATGTGTCCAGCCATGGTTGTGTGGTTGGTTGGTTGGATGGATGGATGGATGGATGGATGGATGGATGGATGGATGGATGTGTGGGTGGGTGGATGGAATAATTATCGGTTAGTTGATTTTTCTTGTTTCCAGACAGGGACCACTGCATACCCTAGGTTGGCTTCAAACTGTCTGACTGTTGATTTCTACACAAGCTTGGCAACAGCCTCCTAACTGACGAGTAGGGACATCTCCTGGACTAGCTCTACGGGACATCCTTTTATCTTCCTGTCTCCCATGTGCTTTGCTGGGATTACCAGTGTACACCACCACATCTAGCCCATTTCTGGCTTCAGCTCTCCTAGTGCTCTGAATATTTCATTAACTGGGATGTGAGACTGTGTGTCCTATGGGTCATTTGGAATTTTGAATTGAAATCAAAGTACTTAGCCCTGCCCTTGGAGCCGGCATCTCTAGCTCCCTCCCTCATTCCTTTGGTCTTGGAGCCTGCCTAGTAGATGATGTGCAGTCATGCACCCCAGATAAGATTGAAGGCCTATCTCTGCAAAACAAAACTACAGACGTCCTGCTGGGCCTCTGACCTGGTGTGAGCTAAGGAATTTTAGTGGCCTTATTCTAGGTGTGGGTTTTCCAGGTAGGGTGCCAACGATAAGATGAACTCTAGGCTTCAAGCTACATTTAGGCCCAACAGGCTGAGCAAGATGCAACTTTGGGAAAGCAGAGGGACATAGCCCTGATGACATGGTAGAGAGAGGAAGAGGCCACAGCCATGGAAGGAGGACACACTCTAGGAGCTAGGAAAGGCCAGGATGCTTCTCCAGAATGGAACACAGCTTGAACTTTGGCCCAGAGAGACCCAGCTGGGCTTCCAACCTGCACAACTCTAAAAGAGTTAGTTTATGTTGTTTAATTAAATTTATGAAAATGCACTGCAGTAATGAAATAGCTCAGCAGATAAAGGGTTTGCCCTGCAAGCCTGCCATCCTGAGTTCAATCCTTTGAGCCCCCGTGAAGATGAAAGAACAGAAAAGATTCCACAAAGCTGCCTGCTGAAGTCCACACATGTGCTGCAACCCCCACACCCACTACACAGATACATAATAACAGTAGGCTTTGTTCCCTCAAAGGATACTCTCGGACTTAATTATCTGGAGGCACATTGCTTGAGTCAGTAAGTTAGAAGACACTTCACTCCCTTCTACGTTCAGTCATTCATTCTTCATCAGTAAATCTAAAGGGAGTGAGAGGCTGCAGCATGCGGACCCAGAGCTCACAGGAAAGCACCCCTCCTTCGGGAGCCATTTGGGAAGGAAGCAGTTCTGAACTCAGGAAAAGCAATGAGGAGGCTCTGTGAAGTCTCTGCAGGCTGTCCCTGTCACAGGATCAGTAAGGGGGAACCTAAGTACCGCTGAGACAGGTTTGTTCAGAAAAAAATTTTTTTCCAAAAAATGGCAAACATTAGGCATTGTGGAGGGGAAGAGAATAAGAGGTTCCAAGACTCCAAAAATCCAAGTCAGGCGAAAGGAAAAACAGGGAGAGAAAACTCAAGAGAAGAGTTGAGGGGTGTACACATTAAGAGTTTGTACTGGACATATTCATTCTTAGGACAGAAGTCTAGGGAGCAGCTACAAATGTGGGTGCTGGGCTCAGTGGGGAAGAGAGTGAATCTGGAGATTGGGGTGGGGGTGGGGGGCTAGGGACACAGCTACTGCCAAAGCCCAGATGTGGAAGATGGAGAGCCTGGTCCCTGAGCTGTCCATCAGGGCTGAGATCACAGGAGAGCAAGGACAGGTTAGCCAAGGAAGACAGAAATAGAGAGCTGAAGAGTGATTAGGAACACTGGAGAAACTTAAGGAGAGGTGAAGGGGGTGGGGGTTGGGAAGGAGTAGAAAGTGGAACAGAAGAGGAATGGAAGTTGTGTGTGGAACTTGGTTCAACCTTGATGCAAAAGGTCCGTCCTTCTACCAGACTTCCTCTGTCTTACCCAAGTCAGATGCTCATAAAATTGACCTTGCCACAGGACTTCTTGCTGCAGCCATCCTGAGCCCTTCTTAAAGCCTGGATCTTCTCTCACCATCCTTGTGCTGTGAACACCGATGTGGTCCTTCTGCTTCATCGCCTGTCCTGAGGAAGCGTTGCTCTGAGTCAGCTGCCTATGAAAACAGCTCCAGCATCCTGGGAGGCACCGAGGGGAGGGAGGTCTACATCCCCATCAAAAGGAGACCTTCTAGAGCAGTTGTTCTCAACCTGCGGGTCACGACCTTTCACAAACGACCCTTTCACAGGGGTCACATATCAGACATCCTGCATATTAGATATTTACACTATGATTCATTAGAGGTTGCAAAATTACAGTTATGAGGTAGCAACGAATATAATTTAATGGTTGGGGTCACCACAACCTGAGGAGCTGTATTAAAGGGCCGTAGCATTAGGAAGGTTGAGAATCATTGGTTTAAAGGACCCACCCCATCAGTCTCTTCCTCCCCCCCATCAAGCTGTTTCTTCTTCTTTCCCTCCTTCCTCTTTCTTTCTAATAGACTTTCTTAGAAATTGTACAGAAGCACATTTCTATGGATACAATCTGAGATGATCAGACAGTATAACCAGCCTTATCATCACCCCAGACATTTAATGCTTTTGTATTTTAGGAACACCTAAAACTCCTCCTACTATACAAAAGCAGTCAGTCAGAGGCCTGTAGTCAACTCACCACTTCCAAGTCACACAACCCAGGCCACACCCCTTAACCTCTCAGGGCTGCTTGGCATCTCTAACAATGATGCTTTGTTTTCTCACAACAAGGGGTTGAGCAGATTCCCAGAGAGGTGCACAAAACCCCAGCACAGAGTCTGGCAAAAGTAATAGCTGTAACATTAGCCTTTATCACAAAGCAATGAAAGAATGTAGCCAGAGTTTACAGTGGGATTGCTGTGTGTGGTATATGAGGTATTACACCTTGGAAAATGGCTGGCTATTTACCCGATATTTGAGTTTTGCTTTCTATCCCTCTAGAAAGTTCCAGCAAAGTGATTCTTTCTCTACAAAAAACAGCTACCGTGAAAACTGGCCAGACACCCGAAGAACCTGTTATATGGGACAGGGTGTGTGTTAAGCCTCAGCCTGGCCTCTGAGGAGGGTGGTCAGGTGGCTGGATGGGACAGGGTGTGTGTTAAGCCTCAGCCTGGCCTCTGAGGAGGGTGGTAAGGTGGCTGGAAGCCATGAAGACCCAAGAGCTAGATCTTCTCTTTAAGTTGTCATAGGCCTGAGCAAGCCTGTTTAGAGGCAGAGGGAAGGAGTTGACAAGAGACTGGAGGAGGGTCCTGAGCCTGAGGACGATGCAGACTGAATTGTCACCCAGAGACTTCCCCAGGAACCTGATCTAAACATAAAGAGACTGGCTGTTGGCTCAAAGTCAGCGATATGGGTGCAGTGTCATCAGCTAGGACCAGAAAAAGTGAGAACTACAGGGGAACCAGGGAGCTAGAAGTTTAAAGATTTCGGTGGGATCAGAGTGGACAGGAGAGGCAGGAGCGAGGGAGGGAAGGAGGGGGAGGGAAGGGGGAGGGAGGGAGGGAGGGAGGGAGGGAGGGAGGGAGGGAGGGAGGAAGGGAAATAAGGAGAGGGGAGGATGGAGGGAGGAGGGAAGGAAAGAAGGAGGGAGGAGAGAGAGCAGAAGAAAAAGAAAAGGAAAAGAAAAAAGAAAAAGAGACTCTGGAGTAGATGGATTTTGGGCAGGAGGAACAAAGAAAATGGTGACCTAGAGAGTCCTGGTCATCAAGCATTCTTTCCCTTGACCACCACAGGCCCCAATCACTATTCATTCTGTGTGTCCACGCTCGGGAATCATAGCTGTCTTTCTGTGTAGACCAGGCTGGCTTCAGACTTGCAACCCTCCTGCCTCTGCCTCCCAGTACTGGAATTAATGACATGCACCATCATACCTGGCCAGATTTACAGATTAAAGAATAAAAAAGTAGGTGGAGAAAACCCAGGTGGCTGCAGCCGCGCTCCAAGGAGACTGAGAGACCCATGGGGGCTCTGAAGGGTGACGCAGCTGCGGTTAAGGGGTCTACTGAACCCACAACAGTGTCAGGACAACTGATGTAGAGTGAAAAATTATAGATACTGGGTATATAGAATCCTTTTTAGACATATAAAATATTCTTTAGGCTTTCTTTATAAGGACATGGAAAATTTTCTGAGAAACCGAGCCATGAAGCAAGTTAGGAATGTGGAAAGACCAGTCACCATTACTGGAACTGGCCAACCGCAAAGAGAAAGGAAAGAATACAGGTGAGCTAGGTGGAACCAAGCTGAGAACCAAGCTGGTAACCGCAGTGACAGGGCAAGGCCACAGTGACAGGGCAGGACCACATTCTTGAGAAAGATTAGCATACAGAGAGTTTTCACATGACCCTGACTCACGAAGGTTGGGTTCCTTTGGAATGTTCCTCTATTTTTATGTTATGCCACCTTAGCAACCCCTCATCCCCCTCCCCATTCCTTGGTTTGTGGTTTTTCCCTTTAAAAACCCCTCTCAAACTGGCTGTCAGGGTCAATTCAGCTCCTGCATGGGCATACGAATTGACCGGCAGCTAGCTGTCACATGCCCGAATAAACCTCGCTTTTGCTCCGGTTCACGGTGTCTCGAGCATATTACTGGGTGGTCATATTACTGGGTGGTCTTGACTTTCTGAGACTTGAGTGAGGGTCTCCCCTCTGCGGGGGTCTTCACTAAGAAAAGTAAAATGGAGGTCTTATGGAGAGAGGCTTTTCAGAAGTGGATCCAGAAAATGGAACAGGAAGATGGCAGAAGAGAACTGCGTGCAGCAGAGAATGATGAATCTCTTCGCTTGACCACCTCGTCTCAGCCAGCAGGCTGCAAGCACAAAAGTCGTGCCTGGTGGCCGGCACTGACAACAGGGAGATAGTCAAGGCCTGTGCAGGCCAGGTGGACGGCTGTAGCCTGTGCTACTGCAGGAGTCCATGTTAGTGTCTGTGGGCCGGGCTGCTGCAGGGGCCATGTTAATGTGAATGACCTGTGCTGCCACCTTAGGCCGTGTTACCACTGAAGGCCAGGCAGACTCCCATAGTCTGTGCTGCCACCTGAAGCTATGTGTTGATGTCCCTGGTCTGTGCTGCCGCAGAGGGCCATGCTGCAGCAGAGGGCAGTGCTGATGTCCGTGGTCTGAACTGCCACCAGAGATCATGCTGAGGTCGGTGGCTCGTGCATGATGCTGGAGACCATGTGGGCACCTGTGATCTGTGCTGTCCCTAGAAACCATGTGAGAGTCCACGATTCATTCTCACACTGACTGTAGAGGGCAAGAAAGCTACATTTGATTTTGAAGTCATATTGATGACTGCAGACCCAGAGCTGAGAAAGAGGGACATAGAAGGCTTCTGTGACAACCCCTCCCCCACCCGGAACTATCAACCTAGACAAGAAAGCCATGGAAGGGAACTTTTAAAGACTGTGATACAGATGCTGAAGTGTAGCTCACCACAATGGATGGCTTCTGGTGGGGGTGCGGGTGGGGAAGGACTCAGTTTTCTTTAAGGGGCAGGCCACCGGGAGTTTGACCACGCTCCAGCGAGTACATAGACAACACAAACTGGACTTATTTTATTTGGGGGGCAGGGCGGTCACAAGGGTGGGGAGGCAGACCTGGATGTACTGGGAAGTGAAATGGGGTGCATGCTGTGAGATTCCCAAGTAATAAAGATATTATGTTGGGGGAAAATGAAGTAGGTGAAACGGGAGAAGTACAGAATATTATAAAGGTGCTTTTATAACTTTCCATGGATGGTCAAAGTACAAATGTGTTGACAACAAAGACCCTGGGAAGCTCTTCCCATTGCAATAGTGACATTTTTCATCCCCACCCTGCACCACACAGCTCCCATTCATGTCGTAATTACCCAGACACATAATAAATCTGTGGAGCAGTGAGCATGCCCAGCCTCAGGGGACACAGGCCTGTTGTTTTGTGTCGCTGCAGTCATTTGGAACTCTGTGCTGGTTTTGGCTTGCAGATTTTTATTTCTATTTCAAGCCTAGGCTTCAGGACAGTTCTCTCCCATCTTACTCCCATCCACACACTGACTGAACTTGGGAAAGACAAAAGATCCCATGTCTAAAATTGGTAGCATATGCATCCAACCTCCTCTGAAGGACCCTGGGAGGCCCTGCTCAAGCAGCTTTGTCCTTGCCTTCGTTTTTCCTCTACATCCTTCTCAGTATCTCAGGGCAGGTGCCTTGGCCAGGACTGTGCACACAGACCTCAATACAGAGGGGCAGTTGTGGCCTCTGGGCGGTTCCAACATGGACTGGTGCTGTCTGCGCTTCGGCCAAACTGACCCCACTGCAGCGGGAGTGAGGATCTCTAATATTCTCTGCTAGGCTCCATTCCCTCAGATCCGCACACTAAGAGTGCAAAACATCATCACTTCCGAATGACTGGGTATGGATAGGCATCATGACAGTTAACATCCACGTCAAAGAATTAAGAGGAACAAAATCAAGCACGCAGCAGGGAATAGGCGATTGTCAGTGGAAAAGGACAAACTCTCCCTCAGGCATTCCTTGCTAACACCGAAAGTCACTGTAGCCTTTTGAGGTTGTATCAGGCAAGATGTGATCACAAAATCCACAGCAAATCCAATTTTGTAAGCATCCCCAAGTAGATAGGACAAAGGTAAGAAAAATATTTTGAACAAAGATGTCTATTATAGTCGTTCTTTATGCCAAAAAGATGTTCAGCACAACCCTGTTGACTAAAGCAGTGTCTTACACTGCTCAGCATGCAAGCATGTGGAGACCTGCAGTCCTTAGCTGGGAGGCTGGCTGTGCATAGTAGGCAGAGTTTAGCATTGCTGGCTGCTGCCCACTAGATGCCAGTAGCACCCTTCCCAGCCATGACAGTCAAAGCATCTCCAGGCGTTGCTCATCTGTGTGATGTTGGAGGTGGGAGGGAAAATGAACACTGGTTGAGAACAGCCAGTACAGGTGGCAAACAGCCACCAACTCTCCACAGGGTTGGGCAGGGACAGGAAAGGGTAAGGGCTGGGGAACATTGAGTGTGTGCTCTTTTACAGGAGGAAGGCACTCAACAAGAAACCCAGAAAGTGTGTGTATGTATGTATGTATGTATGTATGTATGTATGTATGTGCTTAGAAGTCAGAGGGGGAGGCTTAGTGTCCTTCTTTATGTTATTTCCTTGAGCAATCCTCCTGTCTCCAGCCCCTACATCCCGAGGTTACAAGGTCACCTGCTGATGCCCAGCTTTTTATGTGGATGCCGGGGATTTGAGCTCAGGTTCTCATATTTGCTCAGCAAACACTCTTACTTACTAAGCCACCTCTCAGTTTCTTGGTTTTTATTTTATTAATTTAGAAGCTGATTCAGAGTTAAGACAATGTCGTTTGAGGCTCACACAGGAGCAGATGTCCACAAACCTTCTGCACAGGGCCAGATCTCCAGTCCTAAGTCTTTACCACAGGTACTGAAGTTGTTTTTGGGTAGGTGGGGATGGACTGGCCACAGATAATATGTAAGTGAGGTATGGTCAACCCCGACACTGGCATTAAGCTTTATTTGCAAGCATTGAAATTTTGTACACTTTTCACATCACAAAATGGTATGTGTCCTTTGAATTTTGTTTTTAACCATTTAAAAATGCCAATAATGTTATTTGCTCATAGACCTATACAAACAGCACCTAGGTTGGTCTGAGGAGAGGTGCTGTCTGAGACCTCTGGGCTACAGGGTACCTAGCATCTGCTATACTTACAAATTTAATAAGGAGATAGGTTGGAGACAGTGCTCTGGCTTGGGCTGCAAGGCATTGAGAGGGGTCCTCACTACAGTTCCTTTCTTGCAGTTTCCCTCCCCCCAGCCTCCAGCCCCACTGAACCCCTGTGGGGTCCATACTGCAGGGTTCCTTGTGACACTGCCTCCTGGGATGCCAGAAGGAAAACATTGCTTTTTGGTCTCTGTTCTCTGCTAAGAACAGATCGGGTTCTCCACCATCCTTTAATGTTGTATTCTCTTTTTAGATTTATTTAGTTTATGTATATGGGTGCTTTGCCTGAATGCATGCCTGAACACCGGGAGAGGGCATCAGACCCCATTATAGACAGTTATGAGCTGCCATGGGTGTGCTGGGAATTGAACTCAGGACCTCTGGAAGAACAGCCATTGCTCTAAACCTCTAAGCCATCTCCCCAGCCCCTATTTTTTGCTATTATTGAAAATAAAAGACCATTGATGGCATTAATCTAGATGTTTGTGTGGTTTCCAAGGCCCCACAAAGCTCTTTACCATGAATTTCATAATTTCTTACTGACTTTGCCACTTAATGACTTCTCTGAGTCCTCCCAATGTCCCTTTTCTTTTACAGTAAAGAGAGAAAATGCCAATGGCCTTCTTTACCCACAGAGGCAACGCCTGGTGCAGAGACTAGTTGATCCAGGAGGGGAAGCCATCATGGCCTCTGAGCCTGCATCCTGTGAGTCCACCTGCAGTACTCAGTGTGAAAGGAAAACCCAGCCCTCCTTAGAGTGCTCTGATGGGACCACCACAAAGCCCACCTGGGACAGCACAGGGCCTTCGACCATCCTACTCATCAACGGCAGCAAAGGTAAATTTGGGGCATGCCACAAGAAGGCTGAGAAAGGGAGAAAGAAGTGAAAAGGAGACGTGGAGAGATAGACCTGAGGAGAAGGGAAGTCAGGAGCCTAAAAGGAAAGGGGAAGGGGCAGGGCAGCAGGTGCAAAAGGCAGCCAAGATGCCTCTGGCATCCGTAATCTAGCAGGGCAGGCAGAGGGCATCAGTATCAGCTCTGGGAGCCGTGTGTGTGTGTGTGTGTGTGTGTGTGTGTGTGTGTGTGTGTGTGTGTGTGTGTGTGTGTTGGGAGGTTGTTTCTGTTCTCTCCCCACCCAGACCCCCACTGTTCAAGGATTTTTAGATTCCAAAGCCTTATCATGTCTTCTGAGGCTCTGCCCGCTCCTCTAACCAACCTGGAGTCTGAGATTCCCCTAGCTGGAGGTGTGAGAGTGTCCTTGGCTGTCTCTCCTCAGGCCAAGAGAGAAGGCTGGGCCAGAGCCTCCCCAGTCAGAAATTCTAGGGAGAGCTCAGAGGCGCAGCGGACCCTGGGATCAAATTGCCCGTGTTTTGTTTTGTTTTAAAGTCACTTCCCAAGATTGAAAGCAAGATAAAGGGACCAGAGGTTGGCCCACTGTGTGTGGCCACACAGTTCCCCAGGCCTAAGCATATAAATCCTATGTTCGGCACTTCTGCCAAAGGCTCCTTCTTGTCACAAGCTCTGTGCTTGGCTATAGCAATGGAGCAGAGGTCCTCATAAGACAGCCATAAAGTTGCCAAGTGCTACATCTTACCAGGCCTTGCTCAAGGAAGCCTGGAAGAGGCCCTTTTAGGGTTTGCTCAGTAAGCACTCCTGGTCTCTAAGCCAGTGTGAGTCAGTGTCTCTGAACGAAAGCCACCGAGCACCTTGCTTGGTGTCTTCTCCTACCAGGTATAGCACAAGACAAAGGACGCTGACCTGCTACCTAGCCCACAGTCCATGCCAGTGTCTTACTGGAGGTTTCTGGAATGTCTTGATTTAGCAGCAGTCAATGTACAATAAACTTGGGGAGAGAGGGATGGATAGAACACTTGCCTAGCATAAACAACAAGTCCCTGGGTTCAAGCCCCAACGTTGTAAAAATAAATGTAAGTGGGTGATGAAGAGTCCCAGAAAGGGCATTGTTGAAGACCCTGAGACGGAGCAAAGACTGAGGAGCCTGGCATCCCGTTAGAAATCCACTCTACTCCTGGCCTCTGTGAAGGAGAGGAAGTGTGCAGAGACAGGGAGAGGAAGAGTAGAGATCAGGTTCCTGCCAGAGTCAAGCACCAACGAAACAGCTGTCCTGGGCTCTGAGGGTAGCTTCAGCAATGGCCAGGACATCTTGGTTCCAGGGGATAAGATCTGACGTGTCCACCTGGGGGTCCTTTAAGTTCTGAAGCTGAGCCCTTCTCTCAAGGCCATCATTTCAAGGGGCCTCTGTGAGAGTGCACAGAAGAAAGTAACTTCCTTTTCCCTATAAAGCATTCCATTCTTCCTGGCATAAATCGACATCTGTGTCACCAACTTCTGGGCAGCTAAGCAGCAAACTCAACAGGGAGGGGTCAAAGGAGGCTTCAAGAAGTCTCAGTGTCTTTTCTAGGGAAGAGATCCATTCAGTCTCTGAGGGTTTCTCACCACGGCAGCACTTAGATTTCTCTCTTGCTGTGCTCTGGAATGCTTTCATGTACAAGAAACTCCCTGGTTGTCACTGAATTTTTCAGATACGGATTCTGAGTTTGCTGTTCACAGGGTGGCTCTAGTCCTGGACTCTGACAGGAAGACGGAGGTTGCTTGTCAAATTCTGAGTATGCCTCTTCTGCCATTCCCAAACACTGGCTATGAGAGTCTTCAGAAGCAACCTCACTTAAAACTGAGGGCTTCTTAAAACTTTTCCCTGGGGGACAGTCAGGCCTAGATGGGGAGGTCACATACTCATTCGCCTCTCCTCCCAAAATGCTCTCCTGACCCTTTCCAGCTTCCTCTGTTGAAACTATTTCCAGAAAATTCCCAAAGTTTACTACCAGCTTGTCAATGAGGTCAGCGGGGACAGGACATGGTTTTACGACCCTGTCTTCTGTGTTCCCAGAGTTTTCAGTCTCCTTCATGTTTGACTTCTACAAAAGAGAAAAGGGGACACCCCAGGGGTCGTGTAAGGAGTGCAAATGACTGAGACGAAACATTAGATTTGGGACATAGAAACCCTACCCTTCACATAGCCCCCGCATTGCTCCCTGGTCCAGACAGTGACCAGCTACTTCCTCTGGAGCTTGGCACCGGTGCTCCAGTTCCCGAGGAACAGCTGCCAAAGGCCCACAATCCTTTAAGAGAGCTCAAGGCTATTTTCCTGACCATATTTACAAAACTCCAGGGGAGACGTCTCAGAAGCTTTAGGAAAAGCTGTAAAGGCAAAAGACACCACCAAAAAAAAAATCTAATTTGGCCTCACGACAGGGAAAGGTCTCTGTCATCTTTGTCTCCTGCCAACCTGGTCCAGTGTTTGGTGTACAGTTTGCAATTAAACAGAACATGCTATAGAGGACTGTCCTGCAGACTATTGAAAGCATGTCTTTTCAGCTTAATAAATAGGAGAGCAAAAAGGCCAATATAACAGAAGTGAAGAGAAGGAGGGAACAAAACCAGAGCTCATTATTACAAAAATGCCCATTTTTTTTTTTAAAAAAAAATGCTAAGTTGAAGAAAAAATCTAATGTTTTAAATTCTTGCATTGAGGCCAACCTGAAGAAGGACCTTTAATACTAAGCGGTCTCAGAGCTACATTTGTCTGGGCTGATTTCCACTTAAGGGGGAAGTCATAAGTTAGACACTTTTCAAGTTTCCTATTTAAAAAATATTCTTAAATAGAGGATTTCTACTTGAGAAAAAAATACACCAGGAAACCCTACTGCTAATTAAACAATAACACCTGCCATTGGAGAAATACGTTCAAAGTTGCCTTCGGCTTGCCATTTCCCCCAGTACTGCCATGTCTCTGAGCAGCCCCCCAGATTAATTTGCTCTTGGCTGCTTTTTAAATGACCTCAGAGGTGGCAATCAGGCCCTCTTCCTCCCCATCAGAAAACCAATCTGTGAAATCATTCTTCTTCCATGGTATCCTTACAGGATCACTTCTATGGGAGTAGGGATATATCAGACCCTTGTGAGGGTCTTCCCTTCAATCCAGAGTACAAGGTGGAAGTCACAGTAGGAAGGCTGATTCCATCTGTCCATTCAGCTGTGCCCTGGGACTTTTAGATTTTCAGTTCTTTCTCTGTGAACGTTGGGTAAAGCCTCTCTCGTTCCCATCCATCTGGGCCTCCTCCCCAAGTCAGTCTGTACAATTTCCTGGACAAAACCCAGTAATGTGTACCTTGAAGTCGTCTCCCAGCCATGTGGCTAAACTACTTTCAGCAGGGTTGGGAACGTCAGGACAGCACAGGCGAGTCAATCGGCTGTTAAAAGGAGATTTTAAGAGAGGAGGTGAGTTCAGGACATGATCCATGCATAGTGCATAGCTAACCTAAGGGGAAGGTTTACTACTACTCAAGAAGGGTCTTGTTGGTTTGAATGAGAACAGCCCCCACAGGCTCATGTTAGAATTCTTAGTTCCCAGTTGGTAGAACTGTTTGGGAAGGATTAGGAGGTGTGGCCTTGTAGGAGGAGGTGTGTCCCTGGGAACAAGCCTGGGAGTTTCAAAAGCCCACTCATTCCCAGTTATCTCTGTCTGTCTCATGGTTGTGCCTCAAAGTATGAGCTCTCAGCTACTGCTCCAGAGCCAAACCAGCCTTTTTGCTGCCATTCTCTCTACTGTAATGGTCATGGATGGACTCTAACTCTCTGAAACTGTAAATCTCAAATAAAACTTTATAAGTTGTCTTGTTCATGATGTCTTATCACAGCAATGGAAAATAAACAAGACAGAAGGTAACTGCCCAGCTTTCAATTCAATAAGAGTAAACATCCACACTGGCAGGAAATAGGAAGCAGTTGTCTGTGGGACATATTATATCCTTACCTCCCTTTCTCTATCACCCCCGTATCTCTACCCTGGTCTTGATGTTGGAAACTGCATTACAGTCACTCTTGGCAACTATATTCTCAGGAGCAGTTGATGCACTAACTACCCACACTTCTGCATAGTGTTCCCAAAGTAAGTTCCCAACTTCAGCACCATCACCACCTACTAATCAAAGTACACATTCCTAGTCTTTATCCCAGAACTCTGAGTCAGAAACCCTTGGGGTGTGATCTACTTCTGACATGTGTCTAGATTGAAGACGATTACTGAAGAATACGATGTACAAAAACTCGTGCTGTGACTTGGCTCCAGTATATTGATGGTGATTGATCTTGACATTAGCTTAGTCAACAAATGAAGCCCAGCTGCTGGGCAGAGAAGGGTCACAAGGGCCAGTGTAGAGCACCTTACCAAGAAGGAACACTGAGGCAGACAAAGGTTCACTGAAGGAAGAAATACAAGATGCCCAAGACAAGTGTCCCCACACTGACAAGAGCAGGGAGGACAAACATGCCTGAGGCCAGCCCCCCTAACTCTGAATCATAAAGAACAGATCTGTGCCCTCATCCAGGTAGCTAAGACCCAGGGCTCAGTTTCCTTTCTGCTCCAGCCTCACAGGACGGACATTGGCAGACAGAGCTTATAGGGCAGGTAGCACTCCCTTGGCCTCGGAAGAATCTGGACTTGGTGTACAGACCTGCACACATGTCTTCTCGTTTGTGGGATTCCTCATGAGTCTGAGGGTGTGGCCTTTAATCATTCTCATACATATGGAGCAAATGAATGAATGAATGTGCAGCCCTCCCTGGTGGGGGGGGGGCAGGGTTCCCGCTCACCCCAGGCGCCATGATGGCACCCTACTGCTGATTTTTAAGACATTCGTTGTCAATTATGAACTCACTTTGGCTTTCTAAGACCCCAAGTCACCATTCTGATGCTAAGTAGAAGAAGGCCTCCTCCAACCAGAGATATTAGAAGGACAACTTCAAAGACACCTTTGTGACAAAGAGAAAAAAATACTGTTGTCAGTAAAGTTCTGTGACTCTTTGACAAAAATCAAATATTAACTTTTTTTTTTTAGCTTTTCTTTCTCTTTTTTCTTTAGCAGCATTTCTCATTAATTTCTTATATAAATACAATTTGTTTCTATTGAAACCACTGGGAGTTTGGTTTCCTATCTAGCTGTCCTCTCCCTATACAACATGACAGATATTGATATATTTTCTTTTGTATTATATTTTACTTATACAGAATAATGGGTTGCACTGACATCTTCAAATATTACAAATTATGAACTGATAGATACTGGGTTTGCCAGGGACATCTTCCAACTTCATCCCTTTAATCAGTACGTATTAGCATAACTATTAGCTAGCCATTATTCTGAGAGATAAAACAAATAAGCAAAATATCAGATCATTACTCACATGGTTCATATGTCCTGGGGTAGAAAAACTCACACAATAAACTTTGACAGGTAATCTTTGACTTGTCGATTTGCCTGGACTAAGAGATACCTACAGAATGGTAAATACGTGCTATCGTGTGTCTTTCAGGGTGAATCCAGAGGACTGATATGGGAGAACACTTAGGGGAGGGTCCACCCTGAATGTAGGCAATACCATCTGATAGGCTGGCAATACCATCTGATAGGCTGGCAATACCATCTGATAGGCTGGCAATACCATCTGATAGGCTGGCAGTACCATCTGATAGGCTAGCAATACCATCTGATAGGCTGGCAATACCATCTGATAGGCTGGCAGTACCATCTGATAGGCTGGCAATACCATCTGATAGGCTGGCAATACCACCAGATGGGCTAAAAGTCAAAAAAGAGAAAGAGGGTCAGTGAACCCAAGCTCCTTTCTTCCTGAGCACGAACATTGCTGTGGCCATTTCCCACAGATTTCCCACTTCAGCTTAGCCAGCCTTTGGACACAGACTCACCCTAGCAACTCTGCAGAGAGCATCCAGGCTCCAGCTTTAGATGGGGACTGAATCGTTAACCCCTACTCCTGTTCTAAAGATTCAGATTTCTAAGACTCAGCAGCTACCAGAGTCTCTGCTTTGGCAGCACGGTGAATGCCACGGCTGGAAAACCTAGCTTCCAATCGTGTATACCTTACCAGTTCTGTTCTCCTAGAGAATCCTAAGTAATAGAATTTTAGAAGTAGTATCAAAAAGAATTCCAAGAAGGCAGTGTTAGGCTGCAGAGCAGAACATGTTTTCTGTGTAAAGCCCCATGTCCTGCTCATGGTTTTCAGAGCCATGGTCTACTTTACTCTTCAGGAATATAAATAACAAGAGGCTTTTGAGATGCATCAAGAAGACATTTTTTTGGCTTATAGTAGTTATTGCAAAACTTGTCAGTGTTGCTTTGAATTTTGATTGGTTGGTTGGTTGGCTGATTGATTGAGACAGGGTTTCTCTGTATAGCCCTGGCTGTCCTGGAACTCACTCTGTAGACCAGGCTAGCTTTCTTCTTCCTTTTTCTTTGTCTATTACCCATCTTCAGCTCTCCCATTAAATATCTTCCTGAACCAACCACCATATGAAACTATTATATTTCACATTTTTTGTTATATCTAGCAAATTTGTCTTGCTTTTCATGTTTTCAATGTAAAAGCTGATAAGTTGAAGACACACATCTTTTTTTTTGCAAACAAACAAAACAAAATCCCAGCCACAGATGGTAACATTAAGTCTCTTGTTAGTGACCTTTGATCAACCAGTGTTTTCCTTCCAAGGTTCTATTGCACAAGTCTTGACATTTAGGAACTGGTGTAAGCTCAGGCAACAGCCTTGGACGTGGCTGAGGCTGAAGTTGATGTTATTTGCTTCATTTTAAGATTATTTGAGGCTGCCTATGAGGAAGAATCAAAATGACCACCAGTCTGTCTAACTCGGCCTTCCCTTTGCCAGCTCCTCAGTAACTCCTCATTGCTTATCTTCTGGGAGGGAGAGAGCCAGAGAGAGCAGAAGTCACACTCTGCTGCCCTCTGCTGGCTTTCCTTGCTCCTGACAAATGGCATTTCCAACCCAAGGTAAACTGCAGAATGAGGCCTGAAGCTGGTACTCACTGATTGACTGTGTCTTGAAGTTTATTTTCTTCCCGTTGGCACCTCCAGCTCTGGTGCTGGCCATGACCCAAACAGAATAATAAGTCCTTCGTGTCAGAGACTCCAGGTCATACTGAAGGGCATGGGAGTTAACAGTCTTGGCTGAAAGGAAAAATAGAAGCCGAATAGTACAGCAAGTCAAACTGAAAATGAGCATTAGCGTTGACCCAGGATGCCCTGATCTGTGATTCTAGCTTCTCAACTTCAGTTTAAAACAAGTCCATCAGGATGGATCAATGACCCAAACATAAGAGATAAAAGTATAAAACTCTTCAAAAGCCCAAATAACTAAACCACAACTTTGAATTGTGAGTGTTTTTTTTTTAAAAAATGATACCCAAAATACAAGCAACTACCTAAAATAATATTAAACTGAACTTCATTAAAGTTAAGAAGCTTTTGTTCATCAAAAGACAGTATCAGGACTGAAATAATTGTCTATAAAATTGAAGAAAATATTTGTAAGTCATATATTAGATAAGGAGCTTATACTTACAATACAAGGAACTCATAACCCAAAACTATGAAGACAAACTAATGTTAAAATTGGTGAAGAGGTTATAAGACATTTCTCTGAGGAAGATATGCAAGAGGTCAACAACTACATAAAAGAATGCTTGATATCATTAGTGACTAGGGGAAAAGGCTGTCTAAATGAGATACCCCTTGGAAAACACATGCTGTAAGATTATCCTATTTTAATTTGCAGTGAACCCAAAGCCTTGTGCATGCTAGGTACATGCTGGGGCTCTGAGCTGCCTCCTCAGCCATGATTACTTCTTTGAAATAATCTAAATAGGCAATTTATAGACAGAGTCTGGTAGTTACCGGAAGCTGTAGGAGGAGGGGCTGGGTAGCAACTGATTAAAAGAACACAGAGCTTCCACATGGAGGGGAGAAGAGAGGGGTGGTGATTACACAATTTAGTAAATGTTCTTAAGACCACTGAACGATACACCTTCAAATATTTAGTACCAAGTTTTACATTATGTGTAACAAAATCAAATTTAGCTTAAATGGGAATCAAAGCATAAGCCAGAGCTTAGGATGTCAGAAGATACTGTGGACTCAAAAATAAAGGACCCTGGGCAATGAGCAGTAGAACTCATGCTTTAAAAAGCTCTGCACTAAGACAAGTACCACCAAACAAGGCCTGAACCCACTCTTTAAGATGGGCAGATCCCATCCAAAACAATGGTGGGAAAAGTTCAAGGGGACCCACCCATTCTCTTTGACTAAGCAGGAGAGAGATCACATCAACTCCTCCCAGTCCTCCTCCTTGGGACTCCTTTACACTTTTTCAACTCATGAGGTGGTGCCCTTGGAGCTCTATTTTCAGAGAGGTACAAAGAAGCTAAGTATTTGGATAAGTGTGCAGGTCACCGTCCTGGGAGCCACCTCTGTGTCAACTCTATTCACATCATCTGGGGATGGGGGAGCAAAGGGGTGGCTTGAGTTTGCTCAGCTTGGCCATGTGCACACTTACAGAATTCTTTTCCACCTTCAGCTTGGTAAAATATAGTGTAATTGTTGATAAATCCATTTCTAATATCCTTGGGAATCTCTTTCCATGTGATCGTGGCTGTCTTCAGACCGATGTTCTCCACCCCAGTAACAGGACCTTTTGATGGAGCTTCAGAGGACAGCGAAATTAAAAAAAAAAAAAAATTACCGATTGGACTTCTGGTCTGGGCCCGATCACAAAGCAGATCCCAGGTGGCAGCTTTGTACCCAACCTCACAAAACCCAGAGGAAGCGGGCCTCCCAGGAGCTCTAACCCGGGAAGTATCTCAGGTAAAAATGAATCACCCGTGATGTCTGCTGTTAGAAATTCTAATCCTGATGCTGGCCTCTGGACTTATACTACTCAGACTTTCGATGGGCCATTGACAAGGATATCAAACAGCTAGAGATTGACATCACTAATCTGAAGAAATCCCTCGTTTTGCTGTCTGAAGTGATTTCCAAAAATTGCAATGGACTTTATTGGACTTGATTTACTCTTTTACAATAGAAAAGACTGTGTACAGCTCTTGACTGTGTACAGCCCTTAAAGAAGAACGTTGCTTTTATATAGACAAGACAGGGATGGTTAAAGAGAACATGAAAAAAATCAGAAAAGGCCCTGAGAAAAGACAGAGAGAGAAAGAGAAAGATGAGAGCTGGCACAAGAATTGGTTTTCAACCTCTCCATGGGTGTCAACCCTACTTCCTCCCATCTTGGGACCATTAATTGGGTTATTTTTGCTTATTTCTTTTGGTCCCTGGGCCTTAAATAGGCTAACTTCATGAAACAACAGATAAATAATTTGGTAGCAAAACCTATTCAGATATATTATCATAAGTTAGCTATGGAGGACCACGAGTCTCAAGATGAGGTTGTTACTCTATCCAGGGTGTTCCCAAAACCCATCTCCACCCAACCTAAAAGACGGGACTTCTGCCCCTAGACCAAGCACCCAGAACCCCCTCTGACTGGCGATCTGGATTCTTGCTTAGGCTGCGAGGCTAAGCACTGCAAGGGAATATAAATAAAAGTTAAAAATATCTCTCTGGGTTCCCTGAGGGACAAGTCTGACTGAATAGGGGTTGATGTCAAAAGTATCCCTTCTCCAGGAAAAAGACATTGGGATGGGTATGGCTCTCATGCCTCACTGGACAACAACAGGGGGACTGGAGCCATTACAAGGTCCTCTTCAATTACTGGAGGACAGGCTTCTATCCCTACCTTAGCAAGATTAGAATCACCATGGCCCTTCTATACTTAGAGAAGGGAGGAGATGTCAAGGGCAGCTCTGCTTATACACTGAAGGCCTGAAATCAGCCATAGGCCTAAAATCAGCAATAGGCCTGTCATATATGCAAAGTCTTGGGTCTCTGTGGATAAACACTGAAACAGATGGCTATAAGCTGTTGTAAACAGGCAGCTTTCATGGAAATTTACCACCTGAATAGTCATAGACCTTGTAAATAGGTAGCCTTGGCAGACAATACCAACTTAGATAAGGACAAGTGAATCACAGGCAGAATCATAGTTACCTGTCCCCTGAACCTTCACCCAGCCGATACCATGTTCTGAAAGATATCTATACTCCCCCTGAACACCTACGCTCTGGTGTAATCCCCTTCCCCACATCCTGCCTTTTTGTGTTTATAACTCCTGTGTGAATAAGTAAAAATTACAATTTGATTAAAAAAATAAATATAATAAAAAAATTACCAAGGTTGAATCACACCCCAGAAGATCAACCCCTGCCCTAGAGTTGCTACCATTGTTCAGACAAAAACCACAATGCTGGGGTTGGGATAAGGAGGTTGAAAGGGGGACTGAAGAGTAAACTTGTTCGTAGAGATTGCTTTTCTTCCCCAGTCAGACAAGGAATTTCAAAGCCCCAAGAAAATGTACTTTCCTGTAGCCCCCTCATTCTTAGCACCCAGCTTTCATTCCTGTCTGTAAAGTGTAGCTATGAGCAGTTGAAGACTAACTTCCCTGGCCTATCTTTATACAGCAGGAGACACTTTCCAGTATAGAATCTAGAAGATGCTCATTTCCAAAAGGATAAAGCATGAGTAATATATCTTGCTTATTGTCTCATAAAAGTCACCTGAAAGGATGCAAGATAGCCCAGTGGGGAAGGGACTTGCCGTGAAAGCATGAGGTCATGCAAAAAGCTGGCATGGTGGTCTCTGTTATAAGATCAGAGCTGAAGAGGTGGAGACAGGCGGATCTCTGGGGATTACTGGCCAGCCAATGGGCAGCTAGACTAATGGGCAAGCCCCAGGTCACAGAGAGAAATCTCAAAACATAAACAAGGTAAATAGCTTCTGAGAAATGACAAGTGAGGTTCACTTCTAGCCTTCATACATGTGTACCAAAACACCCATGATCAACATGCACACACACATGTATGCACTCCCAGAGAGTCATTTTTAACATGTGTATGCTTCGTAAATTAATCCTAATTAATGTTAAATTTGGTGACAGCCTCAGTTGCTGTTTTGTTGTGATATTGGGCAAGGGGTTTCAATTCCCCTGTGAGCTTCAATTCCCCATTGTAAAGTGGGAAGTGACTGGATCTGTTGAACTCTTTATATTTACCCACCATTGAAATTAAGTGACTCTATACCCTGGGCCCAAGTGTGTCAAACACACACAGCTGAAGATGAACATTAAGTTGTGGTAGAAATGAGCCTTGAAACAGCCCTGCATCTGAACTTGCAAGACCCGATTGCCTTCCCCCAAAGTTGGTCCACACATACCTTTTTCTTTGGCATAAGCTTGGATTGAATATGGCTCTCCGACTCGGTGTCCTAACACTGGATAAACTGATATATTATAACACGTGAAAGGTTTTAATTTATCTTGAGGAGAGATGGGGAGAGAGAGCTGAGTAAGTACACAGAATAACAGTAGCAAAAAAATGGAGGACTGAGTTGTGACCTAAGACTTACAGAAGCCATTCTGTTTCTCTCTAATGCCTGCTCTTGTTCTGAGATGTTCTAACTCCCAGAACTAAACTGAGACAATTTTAAGGAAATTACAGCTCCATCATGAATGGGGGGAGGGCGTCCTTCCTCCATCAATGATTTTTATCATGTGACTTGGAGACATACTGAATAAAATTTAGCCCTTCTGACAATAGCATATATTCAAGTACCTTGAATTCTAGTTCTCTACCTGTCCACATTCCTTCATAAGGCTTTGTGTTTTGTTTGGGGAGACAACATATCATGATATAGCCCAGGCTAGCCTTAAACTCAGGATCTTCCACTTGCCTCAACCTCCTCCAGAGGGCTGGGATTATAGATATATACCACCACGCAGGGCTCGTGTGTTTCTTAATATAGATGCCACTAAGTACTGGACAACAGTAGAAATGATGAGACTTAAAGGAAAACTCAGCTTATGTCTTATATGGGAAACAGATTTACTGAGGATAGGGGCTAGCTCTTAAGCAGGCCACTAGAATAGAAGGAAATTCCTGAAGTAGGACAAGTGGACCCCAAACTCTGGTGTTACCCTGGACAATCAGGCTCTCCTCTGATGGGTATTAAGATTGTTGGTTTTTGGACAGGATAGGACCACTGCACTCATGAATTCACAGCAGCCGTGCTTGCCTGTACAGATCAAACTGGTCAACATTCCAGCATGAAGTGGGAGGAGCATATGAGAATGAGATCCACCTCTAGCTGAGGCGCTATTATAGGCAGTTGATGGGTGATGGGGTGGGAGAGTCAATTTTCTTCAAGAATGTCCCCCACTCCCCAGTAGGCCAACCACTATCAGTGAGTGGCTCTACATCTATGCCTATATGGACAGCACTAATTCCACTCAGTAGGTTATTTAAAAAAACAAAAATAAAGGGAGGGACAGAAGGTTGGGAGGGGTGGGAAGTAGATCTGGGAGAAGTTAGTTAGATATGGGCAAAATCCATTGTATGTTCATATGAGATTATCAATTTCAAATAACATATTATTTTTAAACCCTTACTTTTTTCTATTAAACTATGATTAGCACTGGCAGGGTAGCTGGTGAACATTGTTATTTCCTGTGTCTCCACTAACATGAGTACATAAGATTATGTTTATTTCCCATCTGGGAACAGGCTTTCTGTGCCAGCTTCGCCTGGGAAATGCTGAGAGCCGAGACAGTTACTAACCGTCTCCAGGGCTGTCCACACAGCCTTCAAAGCTGATCTAAATGAAATCAAACCCCACACCAAGGGAACCTGCAGGCTCTGAGCCAGCTACCTTGCTCAATGGTCCAGTTGGTGACCTGAGACACGGATTCCCAGGAAAGAGCAGGCAACTTTGACCCGGCAGTCTCTGGGAGCCACTCCACTACCCAAGTGTCCACCTCAGGAATGGAGCTCTGCCAGTCCACCACCAGGAGGGGCTCAGCTATGTGGGCCTGCATGCCCTCGATGCACTGGAAGCCTGAGGAGAGGGGAAAAGCACTGGTTCACAAATCAGCCCAAATGTACCAGCCCCACTGGTATCCAGTCATTGCCAAATAGTAAAGGGTCAAAGTTCAAGATCTCCTCTGTAGCTCTGAAAGCTTCCCTTTTGTCCTTGTCTTTTTCCCTTATCCAATATCTCTGATGATTAAATGCCTTTTAAATCTGCTTTAACCTCCCCCAAACTAACAAGATTCCAAAAACAGATCTCACTAGCAGCTAGTATCTGGAGGGACTAGCACCCTACGAGTCCTCTGTAAGTCAAAGTCTCCAAGCAGGAGAGGAAACCTAGCCTCCTCCCTAAATGCTGCAGCTCATGGGTTCCTTTCTCAAACTGGCTCTGCATTTGAGATCCCCATTGCTACTCCCAGAAGCTCAGCCAGGTAATTTGTCAACCTGAAAAGGCAGCTGGGTTGGAGAGGATGAAGGCGAGGCAAGGGCAGAGCCAGGGCAAGAAGCACAGAGCTTGGACATTGGCACTTCTTCCCCAGGGCTCCTGCTGCTTCTCCCCTGCCTTCCCCTGCCCACAGCTGTTATGTGTTGATGAATATTCTCCCAAATGATGCCCCTGCGCTACAGAGAATGACTTTATGTGGAAATGAGACCACAGTAGATGTAGGGTGGATGGCAGGCCCTGCAGTCAGTGTAACTTATGTTCTTATAAGAGACGGAAATTAGGGGAGGGCAAGGCTGGGAAAATGGCTCAGTCAGTAAGGTGCTTAAGACCCAAGCACTAGGAGCTGAGTTTGATCCTCAACATCCACATAAACTTCTGAGTTCAGGGGACTTAGAGGCAGAGACAGGAAGACCCTTGAACCTGCCTCCTTACCGTTCAGTAAAGAGTAAAGAGGACATGCCTCTTGCAGAAGACTGGAGTTGGGTTCCCAGCACCCATGTTGGATGTTCATAAGTGCCTGTAACTTAAGCTTCAGGGAGAGCCATTGCCTCTGGCCTCCATGGACAATTACACTCACAAGCACATACAGACACACATAATTTAAAATAAGAAAAATAAATCTAGAAGGGTGTGGCGATACATGTCTTTAACCCCAGCATTTGGAAATTCCAACACAGCAGGGTAACAAAGAGGATATCTCAACATACACACACACACACATGCGCACACACACACATGCACACACACACACATGCATACACACATGCACACACACATGCACACACACATGCATATACACATGCACATACACATGCACACACACATGCACACACACACATGCATACACACATGCACACACACATGCATATACACATTCACATACACATGCACACACACATGCATGCACACACAGACTAGCATGCATGCAAGCATGTACGTACGCAGAAACATACATGAGTGTGCATACACACACACACCTACTTAAAAATTAAGGTGGAGAACAATTGAAGAAGACAGCTGATGTCTGCCTCTGGCCTCCATACATGTGCACAAATTAATATGTGCACAGAAACCACACACAAAAGAAAAAGAACGATAAGAAAGGAAACAAGCAATCGGAGAGGGAGAGAGGAAGAAGTTGGAGATATTCGAGCTGCCCCAAGCCAGGGTCTAGGGCCACAAGAAGTATGAAAAGGTTGAAGAGGATCCTCCTGTAGAGACTCTGGTGGGGGGAGCATGGTCCAGTCCACAACTTGCTTTCCTGTACTTCTAACCTCCAGAACCACGGGACAGTGTGTTTCTGTTGTTTGAGACCACCCAGCTGCTGGTGGTTCACAGCAGTAGCCTTAGGACAGGAAGATAGTACTTTTGCTTAATTAGCCTCTGGCCTGTGTCCTCCATTTCCTCCTCTGGTCTCCTGGAGGTACTTTATTAGCAAGTGACCTGGCAAGGACTCGTGCCCTGAAGATGATGAGCACACCTCCAGTCCTCACAGTCCTCCAGCTCACCAATCCTGGAGCTCTGAGAGTGGAAGAGCCAGGTCTAACATGCCAGGTGTGCTGCAGGGTCTGGGAAGAAGATCATGAGGAGGTCGGAAAGGAGCCCAGAAACTATGAATCAGCCATACAAGAGGGAACCCTCATTAAGGAAGCGCTAAGAGAAAAGCTTCTAAATCATCCTACTGAATAAAGACTAATCACCACTCTTCATCAAGAACACCTTGGGCACTTGCTCCTAAAAGACTCTGGAGAGGAAGAGGATACATGATCAGCCCTGGAGGCAGGGAAGAAGTCTGACTGTGAACATCTGTTATGCCTTGTGATGGTCATGAAGACCACCACCCTAGATCTGCCCAATACTGTTCTCAGGGCCAGTTCAGTCTGACCTTCAACTCTCTCCCTGATGCAGTCCCCACTGTTCCTCAGGCCAACTCACCGTACAAGTGGCTTTGGTTCTCCACATCCTGTACCAGACTAGTCCTACCTGTGACTGAAGACACATAAATTTCAAGAAGTTCAACAGTAGAGAGACCCTGAAGGGTTACTTTACTTTAAAGATGATGCCCACAGAGGCAAATAACGATCTTGGCTTGCACAGCATCTATGATCAGAATTCCAAGTCACATATTGTGGTGAGAATTTTGGTTTCTTTAAAAACCCAGTTATGTTATGTGACTATGGCTCTGTTTTAATCCCAGGCATGGGGAATGGGACTGCTTCAGAATATCCATGCCACTGTGATTGTCTCATGCTCTAGGAGAGGCTCTAGATTTTTGCCAGCTGCAGATAGTTTATGTTTAGAATTCTGGGGACTCAAGAGGTCATAAATTCAAGAGCCCAGGAAGGGCCTGTGGCAGCTACTGCTCCCTCTGCTGCTGGTGACTCCTGCTGCTGCTTTTGCTATTGCTGGATTGCTAGCTGGTGGTTGGAGATGTTCTGATGACAACGACTGGACTTGCTCTAGAGTACTCAATGCCCCTAATCAGCAGGAAGTAGTCTAAAGAGGTCTATGCCCCCTTTCTCCTCCAACCTTCTTTCTCTCTGATCCAGTGTTAGGGAGTTGGAAAAGGTTGGGGTGGAATAAGGGTCAGAAAGGTGGTAGAGATAAGAACCCAATAAAGTAATCAAAAGCCTAGCTACACATTATGAACACTAATTCTAAGATAAATATATTATACCAGTTTAGTTCATGCAGATCTGGGTTGAGATTGCACTGGAAATATCTTATACAAATCACGTCCATCATGTAGAAGACAGACCTAACAGGATCTGCTTCTTGGGTCATTTCAAGGATGAGACAAGCCATACCTTGTCACAATGCCTAACAATGCCTAATGTACAACACAACATGTGACGGTCATATTGACTCAGTGAGAGTTAAGTTAATGGCACTATTATTACTTAACTCTTTCCTACCTGGTTTTACTTTATTAAACAAAATTCTGTAGAGTCTCACAGTTCTCTGGTAAATTATGATAAACACTGAACAAGTAGCCAGAGGTATAATGGACATTATGTTTCCCTGTGTCTCCATTAACATGTGTGGATGTTGGCGACCCTGGACCACCATCCCAGCTAACAAAGTTGCTTAATGAATTGCCTTAATGAGAAACTGTCTCTTTTGGGAGAATCTGACCTTCAGCTAAGAAAGAATTTCCTGTTCTTAGAGAACTGTTGCCCCGGGACATTCCGGAAAAAACCACAGAATGCTTTGCTGGATGACTGACCTTATCTATCTATAGTTGATAGAGTCCCCATCCTGTTCTTTGTCCCCCTTCCTCCTTTGCCTAGAGTATATCTTGTAAGCCGCTTCCACATTAAAGTAGACCTTGACAAGTAGCCATTTGCTTGGTCTTGTTCTCTCTCTCGCCCATGTTCCTTTCAGGTGAGGTCCCCCTCGACCCCCACGAAAAACTGGGCCTGCGGATCGGGTCATGTAGATAATGCCTTTCGACACACATAGGTACTGTATCAAATATCTGCTGTCGTCAGTGGTCACTGATACTGAAAAAGGATGACCTAAGCTCTTCTAAGGCAATCTTCTGCAAGCTTCCTCTATAAAGAGCTAGACTGTAAGCATTGTAATGTTCAGAGCTGACACAGTCTCTATCACAATCACTCATTACATGACTGTTGTGCAAAGAAGCCACAGAGCACATGAAAAGATGTACATGACAATATTTTAAAAGTTCACTTGCAAAACAAAAATGCATTGGGCCCGATTTAGCCCAGACCTTGTCTAGGACCATTATAGGTAATAGTTTCAATACAAAATTAAAAGAAAAATCCTAAGTGAATTTAGCATCATTTTAAAGTATATTTTATAGTATTTTTAAGTTGACAAGTCATACCTAGTAGAAATATAATTAACCGGAACTCTATTAAGAATGACAGTAAGCTACTGTAACCTAGTATCTAAGTGGTAGAGAGCTTGGCTGTACAACAAGTATAAGGTTCTCAGTTTAATCCCCAGCATGAGAGGGGCTCAGAGGACCGAGACACACAGAGAGACCGAACAATGAAAATAGAACTAGGGCTGTGACTCAATCAGTGGAGAGCTTCCCTAGCACAGTGAAGCCCTGGGTTCAATCTGTAGCACAGCATAACTCTGAAATGCTTGTACACTTGGGCAACAGACACGAGGATCAGAAACCCAAGGTCATCCTTCGACTCATGGTGAGTTTGAGGCCAGCCCAGTTACATGAGACCCTGTCTCAAAACAAACAAAAGGAACGGTGATCAACACCAGACAAAACATTTCCACAGAGAATCTCGTTTATCATGCACAACAGTTTTGTGAGATAGATGTATTACATAAGAGGTTCGGTTTACAAGCATCTTACGGGGTTAGCTAGCTCGCCCAATGGGAGTGGTATCTTGTGGGAGAGCAAAGATTTGAACCCAGGGCTGCTGGACTCCAAGGACCACACTTCCACTCTCTGTTGTCTCTTGCTTCCCATTACAGGGCAATAGTGGGAACTGAGATTAATTGCTTTCGGCAGTACCTCTATTTAACAAAGAATATCTATTCCAACCGCATGTCATTTGTTTCAACGTCACTAGACTCTTAGACCCAGGAACTAGGATGTTAGGGACACTGACTCTAAACACAAAATTATGAGCCTCCCAGAATTCTAAAATAAAGGCAGAAGAGGGTTAGGTTTAAGAGAGGAGAAGGGGAGAAGGACAGACAGCGAAGTATAGAGCTGGTTGTACAGATGCCTGAACCAGGCCGGGCTAAGCAAATAGAGATATTAGTCAGAGAGAAGAGCGCCTTGATGTCTGTGCCAGCTGCTATGTTATTTGACATTCAGAAAATTATAATTAAAAAAAAAAGAAAAGAAAGCCCGGCAAACAAACAAACCCTGCCCTCTGGGCCCACAACCAAGTGCAGTTGGACAATATACCTCAGGGGAGGGCAGAAGAAGAAGGAAACTCTAATTTCGGCAAGTAAGGGGGTGAGGATGGAGAGGGTGGATCTGGGAGGAGTTAGGAGAAGATGATATGCTCAAAATGCATTGTGTGAAATTCTTAAGTATTAATAATGGAAGTACTGTTTTTTAAAAAGTACTGTTTTCATGGGGTATGTATCCTCTTGAGAAAAGTTGAGGGGGAGGGAGGGAAAAAGAAGAAGAGGAGGAGGAAGAAGAAGAAAGGAAAAAAATTAAGTTCAATTGACAAAGTAGAAACCCAAGGATGAAAAGCTCTGTGCAGACAGCGGAGTCCCATTTATTGCTTGCAAGTATTAAACACAAACCCAGAGGTGAAGGGGCTGAGGACAACGCTCCTCGGGGGGTAAAGTGCTGCTGCACAAGCATGCACAGCCAGGTTTAGGTCCTAGTGACCACATAAAACTCCAAACATGGCGGCACACGCCTGTAATCACTGCAGGGAGGGAGACAGGAGGGCCCCAGCAAGCTTCCTGCCAGGCCGTTTAGTCAATCGGTGAAGCGTGTTCAATGAGAGACCCTAGCCTAAAAATAAGGTGGAGAGTGTTAGAGGAGACATCCAATATCAAGCTCTGGGCTCCACAGTGGTGACACACAGACACACAGACACAAACACACGCACAAACATGGCACAGCATTCATACACATACATATACACACAACATAGCACTCTCACACACAAAACACAGCACATGTATATATACACACAAGACATACATGACACAGCACTGACACACACAACATAGCATACACACACATACACATATACAGCACAGCACACACATATGTACAACACACACATGACACAGCACTCACACACATACACATGACACAGCACTCACACACATACACACATATGACACAGTTACGCACAGCACACACACACACACACACACACACACACACACACACACCCCACAGCATTCTCACACAATCCAAGAAGGCTTTTTAGTCCAAAACAAACAGTAAGGTTTGCCACTTTGCCTGGGTTCAGTAATGTCCAATGTGCGGACTCAGTAGATGCCAGGCATGGTGGCTGATGTCAGCAGTACCATCACTTGTGAGTCTGAAGCCGAACTGGCTGTAAGTTAGAGGGCAGCTCTGGGTGGGATCTCTTCTCAAAAAAAAAAAAAACCTTAACAGCAATTTATTGGCAAATCTATACATATACAAGGGGTTTTCCTAGCCGGGCAGTCAGACAGAAAGGAGGAAAGACAGAAACCAGGACAAGGAACACTAAACCATAGCTGGGACACAGGGACATCTGGGAAGGACAGAGTTCAGGAGAGGACACGGTTTTGATAACACTGGTCTTGAATATGACTATTTTTTGTGGCTCAACCCAGCATTCAAGCATTTGGTCCAGAGCCAACAGAAGCAGCAAGCAGAGCCTCAAGGCTGACTGCACTGTGTGACTGGTTTTTAACTCTTAGCACTGGCTCTATTCCATAGGAACTGTAATTTTGAGTGGAAGGGCTTGTTAAGCAGATCTGTATCCCCCCACAACAACCTAAAGAGCACCATGTTCCTCCCTCTTCAATCCAATTAAAGACAAACAGCTACCCTGAGGACAGAGACCACTCTTTCTTTAACCAGATGGGACTACATATTGAGCAAGAGGTACCTACTCTCCTCACGAACATCTGGGATCCTCAGCACGGCCTCTTGGGACTTGCCAAGAGAATTAAAAGAAGTCACAGAAACATGGTGTGTCTGGTTCATCAGAAGCAGTTCATACTGCTGGGTAGTGATATTGTTTATCTCTGTGAGGATAGTGCTGTTCTCTGCAGAGTACTGTATGTTGTAGCCAAGCGTTCTCTCCAAGACTGGGGCTCCTCTTGCCTTCTGTATCCAAAGAAAACAGAAGTTATTGCCAATACCAGAAAGAGAAAAGCACGGAGACAATGATAAATGGAGAGATGTCACGTTAGCCATCAGACGCTAAGCTACAAGCAATTATCTTTCCAACACAAATGTTTGCTGGCGGGTGATGTTAACCCTTCAAGTGCCAGAAGAGATTATCTATACCAAACGGTAACTTGATATCTGCTCTTAATACGAGTCCAGTTTCATTGGGCCAAGCTGGTGTGGGCAAGCCACCTCTAATTCCATCTGTGTCTTTTCTTCTATCATGTATGGGCAGGGGTGTAAAATCTAGAGTCAAGGCATTTATTTCTGGGCCAAAGCCAAGTTCAAAGTCATCAAAGGTTGGTGAGTAGCTGTGCCTTTATCTTTAATTTCTATAGTTTCCTTCTAAAGGGAGATTGTTGTGTCCTGGGCATGATGTCCAGCTAGGTAATCCAGCTAAAGGGACTAAAATACTCAGGGTTTCCATGCCAATCCTCTTAGCAGGGAAACCCAAAGTGAAACCCCAGAAACCCTGACCCAGATTCTTATTTCTAGTCTTGACCTTAGACCCACTGACCAGATGTTTTGTCTAGGAGTAAGCATGCTGAGTATTTCTTGGGAATTATGGGGACTCCCAGTTTTTCGATATCTATTACTCATTGCAAACGTACGAGGAACAGGATGAGTGGGTGTGTGGTCAGATAGAGCTTTCATTCACTGTGACCCAGTGCCATCCTAGTCCAGGAATTTCCCTTTCAATGGCCAGAGGAATAAAAGACCAGCTGGAACCTGTCTAATGTCTAGACTAGAGGTGCGCACAACAATTCCTTATCTCTCCTCTTTTGTCTTTTGCTGATATGTAGTTCATATTTTTTTTAAAAATTGCTGGATGTTATTATTTATTCATTTTCAGTGCTGGAAATCATGCCCACAGCCTTACCAATGCTAGGCAAGCACTCTACCACTGAGCCTATCAAATTCAGTACTTAAATGTGTACAAGTCAGTGGTTCTCAAGTCAGTCACAAACTCTCACATCCTTAACCACCATCGAACTTTTGAGTCTTTTAGTGACTGCTTTGCTAAATAACTTGAATTCTTAGGAAATGTATAAGGATGGTGGCAGTTCATGCCTTTAATCCCAGCCCTCTGGAGGCAGAGGCAAATGATCTCTGAGTTCAAGGACAGCCTAGTCTACAGAGTGGCTTCCAGGACAGCTAGGGATATGCAGAGAACCCCTATCTCAAAAAGCAAAAACAAAACAAACCCCCCCCAAACAAAATAAAACAAGCAGAAAATCACTGTCTCCTGGGGCACAGAGGCGGAGGCAGGTGGTGAAGTCTGGTCACTTACTTCTCAGGCTGGCCTGCTGGACTCTTCCCACAGCACAGCAAGATTAATATTCTCAATGTCCCTGGCTGTGCTTTCCTATGTCCCTGCCTCTGTCCAAGGAGACAGACAAACCAAAGCTAACCCTGAGATAACTGGTTTTGGGGATGTCACTTAGCAAGTCAGGGTGATGTCTCCACTCAAAAGGACTTAAGTTGCCAAACTTGAGCAAACAGATTATTTCTTGATAGCTCTGGAGATATACAATTGAGTCCAAATAGCTGTTGCTGCTTTTGCTTTTTCTCTTTTCTTCTTTCTTCTTCCTTCTTTCTTCTTCCTTCTTCTTCTCCTTCTTCTTCTCCTTCTCCTCTTCCTCCTCCTCCTCCTTCTTCTTCTTTTCTTGTTCCCTTTAACTTCTCATTTTTCTCTTCTGTTTCCTATAAGTTTTCCTCTAATTACCCCCTTTCCTTTCCTTTTTTCCTTTCTTTTTTCCTTTTTCCTTTCCTTTCCTTCCTTCTTTTCTTTCCTTTTCTTTTTCCTTGCCTTTCCTTTCCTCTCCTTTCTTCTCCTTTCTCCTCTTCTTTCTCCTCTCCTCTCCTCCCCCTCATCTCCCTCCTCCCCTTCTCCTCCTCCTTCCCCTCCTCCCCTCCTCCTCTCCCCTTCCCTTCCCTTTTCTGTTTACCTCTTTGCTCTCCCTTTCTTCCCTCTTTCTTTCTTCCCTCTTTTTCTTTCTTCCCTCTTTTTCTTTCTTCCCCCTTTTTCTTTCTTCCTTCCTTCCTTTCTCTCTCTCTCTCTCTCTCTCTCTCCCTCTCTTTCTTTCTTTCTTTCTTTCTTTTTTTTTTTTTTTTGGTTTTTCGAGACAGGGTTTCTCTGTATAGCCCTGGCTGTCCTGGAACTCACTCTGTAGACCAGGCTGGCCTCGAACTCAGAAATCCGCCTGCCTCTGCCTCCCAAGTGCTGGGATTAAAGGCGTGCGCCACCACTGCCCGGCTCTTTCTTTCTTTCTTTCTTTCTTTCTTTCTTTCTTTCTTTCTTTCTTTCTTTCTTTCTTTCTTATTAGTTCTTCCTTCTCCCCTTCCCTGTATCACCTACCATCTTCTCTTTTTCCCTCAGGCCCATAATTTCACCCTAGAAAGGGTCATGGGAACACCTCTCCTGCCATGTACACAATACTATCCTACTACTTAAAGGAACATACATGTCAAATATATTGGTAATGGCAGATGACTTGACTCCCGGGGATGTCGATGACCCCAAACAGTGCTCCTTGTAGGTTTAAGAATGAAGCTGAAAAAATTCACAATGGACTCTAGGGTATGGCAGCTTCTTTTGGAAGGCCACAAAGCATCCTGTGGTTGTACTTTGCTACTGCTCCAAGTATTAATAAGTCAGATCAAAGAAAGCAGCTGGTGTGTAATGTGTACTTCAGCGGTCTACAGGGTAACCTATGGGGGAGTTTCTGACCTATACAACAACTGAAAGCTTTGAGACTACCACAAAGCCCTATAGAAAGGGAAAGCTAGGAGATAAAACATCAAGGATTACAGAGTGAAAGAGATCAAAGGTCTTACCAGGGGGTCAGGTTAAGTAAGACAAAGGGAGCTCACCTTCCACAGCAATAACACTTTCCTGTCTCCATTCACATCTGCCGGTTCCAGAATTCTCCACAGGTCCAGGACTTGTGGAACTGAAAAGAACAAAAGGAAGTCCATGACTGACAGAAGAGGGTTACAGCAGTAGATGGATATGCACCAAGTCATGGGATACCCTGCCTTGGAAAGGAGATGCTTGATGGGACCAGTAAGGCAGAGAGGAGGAAGTTATTATTTCTTCTAGTTCAGCGAGCTGCCATCTGCTGACTAACACAGACCAGCTCCTAAATCTTGAATCTTGAAATGCCCAACAAGGTCTTCATTTTGTAGTTGAGTGACTGGAACCAACCATATTTCAAAATAAAAGTATATTGGTCTGATAACTTAATAATAATATAAGGGGGTAAAGTATATTCTACTGGAATACACCTGGTCTCCTAAAGTTGGATGGATATGCACCATACTATGCCCTCTGAGATTTGACACCTGTATACATTAGTACAGTAGCCCTTCCATCTGTAACCAGACACATACTAGAAGTACTACTGATGACCAATAGTGGCTATAGCTAACTTCTAGCAAGGACCACTGCACTAAGTGTTTTACCTAGATGAGCTCATTTAATCCCTACAACCCTATCACTGTGGGGATTTGACATTACTATCCTCATAGAGAAAGTATATTATCCAGTTATACAAGCTTTTAAGTAATTCAGCCAGGATTTAAATCTAAGCACATTAGTACCATATGGATAGATAATTAAATCCTTAAATACAGGTAGCTAGTTCTAATCATCAATAGGTTGAAAGAAAAAAAAAGATATTTCAATTTGGCTTAGAATTTTTCAAATAATTTTAAGGTTTGAGATTGTGTGAATTAGATAACTAGCATTCCATTATGAAATAGGAACTAGTTGGTTTGTGAGCTGGAAAACAAGACCTTAGGACTTCCTGGGGTTTAGGTCATCCACCCATCCATCCACTGCCCCCTTCTCAGATCCCAAAAAAGAATGAAGACAAACAAGAGCAGAAGGAATGTCCCACTCAGAGCCAGAGTTCTCGGGGTGATTCATTAGGAGCTGGTCTGTGTTAGTCAGCAGATGGCGGCTCACTGAACTAGAAGAAATAATAACTTATAGTGCTGACAGCAAAGACTGCTGAGGACAGTGACACGAGGACATCCTGGACTGAGAAGCATGTGCATCTGGAGACTGAGCCATGTTAGCGCCATAAAAAAAAATATGAGAGCCACAGCAAGATCTGGACAAGCTACAACCACACTCCAAATATCATTTCATCACTAAATTGCCTGGTGAAAGGTGTCATTGAGGAAGAGGACAGTTTGGGTAAGGATGTGAGGTTCATTCTGGTATTTTTACAGAGAGAGCTCAACTCAATCACAGTGCTGACTATCCCAGTACCATTTGGTCATTTCTTATTGTACACTTTATATGCAGTTTTATACCTATAGATATTCATATCACTTAAGCAGCTAGAGAGGGTGTTTGTAGAATGTATTCCCAATGCATATAATTTTAATCAAAATTTTTATTTTGTTTGTATTGCCATCACCATGTGTTAGGTTTGGTCCTAACACTTTAGCATGTGATTTTGGGTTTTCTGTGGTCTCTTCCCCACATTACCAGACCATGGCATGTGAGAATCTCAGATGAGAAGGATACCCAATTCCATAACTGATGCATAAAGCTACATCCATGAAGAGAAAGTTACAGGCTAAGTTGGAATACCTCCAATGGGGAATACAAATTCAGAAGGTATCAGACAGGTTCCTGAATCTAACAAAAAGGTTGAATGTGACAAATATTTAATATTTCCAAGTTGGTCTTCTGGAAACTCAGTCAGGAACAGGAAGAAATAAATTCCTGGACCAGGAGTATGGAAGTTGATTCCGGAGACCAGCTATGGGAGTTGGTTTGTGCACCCCATTTCTTTCCTTCCTTTGCTGTCATTAAAAATCGGACCTATTTTCTTGTATTATCTCTACCTTACCATACTTAGGAGCCATTCTTAAGGTTTAAGATGTATAGCTTTGACTTATCATAGGATGCCTTCCAAGGAAATGATGCCATTTCTTCTAGAGTCTAAGAATCTCCCAAGAGTATGAGAGATGAGGTCTTATATCTCTGGGTACATAAAACTGCTACAGTAACTTAGGCATCTGAGGAGAATAGCTCATTCCCAGGGGCTTAGCAGAGACCACTAATGTTTATGGTGAGCGGGGTCCTCCAGATACTTTAGGACCTGGTTTCCCAAGAATTCACAAATCCTAATCCCATGTGTCAAAACCACTAAGGTAGACCCAGGAAGCCCTCCACCAGAATTAGCAGATGAAGAATAGTAGGGAGGGGGGCTTGCCTTCCTCCATAGTCATTCTGGTTGCTTCTTTGCTCCACTTGCTCCAATATCTTGACTCACTGAACCTGAATCGTAGAGCCAGGACATATTCTGTGAAAGCCTGAAGCCCTGTGAGGTTGTAGACCCGTCCATGATCCTTGAAATTGACTTCCATCTGTAAGACAGAATGGATTCAAGCAGAAATGGAGACAGCATGTGCTTCTTTTCTGCTTCTCGGCTTCAGCTGCAGTGCTTTCTTGCTGAGACAGGTCATATCCATGGTAAGTATGACTCACACCCTGAATCCTCCTCCTCCTCCCCACTTGCTAGTTGGAAGTTTGTGTATCAGAGACTTAGTGTCCACTACTCTGAGGGGTACAATGCAGAGCCCAAAGACACGGGGGCTACCCAGTCTTTGGCTTAAACTCCAAGGTGATTCTGATACCCAGAAATCCAGCAAAATAAAGCAAAACAAACAAGCATGAAAAGCAGAAAGATGATTGTCATGAAGAAGTAGCTAACCCTAAAACAGTAGTTTTCAACCTTCCTAATACTATGACCCTTTAACTCAGTTCCTCATGTTGTTGTGGTGACCCCCAACCATAAAATTATTTTATGGTACTTTATAACGTAGTTTTGCTACTGTTATGAATTTTAATGTAAATATCTGATATGCAGGGTATCTGATATGTAACCCCCAAAGAGGTTGCTAACCAGGTTCTAAGTACAGGCAGCAATCAGGAATGGGTAAGGAGAAAGCTCTGACAGACTATTGGATGTTCTGTTCCTGATTTGGGTGGGTTCTTACATGAATGCTGAGTTAGTAACAATTCATTAGATGCAATGTATATTTTGTTCTCTTAAAATATGCTATTTGTTTCGTAAAAGATTTTTTAAAATGTTTACAATGGCCAAATAATAGTTTCTGGTGGCCGATACTGCAATATACAAAACAGGGTATAATACAAAACCAAATTTCTAACTCTGCAGGGTGTCATTGTGTTTGGAATACAAAATGTATATGGTAGGATGTACTCTCCAGCTAAAAGGCACAAATGGAAAATGGGGAAATAGAATAGTCACTAGTAATATTTTTTTTCCATGTAAAAAGTGAAAGATGCAATTCTGGATGACAAAAAGTTATCAATAAGGGCCTTCTTTGCGTCTCTAGTGGAAATACCACACTGGGATAACTTACCCAGTGGCTACTGTTGACAGTCCTGAACCGAAGTGTGCACATTAAATCAAATACATAAATATCTTCATGGGGTTTCCATTGTATCTGGAACATTTTATTTGAAATTGGATTCACGCTTAAAATTATAGGTGGTTCAGTTTTCACTGAAAAACAAAAACCATACAATCTTTATATTTATAGACAGATGAGAAGATACTAATAGTGTCTTCCCAGAGTTAGAACACAGTAAGCCTAGAAAGCCAAAGACAGTCTGTATTCTGTGGTCCACTACTACATGCAGATGCATTAGCAAGGCAGTAGAAAGAGACTGCCACTCTCCCAAGGCCTGGACCAATGGAAACAGCATACCCAGCAACAAGAGAATTGCTATGATTTCTTTGCAAATCAGTCCTTTACTTAATGCCAACCACCATGATGGCAAAACATAAGAATACATTTAATAATGAGGATGATGTAATCATAAGCAAAACTAGGCTTACAGAATAAACTAAAACGGAACTGTTTATGAAGAGACTGCACAACCATCTAGCAGGCCACTTCTTTGGCCCCCTGTGATGAAGAATGACCACCAGAAAATGTTGTTCATTTCTTTGCATGCTGTGAACATGGAGTCCCAAATTTTTTTCTGAAGATATGTATTTTAGCCAACATGATGGCTCACATTTATAAACAGAGAACTTAAGAGTCTGAGACAAGAAGTCTTAAACAACTTCTGGATAATACAGAGCAAGAAAAATATATAATTAAAAAAAAAGTCACCCAGTGTCTCCTTAGATCTCCATATAGAAAGTTTGGTTCTCGCCAATTGGTTACTAGAAGGTTGTGGAACTTTTAGGGGAAGAGCTTAGGGGGCGGTCTAGAGGTCATTGGGCATTTAACACTGAAGAGAACAATAGACCCCGATTCCTTCTCTCTTATTTTGTTCTTCAGCTATGAGATAAACCGCTTTGAAGCAATGGGACCAGTTGGCATAGGCTGAAACCTGTAAAACCATGAGTGAAAACAAATCTTTTATTTTTATAAACTGTCTAGACATGTGTAGAGAGAATATCTTATAAGCATTGCCTGTCAATAAAAAAGTCCATGGCCAATGAGCTGAGGCAGAAAATAGAAGGCGGGACATTGTCAGGAAGAGAGAGGATTCTGGGAAATAGAGTTAAAAGAGAAGAGAAGCATGGGGGTCGAAATGAGAGAGGAAACAGGGAGATGGACCGAGGAGATGGATGTAAATTAGCAGCAAGAGTAATTCAGAGACGCTGAGGAGATGCTGAGGAGACGCTGAGGAGATAAGGAAGAGGCAGGCAGGGACTGAAGAAGAGATAACTAAGCAAGTGGGAAACATAGAATAGATTAAATAGTTAAGTAAGTTAAGAGCTAGTCAGATGCCAAGAAGCGCTTGCTGATGGGAGCCTGGAATGGCTGTTCCCTGTGAGGTTCTACCAGCACCTGACCAATACAGATGCAGATACTCACAGCCAACCATTGGACTGAGCCCGAGGACACCAACAGAAGAGCTAGGGAGAGGACTGAAGGAGCTGAAGGGGATTGCAACCACATACGAAGAACATTATCAGCTATCTGGACCACCTAGAGTTCCCAGGAACTAAACCACCATCCAAAGAGTATACATGGAGGGAGCCAGAGCTCCAGATACATATGTAGCAGAGGATGGCCTTGTCTGACATCAATGGGAGGGGAGGTCCTTGGTCCTGTGGAGGCTTGATGCCCAGCATAGGGGGATGCTAGAGTGGTGAGGCGGGAGTGGGTGAGTGGGTGGAGGAGCACCCTCATAGAGACAGAGGGGAGGGGGAAGAGGGAATGGGATGGGGGAAGTTTGTGGAGGGGTAACCAGGAAGGGGGATATCATTTGAAATGTAATGAATAAAATTATTAATAAAAAAAAGAGTAAATCAGAGAATGAGCCAAAGTTTATGGTCTAGGTATTTCATAATAACTAATTAAATTCAGTCATTGCTGTTGGGAACTACATGGCCAGGAAGAAAAATCAGATTTATTATTTTTTTTACAGATACGTGTTACAGTAACATAAAGATTGACTGACACAGTTAACACCATATGAAAAAACTAACCCAGGAAGCTAGAGAGATGGCTCAGTGGTTGAGAGTGCATAGTGCTACTGTAGAGGACCTAAGTTCAGTTCCTAGCACCCATATCAGGCAGCTCACAATCACCTTTAGCTCCAGTTCCAAGAGCATTCAACACCTCTGGCCTCCACAGTCACCCGTACTCATGTGCACATACCCACACATGTAATTAAAATTAATAAAATTAATAAAATGACACCTTTTAAAAAGTGAGCTCAATAGGACAGGCATGGCATACATGCTTATAATCCTGCTATTTGAGAGGTAGAAGACATTAAAATCAGGGGTTCAAATTTAGTCTTGCCTATGTGTGAGGCCAACCTGTCCCAAAACACTAAAATCAAACAAACAAAACAATTACTTACAATGTACCAACTATCAAAATGTAACAATTTATAAACCTTAGAAGAAAACACCGCAATAAATTAGGGTTTAGATGTAATACCTGAAGCACAAGCAATAAGAGAGAAACAGAGGCATTGATTTCATCAAACTTATTTTGTTGTCTGAAGAGTCACCATCAAGAAATTTTAAAGATCATTCAAACAAAGGGTGTTAGGAGAATCTTAATCTCAGGGTTGTGGGTTCATGCCCTACGTTAGGCGCCAATTTTTAGTGCAAATTTAAAAGTGGCACTTTTTTTCTCTAACCTGGCTAAATCCCAAATAATTGAGACAGAGACTATCAGATTTATTCAACAAGCTTTAAGACACAATAATGAGCAGATATTAATCCATTCTAACCTTCTAAACTAATCTGACTACTTCTTAACCAAGATCCCTGAGATACTTTCATTTTAGTGTTGATCTGGTCCTCTCTGCTCTATGTGTGTTCTCAGGGTGGCTCCTGGGCCCTCACCTAATCCTTTCTTCCTCTCTTTCTTCTTCTCCCCTGGCTTTATTCAACCAACAGTTTTAAATTAAGGAGCAAGGTTTGCACAACAAAAGCCGGCATCCATGAGAATTCTTTTGTCTGGAGGCAACCAGGCCTTGTGATACAGAATTTCGCATTACAATACAATAGACCAAACCTCGGAAGGCCCACAGTATATATCTATTATTCCCTCAAACTCTGAGTTTGCATTTGAACTTAAAGATTCCTTTATTAGGGGAAGGAAGTTGGAAGAGCAATCACTCCAAATGTCCCTACACAGATACCGTCAACCACTTACCTATGGAGGTTAATTCCCAATATGTGATGTCAGATTTAACTTTCCCATCTCTGTTTTGAGCTTCCACTTCAACAGTGCAATCATCTGGGGGTGTCACATAGGCAGAGGGAGAGCGAAACCAAATCGAAGCCTCTGTAGCCTTAGCAGTGCAGCTTTTTTTACTATAGTAGCTTTAAAAGGAAAAGGAGTTCAACATGTGTTTGAAAACAACATCACACTTAGATGAGCTAAGCAGCATTTGTGACTTCTGCTCTGGATTTCTCAGGAGAGCTAGCTGTGTGGGGATTTGGTGCCTCTGCCAAGGGTACCTGCTTCCTGCCTGCCTGAGATGCTGTGAGCCACATAGACCCTCAGGAGACCCCAAAGAGCACATGATGGTGCCTTCCTACTGTAAGAGAGAACAGATTGCCCAAAGTCCAGGTCATAATCAACCCTGTAGACTATATGGCAATACATTCCTACTTTAAGAAATAATCAACAGATTGTTCTAATTCCATATCAGAGTCAAATTACTGTAGCTAGAGCCTTAACAATTTATCCTTTCAAGGCTGTCAGTGGTGGTACCTGCCTTTAATCTCAGCACTCCGTTGGCAGAGGCAGGAGGATTTCTATGAGTTCAAAGCTAGCCTGCTCTACAGTGAGTTCCAGGACAGAGTTACACAGAGACACCCTGTCTCCTCCCTCTCCCCAAATTTAAAACATCAGAGAATTTGCTTAATAAATTATTGTAAATATAACTAATATTTAAAATTCAGGATACAGTCATGTACAGAATAATCACCATTTTATAAAAGCATTTATTTATGTGATTTGTCAGAGATGCTTGAAAAGCTCTTTATAAAAATGTTTAAATAATTGTCTTCTGACAATGCAATTAAAAATTCATGTTTCGCTGGGCAGTGGTGTCGCACGCCTTTCATCCCAGCACTTGGGAGGCAGAGGCAGGTGGATTTCTGAGTTTGAGGCCAGCCTGGCCTACAGAGTGAGTTCTAGGACAGCCAGGGCTACACAGAGAAACCTTGTCTCAAAAAACTCAAAAAAAAAAAAAAAACCAAAAAACAAAAAACAAAGAGTTGCCTTGGTCAAGGTGTCTCTTCATAGCAAAAGAATAGTAAGGCATAAGGCATGAGGTAATAGACAGGTAATATATAACACATAATGATCGGTGACTGATGGTGGATTGACAGACCTGCTTGAGCTGTCATTCTCACACCATTAACAGGAATCAGGTGGAAGAGTGTTAGAACATGGTCCTCACGGATGCATGCGAGGAGAGTATTGAACACTTATGAGACACTCCAGGAAACAAAGCCAGGGTCTTGTAATCTCGGTTTCTTCCAAACATAGACTTGTTCTTTGAACGAGTTTTCATCTCCTCCCAGGTATGGCAGATAGGACTGGCTTTACTTCAAATTACTCATTATTGCTTACTGTTATTATTCAATTAAATATTTAAACTATCCTTTATATGCCTGTACGGAACAACATGTTTTTGCCACAGGTGGCTTGCCCTTGTGATTGTATAAAGCTTGAACTCACGAGACTTTTCCTCGTGTGACCTTTCTTAACCCTTAGAGAATGAATACTCTGATACATTTGTCTGATACTCTGAATAAAGTCGGCTGCTGCAGGAGACTCTAGTCCACCTCACTAATCGGCTCCACTCTCCCAGGTGCCTGTAGAGCAGTGTCAGGAGGCCACAGCCATAGCCTATGTGGCTCTCAGGTTGTGAACCTCGAGCAGAATTAAACAGGAGGCTCGGCTTGCAAATTGAGCTAGGGAGGGATGGAGCTTAGACAAATGGAATCTGAGGATCAGAAAGGACCTTGAAGGTTTCTGATAAAAAAAAAATGGCTCCTGGGGTAGTGTTGTGTCATGATCATAAGCATGGGCACAGATCTGTATAGGGTGAAATATGTCACACAAGTAAAGTTTAGTGTGGACTGTGACCATTGCTAGTGCTATGGCTAATGTTTGCAGGTATTTATTCACGTCACAGCCCTGGGACTGCATTCTTTCTCTTCTTTCCCACACTTACTTCCAGATGTCTTTGAAGTCTCAACTTTAAAACTACCCACATTGGGAGCTGGAGAGATGGCTCAGAGGTTGAGAGCACTGACACCTCTTCCAGAGGTCCTGAGTTCAATTCCCAGCAACCACATGGTAGCTCACAACCATCTGTAATGAGATCTGGCGCCCTCTTCTGGCATGCAGGCATGTATGCAGGGAGAACACTGTACATAATAAATAATAAATCTTAAAAAAAAAAACTACCCACATCTTCTTCTCTCTTCCTCAGGACAAGGATTTGTTCTTTTCTTTTCTTCTTTTGTAAATATAAAGTAGACTTCCCTTTGAGTGCACACATGTGTGAATGCACAAAGACAGACAGACAGACAGACAGACAGATGCAAATACACACACACACACACATATACCACCACCAACACCCTTGTAATAATTGACTCTCTACTTGAAATAGAAAAAAAAAAGTCCATCTCAAAATAAACTCCAGCCTGAATAATTTTGTTTGTAGGAGAACACAAATGAACAGTTTCATTAGCTTTCTTAGAAAACCTGGCTTATGGCTAGAATTGTACATTTTAAATGATAAAAAATTGTATTCTAATGGAAATGCAATCAAAAGGGATGCTTGAGACGGTGAAGAAAAGTCAGTGAGCCCTGAACTGACAAACAGTCACACAGAAACCAGTGGCAGGCTGAGGCTCTAAGCCACAGCCACACTGTATCTGGATCCATGAAAACAAAACAGAGGTATAGCTCTTTCTAGAAAGAAGAAGAGTTAGACTAAATGAAGACTTTCCCAGCATGCTCCTAACTGGAGACCACTCTTAGCCACTCTGGCATCTCTAATGGCAGATCACCACATGACCTATAGTCCTCCCTCTTCAGGTTCAATCCTGCCAGCATGTCTACAAGAAACTGGGATGCCACCCAGCCACTTGACAGATGTAGCTGTCACCCACAAGATATTGAGAAATGTCATCCTTCCTAGGGAACTTGACTCAGGTGAATCAGAAGCCTCAACTCCTGCTGAGGGCACACACACACACACACACACACACACACACACACGCACAGTTCCCACACTTACCAAATCATCGTCACAGTGTAGCTGGTATCATTGGTTTCCTTCTCGGGTCTCCAAGTGCAAGTCATATTTTTATCAAAGTAAAGGATGCAGGAAATGTTTTCCGGCTTAGTTGGCAGAGCTAGGGAGAAGTCACAGAATCACAATTTTAGAACACAAGAACCATTGCTAGCACTCTACACTTTAATCAGTTTCCTTCCAAATCGCATTTGCTAGGTAGAGTAGATTCTCCTAACCCAGTAGTTCTCAACCTTCCTAACGCTATGACCCTTTAACACAGTTCCTCACGTTGTGGAAACCATAAAATTATTTTTGTAGGTACTTCATAACTGGAATTTTGCTATTGTTACGAATCTTAATGTAAATATCTTAATGTAAATGTATTATTTATGTAGGATATCTGAAGCTACCCTTGTGAAAGGAGTTGCAACCCACAGGTTGAAAACCATTGTCCTGACCATACTCAGGAAAAGTCTGTTACTTCAATTATTCCTTTTGAAGAGATGTCTACTTTTAAAAATACACTTTACAGTCCTAATAAAAATAAACAGGTTCAGCCAGGCAGTGGTGGTGCACACCTTTAATCCCAGCACTCGGGAGGCAGAGGCAGGTGGATCTCTGAATTTGAAGCCAGCCTGATTCCAGGACAGCTAGGGCTACTAAGAGAAACCCTGTCTCAGAAAACAAAACAGCAGTAACAGCCAGGCAGTGGTGGCACACACCTTTAATCCCAGCACCTGGGAGGCAGAGGCAGGCGGATTTCTGAGTTTGAGGCCAGCCTGGTCTACAGAGTGAGTTCCAGGATAGCCAGGGCTACACAGAGAAACCCTGTCTCGAAAAACCAAAATAAATAAATAAATAAAAATAAAAACAGCAGTAAGAACAACAAAAACTCACTTAAAGGCAAAAGTTATTTAAAGTAAATATTAGATGTGGGTAAACTACTAAGCAAGGCATCAGATAAGCTACTCAGAATAACTGGGTATGGATATGGACATAAGAAAAATTCAGAAATTCAATTTACACTACACCTTTGTGCACAGTGTTTGCACATCTGTAGCTGATGTTCCTGGTAGTTCCCTAAAGGACAGGAAAAGCACATACTGTCTCATCCAGAACAAAGCGCTTGTGCCCTAGACGGTCCCTAGGTAGTAGAATTTACATATTAATAAATAGTAGTGGGAATGAATTACATTGTCAGAATATGATCCAAGAATGGAAAATTCTGAGTGCCTGTGAAAAAAACTACAAGAAAACAAGAATCTCGTGACCTCGGTTTCTTCAAAGCATGGAATTGCTCTTGGAATTGTTTTCATGCTTGTCCCAGGTGTGGTAGACTGGGTTTATTCATTTGAACTGGTTATTGATTAATTTTTTTATGCCTCTATGGAAAAACATGTTTTGCCACATATGACTTGTCCTTGTGATTGGACACTTTACTCAGGTGACCCTTCTTAATCTTCAGAGTATAAATTGTCTGATGCTCTGAGTAAAGTTGGCCACTGTGTGAGGCCTCAGTCCATGGCCTCTAGAGAGCTGACAGTACATCTTAACTTCTCACTGACATATGTACAATTTGATTTAGTCATGAATGCAGTCAACAAACTGTGGAAATAGAATCATTACCTCTGACTTTTTAAAATTATAAATTTTTACATTTGATTTCAATTGTAGATAGCATGAAATATAAAATGCAAAGTCACAATTTCCAGATCAAGGTAGTGATTAGGTCTGCTTATTATTGGGCATAAATTAATCATTAGATTTTACTATTTAGAATAAGTGTCATAAATTTTTTTGAAAATTTGATTTCTAAAAGATATAGATTCCTTTGTAATCTTAGATTGTGTTATTTTGAGTGGGGTTTTCTGCATTATTATATTATTTTGAGAAGTGGACAATGTTTAGCAAATAAACTCCTACTAATGCCTTTTGAATGTTTGACTAGATAATAAATAGTCTTTAAGAGAAGGTATATTTCAGATGGAAAATCAACTTAAGTCACAATCACATATTAAATCAAAGTTTCCTAGAGAGGAAGTCCCTATCTGACAAGGAATAGAAAGGGTGGATTGGGGAGTTGGCTCTGTGGTAAGAGTGCTTTCTGCAGAAGCCTGAGAACCTGGTTCAGTTCCTCAGCTGACATAAGAAGCTATACAAGGCCCGTAAGCCAGCACTGGGCGGGAAGGAGGATTGCTGGCCACCAGCCTAGCCCAGGGTCTCACAATAAGAGACCTGAAGGGAACAAGACAGAGAGTGAAAAAACAGGACACTCAATATTCTCTTCTGGCCTTGGTCTGAGCAAATGTAGCTATATGAGCATAGACCACTCCCCCACCCCACCCCCACATACACACACACACACACACACACACACACACACACACACACACGTGCTCATAGGAGAGAAGGGAGGAGAAAAGGAGAAAGAGGTATTGGTGGTAGTAGCAACTTATCCCTGCCAGCAAGGACCAACTGAAGAGGAGATTGGAATAAAAAGAGGGCATAGAAAGATAAACATGCAAATGGGCCCTGACCAGCCATCTGGGTTAACATCCTGTTTTACAGGGCTCAGCATGAAAAGGTGGGGAAGTAGAAGTTTTTACCCCAGAAAGACTGAGGTAACCTGAAGTCTAGAAACGAGGAGAAAGTGAGACAGGGCTAAGGAACAGCCATTAAGGCGCTTCAACACCTCGTTTCTGTATTCCTACCTGACTTTACTTTCAGTCAACAGGGGACTTTGTTTGATTTAGCTTAATCATAGAAAATAGGGGTTTTCTACACCTCTGTAATACCTGAGCCATGCAAGCTGTATTTAACTCTTTCAGAGAGATATTACTGTTTACTAGGAAGGCAACAGTAAAGGGCTCCAGGATGAGTGACATTCATCCTTTTGTTTAGTTTTTAGCATTTATGGTTTTTAAAGGGCTCTAGATAGAAACATTTATATATGTACTTATTTATATATTTGTTCTATAATATGTACATTGTCCATATGCACAAAGGAGACCCCGAACAGTGACAAATAAGAACAAGGGAGAACTAGATGCCTCCATATTGGTCTTCCTCTGACTCTCTCCTGCAAGCCCTACATCCATACCCACCCCTCAGTAGTTCAGTAAGAATTTTATCTTCATGCCAAAAACCATGACAAAGATGGTGACTTGCAACTTTAGATGCATAACAAGACCAAAATGAACTGAACTAGACCTAAGTAGCAGTCCATGTTACATGGAGATTAGAAGGTGCAGAATTAACACATTCCACAAAGGGCCCACACAACTTAAGACATCCCTAGGGAGTCCTTGGGACAGCAAGCAGAATGTTAACAGCCTGAATATTTCACAAATGTCACAGGGAAAATCTCATAGAAGATGAACTAAGGGTCATCCAAATATTCCCAAAAGAAATGACTCATTTGCTGACTGATTCACTTCTTATCTTCAGGACTCAAAGAAAATAGCGATATATTTATATGTGTGTATGTGCGTTTGCTGCATGCAGTGTGTATGGTGTATAGTGTATGTGGTATACGGGGCTCGTGGGAGTGTATAGGATTCACATATGCTTTGAGTGTGGTATTTCTATATTGAGGCATGTTTACATTATGCTTGGTTGTATATAGGTGCATATATCTTTAGCCTACACAGTCTGGGGAGATGGCTCAGTCAACAATATATCTGCACAAGTATACACAAGTATGAAGACCTAAGTTTGGATCCCCAGAATCCACAAAAAAGGTCTGGGTATGGCAGTGTGCCTCTAACTCTAGCCATAGTATGGGTGGATGGACACAGAGAGGCAGACCTTGAAGTTCACTGCACAGCCAGCCTAGCCTAGTCATTGAGATCCAGATTCAGTGAAAAAACTTGTCTCAAAAAATAGAAAAGGAACTTCACATGAACCCTTGAGCCTCCACACACATGTAGATGCACCAACATGCTTATTAACAAGTACACATACTACACACAGGTATGAAATAATAACCACAGTAGTCTAGGCAGGAAGTTACTAACATAAAGACAGTAGGCTAATGAGACATTCATGACCTGGGAGATGGCTCAGTCAGTAAAATTCTCCTTCAATTTTTCTGATCTAGTTTTGAAAAACCCAAGCCTGGCATGGTGGCACATACCGCCACGTGGATGTGGATTCCCGGGTTTCATAGGCAAGCCAAGCCTAGCCTATGTGGTAAGTTCCAAGCTAGTGAGAAACCTTGTCTTTAAAAATCTCAAAAGTGAATGGTGACTGGTGACAAAGATTTCCTCTCATCTCTAGATTCACATGCACTCCACACAGACACACACACACACACACACACACACACAGAGCCAGACACACAATACACACACAGTGGAATAATAGAGGCAAAGAAAGATAAATTGTGTACTTCAAAAAAGTTAACCACATGGAAGAAGACACTAGAAGTGTGGGTTAAGGGGAGGAAGTATAGACTCATTAAAGGATATACAATTATATCTAAGTGCAAGTACTTCTTAAAGGTCAGAAACATGCAACCGTATAGGGCCAGACCAGAAAAGAGATTAGTAGTTGCCCAGGGGTGGTAGGGAGGGGAGATAGCTGAGAAAGGGGGAAAGAACTGGAGAATGACTGTTAATGGTTCTACTTTCTGCTTTGGATGAAGAAAATGTTCTAAAACTGACTATCAGATTGTCTGAAGATTTGTGTTTATGTGTACCTGTGTTGGGGCATGTATGTGTAAATGCCAGTACCTGTAGAGGGCAGAGCAGGACCTGGGTTCCCCTGGGGCTGGGGTTCCTGGTCATTGCAAGCTGCTGGAACTGAACTATGGTTCTCTGCAAGAGCACCAAACATTCTTGACAACTGAGCCATTACCACTCTAGCCCTAAAACTGGATATAGGTCACATTATATAGGTCACACTACTGAGAAAACCAAGAGCCTCTTGATCCTAATGTTTTTAACAGAACTGTGGCATATGTGAATGTTATCTCATGAAAGCCAGCTTTCAAAGACAAAGAGGCAGCTTTGGTTAACATGTATTAAAATCAGTAAGTGGAAGGAATCACATATGTAGTTTCCAGGATTAAAAATGTCACCAGGTGTCAGGAGAAAAGAAAATGGCTCCAAAAGTTATTTTCCACTCAGCCAGGGCTGTTTGCATGGTGCTACCTTTCTTTGTTCAGAGTGTGTTGCTTGCCACACACAGACGTTTAATACAGGTATTACAGAAAGGGAGAGTAAATGTTCTTTGGAACCAGTATCTCTTCTTCCTGAACCCACAGGCAGACTTCACTTCCTGGCCCTTTAAGATTGGGAAAGGCCATGGGGCATGCCTTGACCATTTGACATGCAAGAAACAGTTGCTGGTAAATTGCATCTCCCTGCTTTTCAATATTCAGCCCACAGAGATTTTTTTTTAATCTTAATTTTTAAACATAGGTTGTTTTAAATGAAGTTGCTCTTAGGTTGGCATGGTTTAGGTGTGATGAACCTTTTGACAATGGCACAAGAAACTGTCATGTAAAAAGTTCATTCTTGAGAACCATAATTAAGTTAAAAACAATTGGAAAACCTATCTCATAAAGCTAGTTTACAATTTTATGCCAGGCTGTGTTTATAGCTATCCTTGTGCTGTCTACCCCTTTGACACTGTGGCATGATGTCATGATCTGGAAATATGCTAGGTCTCTCATAGCTGTCCTGGGATGTATGCAGCCTGTGGCCCAGATGCTGGACATGTCTGAGTGCACTGGATCTTTATGAGGTCATCGCTTTCTTTAAGAATGAAAGATCATCTCTTCACATTTTCACATGCAAAAGTATTTCTATTGTCAGCACACACACGCAAGCCTGCGTCCAGACATGGGCCCACACATACATTAAAACTGGCCCGGATTCTATTGTTCATCTGTGGATATTCAGAGTCCCTTTGTTCCAAAGTTAAAAATTCTTCTCCAAAAATATATGAACTACACAATCCATGAAAGGCTAACCTACCTGCCAGGCTGAGTTTGCAGAGTAGAGGGAATACCCACAGTGCCAAGGTCCACATTGTTCCAGAATGCACAGTCAGAGGCTGGAGAGAGAGTTCAAAATGTCATCAGTCAAGTGAGAGGCTGCTTCCTGTCTCTCTTTAACAACACGACTCCATTGGCAGATTCTAGGTGTCTGGGCAGGAAGAAGCTTCATTTCTGTCCCCACGCCACCCCACCCCACCCCACCCCATCCTACTCCATCCCGTCCCACCCTACCTCACCCCAACCCACCCACCCTATCCCATCCCATCCTACTTCACCCCACTCACCCCACCCCACACCATCCTGATGGCTGTCTGTCACAACACTTAATAGATCTTTTCTGTTAAATCAACCCAGTCCCTATCTTAAAGATGTGTACTGACAAAGCATTCTTTTTTTTTTTTTGTCCACACTGCACACCACACAAAGCAAACTACCACAAAGAACAGGGCCGAGGCAGGCAGAAGGTAGTACGAATCTGTACAGAACTGAGGCTAGCTTCTAGCCATTGCCTCAGTCACTGAGCCCTGGGCCAAATGAAATAACCCAGGATTCCCAGAAACACTGCTCTATTTCATGTCTCCAAACTGTGTTTGCCTACCAGGGCCCCTTCCCATTATAAAATTATGATACGTGACATTTTGGTTTTGTACCCTAGTTCTTGGCTCATAACTCCTTCCCAAAGGCAGGCCATAGAAACTGTCATTTCTCTTTCTTGAGATGAGTCATAGAAACTCTATCAGAAATTCTAATTTTCCCTGCCTTTTTTCCTTTATTACCTCTTTTTTTCTCCCTCCTTCTTTCCCTCTCTTCCTTCCTTTCTTCTTTGCTTTCTTTGTTGAGACAGGCTTCCACACTGTAACTAAGGTTAGCTTTGCTAAGAGTTTTATGTGGCCAAGGCTGATGCTGAACTCATAGCAGCAATCCTCCTGTCTCAGCCACAGTAAGTACTAGAATTCCAGGTCTGAGTTACCACATCAGCTTCTCCTACCTTTCTATCTTGCTACTTGGCATGAACCCTCTGACCTACCTGTCCTTCTCCTGCAGCATCAACACTCATAAAACTCTTGTCATTGCAGAGAGAGCTCACTCCATTTCCTAGAGGAAGAAAGTCTTTACACACAGACTTGCTAGGTTTTCTCACACAACATTGTATAGGCAATTAAGCCTATACAATGAGAAAAAAACCAAAGGAATGGTCCCAGGGGCTCTCTGACAGATGAACAGGTAGAGACTTCCAGAGGGTTATGAAAGCCCACACTTCGACCCCATACCTTCTCCTAGGCATCTCTTCATCTGTAGGTTTTCTATTATATTTTAAATAAATAATCTGATAAGCCTGTTCCTCTGAGTTCAGGAGTTGTTGAAGGAAATTAGCCAAACTCAAAGAGGAAGCCGTACTAACAATGATTTACAGTCAGTTGGTCGAAAGCACAAATAAAATCACCCAGGACTTGGAACTAGCAGATGCATTTTCAGGAAACCAGTCTTGGAGTTTGGGCTGTGCTGTTATATCTGGGAATTCTGTATCAGAACGGAATTGGATTAGAGGACCTCTGTCTGGCATCTGGTCCTACAGAATCAATGGTTTGCTATGTGAGAAATCCCCACTCCACTGCTACCAGATGAGTGATGACTGTGGTGTAGCAGCAGAAGAAATCAAGGCATTTTTGTTTCGGCTACCACATCTTTATTCCCAGCAAATTAATCACTTTCCTAGACGCATTTTCAGACCAATCTATGCCAAGATGCCCTCCCTCCCAAGACACCCACAGAACTTTCCTTTGAGCCTCATCCACAGACTTGACTGAATGGCACTTAGTAACATACCTTCTGCCTTCCCCTCCTTCTGGTAGCTTTGTGAGAATGGAGCCTATTCAGTGGAGAGCCTGCTACACGGTAGGCATGTTTATATAGTACCGTTTATGTAGCATAGCCATTGATAAGGGATAAAATGAATGCTAGCTCTGGGCTAGGAGAATCTAAACATGAGGCAAATGTAAAAACGTGACTCATCTCAGGGAGAAATAAACGACACTGCATTTTCCTGTGACAGATCACTGGATGTACGACAGTGTCTTACTCATCAGCCAATTAAAGTGTCCGCTAGATGAAAATACCTAAGGTGATGAAGCAGCACAAGAACTGGGATCTACAGAAATAGAAATGGTCAGAAGTGGTGACCCATGCCTGTAATCCCAGCATTCAGGAGGCTGAAGCCCAAGTTCAATTGTGACTTCAACAACATCCTACCTACCATAGCAAGTTTGAGGACAGTTTAAGTGACAAACAAGCTCAATTCACAAAGCAGAGCAATGAAAACATCAGTGAAAGGCTGGACCACTGGTTGGAGAACGGCAACTGTCATGCCTAATGTTACTCTGGGGAACGTCTTCGCTCAGCATGTAGCCTCTTGGATATACGTGAGTATCAAACATCAAGGAGAATCTTTACTTTCTCAAAGGAAGAATAAATATGTCTTTTCAAATGTAGCATGTGGACCAGCAAGATGACTTTGTGGATAAAGACATCTGGTGCCAACATCTGCATGACAACTCAAGTTAAATCCCCGGGTTCTACATCATGGAAGAAGAGAATTAACTCCAGCAAGTTGTTCTCTGACTACCGCAGGTACACATACAGGCACGCGCACACACACACACACACACACACACACACACACTAAAATTAAAGTTCTTTATCAAGATAAAAATAAAAAACTCAAAAAGAGGCAAAAATGTCATTGTTGCATAACAATGCAATGTTTCTCATCTGTTTCTCATTGTTAGAAATTTATATTAATCTGTTTCTAGTTTTAGGAGAAAATATGTCTTTTAGTCTTCGCTCCCACTGACATGTTTAAAAGCATTGTTGGAATTGGAGGGAGGTCCAGATATCGAAGTTCTATAAAAACAGATGCCACCAGCCCAATAATTGGATCAATTAATATCTATATAATAAAGCTAAAACTGTTGGCGATAAGTTGTTTTTCATGTTTAAATCTATGGCTACTTCATGTTAAATAAAATATTTTTAAATTAGTACCAATCATCATTTCACTCCTTTGTTATGAGAACACTTACCTGTTATTCGTGAAAGTTTAAAAAGAAGGTTTAAACAGTTCACAGCACTATCCCACCAGGCGGCAAAGCTGGAGAAGCCACAGTTGGGGGGAGTGGCTTTCTAGAAACTTAGAGAGCAGCAGCTGGACTTCTTGGATTCGTTCAGCATTGTGCACTGAGTGCAGAAGAGCCCAGCTCTGACTTCCACGAGCTGGATCGTGGCTTAACAAAGGCCAAAGATAGAGAGGGCAGCCAGAGTAAGGCTTTTCTTTTTTCAAGCTACCAATGAGTGAGGCGCTATCACTGATGACTGTCATGCTGCAATTCCTCCGGGAGTTTGAGCACAAAATGAGTAAAAGTCTCCAGTCTCCTTGTAGATTCAGAGAGTGAACTGTGACCCTAAATATTCCATGGTGATCATAGTTGTGCAGGGAAGACACAGAGCAACTAAGAAGAGACATCAAGTAATGACTGTAGAAACCCAACCAACGCCCTCAGGACAGGGACCCTCCAGGGACTTTTCAGTGAAAAACCCTGTCTCAAGGGAGAGACAGAAAGTCCTAGAATAGGATGCCAAGGAACATGCTCTCATGGCAGGAATGCTTACACACACACACACACACACACACACACACACACACAGAGAGAGAGAGAGAGAGAGAGAGAGAGAGAGAGAGAGAGAGAGAGAGAGAGCAGGTTTTATCCAGTACTATTTATTAGGGAAAATTACAAAATGTTCTGTCACCAGAATAGATTCTAACAGGGCAGCCACAAGATCACACCACAGCCTTGGGAAGAATACCTCAAAACCAAGTCTCCTTTCAAGGTTGCTCGGAATCAGGTTGTTTTGTTTTTTCTGATTACAGATTTAACAGAAGGGGAAGCCCAGGGAAAGGGATGTGGGACTTCCTGTCTTTCTTTCTTTTTTTTTTTGGTTTTTCGAGACAGGGTTTCTCTGTGTAGCCCTGGCTGTCCTGGAATTCACTCTGTAGACCAGGCTGGCCTCTAACTCAGAAATCTGCCTGCCTCTGCCTCCCAAGTGCTGGGATTAAAGGCTTGCGCCACCACCGCCCGACTTCCTGCCTTAAACAGGCCATCCCTCCTGGGGCTCTTAGAGGCTTAAGTGAGGTGAATGTCATAGGAAAACGACAAAGATTCTGCTGTGCTCCCAGGAAGAACCATCAACAGTTCCTGGTCCTGGGTTAACAACCTTCACTTAGAAATGGAGCAGCTTGGTAGTAACTGCTCTTCGGAGAAAGACCCCTCCCAAAACTGTCATTCTCACCCACAGGAAACTCATTTGAACGGAGTATCCGGTAGAGGCCCAGTTTCCCAACAATACAATGAATATGTCATGGTGGACTCTTAGCGCCCTTGGTGATACCATGTCTCCACTTTAAGCTCGCTAATTACACCACCAAAGATATAACCCTGTGGCAGCTGCCATCAGGGATGAGGAAACAACCTAAACAATTACTGCTGGCTACAAGGAATGGCCAGGATGAAGTAAGAGAGGAAAAGCAGGAAGAGTCTCCTGCCTGTTGTCTCCGCCTTCCTACACCCTGTCATGTACCACAAAGTGAAGCTGTTCTCCTCCCTAGCAATCCTCCGCTCCACATGACACTTTTGGCATTTCAAATCTCAATCAAGGTTGGCTCCTAGATGTTGAACTTCCAAGATGTTGAACTTTTTCCAATTCCAATTTTATTTTCATTCAGTTAATTGCTCGCGATCCATTCAACTATTTGTCAGCTGACAATACTCTACACAGTAGACTAAAACTATCACCCAAGTCCTATTAGTCTCGAGAAATGCTGAGGGACTGAGCGAGGCTGGGAAGCCTGCTTGATGGCTTCCTCACTCCCAGTGTGAAGTCTGAACCTTCATGGTCACTCAATCTTGTTTTCTTAGTCTTTACAAAGCAAGGAGCTGCCCAGTCCAGTAGGGTTGACTACAGTACCGAGTACAGTACCTCAGAATTCCTCACAGGCTCTGGTGTATCATTTTTCTTCTTTGGCTTAAAGAAAAGGGTCCCCTGTTCTCATTCTCCTTTGTTGTTGTGTGGATAGGTTCACGTGTGCTTGTGTGAGCATGCGTGTAGAGGCCAACACTCAACAGACGAGTCTACCATGTGGGTGCTGGGAACTGGAACAAAACAATCACAACAACAAAAATCTGTCCTCTTGAAGAGTAGCCAATGCTAGACCATCTCTTCACCCCATCCATGTCTCTCACTGATCTAGTTCAGCTAGACTGCCTGGGCAGAGTCCCAGAGATCTTCCCATCCCTGCCTCCCTGGTGCTGGGATTATGGCTGTGTACTGTTGTGCCCAGCTTTCCTATATGGCCTCTAGGGAATTGAACTCAGGTCCTTATGCTTGTGTGGCAAGCAGTGTACCATCTAAGCTATCTCTCCAGCCCCGTTTTATTCTCTCAAATTCTGATTTTGATCCTGAAATAATAATACTAGTCTCATCTTATGCATGTATTTTCACTTAGGTCTTTGAAGTAAATAAGGTAGATACCTTTATATATATTTCATATTTCTTTAAATACTTAAAATTGTGTAAAGTACATTTTATATATTATATTTTAGGTTAAGTTATATGAAATTTCTACTAAGTCACCTCAGCCAAATATTGGCAATTTAAACTTAATAAATAATGGTCCCCTTACTTTTTTATATGGGGATACGGAACGTTTTCCAGGATAAAAGTAAGAGATGTCAGATATCTGACTTCAGTCTCAAAGTCAGTAAGCCCATTTGAGTTAGTGAGCTGCTTCCAAGGAAGAAGGTTCTAAATGGCCAGCAACTAGACTGGCAAGAACCCAACCGCAATGTAACAGTAAGAACCTACTGGGTGCTAATTACATTATATTAATTGTCCACTTGCCTCCGAATCCCTGTAGAGTTTGTCTTACCTCCACTTTATAGACAAGCAAACTGAACATCAGAGATGGTCCATAACCATTTCAAAAATAACAGTTTGTGAGGGACAAAACCAAATTCAAGTCCCCGCTCTATACAGACTCTCAACTACAGGGATAGGGTAGCTCTAACGAGAGCTATAAGGTAACTCTCAGTGACTGATCCTCCCTCATCTCTCCTGCTTCAGAACTCTACTACCCACAAGGATTTCACTCCAATTCACCCTGCTCTTGTTTTCTCTGGTCTATAGTGTGAGTCTCTTTTGTTCAGAATATTCTACCACCTTCTCACTCTCCATCCCAATGATTCCTTGCCATAAGATTTTTAAAACATGACTTTCCAAAAGAGCATACTACAACTATCAAAAGAATAGCCCACATGATGAGGTTCTGACCCATAATTTCAGCAAGCAACCACACATAGTAGGAAAAGAAGAATCTGATCATCAACAAATGAGTCCTCACACTCACCTTCATGACTACGTGGTACCCTGTAATGTCCAGCTGGTTCAAAGGATCCTCACGGAAACAGATGCTATGCACAAGACAGGATGTACCAGGTGACAGGTGCTTTATCTTCAGGGAGATGTGCGCTTCCTGTACTTATCTGAGGGCTCTCCCTTGACTTTTAAATCCAGCCCAACCCAGGGTGGCACTTACCCACTTATGCTGAGAAATTAGTTGCATTTACTGTAACAGCACAATTAAATAAATAATCATCTGCTTCTGTTACACCACTCAACTTTAAAGGAAGTGTCATCTGAGAGGCCATAAACAACTCAAGGAAATTGCTCAATTTTCAAGTTTATATTCGGGAAGTCCTGACAAATCTGACAATGGATATGAAGTGTTGGAAGTATCCTCAACACAAGAAAAAGAAATATACAGCCATGATGTTCTATATAATCCAGGAAGGAGCCAGGGGGAAGAGATACAGTTGCTAACTCTGAAAAGATGTTCCGAATTCTTATTTCTATTTAAGCTGAACAGTGCAGAAGCCCAGCTTAGTTACCAACATGAATGCTGAAAACTAGTAGTATATGAATCCCTTGCTATGCGTTGGGGTTAGTACTAGTAACTTTAATTTGCTCACTTGACCTTCATAATAATTCTGTGAAATTGACAGTATTCCTACTGCACAGGTGAAGAAACTGAATTCAAAACAGCTGAGAAAGTGTATAAATGTGGAACTGTTCTGGCTAGTTTAAATCAACTCGACACAAGCTCATCTAAGAAGAGGGAACTTCAATTGAGAAAATGCCTCTGTAAGATCCGGCTGCAGGTAAACCTGTAAGACAGTTTTTTAATTAGTGATTGATGGGGGAAGCCCCAGCCTGTTGTGGGTGGTGCCATCCCTCCAGCGGTGGTCCCAAATTCTATAAGAAAGCAGGCTAAGCAAGCCAAAAGGAGCAAACCAGTAGGCAGTACCCCTCTATGGCCTCTGTATCAGCTCCTGCCTCTAGGTTCCTGCCCTCTTTGCGTTCCTGCCCTGACTTCCCTCAATGGATTGTGACTCAAGATATGTAAAACAAACAAATGCTTTCCTCTATAAGTTGCTTTTGGTCATTGTATTTAATACAGCAGTAGAAAAGTAGCTAATATAGGTGCCTGGAACTAAACTAAGGCCATCTGATGTTTCTTTCCTATACACCAAGGTCAAATTAGATAATTTGGGGGATTCCTTTGCATATTACACCTTTGCAACCTTTTGTTATTGGCTGATGAAATCATCAACACAGAAAAATAATAAGACCAGAGAAGAGGATGTGGTACAACAGGAAAGAAACCCAGCCTAAGTTTTAAGACAAGATATGTTTGCTACACTGGTGTTTATATTTAAACATAAATATAAACTATTTAAAGTGTTGTTATAGTGCACTACATAGGAAAGCTAAATAGCAGAAAATACAAAGTACTTCTTTATACAATAACTACTTATCCATAAATATATGTATATATGCATATATGTGTATATATACATATATGTATGTATATGTATAACCCCTCTCTCCCCTCTATCCTTCTTTCTTTCCTATCTAGTGACTGGGGGGGTGATATGCCTAGAAGGATATATCAGAGGGTATTCTACTTCAGACATGGCTAATTGAAGGTACTTCCTTCATTCTTTCAGAAAACTACAAAACAAAAAACAATATAAATGAAGAAAGAGAAAACAGCAAATAAGAGATGATTTTTTGAAAGTGGGATTTAAGGGGAAGTCAATATAAATGAAGAGGAAAAGAGGAAGGACAAATAACACTAAGGATGTTTGACAAAGCTTCGAGGAATCATATTGTTTTATATTTACCTAAAATTATACATAACATATAAATATATACACATATACAGATATGTGTGTGTACACACATGTATAAATGAAATTATATCACTTGGGCTGACATTGCTCCTGCAATACACTAACAGCTCCCCAGCACCAGTTATGAGAAACCTCTATAGCTGGTGTTTGCTACTTTGTGGGCTCTTCTTTTTCCCACCCTCTATCTCTCTGGGCATCGCCCACTAATCACTAGATAGGAAAGAAAGAAGGATAGAGGGGAAAGAGATGGAAAAAGAGAGCCCTGAATCTAATTTCTTTCCTTTTGTTTCTTCTTTGAGCATGACTACCAAGAAACCACAGCTCCCCTTGAATGTCCAACAACTACCAACCCCTGCCTAGCAGGGCCCTAGAATTTATATACCCTCTGAAAAATTCCCACAATTCCAAATATCACACAAAGAAGAAACTATCTGCAGCTGGCAAAACCACACCTCTGTTAGAACAAGAGGCAAATCACTGTCAGCTGCTGCAGACAGCATGATGCAACCCCATATCCCTACACCTGGGATTAAAACAAAAACATACTCTTGCAATATTTCTGTGTGTGTTATTTTTTTTTTAAGGAATCACGGATTCCAAAAATCTCACTACAAACCCTCATTTGAATTGTTGGTTAGGGTAGTTCAAGTGACTCCCAAAACAATGCAGGGTTTGGCTGTTGCCCCTAGTTGTCTCTCAGAGGTTGAAGGTTAAGTTCTCATAGCTGAAGACAGTGCACACTTTGGATCCAAAACTCAAATTTTACCTGGCTCTCATCTGATGGCCTCCTTTCTGTGGTTGAGCTGTAATAATGGCAGAAAATGCAGCACTACGCCTGCTGCCAAGGGAGAGAAAGAATCAACAGTATGATTCCATTGAATTATAACAATGGCCAGTGGCAAGATATCCCTAAGAATTCAATAGCTTGACAGTAACTAGTAATAGCTATCTAATGGGACATTTAGCCCATTCAACAGGAGGGAAATCATACCTGGAAGTAGAAACCTACCCAGGATTCCTGAAGACATGAATCTTAGAAGAGAACCTACTACCACCACTTTAATAGACCAGCATAATTATACTCTAAAACTCACCCTTATATCCAAAACAAGTGAAGCTCATCAAAGACTGTTACAGAAAACCACAACAGGCTATAATGTTCAGATCAACAGATTATGTGGAGCCTGGTTACAACAGATGCATGTTGACCACAACCCCTCTATGTAAAGCTCAGGTAACATCCCAGAAGAGGTGGGAGAAAGAGCCAGAGGACCAGGAAGTCTGAGATTGTGTCTCATAGAAATAACAGGGAAGCTACACCCATGACACATCAACAGTATGTCTGATTAGACAAGACCTGAACAAAACCACCAATAGACATATTAACAAAGAAGGAAGAAATTCCACAGGGTATGGCCCCAGACCAAGAACTATACTGACTGCTGAGAGAGAGTCTCTCCCAGGGATGGGCACCCTCATTGATTGGAGTCAGCAGGCTGTACATATGTATTTATTTCATATGTAAAATAATAATCAAAACGAGGCCATCAGTTGAGGGAGCGGAAGGAGTTTCAGAGACAGGATTATGAGAAGGGTTGGAGGGAGGACAAGGAGGGGAAATGTGAAGCAATTATATTGTGATTAATTTTTTAAATATATTTTTCCAAAAAAGTGAGAAGTAAAAAAAATGGTATGAGAAAGCTGAGGCCTAAAAGTATCTAAAGAATGTTAATAGGAAATAAGCATAATTATGCAACAGAATCATACATAGTTCAGGAATTTGAGATACCATTTGGTCCAACTGGCCTTCATTTTTTTATTTCAAAACCTACTTACCTACTAAAATGTTTGTAAATTCTCAAATGCATATAGCATTTTGGTCATTTGTAGATGTGCATACGGTATCAGAAAAATAAATAACTTGATACACAAATTTTCAGCTAAGGCCAAACAGGGCAACCAGCTGCCTTTTCTGACCTGCCCTCCAAGTATACAAATATCCCTTTTTGTGGTCCATTTAGTGCCACCTTTCCCCCCTTTGCTTTCTGTACCAATTATTACTGACTATACTGTTTCAAATGGCCACGTGCAGTTTTGAGTGCTGCTACCATTCGAAAGTCTATGGGATGTGTCTTATGAAACAAATAAATGTTAGAAAAAGCTTCACCCAGCCATGAATTACAGTGTTTAGCCATGAGTTGAGTTCAATGTTGATAAATCAACAAGACACTACAAATACGGTATTTTAAAGGGAGACACACTCAAAACTAGGTTATGCATCATTTAAGTGATGCAAGAACTAATATAATTCCCAGAATTGAAGAACATTTGTTTGTAGATTGAAAGGTCCCACTGTCCCTAGCATAGTAAGTAAAAACAAATCCACCCTAAAGAACAAAACAGAGCAAAGGCCCAGAGGAACCCAGCCCTGTATTTCCCACAGGGAAAATGGTTCATTATCTGCAAATTCAGTGTAAATACACTAAAAATTGACTTTAGAGAACAAAACTGTCAGAAATAATAACAATTGATTTTGGAGAAATGAAGATATGAATTATTGGTTAAAAATCTGCAGAAAAAAATAGACTACTAGAATTTTCCCGAACTGCACAAAGCTAAATTGACTCAATTTCCCCCACTATACTTGCACAAATATAAGTGGAAAGAGATACATTATATAAAACAAAGTATTTTTGTTATGAAGGCATTACAGAAGCCCAGCATACCTAACATAACATAACAGTAATATGCATGGGAACGACCTCAATTCCCCAGAACTGAAGAATAGTGCTGACTGGATTGAAAGCGCCCACTGTTTCCAGTAAAACCCACAAAAACAAACACACTCTCAAGAAAAAAAAATGTATTTAGGTATCAAAGATACACAGAAAAAAAAGCAGGAAAAAACTCTTTTCTTCTTTTTTTATTGAATATTTTATTTATTTACATTTCAGATGTTATCCCCTCTCCCCATTTCCCCACCCAGAAACTCCCATCCCATCCCCCCTCCTCCTTTTTGCTTTTATACCATTTTGATTACATGCAAGTATTAAGGTCAGTTCTAGGTTGAGGAACTAGCATATAATAGATGGAAATAGTCAAGAAACAAGTAAAACAATAAACACAAATAGTCAAAGAACAAGCAAGGCAATAAACAAAAAACTCCCATGAACACTGTTTTTAAGGGCTTATCAGGATGACCAAAATATCTGAGCCTACTTCCCTGTCCTAGCCCAAAGTTATTTTCATGCTTGAAGCCTACTTCTTTGTTCTAGCCTAAGATTTAGATTTATGCCTGAAATTACTTCTTTGTTCTAGGCTAATGTCAGATTCCTGCCTGAAGCCCATTTCCTTGTCTTTGGCCAATGTCATATTCCTGCCAAGCAGTCCCAAAAGCTCTCCACATGTCCCCCTTTTATATTTCATAAATGAGACTGAGCCTGTCTTAGGTCATTCTGAGAAGAATGCCTTCCTTACCCATCATGGAATATGCATTATCAAAAGCAATGCATTCTTGTCTTAGGTTGGTAAGGTTCTGTGCAGAATCTTACCCATTCTTGGCTTGCCAGCCTCTTAAATTAATAACTCTATCTGGGAGTCCATTTTCAGTTTCAAGTCATGTACTTTGGCTGCCAACATGTTGATGGTGTTAAAGACAAGCTTTAACATGATGGGCAGGAATAAAAGTATTCCCAGGACAAAAAGGACTCAATCATGTACTAGTCTAGGAATCAATCCAATATTGGAAATAACAGTCTTCATTTGGAAGGCTGGATCTGGACATTTTCAAAGACATATTTGGAAGTTAGCTTTAGTTCTCTATGATGTTATGTTATCAAGTTGGGACAGAATCTGGATTTCAAACAAGTGTTAGTGCATGTGTTAAGGCTTTTTAAATTGTCAAGTTAAAATTACTTTTGTTTCTTCTACAGTATTTATTGAAAGTTGCATTGATTGTATGTTAGTGTGTTGAAACCTGGCATGTCTGTTACAGGGGTCTATCAACCAGCTTTTGTCTTATTGCCCTGAGTATTACAGAACCTTGGTTTTCTGAAAACAAGCTTGCAAGTACTGGAAGAGGTGAGTTAGGCTTTAAGCAGAAACAAGAGGGTAGTGGGCTTGATTATTGCTGGTATAATAGCTTTAATTACATTAATTGCTAGCACCACTGCTTCTGCAATTGCTTTGGTATAAGAAGTTAAGACAGCTACTTTTGTTAATCATTTAGCAAAAAAAAAAAAAGTTACTAATGTGCTGAGTATACAAGAGGATTTAGTTAGGCATTTGGAACAAGGGATTGCTGCTCTTTATCCTATTCAAATTATTGGAAAGAGGTTCAGAGTTTAAGAGTAAAGAGCCATCTTGAGTGTCATGCCAAATATCAATGGAGTTGTGTTACTTCTAAAATTTACAATGATAGTCATTATAATTAGGAAAAAGTTTAAAGGCACCTTCAGGGTATTTGGCATAATTCTAACACCTCTCTGGATGCTTAACTTTGCATAGTGAGATTATGAATTTAAAGAAAACTGCTCTGCTGATCTTTGATGCTGCAGATAATGCTGATAAAATTATCCATAGCTTGAGGTCAGTATTTCCATTTTGGTCAAGCTCAAGAATGGCATATATAGCTTGATCAGGCTAGCCCTTTTTGTTCTAGGAAAAAACTCTTAAGTTAGCCATGAGGATGACCTCAGACTTTTCAATGCCAGAGCAAGAAGCTAGAAAGCAATGGATCAATGCATTTTCTACACTTGGGGAAAATGAATTCTCATCTAGGGTATTTTACCCATCTCAAGGGTAAAGACATTTTCAAACATGAAAGGTTTAAAAAAATGTTTTACCAAGACAATTTTGTTAAAGATGTTACAGTTAAATATGCTGAAAGAAAAAGGATGGCTCTTGCTAGTAGGAGAGAAAATTCCAAGAATGGTGAGTAAGGGAAATCCCAATCAACATGTGACCAACTAGAAATAACCTTTATCAGACAAGTGGCAGACATTGGGCTCAAATAGGGATGGCTCAAACACAAATGACAGATAATGAAACTGGAAAAGCCTTGCTGATCTGCTACAAAGCTTAGAGAAGAATTAGTGCTATTAGTAAAGACACACTCTCAAGGATAACCCTCATGGTAGTGTTAAAAACAAATAAACAAACCCTCAAGCAGTAGTTGAAGAGATGGATCAGAAGTTAATACATGGTTGTTCTTCCAGAGCACCTGGGCTCGGCTCCCAGCAACCACTTCAGGTAGCTCACACTGCCTGTAATTCCATCTCCATGGTATCAGGGCCCTCCCTCTTCTTGCCTCCTCCAGCACCTCCATAAACATATACATACACATACACTCACACACACACACATACACTTACACACACACACACATATATCCAGGCATGCACACAACACCCCCACCACACATGTGATAATAAATCTATTTTAAAAAATAAAATTAGTAATTAAAGGGAAAAAAAGAGCTCTTTGGACTTCCTTGATTTGACCTGTAACCTGGAATTGTGAACTAAAAGAAGCCCTTTCACCTCAAAGTTGTTTGTTTTAATGGTATTTTATCAGAGCAAGGGAAATAAAACTAATATAGCAGGAAGCAATCGCCAGGGTTAAGAGACTGACTTTTAAAATGGGGTGGAGGGAGAATGCTATCAAGTACATATCAGATGGTGTATTAATATCTAAGATAAACAATGAGCTACAAAATTACACACCAAAACTCCAAATAATCCAAACAATAAATGGGTTAATGAGTAATTATAAAAAGAAGAGATACCAATGGCCAATAAATACTGGAAAGGGTTTTTAATATCTGTAGTCATCAGGGAAATGTAAATTAAATCTGCTTTCAGAGTTCATCTCCCTCTGTTCAGAATAGCTATCATCAAGAAAACAAATAACAAATGCTGACCAGGCAATGGGGAAAGAGAAACCTTTTTCACTTCTGGGTGAAATATAAACTTGTGCCGCCACTGTGAAAAATCAGTATGGTTGTTCTTCAAGAAACTGAAAATAGAATTACCATGTGAACCTCTATACACCAAACCAGCACATCACAAAGATAACTGCACGTCCAGTTTTCTGGCTATACTGTTCACAATAGTCAGAAAATGGAGAGAGAGAGAGAGAGAGAGAGAGAGAGAGAGAGAGAGAGAGAGAG